>NC_090651.1:87614998-88225498 GCF_040937935.1 Hyperolius riggenbachi
ACCCCAAAAAGCCCAATTGGTGGTGAAAAAACAAGAAATAGATCATTGCATTGTGATTAGTAGTGATTAAGCTATTGGCAAATGAAAGGGATGAAAGGTGAAAATCGCTCTTGTCCGTTAGGGTAAAAACGCCTTTGGCGTGAAGTGGTTAAAGAAAGTAATTACTGAATATGGAAGAAAAGCCTGCAAATTAAAAAATGAGGCTGACAATAAAAGCAACATAAGGAACATATTCCTTTATCTCCTTGCTGCAAACTCATTTTATAGTCTACTCTTTTTTGTTAAAACTATTTTCTCGCATATACAGTTATGTAACCTTAGTATAGGCCAGCTTGTAAGAAAAGAACTGTTGTCAAGGTGAAGGCATTAAGTGATCCTTACATGTTTTTTACTGCCTGTACTGACTGCTTTTATTTTGTTTTTTCTTTTTTTGTACACTTGATGATTGGAGTTTAATTTAAATGCTTATGTGCCTTTACACTTGTCCTCTCATTGTGATATATTCATCTTACTCTAAGCTTTTTGTGTACCGAGCATGCTGCTATGATTATTCTGTGCTATTATCTTTTTTTATCATGCAACATTTTATGGCTATGCTAGTTTTTCTTTTAATCGTGTATGCATTTTATATCGCCACATGAACTCTGCTGTTATAGTGTTTACAGCCTTTTCTTATACGCATTCCATCATTTTATATCTTGGACGTTCGTGTATGGTTATAATCATATGTCTTTATGTCATGCTTCAATTTCTCTTCAAGTGCAGCCAATCATGTAAAATTATGTATAAAATAACATCCTTTTGTGTTCTAGCTTGTGTTATGAGTCTAACATTGATAATATTTTTAACCATTCATTTTCTAGTCCTTATTATTCACATTAATTGTCCATACTGTATTTTTCTGCTAGCGGCTGAGCCAGTATCTTCCTCCTGGTGATGATATGCACAGTGCTTGAGTATGAAGGGTGCGTATTTCACTAATCCCTGCGTCACTTTTCTACCTGGCAAATTGAAGTAACATGTCTGGCCACCTTCCTGCACAGAGTTACCCATCTGCCCACAAGCTCAAGGCAGCAGAATATATGTGATTGTGGGCAATGTGCTGAGATGTCATGGTTGATGCAGAAAAGGCGGGTAATAGTACACACCGTGCGGCAATGTTACCGGACTGTACTGAACCTAGTAACACGCGCTGCGCCGACAGTGTGACAAGCGCTACCATAGCAACACGCATAAACAGTGTACACACAGTACGGCAGTAGTGTAGCGCATGCTGTGCTACTCCTCTACTCCGTGTACACGGTTTACGCGCATTGCTATGGTAACACCCATCACGCTACCAGGGCAACTAGCGTTACTAGGTTCAGTACAGGTCGGTAACATTGCCATACTGACCTTTTCTGCAACAACTCTTTGATGTCTACAGCTCCTTCCTCATCAGGAAGAATGAAAAGTGTACAACCAGCAGTGTAAAAGTGGCCATACACTGGTCGATTTTTTTCATCGATACCTGGCCTATTAAATCATTGGATCAGATCTGCTAGAATGATTCTCTAATGATTCTGCTACAAACGATTCTCGAACGATAAATTTTTACCCAAAATCGATTGATTTGGCTGATCTTGTTGGTTGGTAGATTTAGCTCAATTGGCAGTGGGTCAGGAGGTGGAGGTGATTTTACCATGAGTGATGTGCGGTGTACGCAACAAAGCTTACACTCACCTGTCTGCTGGCGCATGTCCTCTCTCCACTGCTGGGGCGCTCCCCCGTCTTTTCACTCCCAGTGCCCCTGGCACTGGAGGCCACTATTGGTCACGTAAGGCTCCTGCCACTGTGCCTCTAGTGTTTGGCCTCTAGCACTTGTTACAGAGCACCGGAAGAGAAGAGACAAGGAGGAGAGCCTGACAGCGAAGAGATGACAGGTGAGTGTAAGCTTTTCTGCTTAGACTCTGCGCCTGTCCCTCCCACATCTACAAAACACTATCACTCTTGAAAAGAAGCACCTAGCCCTACCTGCAAAAATCTCACAAAAAAATCCACCACCACTTTCTCATGCCATGCAGACAAGTGCATGAAGCCAGAGAGTAATGCTTGCTCCAGTGTGGTGTATCTCCTCCATGCATCACAGCTGCACACACTCTGCTGCCATCCTCTGGCTCCCGATCACATGCCTTACATGACAAGGAGCCGGCGAATAACAGCAGAGAGAGGGTGCAGCTGTGAAGCATGGAGGCGATCCACAGTGCCGGAGCAGGTTTTTATTGCTCCCGATCCCTGCACTACTGTAAGGATCCCTCCTGTAGCGTATTCTGTCCGTTGCAGTGGAGCTGCAAACGGACAGTTCTGGCTTATCTGCTTGTATTCGGTTGTGCATTCTTCGCAATAAGTCTCATTGTCATTTGCAATCGCTCTGCAGTTCTGGGCAGCTCAGGATGCTGTCATCATTCCACCAATTGCTTGTTGCAGCTGAGCTGCGGCCGGATAGCCCTGGATTTCCTGCATGCATGTTGTTACATAATACTGCATGTATTTCTTATAGGGGTCCTTTGCATTCACAGCCAGCTAGCAAATAGTAATCAAGCCAGCTCAGGATTGAGTGATTACCATTCAGCTGTGTGGAGATTTGCATACCTGCATCCATTGGCTGATGCCAGCATAAAAGTCTGCCTCCCATTTCATACCCCGCCCGTCATAGCGGTCAGTACGCTGATCTACTGGGCACCTTGTTACTCTGTATAGTTCTGTTATTGTAGTTCTATGCGACCTTATTACTTGTGCTTTAGCTAGTTCTTGATAAATATATATGCAGACTTGCTAATATATATTTATCCGTTAGTTGAGCCGTTTGTTATTTTTCTTATTATTGTGTATTGCCTAATTCCATGCTTGATGGACGTGCGCTGCATATGCGGTGGATCAGTGAAGTCCATTATCCAGATAGCTTGGATTCTGCCATCACCACGTTGGTGACTGTAGTATTCCTGCTACTCTAGTTTCTGGGAACGTAACTATAGGCTGCAGTTGCTATTAGTTATGTTCTATCCTGTAGTCTTGCCTGGGTGGATGCTTGCTGGTGACTGTTGTTAGCCAGCTTGCTCTACTTCTGTGGACGTGACTGTGAGCTGCGGTTGCTACTAGTTACACTCCAACCTATAGTCCTGTCTTCTACCTGTCTGAATGCTTGTTATCGCTAAGGCAGCACAGTGCGAACTAAGGCAGCGAAACATCGCACTGCGTTGCCATTGTGTTTTATTTGTAGCGATATCGGAAGCCCAGAGCTGCAGTTGCTCTGGGCAGTCTGTGTAACTTCTTCCATTATCCAGCTCTTAGCCTTGTTGCGCTGGGTGGTCAGAAAGTATGACCCCCCCCCCCCAGCATTACAACTACTCTGCATGCGAGTGAGGAGAGGGGAGAGGGAAGAGGGTCCCACATCTGCTGGAACCATCGCGGGGGCAGGGGCTACTGTTACGCCCTGTGATAAGCTATACAGCAACCAAGTGTTGTTGCCCAAACATTGCAGCTGACTCCAAATAGCGTCTTTTTGACAATGTTGATCACTAAATCTATGGTGGAGCCTAACTGAACCTGGGTTTAAAGCTTGCCTTGCTTTGAGGTTTTGGTACCTGCACTTAAAGAGGAACTGTAGTGAAAATAACATAATGCATAAAATTAATTATTTTTTACAATATACATTTATAGATTATTTAGTCAGTGTTTGGCCATTGTAAAATCTTTCCTCTCCCCCTGATCTATATTCTGAAACTTATCACTAGTGTTGACATCTTTAGTTCAGCCAAGTGATCTGTGCGAAATGTTTGTTACTGAGAGTTCTATGCGCAGAGGGAGATACTGCTTGCTTGGCAGTTGGAAAAAGCTATTATTTCCCACAATGCAATGAGATTCACAGACAGCAAACTCTCAGTACCATGGTCATGACATCACACTGTGGGAGTGGTTTCACCACAATATCAGCCATACAGAACCCCCGATGATCCATTTGAGAATAGGTGTACAGTATATTTCTTGTGGTAAACCGATAGCAGCTATTGATTGGGATGAGGTTTAATCCTAAGTTAAAGTTCCTCTTTAACATGCACTGTCACTTTCTAGATGCTGCTGACACGTTTTCTTTGTAAGATACAAGTGTCAATGCGGAATTCTGCTGTGTCTCTTAGATGTGACACTTTACAGTTACAAACAGGCAGATAGGTGAAGACATAACCAAATATTTCCACACAGAATCTAGCACTTCATACAAAACATGTCAATCTGCATTGTCACAGCGATTCACACACAAATTAGAAATATCTCATTAAATGAAAATGTTATTAATCACTCTGTTTGTCAATGCTTGTATTTAGTAAGAATAGTTTCATGCAGTGTTGATGTCATATGGCCATGCAGAAATCCTAACATGATAGAGATAGGAAACCTTCCATTGCTTATATTTATTTGAGTTGATATTTTCCTAGCATGTTTGTCCCTGGGCTGAATATTTATGGTATAAGTGCCCTGGAACAAGCATATAGGAAAGGAGGACTTTTTGGGTAACTTGCCACAATCATCATGATGTCTGGGAAACGAATAATGAGCATTAAGTGACTGCACAATATACTCTGTACAGCGCTGCGGAAGATGTCCGTGCTATATAAATACTAAATAATAATAATAATAATTGACTTAGCTACGGTGGGCTGCTTCATAGCTCTCTGCCTATATAGAGGCATCCATCTTCTCTTGCTAGGTGCCACAGAATTACGGTCTGAAAAAGATATAGCACCTATCCTGGCTGGAAGATGTAATCGCATCAGTGAACTACATCTCCCAGCATGCATCATGGCTGCTGGGGACAATGCGGATATTGTTGTTAAGCTGCGGCACCAAGCTAGAGAAGATGGAGGCTTCCATTTAGGGTGGGGGCTTAGGTAAGTAGGTAAATCAGGGCCGGGCCGAGGCATAGGCTGGAGAGGCTCCAGCCTCAGGGCGCAGTGTAGGAGGGGGCGCAGAATTCATTCAGTTGTCATTCCTAATTGTGTTTGAAGCAGAAAGAAATAAGAAAAGGGGATACATGGCAGTGACTGCAAGCCAGATAACTAGATATTAAGGTGTTGGGGAGGTTGTGGGCCCTGTGGCGCCTCCTAGTCTAATAGCAATCAGTGTTTGATGGCTCGGGTGGCAGGGATGGAGGGGCGCACTTTGGTGTCTCAGCCTTGGGTGCTGGAGGACCTTGTCCCGGCTCTGAGGTAAATGCTTGCTGCTGAAAAACCCACACAGTTTACAAACCTAACTTAGGGGCGGGTTCATTTAATTAGATTGATACCCTTTTTTACACTTACTCATTTAACTCACACGTCCAGTATCTGTTCGTATCTTTATTTCATAAACACTCTCTTCTTGTAGTTAAGGTGAAAAATAAGTAAAGTGAGGTAATTCAAGAGATAAAATGTATGAATGAACTCCTTTCCTTCAATGCTTTCATGTAAGTAAAGCCTACCTGTTGGGTGGCATTGTTGTTTGTGACCAGATCGTATATGGGCAAGGCTTTTGTGACTTCCAGAAGAACAGGTTCCGGTGGAGCGTCGGGGCTGGAAGTGACGTGGCAGAGTTGACAGTAGGAGGAGCAGCGACCATGGCTCTGGCATTCCATCCGCAGGCCTTGTACAAGCCGCCTGGTACCGGTGTCTAGCAGACTGTTGATGTATTCAGGGAAGGTCAGCACTTTTGGTTCTTTCTCTCGCTCCTCCGATTCATCTGAAGGGGTGTTTCCTGTAGATACAAATTTACTTGGATTTATGTTTGGAATAGCACACAATCCCTGAAGTGATGGAATTATTGCTTGAATCTTTGAAGTGGTATGAAACTCAGCATTTCCTCGTTGCTCTGAAAGATTATTTACAGTATAATATCTACTACAACGAAAAAAAAAAACAACTGTGGCAGAACAGCATTTAAGCAGTTAAACACAGGACTTTGTTCTTCAGTGGAAAGCTCCTTACTTCAGTGAGCAGATTCTGGCTGCATCCGAAGAGGCGATAACATTAGCTTTTGTTTACATTCCTTAGTCAGATACATTTAGTAAACATTAACAAACTGATGAAACTGAGCTCTACTGAGCAGAGAAGCAGAAAGAGCTGAGAAGTGATCACTAGACTCATTTTAATAAAATGCAATGGCAACTTTCAGAGCAGATAAACTGTACTTTGGGAATTTGTAGGTTGTAGGCAGACAATATTACTTCTGCACAAAAGCCAATATGATAACTGCATGGGTAATAAAAAGTAGGCAAACACATTTTTATTGAATGTTATGTCAGAGTTTATCCCACTTGAACAGGATTATACAATCAAGATTTTATACAGTAGTATATGACTATCTTAGATTCTACTAGTTTACCCAGCAAATAAGATCCGTAATGAGATGGCACTATGCTCTAATTACTTCATCCAAAACTCCAGCCTACATGTCATTGGCTCTTTGAACTGACAGGAGGAACTTGCACTCAGGTGTAAGCCAGTACCAGGATTTTTGTCTGTGTAAAATATTTAATTGACACATGAAGGAAAAATGTCTGTTTGATAAAGAACTTTAATCCAACAGATGAGTTACCAACAGCACAATCAATTCTGCAACTCCAACTACTGTGGGATGGCAGTGAAAAAAATCTAGATAAAAGAGGAACGCTCAGTCATGATCTGACAAAGGTCTAGCAATGCCAAAATGTGTAATGGCATCCCCAGCATGTTGAGAGGTGCCATGCTTCACCCCAGCCTGTCTGGTACGGATTTCCCTGCTCTTGACATCCACGTTGCTGGGCCGGCCACAGTGTTCTCAGAAGAAGGAAGTGATTTGTGGCCCAAATTTTATGCTCCGAATAGACCACTGTCCATAAGAGCAATTTTATTGGTTAATTTAATACTAAAAAAGATAACACACAATTGAGCACTCTTCTTTTATCTAGATTCTTTGCCAGCTCCAACTGGAAACTCAGTATAGAATCTAGGTTCTCATTCAACACGTGGTACGGCTACCCCAGAGGGTCATTTAATGGACTTTAACCACTTAAGCCTACCGGAAGAGGGGTAGGAATATTACACAGTAAGGGCAAAGGTGATGTCACTGGCTCAGATATAACAAACTGTGTTAATATGCTGTATAATAAATGTGTGAAATGATCTATATCTGATTTACCTAATATCTACTCTCCTTTCATATTCTCTCAGTTTTTATTAAAAGATGCACAGGATCAGACACTAATCTCGAATAATGATTTGAAATAACACTAAAATAAAATATCGTTTTTAGAACTAATTAGAGTTTGAGGAGTTCACATATTTCTCATCTCGTTATAACAAGTTGGAGGAACAAAAAGTTACACATGCAAATAATCCGCTGATGCAACAGTCACAGATGAGCTGGAGACAGATGTACAATATGGGGGGTTTATATTTTAGGAAGTGCCTGTGCGGGAAACAGTAGAAGTGAGATGTCTCACTGCTGGATACCAGGACTCAGCCAGCTCTGACACCTTAACAGCATGCAGGCAAAAATCACCGCAAGTCTGCAGAAAGCAACACTCTTCATGTTGTTACGCTCTAAGCTGCGTGCCTTTTTTTAATGTACAAAAAGAACAGATGACACAAAAGAACAGAAGAGATATCGCATTTATCAATTTCCTGTATCTGTATAACGCTGCTGACATATTACACAATACTTTACAGATTGCATGGAGCCATTCGCAACTTTCCCCAATGCCAATGAAGCAAACAATAAGGGCCTATTTCCACTTGTGCGGAATCCGCAGCGATTTCCTGCAGTGATAGGAGCAAGAAAACGCTGCCTATTCTTCCAATAGCATTGCTTTCCGAATCGCATGTCTACTTGTTTTGGGCGGCATCAAGGCCAGATTTCTGGAAAGGCCACCAAAACCCGGGCCTTGGGTGGCAGCTGGCCATGGGGTGGTTGGGCATGGAAGAGAAATTGCTGCATATGGAAGAAGAGGCTGCAAATGGAATACAGAGGTTGTGTGTCCTGACATAGGACAGGTAATGTATCAATGCATTCACAAGGGGGCTACATTTATACACAAGGGGGACAGCACCGGGGAATTCGTTGTGTTTGTTGCTAGTTCTGATATTGCTTGCCATTACCACTGCACACCTGATCTACCACAACGACCCGACATCTTGCAGCATGTCCGATCAATAGATGCAACCAATTTCTGCCCAAAATTGGTTGCATCGTTGATCGACATGCTCTTGGGGGCACTGATTTTCTTCTGATAACCCGCCAAGTCAAGTAGTGTATGACCAAGACGAGTAGTGTATGACCAAGTCAAGTAGTGCATGACCAAGTCGAGTAGTGTATGAACAAGTCGAATAATGTATTACAAAGACGAGTAGTGTATGACCAAGTCGAATAGTGTATGACCAACCAAGTTGAATAGTGTATGACCAAGATGAGTAGTGTATGACCAAGATGAGTAGTGTATGGCCAAGTCGAATAGTGTATAACCAAGTCAAGTAGTGTATGACCAAGTTGAGTAGTGTATGATCAAGACTAGTAGTGTATGACCAAGATGAGTAGTGTATGACCAAGTTGAATAGTGTATGATCAAGACTAGTAGTGTATGACCAAGATGAGTAGTGTTTGACCAAGTCGAAGTGTATGACCAAGACGAGTAGTGTATGAACAAGTCAAGTAGTGCATGACCAAGTCGAGTAGTGTATGACCAAGATGAGTAGTGTATGACCAAGATGAGTAGTGTATGGCCAAGTCGAATAGTGTATAACCAAGTCGAGTAGTGTATGACCAAGTCGAGTAGTGTGTGACCAAGTCAAAATAGTCTATGACCAAGACGAGTAGTGTATAACCATGTTGAATAGTGTATGACCAAGACTAGTACTGTATGACCAAGATGAGTAGTGTATGACCAAGTCGAAGTGTATGACCAAGACGAGTAGTGTATGAACAAGTCAAGTAGTGCATGACCAAGTCGAGTAGTGTATGACCAAGATGAGTAGTGTATGACCAAGATGAGTAGTGTATGGCCAAGTCGAATAGTGTATAACCAAGTCGAGTAGTGTATGACCTAGTCGAGTAGTGTATGACCAAGTCGAAATAGTCTATGACCAAGACGAGTTGTGTATAACCAAGTTGAATAGTGTATGACCAAGACTAGTAGTGTATGACCAAGATGAGTAGTGTATGACCAAGTCAAAGTGTATGACCAAGTCGAAGTGTATGACCAAGACGAGTAGTGTATGAACAAGTCAAGTTGTGCATGACCAAGTCGAGTAGTGTATGACCAAATCGAATAATGTATGACAAAGACAAGTAGTGTATGACTAAGACGAGAAGTGTATGACTAAGTCGAATAGTGTATTACCAAGACGAGTAGTGCATGACCAAGTCGAGTAGTGGATGACCAAGTCGAGTAGTGGATGACCAAGTCGAGTAGTGCATGACCAACTCAAGTAATGTATGACCAAGTCGAGTAGTGTATTGCCTCCCTTTACTAAATAAAGTGAGATTATTTCATGAGATCAGTTTTGTAAATAACCTCCCTTATTTGTTTATCTCATGCATTATCCTTCCAGTTGAAGTAACAAATAGGTAAGGTGAAGTAATTGATTAAATCAGTTTTGTGAAACCACCATTATATCTATCCACCTTTTCCAAGGCAGTATATAGTATGTGTATTCAATATATGTCTAAATTAAAGCCATTGGGAATCATTTTTTTTAAATAACATGGATGTGTTGCAAATTTAAAATATTTTTTCGCAGCTCCCCCCCCTGGATCGGTAAATATTGGCCCAGATCGATGGTTTATAATTCCAAGCCGACCTTTGGCTTTGTCTTTCGGGTTGGCAGTCTCTTCCTTTCTCATGCCTCTTACTCTCAAGCTCCGATAAAATAGCGCGAGAGAAAGAGATTTTGGGTGCGCGGCCATGAGCGCTGCCTGTATCGTCACTGAGCGTGCTCTGTGATAGCAGGGAGCCGCGCATCAGGATCTGGCTGCAGCGATGCTCGCTCTTGGAGTAAGAGCAGGGGAGCCGCGCATCATTGTGAACGCGACTCAGAAAGGTGGAGAAAGGGGAGGAGATGGCCGCGTATCACGGAGGAGTGACAGAGCAGGGGAAATAAGCTCTGCCTCCTCTCTCGTGTTGAAATATTCAACGAACTGGTCAAATTAAAAAAACAGGGATTTTGGGGGTCAGGCTGCAGAAAGAGCAGTGAAATAGGCACAGAGCATGAGAGGACAATGAGGTAAGTGGTCCTCTATAGTAAAACCCTTAAAAAAAAAACGTTCCCATTCACATCAAGCCTTGTGACCCTCTAGTGTGCAATACCGGCACTGCAAGCTATTCTTCCAATCTGTTTAATTCCAAAAGAGTTTTACTACTGAGGCAGCACTTAACTGTCATGTCATTCAGTATTACAGCTTTATCATATTTCTCAGCAAAGCTTCCTCCAGCTTATGGTGAAGTTCCTGAAATAAATGAGAGCAGTTCCATTTGTCAGACTACTTCAGCTCGGTTCCATGTTCCGGGTGAATTTACTGCCACTGCTAATAAAGAGCAGATATGTCTTGTGAGCAGCTGCTTGATATGCATTGGAAGCTGCCTTTTAGTCTTTCAATAGTGGCAGTGTAAACAGTGTACCCTCTGAGGTTTATCCAAAAGAATGTTTACAATAGAGGCAGACAGAGCATTGTCAATGCTGCCGCATCATCTGATAGCAGGATTAATGAGATAGGGCATTTGAGATAGAGCTAAGAACAGACAATTCCGGTGTGACAGCCATTCCAGAATTACTGACTCCCGCAACATGATTCATAGAGCTATCTACAGCACTAGCCAAGATTTGTTCGATGCTGGTTTTACATAATCTACAGTAAAAAAAATCAGCGTTTGTACACAGAGTTGTTACGGCTTACAAACCAAAAGATAGATTGTGTAAAATGATCAATAATGGTGGCCATACCAAGCGACTTGGCGGCCTATTGACCATAGGATTCAATTATTTTACTCGGATGAAAATCGGTGCCACCAAGTTCATGCCCGATCAACAATGCGACTAATTTAGGAGCAAAATTCGGTGAGCGATATCCGGATGAGTAACGAACTCAACAAAACCTTCGGCGCTGTCCCTCCTAATGTGCAATGTACCCCCAGGTGTTCAATACACTATACATTAGCTGTCCGTGGCTGCTGATTGTCCTTCGCTGGCACCGGGCGCTGTCCACGTGGCCGATTCCGGAACAATTTCTGCATGAAATTGATTGGTAATCGCCCTGTGGTGTATGGGCAGCCAACAGATCTCTCTCTAATCAGATTCGATTAGAGAGAGATTTGTCTCTTGGTCGAATCTGCCCATCATCACTAGATATATGGCTACCTTAAAAGATCATTTCACAATCTATCTTTCAAAGTATCAACGCAATGTAATGTGAATGTGTTTAAAAGACCACGGACAATATGCAAAACATTCAGATTATTAAATGATGGTGGATCTAGGTGAAGCGCCGTCGAATTCTTGGACACACAGCTTGATAATCGTTCGTAGCTCTGTACGCATCGCTGACTATTAACAAGTAACTACCATAGTGTTCTGTCATGACTGTCGTTCCAAATGCATTACAATCGGTACAGATTGTTCATTTATTCTTTATCTACTGCATGATATCTGAAGGATGAGTCGTTCATTGTTCATTTCATATGATGATTTTTGCCCCCTGTGTGTCTGAACTTTATGGTAGCCACACACATACTTCACAAAAGTACATCATGGCAATTTTACCATAATTTCCGACAGTAAGGTAGCATGTGTTGCCCAGTTAGCATGACCTGCGTTACCTAGGTAATCAGTGCTTTGCCAGGGCACTGTGCACTATATTACCTAGCGTGGGCCACACTGATAGCAAAATGAGTACTATCTGTCAGAAGTACCAGAAAAGTTGCTGTGCGCTCCCTGTGCATGCTATTTTTTCCGACATCCAGCAAATACACACCATAGATTGCAACCTGATGTGGCAAAATAATCGATTCTTCTCTGATCGGAGTATCATCAGAGAGGGATTGGAGGAGGGAGGAGTTTTTTATATAGCAGTGGGACTGGAAAGAGTGGCTGAGTTAGGGAATGGCTACCCGGGACTGACGCCTAGTCCCACTTGTGAGCCACTTACCAATCTGCCTCCAAGTGTTGTTTTTATAGTGACTTTGTGCAATAAATACTGCTTGGTTTTACATTATTGAAAGCCATTTATAGTTTTTGAGAATACTGGACTCGTTTGGTTGATATCAAGCAGAGGAGGAGGAGACTTGCCAGAGAGGTGACGGGGGAGCTTACATTCCGAAGGCGTGACTAGGTCTGTCAGAACTTAGGAGCTAGTGAGTCATTAACAAGAGTAAAAGAACCCGACCAGCAGTATTTGACTTGCTCACGTGGTGTTTTTTGGTGGATGAGATTTTGCGAGTGACTTTTGCGGTTTAGAGGATTCATCTCAGCCTAAATACATTCATTCATTTTAGCACCAGCAAACTGTAGTCACTTGCCTACTTTGTCTATCGGTAAACCTGACCCTTATCAAACTATTTTATCTTCCTTCCAACCCACCCACTTGATGTAAGAGTGTAAAGGGTGCCCTACAAAATACCTTGTTGCCAGATAAATTTCAATAGAAACAATGCTAATTCTAATAGAGGTGATGCATGCCCAATATTTGAATCAACTCCTGCTTATACACTAGGTGCAATAAACGTTCTCTTTTCTCTCACTTTGTACAGCGCCACGGAATATGTTGGCGCTTTATAAATCAATAATAATAATAATAATAATAATAATGAGATGAGTTTTCATCTTATCTAACAAAAAGCCTTTTTTTAGTTCCTAGCAAGTAAAAAGTAGTGTTGATGTTCTCATTCACAACCGAACACTACACTTCAGTACCATTCAGCACTGGACCCATGGACAGGGTCGGAGGAGTTCACTTAAAGGATACCTTAGCGCAACATAAAATTAAAAAGTTGTGACGTCACAACTACATAGTGTGCCTGCTCAGAGCACTCATGGCCACGGGTGTGCGAACAAGGATGGGAGTCGCCTAACAGCGCTTGCCGCAACCACCCACCAGGAAGTAGATTCAGGGGGGTCATTAGGCTGTTCCGGAGGGGGATGGAGGAGAACGGGGGGAGTGGTGGAGATCTCACTAAACATGCCTGCATCCCCTGTTTTTAATTTTATGTTGCACTAAGGTATCCTTTAAACCTGGTACATCCATCCAATTTTGATTGGCTAATCATTGGCAAATGTTACACTACCATGTAGTTTGAAATCTTACCTACATAATCTTTTCATAGCATTCAAAATCTGTTGGCTACATTGGCATAATATATGGCGGTGGCAAAATTGGCCAGCCATTTGCCAACCAAAATTTAATGTGTGCACGTTCTAACGCCAACTCTAGCGAAAAGAGCTAATAGGAGTATAAGAAAAGTGATAAACTATTGTGTTAAGAATAATTTACAATATTTTTAGTCCTTTTTGCTTCATGGGGGCAGAAAAGGAGTTTTATTTATAAAGTTTACAATCTTGTGAAAGTTTAAAACATTGAGGCCTACAGGGTTAATTTGCTCTGTTTGTTGAGAACTTGAGTAATCAGGCAAACTTGGAGTAAATATTTATAGCATCTCTGGAATTGATTGGCATATCAGAAAATATGGGATTATATCAGAATATAGTGAAAACTGATGAATTAGTGACCTTTTAGAAGCTTATGCCATTTTCTGATACATAAGGGTTGGAAACTTTTAATCACCACAGAATAGACAACTTCCAAAAATGTTTAAAAGATCTACTCCCGGTTTGTACTTTTGTTTTCCAACTCTTGCAAATCAAGTCCAATCTATTTTTCAAAAACCACAAATTACATCCGCTACCTCAAAACACTGTAAATCTCCCATGATGCCGAGCATCTGAATGAGAGAGGAGTGGAGTTGAAGCGTTGCCACCATCACACTCTGCTCAGCTCCTCAACCCTCTAAGGGGAGATCTGAGACTTGGGAACTCAGTTTGAGGCCGGAACAAATTCTCCAAGGAGAAAACATGAATCTCCAGGCTGACAGAAACTCTGCTGAGAACCAATTTTATGGAAACCACCGTGATCCTGGTGCGACTCATGTTTATAAAATACTCGTAGAACTCGAGGTAAAAAGTGAAAAGTATTTTTTGCCTGGAATTCTGCCAGGAATTACATTTAATTAGAACTACATTACATAAGCTGTGTCTTGCGGATGCTTAGGACATCTACATGTGTAAGTACATGCGTGACAACCTCTCTTTATCCTCGTGGATGAACATAGCTGTCATTCGGCAAAATGCAGCCAAGCTCGCTAATGAGCATTAGCATGCACAGAGGCATATACCTGTGCATTGCTTGACAGCTGATGCCCATTTTGTTATAGCCCATGCTGGGTGTGAGTGACAGCTCCAGAAGATCCAAAGAGCAAATACAACTTGTCACCCATACAGAATAGGCCTACATATAGCGATGAGCTATGCTGCGCCTCTCTGACTTTCCTGCATGAGCCTTAAAGTGAACCTAAACCGAGTAAAATGATTTAAAATAAACACATGATGTACCTGCAAAAGAGTATTACATACTTACCTTACCGTCAGCAGGGATGGATTTCTGGAAAGGTCACAAAGGCCCGGGCCTTGGAAGGCTGCAGCCCAAGAGGGCAACTGAACATGAAAGAGGAGTTGCTGCATATAAACAAGGCTGAAAATTGGCAGCAACACATGGAAACTGATGCACAAGGAATCTGTTAAGGAAAGAGAGGGGCTACAGTACATGGATGATACACATGGAAGAGGGGGCTGCACAGGAAATGGGAGGGGCACTGCTGCATATAAAAGGGGCACAACAACATACTTGGCCTAGGAGCACAAAAAGTATAAATCTGGCCTTGGCCGTCAGTTCCTCTCAGAAGCTCACCATTTACTTCTTACAACGATTCCTTCCAGTTCTGACAATATTTTGTCAGAACTGAAATATATCAGTTGCTGTCAGTTATATATCAGCTGCTGTCAGTTATAACTGAAAAGACAGCTGATGAATGAGCAAGGTAATGTTCATGTTTCCCTATGGCTCAAGTGGGTGATATTGTAGTTTAACAGTGTGCTGACCAGGAAGCTGTTATGGGGTATTGGCCATTTTCAAAATGGAGGATGGAGAATTCCATTGATCACAGTGGACAAACAGGATGCAAGAGAGGAGAAAGACAGTGACGTAGCTAAGGAGCTGTGGGCCCCGATGCAAGTTTTACAATGGGGCCCCCCAAGCACTCTATACATAACAATTGATACGGCGCACCAAAACCTGCCAATGGCAACTACAGTGTCAGACGTGCAAGAAGGGGATGGGGAACAGTTTCATAATGATTACCACTATTCAAAGTATCTATAGAAGTGATTATTATGAGCACAGGACCAATAGAGAGCTAATACTGTAGTTGAAGGAGGGCCCTTTGGGGCCCCTCTGGCCCAAGGGCCCCGATGCGGTCGCTACCTCTGCAACCCCTATTGCTACGCCCCTGGAGAAAGAGATTGAGGAGCAAGATCTCTGGGAGGTGAGTGTGACCTGTGTATGTTTATTTTGACTTTTAATTTTCAGTTCAGATTTGCTTTAATAATTGCTAGTACTGCAACCATACTCGGCCTAGGTGGAAAAATGTGGCGTCCTATTTACATTTAGCACATAAGTTCTATTTTTTCCTGCACTAATATGAAGAGATGAAGGTTTAGCATCTTTTGACCTGAAATGTCTCTGTTTTCCTGCATTTTCCCGCCTGATATCTGCAGGCTACGACCACTGTTAGGATTGCAATTATGACTGTCCCAATTGCTGCTAGTCATTATAGATAAGGAGGATTCGAGTGAACAAAGAGATATGTATCTTCAGAAGCCTCGAAGAAGAACAGAAGTGACAATTAAAGCCCCAGAATATACCCAACAATTTGATGTTTCCTAAAGAATCAGTGTGCGCTTCAGTGGTGGAAAACTGTGATATTTGCCCAGAAAAAAACAGAATAGTCTGCTTTGTCTTTTTTTCTGCTTTTTTTCTGTATAAATAGAAACTAGTTTTGTCCCGTATAATGGTGATTCATTTATTTAACTTTTGTACAGATATATTGAGGCAAAAGGAGGACGACGTTCATCCATGTCTTACTGTACTGAGATAACCTCACCGGTAATCATACCAGCAGAGGTTTCCTATAAGTGGTTTTGCTCCATGCAATGGCGTACCAAGGGAATTTGACACCCGGTGCTGATTTACAGCACTCCACCTCCTACTCTGCATGCACAAGTGTCCTGCACTAACTGCTTCTCTACCTGCACAGGTGCCCTGCACTCAACCTCCTACTCTGCATGCACAAGTGTCCTGCACTAACTGCTTCTCTACCTGCACAGGTGCCCTGCACTCCACCTCCTACTCTGCACACACAAGTGTCCTGCACTAACTGCTTCTCTACCTGCACAGGTGCCCTGCACTCAACCTCCTACTCTGCATGCACAAGTGTCCTGCACTAACTGCTTCTCTACCTGCACAGGTGCCCTGCACTCCACCTCCTACTCTGCATACACAAGTGTCCTGCACTAACTGCTTCTCTACCTGCACAGGTGCTCTGCACTCCACCTCCTACTCTGCATACACAAGTGTCCTGCACTAACTGCTTCTCTACCTGCACAGGTGCTCTGCACTCCACCTCCTACTCTGCATGCACAAGTGTCCTGCACTAACTGCTTCTCTACCTGCACAGGTGCTCTGCACTCCACCTCCTACTCTGCATGCACAAGTGTCCTGCACTAACTGCTTCTCTACCTGCACAGGTGCTCTGCACTCAACCTCCTACTCTGCATGCACAAGTGTCCTGCACTAACTGCTTCTCTACCTGCACAGGTGCTCTGCACTCCACCTCCTACTCTGCATACACAAGTGTCCTGCACTAACTGCTTCTCTACCTGCACAGGTGCTCTGCACTCCACCTCCTACTCTGCATACACAAGTGTCCTGCACTAACTGCTTCTCTATCTGCACAGGTGCCCTGCACTCCACCTCCTACTCTGCATGCACAAGTGTCCTGCACTAACTGCTTCTCTACCTGCACAGGTGCCCTGCACTCCACCTCCTACTCTGCATGCACAAGTGTCCTGCACTAACTGCTTCTCTACCTGCACAGGTGCCCTGCACTCCACCTCCTACTCTGCATGCACAAGTGTCCTGCACTAACTGCTTCTCTACCTGCACAGGTGCCCTGCACTCCACCTCCTACTCTGCATGCACAAGTGTCCTGCACTAACTGCTTCTCTACCTGCACAGGTGCTCTGCACTCCACCTCCTACTCTGCATACACAAGTGTCCTGCACTAACTGCTTCTCTACCTGCACAGGTGCCCTGCACTCCACCTCCTACTCTGCATACACAAGTGTCCTGCACTAACTGCTTCTCTACCTGCACAAATGCTTTGCACTCAACCTCCTACTTTGAATGCACAAGTGTCCTGCATTAACCATTTCTCTGCCTGCATAGTGGCTCTGCACTGCCCCTTTTCTCCTTGCACAGGTGCCTGGATCTAATCCCTTCTCTGCCATGCAATAACCCCTTCTTGGCATCTGTAGGTGTCCTACATTAATCTTTTTTAGCTGGCACAGGTGATTTGCCCCAAACCCTTAAACTCTTGCTTTTAGCCCTTAGTGAACTGTAATTTTACAAACATATTCAGCTGTGCAAACCATTCTTTTTTTGAGGAGCAAAAGGGACCATTATCCAGATGGATGACACTTAAAAGGAATCTGTTATGTAACAGCTGCCTGCTGCTTTACTGTTATTAGAGAACGGACAGAAGAGATTCAGAGGAGTTACATAAGAGAGCTGGCTCCAGCAGCTTGGCAGCAGGAGTCCATTAGAGACAGCATAGGACTCTACCATGCTACTTAAAAGAGAATTGTGGCCTTTTTAATGCTGTTAATTTTACGCCTGAAAGTAATGGGTCTGTGTAAATAAATGCATGAATGTCTAGTTATCTCAACAACTTGGGGCTATATTTATACTGTACATGGACACATAGTTATACATGGACACAGAGAAGACATAGGTAGTGATTACATAATAGTATCAGTTTAATAGGGTATATCTGACTGAAAGCAATAGACTCTTTGTGTTAGGTTTGTTGCACCTAATGACTAATGGCCCATACGCACGGGCAACTGTTTTGGCCTGTCGCCAGCACACGTGAGCGTGTGCGCGACAGGCCGGCGACAGCTCGTCACCAGGTCCCTCCGCATACACACGGCGGAGGGACCTGGCAACTGATGCAGCGGAAGCTGTCGCTGTTGCTCCTCCCCCCGCCAGAAGCCCAATGTATCCCTATCTTGTTGCTGTTGCTAGTCCGCGTACTCACGCGGACTAGCGACAGTTGCGGCGGAGTTGCGACGGCGACTGTCGCCAGGCGATTGAGCGGTTCAATCGCCTGCCGACATCAGCGACGAGCGACAGTTTGGGGTGCGCGCCCGTGCAAAGCCGCATACTCACGGGCGACCTGTCGCCGCAACACGCGTGCGCCGCGTGTTGCGGCGACAATTGTAGCCCGTGAGTATGGGCCATAAAGATGGCCATACATCAGGCAACTTGGGCCAAAATTGGTTGCATGTATGGAATGGACATGCTGCAAGATGTCGGGTCGACATGCTCGAATAGGGGCGTGGTAGCGTGTTATATCAGGACAAGCGATCAACATGACGGAACCCCCGGTGCTGTCCCTCCCACTGTAAAATGTGCCCCCCAGTTCCCCATGCATGAATACTTTACCTGTCGGTGTCAGCCACTGTCTCTGTCCTCTTCCTCACATACATGCACCCCACGTGATTGCCAACGTATGGCACGTGTGTGATGTTGCACATGCACTGATGTATACGCCTGCAACCTTGTGGGGTGCATGTATGTGAGGAAGAGGAGGGAGACAGCGGCTGACACCGACAGGTAAAGTATTCATGCACGGGTCACAGGTGGGCACATTTAACACTGGAGGCCGGTGCTGGGGGTGGCAAGGCGATAAGGTGGCATCACTAGGACAATACCCCAAATATTTCATGCTGAAATTGATTGGGAATCGGTCTGTGGCTTATTGTGCCCAACAGATCTCTCTCTGATCAGATTCGATCAGAAAGAGATCTGACTCTTGGTCGATCTGCAAATACTTTGACTGATGTAGCATCCTGGTTAGCGTTACATTTTGTTGCTCTGGAGGGGGGGAGGGGGACTGATGGAGCTACCCATAATGCAACAGGCAGGGAGAAGGTAAGAACTATGCCATTGGCCAAGTTGATCTTCCACAGGATATCGACCACTGACTTATCAAGAAGGGTTAGGGGCCACTGTACTCATGACAAATTCTCGGCAGAGGCGGTGCCTCTACCCAGAACCATTGTGTGTACGTAGATCAGTGTTCCCCAAAACTGTCCTCCAGGCCCACCAACAGTGCATGTTTCGTGGAAATCCACAAAGGTAGTTAATCAGCTCTGCTAAAAAAACTAATTACCTCACCTGTGGATGTTTGTGGTTTCCTGCAAAACATTTACTGTTGGTGGGCCTTGAGGACAGGGTTGGGGAACTCTGAGTAGATTGTGTAGAGTGTAATGGGACGTCTTGGCCAAGAATCTGATTTGTGCATAGCTGCCTGGTTACGGGGTTTATTTTTCCTCTACTGAGAACCACTGTGTGTACGTAGCTTTCGGATAAGTGTAATGGGACGTCTCGGTTAAGACTCTGATTTGTGCATAGCTGCCCGGTTACCGGGTATTGTTACCCTCCGTAGCCCACCTGCTGTCATGCACCATGTCATAGTGCCTCCTCCCCCCCCACAGTACGCATTGCTGAGCTGTAGCCTTGCAAATAGAGGCAGTAGCCATTGTCCACGCGTATACACTTTGTGAGTTATTCTTTTTTATTTATATAGCGCCGAGATCTTCCGAAGCGCTATACATAGTACACAACAAACAGTGGGGAGCATAGACAACCTTGAAGTCAAGCTGAATTTACTGTACGGCTTAGGGTAAGGAAAAAGCGTAGTTAGGGTTACAATTAAAAGATCCAAAACAGTACTGAGCTGCCCGTGCCAAAAATATAAAAATAAAAACAGTGGTGCCTGTGTCAGGATGATTACCATCTTACCTTTGCTTATGTCTTCAAATTCAAGCCACAACTGCCTCTGAACTTGCCGGTTGGGGTACCAGATGGCGCACGTCTCCTGAAAGCCATAGACGGCCTCTTGTATATAATGGTTACCAAATTGTTCTAGCAGTGGCATAAACTCCATCCTGGAGGTGGCTCCATCCAAAGAATGAAGAGTGTGAGTAAAGGCTGCAGCAGAAGAACCAAAAAGAGGTACAATAAATATTCAGAAGATTCAAGAGGTTAATGCATCTATATATTGCCTGTTAGACAGAACAACTTTACTACAAAGCTGTTTATTGAACTTCTATGATAATGTGAAATCACCAGTCTAGATAGGGTTAACAAGTACTGATCAACCAACTAGGTTTACATTAAATAAAGATTCTGTTTCATTACCAACAGACCAACCTTTCCTTCAGTTTAGCTATGTTATTTTCTTGTCATTGAGCGCCATAGAGATGATAGGATGCAAAGTGGTGATAACATTATATTTTGTTTACATTTCTCTGTTGCTACAATTAGTATACCATTAGCATACCATTAGCAGCGTGCTGAAACTGAACAGGACTGAGCTGAGAAACAGAGAGAGGTGAGAAATGATCACTACTACATTTTAATATATAAATACAGCAGCCATGCAATAAAATGCAATAGCAGCTTTCAGAGCAGATAAACTGTACTTTGGGAACTTCTAGTGAGCCTGCTGATCCTGGTGAGTTACGTCATGCTGCAGTGCCAATATTTTGCTTCATCCCCCTTTACAAAACATTAATTGTGCACAAACGCAAATATGGTAGCTGTATGGGTAAAAAAAAGTAGGAAAACACTTTTTTATTGAATGTTATGTCACAGTTTTTTCCCACGTTAACCATTGCATATCTACGTTTATATACATTTGTTACTTTATGTAACAAAATATAGTGCAGCCAAGTATGGCAAATACTTTGGCCCAATTAAAAAAAATGTTTTTTGAAACTATAAATTCAAACAGAAGAGCGTATTCACTGTTGGTAACAGGTCACTGACCCACTTACTTAGACTTAGTAGGTAACACATGCAGGGTGTATTTGGGTAATACACAAACTATATGGCTTGGAATATTGCTGAAGTTACTTCTTTGGAAATATCTATTCTTATTTCCTCTCTGTCCTTTTTCTAACACTAAGTTAGGTAGTCATGTTCCCTTAGATAACAGAAATAATCTGATCGGAGGTTGGAGTGACAGGGAGGCACAGGGACAAGCATAGTGGCGCAGCACAGGGGCAGGCATAGGGGCGCAGCACAGGGGCAGACAGGTAGGCGCAGCACAGGAGCAGGCATGGTGCCCTTGGTGCTGTGGTGCCCATGGCATGAGCCATGCCTGCACCCCTCTAGATACTACTCTGAGCACAGGTTGCGCAATTAATGCAACTGAGGTTATCCAAGGTAATGGAAGCATCAGATTTAAAGGTAATGAGACCCCTTTCCCTTTGAAAACTACATAGGTTTCCATTGCAGATCTTGTGACTTGGACGATAAAAGCATATAAGGTTACTTGGATCTTTCCAAATACCCTGCCTAATTATGTGTAAAAAGAAATTTGTATAGACCGGCGACTGCATAAAAAGTGATACGGCTGTAAATTCCCACACAAAGAGTGTCTGCGAAGTTTCAGATGTCAGCGGAGGTTATTTGCCGGTTCAATCTTTTGATGCCTCCAGAATTCCTGGCTCGGGGACACAAAAAAAAGCAGCGTGCTTTTTACGAATTAGCTCCCCTTTCATTTTTCATGTGTTTTGGTGCAAACAGCTCATTAATGTCACCACAATCATGTTTTATTTGCTGAAAAATAAAGAGAACACATTTCTTCCTAGAATAAATATGTTATAATTGATCGGCCCTTTCCCTCCGCTGTATTTTTTTTTGCTTTTCTGCATCCAAGAACACAAGGTCAATTTTAATGAGTGCGAATATTTCATCAAATAGCTCACATCCTCATCAAGAAGACTTAGCTGGCCAGGTTACACGATGCACGCCGGCAGTGCTGGACCAATTAGTGGCTCTGACATTTTCACTCATTTATTGTGGTTTTAGGAATACTCTGTAAAGAATATATTACATTTTCTTCTAAAAGTTTATTCGCATTGGTCAAGGTATGCTGAACTTACTGAATGTATCAAGCCACAGTTCCGGAAGGTTATCTGTGGTCACATTTAAGGCATCATTAAAACTAGACGGCCGATGTGCTCTCCTAAGGGATTATTGATGAGGTGTTCAAATAATGCTGACCGGTGACAGGTTACTGCATCTTATTTGTGGTGATATTTGTCCAGCTTTTGTAGTAAATAGATTTCTATTTCGGTATTAATTATTTTATAACGTTTTCTTACCTTGGGAGACCACTGGCTGGTTGAGTCGGACGTGGTACATGATAGACCGCACCGTCCAGTGTTGAACCAGAGGGTAGCCAGTCACCTCGCTGAAATTGACCATGCCTGAAAGAAAGGATACATGTTATAGTCTAGAATGTGTATGTCTCTGTTAGTACATTGCTGAACACACACACTTTTACCTTGCGGTTCTTTTGAAGTACTTGATTTTTTTTAACAAAATAATCTACAAGCAGTCTGATTAGACAACCTGACACAAAAGGTGAATGACTTGGGTTCCGAGGACACATCAGACCTCGAGTGTCCAAATACCGCATCCACACTCAGTAGAGATGGCCCGAACCTCCGATTTTCGGTTCGTGAACTTCCGCAAAAGTTCGGTTTGTGCGAACTTTCGCAAACTGCAATAGACTTCAATGGGGAGGCAAACTTTGAAAACTAGAAACACTTATGCTGGCCAGAAAAGTGATGGAAAAGATGTTTCAAGGGGTCTAACACCTTGAGGGGGGCATGGCGGAGTGGGATAGACACCAAAAGTCCCGAGGAAAAATCTGGATTTGACGCAAAGCAGCGTTTTAAAAGCAGAAATCACATTGACTGCTAAATTGCAGGCCTAAAGTGCTTTAAAACATCTTGCATGTGTATACATCAATTAGGGAGTGTAATTAGAGTACTGCTTCACACTGACACACCAAACTCACTGTGTAACGCACCGCAAACAGCTGTTTGTGTAGTGACGGCCGTTCTGGACTGGTGTAAACCATGGCGAGAGTGCAGGCTGTGGCGGTTTTCAAGCCCATATGGTCGCCGGGCTGTGGTAGCTCAATGATAGAACAGCAGTGACTGTCCAGCTGATCAAATTTGGTCTGTCCACAATGAAGCAACGACCTTATTACCTTGGGTGTGCAACCCCCCCCCCCCCCCCCGAGACACTCATATAGCCGCCGGTCATTGCTTCATTGTGATACGCAAGCCCCTTCACCGTGGCAAGATAATGATCACGAAGGGGAATTGTACATGCCTTTTGTTTTGTTGTTGCAGCTGCAGTGCAGCCAGAAAAAGTAGGCAGGCATGTACACACACCAGAAAAATTTGCGGCCTTAGAATTTCAGGAATCCACCTGGAGTCCTGGACCCTGTTGGTGGTGGCGGAGAAGGCAGTCAAGCGGCCTGCGGGCAGAGGTGCGGTGTGGGGAGCGACTTAGTCTTGGGGCAGGCATGCAGGCAGAGATGTTGTGTGTGGGGACTGACTTAGTCTTGGGGCGGGCAGTAGCCCTCCAGGATTCATGCCTCATTCATTTTGATAAAGGTGAGGTACTGAACACTTTTGTGACTTAAGCAACTTCTCTTCTCAGTGACAATGCCTCCAGCTGCGCTGAAGGTCCTTTCTGACAGGACGCTTGAGGCAGGGCAAGACAGAAGTTGGATAGCAAATTGGGACAGCTCTGGCCAAAGGTCAAGCCTGCGCACCCAGTACTCCAAGGGTTCATCGCTGCTCACAGTATCTACATCCACACTTAAGGCCAGGTAGTCGGCTACCTGCCGGTCCAGGCATTGGCAGAGGGTGGATCCAGAAGGGCTAAGGCGAAGCATTTGACTAAAGAATGTCCGCATGTCTGACATCACCATGAGATTGCTGGAGCGTCCTGTCCTTGCCTGTGTGGACATGGGAGAAGGATTACTGGCAGTGATACCTTTATTGCGTTGTGCTGTGACATCACCCTTAAACGCATTGCAAAGTATAGTTGCCAGCTTGTTCTTCAGGTGCTGCATCATTTCTGCCTTCAGGTGAATTGGTAACATGTCCGCCACTTTGTGCCTAAACCGAGGGTTTAGTAGCGTGGCCACCCAGTACAGCTCATTCCCCTTACGTTTTTTTATACGGGGGTCCCTCAACAGGCTTGACAGCATGAAAGACGCTATCTGCACAAAGTTGGATCCAGACGTACTATCCATCTCCTCTTGCTCTTCCTCAGTGATGTCATGTAAGTCCTCCTCCTCCCCCCCAGCCACGTACAATACCACGGGAACGTTGAGCAGCATAAGCCCCCTGCGACGCCTGCTGCGGTTGTTCTTCTGCCACCGCCTCCTCCTCCAAAGAAACACCTTCCTCATCATCCGAGTCTGACTCCTCTTCCCCACACGACTCTTCCTCCTCTTCCTCCTCCCTCCTCTGTGCTGCCGCAGGTGTTGAGGAAACATGTGCTTCTGATGAGAATTTATCCCACAACGCTTCCTCCCGTTACTGTTCCTGTTCACGCTACTCCACAGCTTGATCCACCACTCTACGCACGGCACGCTCCAGGAAGTAAGCATACGGGATCAAGTCGCTGATGGTGCCTTCACTGCGACTTACCAGATTGGTCACCTCCTCAAACGGCCGCATGAGCCTGCATGCATTTCGCATCAGTGTCCAGTTGTTGGGCCAGAACATCCCCATCTCCCCAGACTGTGTCCTTCTACTGTAGTTGTAGAGGTACTGGGTGATGACTTTCTCATGTTCTAGCAGGCGAGAGAACATAAGGAGGGTCGAATTCCAGTGAGTCAGGCTATCGGAAATCAGGCGTCTCACCAGCAACTTGTTTCTCCGCTGAATGTCCACAAAGCATGCCATGGCAGTGTAAGACCGCCTGAAATGCCCACACAACTTCCTGGCCTGCTTCAGGACGTCCTCTAAGCCTGGGTACTTTGACACAAATCTTTGAATGACTAGATTCAGCACATGTGCCATGCAGGGTACATGTGTCAGCTTTCCCAAATTCAAAGCAGAAATGAGATTGCTGCCATTGTCACACACCACGTTGCCGATCTCCAGCTGTGCGGGGTCAGCCACTGATCACCTGTTTGTTAAGAGCAGCCAGGAGAGCTACTCCAGTGTGACTCTCCTCTTTGAGGCAAGACATATCTAAGATGGCGTGACACCGTCGTACCTGGCATGCAGCATAGGCCCTGGGGAGCTGGGGAGGAGATCGCAGAACCAGTAGAGTTGAACTGCCACTCAGCCAAGGAGGAGGAGGACGACAACAGCAAAGAGGATGTAGCAGGAGGAGAGGAGGTGGCTGGAGGCCTGCCTACAAGCCGTGGAGGTGTCACAAGTTGGTTCACTGCACAGCCACGTGCTCCCTGCTTGCCATCGGTCACCAGGTTGACCCAATGGGCTGTGTAAGTAATGTACCTGCCCTGACCGTGCTTGGCAGACCAGGCATCCGTGGTCAGATGGACCCAACGCTGTGTGCCAGAGATGACACCACTTGCCTCTCAACTTCACGGTACAATTTTGGGTATCGCCTTTTTAGAGAAATAATTGCAGCCTGGCATCTTCCACTGCGGTATCCCAATGGCCACAAATTTACAGAAGGCCTCAGAGTCCACCAGCTGGTATGGTAACAGCTGGCGAGCTAACAGTTGCGCCAAGCCAGCTGTCAGACACCGGGCAAGGGGGTGATTGGCAGAAATTGGCTTCTTCCTCTAAAAGATTTCCTTCACAGACACCTGGCTGCTGTGGGCAGAGGAGCAGGAACCGCTCAAGGTCAGAAGCAGAGTGAAGGAAGGTGGCTGTGAAGGTGCAAGGGAGAAAGCCGCTGAAGATGCTGCACCTGAAGGAGGAAGAGGAGAAGGAGGGTGGCTTTTCTTTTGTGTGCTGCTTTTCCTCTGGTGCTCTTCCCATTGCAGTTTGTGCCTTTTCTACATGTGCCATTGTAAGGCAGTTGTCCCTACATGGGTGTTGGCCTTTTCACAGCTCAATTTTTGGAGGCAGAGAGAACAGATGGCATTGCTCTGATCTACGGCAGACACATTAAAACATTTCCAAACCACTGAGCTGGGGTGATGGCATTATGGTGGCATCAGCAGCTGACGTTGAAGGGCATGTTGGCTGGTTGTCCATAGGTGGCGATACATGGCGCCGTACACTGCCACCAGCTGTTTCCTCCTCACACGTTACGTCCATAGTGTCGCCTAACTCAGACATATGAGGTGGTGTAACTTGCTTAGCGCCTTCATCTGGTTGTAACAATAATGCCTGTGCATCAATGATTTCCCCACCAAATAACTCCTGCGAACTGTCAAATGTAGTGGATGTGGTACTTGGAGTAGCGCTGGTGGCTGCGGAAGATGAGATGTTCTGCGTTAAATAGTCAACCACGTCTTGACAATCTTGGGAGCTGATGGGACGTGCCTTCTTCTGAGCACTGTATTTTGGTCCAGGGCCGCACGAAATCACATTAGCACAACCTCGCACAGACCTGCCGGGTGGCCTTCCTCTGTGTCTGCCTCTACCTCTGCCTCTACCTGTTTTGTCCGTTTTGTCCATATCGGGGGGGGGGGGGGGGGGGGTGGTGAAGTGAAAGGTATGCACTGACTTGACTAATACAATGTGCAGTCACCCAGGTGCAGTTAACAGGTATGGACGGAGTGGTATATCACACTGCATGCACTCACATAGGTAGGAGGGTGCACTGAACACAACAGGTAGGTATATGCAGTGATGGGTATTACAATGTGCACCTGTCACACACACACAGGTACCGGACAGGCACAGTGACACTGTGTGCGCTCACGTAGGTAGGTGGGTGCACTGTGAACAACAGGTAGGTATATGCAGTGATGGGTATTACTAATGTGCATCTGTCACACACACACACAGGTACCAAGCAGGTACAGTGTGTGTGCTCACATAGGTAGGTGGGTGCACTGAAGTGAACAACAGGTAGTAGGTATATGCAATGATGGGTATTACAATGTGCACCTGTCACCCACAGACAGGTACCAGACAGGCACAGTGACACTGCGTGCGCTCACGTAGGTAGGTGGGTGCACTCAGGTGAACAACAGGTAGTAGGTATATGCAGTGATGGGTATTACAATGTGCACCTGTCACACACACACAGGTACCTGACAGGCACAGTGACACTGTGTGCGCTCACGTAGGTAGATGGGTGCACTGTGAACAACAGGTAGGTATATGCAGTGATGGGTATTACAAATGTGCATCTGTCACACACACACACAGGTACCGAGCAGGTACAGTGACACTGCGTGCGCTCACGTAGGTAGGTGGGTGCACTGAAGTGAACAACAGGTAGTAGGTATATGCAATGATGGGTATTACAATGTGCACCTGTCACCCACAGACAGGTACCGGACAGGCACAGTGACACTGCGTGCGCTCACGTAGGTAGGTGGGTGCACTGAAGTGAACAACAGGTAGTAGGTATATGCAGTGATGGGTATTACAATGTGCACCTGTCACACACACACAGGTACCGGACAGGCACAGTGACACTGCGTGCGCCCACGTAGGTAGGAGGTGCACTGAAGTGAACAACAGGTAGTAGGTAAGGTATATGCAGTGATGGGTATTATAATGTGCACCTGGCACAGCAGTAATTGAGGGGTGCTTCTTTAGCAATAAGAATCAGCAAGGAGCAAGCTAACAAGCCTACAAGAGCCTAACTGAGCTTTCTTTATAGGTCTCTGCACAGCAGCTCTCCCTTTTATAAGGGGGGAGTGGCTCCAGGAGGGAGTGTAGCCTGATTGGCCACAATGTGCCTGCTGACTGTGATGTAGAGGGTCAAAGTTGACCCTCATGATGCACTATGGGGGCAAACCAAACTTCCGGAAAAGTTTGCGGTTCTCCGTGATCGCGAACCCCGGAAGTTTGCCGGGAACCATTCGGGCCATCTCTAACACTCAGTTCCTGGAAATTTTCTTTTACACTCTCTATTTCACTGTCATCATTTTTACCTTTTCACGCATTCTACCAAGATTGCTTACTGTGAATGAAAAATTGTGATCATAATGTCTTATTTTTTTCTAAAACCCTGTTTAGTTTTAATATGCCTCTGCTTCCACTCAGTAGGACATGCTCTAAAGCAGTGGTGGCCACCAGTGATGAGTGAAAATGCGCATATTCTATTCGCATTTATTTTCATGAAAATAATGTTAGAGAAAACCAAAGAGAAATAGTATTAAAAGATTAAAAGATTTATACATACCTAGGGCTTACTCCAGCCCTATCCGCATGGATCCTTCCCACGCCGCCGCTCTCAGTCTTCTCTATCGCCGGTACCGGGTCCCGTAATTTCGGCCAGCCGCGGCCAGTCTGTACAAGTGCAGTACACTCTCTCCAGCGGAGAATAGTACCCCGCCTGCGCAGTACTATTCTCCGACAGAGAGAGTGCACTGCGCTTGCGCAGACTGGCTTCGACTGGCCGAAATTACGGGACCTGGTACAGAAGACAGGGAAGACTGAGGACGGCAGCGTGGGAGCGATCCGTGCGGATGGGGCTGGAGGAAGCCCTAGCTATGTATAAATCTTTGAATATTATTTCTCTCTGATACACTTTAAATTCAACTATCAAGCAAAAAATGCCATAGAAAATAATTTTGTAATAATTTTTTTTTTCAAATTTTTGGCAAATTTTTGTGCTAAAATAAACTATTTTTTTGCATCTCCGGGCTAAAATAAACGTCTTTTCGCGTTTTCACAGAAAAAATAATGTTCTGAGGTTTTCGCAAATTTTTACCATATTGCAAAAAATGCAATTTTTATTTTCGTGAAAATGTTCTCAAAATCGAAAATGGCATTTTCGATGCAAAAATTAGTTTGGCAAAAATTTGTCTTTCTAGGTACAAATGTGACCACTGAGATCACTAGGGCCATGCATTATACTATAAGGTGACCTCAACTGGTCTTAAACTGTGACCAAGCCCCATAAGAATTCCTGCAACTCTACAGGAAGTAATATTGAATTAGTTATTGGCGCCCAGGACCCCACACAAAGTTTTAACGGAAGACAAGAATATTCTCTGACCGCTATGTCGACACCTATAGTAATTTTCAAAAATAGTAATATGAATAGGTCAAGTCAAGCGTTTCTGCCTATTGCAATGCCAGCAGTTGAGATGCCCTGAGGGCAGCTGGAGGGGTACCATTAGTAGAGCTATTTTTTATCAGTTATGAGTATAAATAAATAATAATAATAATAATAATAATAATAATAATAATAATGAGTCAGTCATGAGTAAAATGCCAATATTCTTTTTCGCATAAAATTTTGTGAAAATAATGTTACCGAGCGAAAATGCTATCGAAAATAATTTTTGTTATTTTGAATGTGAATTTTTGTGGTAAAAATGTGAATTTTTGCATTTTCACGGTAAATATTTTCAATGTAAAAATTTCGTTTTCATGCTTTCTGTGGTAAAACAATGATTTTTTGCAAAAAACACGAAAATGCAAGCTATTTTCGCAAAAATGTTCTCAAAATTGAAGACAGCATTTTGGATGCAAAAATGACATTGATGAAAATTCGCAAGCAACACTGATTTTTATATAAAGTATTAGATTACATAAATTGAATGCATTTTTCTTAAAGCACTGATCACAAATAGCAGCAACCTGTTATCAAAGATAGGTCTATAATAGCTGTATGTTATTAAACAGGGTAATATGGAAATGGTACAAAACATACAGCATGTTCCCAAAAAGAGTGCTGTGAAAGAGCAACAAAAACACTCAATTTTTTTACAAGGGTCAAACATTTTTTGGGGGGATACCGAGTATATAATGATTCACTGCATACAGCCATGACCTGTGATCAGCTCTCCCTCTATAGGGTATATGCACCCAATTAGACTTAATATGTGAAGGCAATGCAAGGTAACTTCACTGTGCTTTATGCAAATGGCGTAAATCATTAAATCATTTGCATAACTCACATTATACATGCAACACGTTGCTACGTTGCTTGTGTAAAAGGCAAACTAGTTTTGCATGTTTAATGTGAATTACCCAAATTAGATAATTAGTACCATGATTTGCGAAAAAGAAACCCTGTAAAAATGTATGCGCGCTGCCTGCAGTTTAACAAGGTATAATGAGTATATTCCATATCACCAAAATACATTTTCCACTGAAAAATGTGATTTGGATTCTGATAAATACATCAGGTCAAAGATACATCAGGCCAGAGTTCGTAATTGTCCTCCTTCCCCGAAAACTAGACTTCCCCCTATAATAAGCCCTAGCATAATCTCGTTTAGGATTTTTGTTGGCAAAGCAGGTAAAAAAAGGTACTGGAGGCCCGTGTTAAAAAGGCACCTGTGGCAATGTTAAAAGCTGCAATTAGCAGCTATAAATGGTAATGTGGGCTCCCGAAGGTGCCTGAGGTTTTAGCTGCTATTTTTCCTATTATAGTCGCTAATTGCGTCTTTTAACATTGTTGTCTCTGCCGGTGAGAATATCAGGGGCTAGGGCTAGGCTACGGGGGTCTTTAGTGTTAGGAGTGTGTGTGTGTGTGGGGGGAGGGGGGGGGGGGTCCTTAGGGGTTAGGGTCAGGTGCCACAGGGATTAAGATTAGGCATAAGGTAGGGTTAGGTTTAGGCAATGGGGTTAAAGTTAGGCACCACCAGAGGGAGTTAAGGATAGGCAGTGGGGGGAGGGGGTTTAAGGTTAGGCACCACTGAGGGGGGGGGGGGGTAAGGTTATGCATCAGTAGAGGGAGGGTTTTGTGTGAGAATAGGTTTAGGTTTAGTTATAGTATAATATTGGTAAATATTACCAATATTTTACTGTTGTAATTAAGTAGTAGAATATCAGTAATTTTACCAAAACTCTACTTGCAGCTAGCTCTGGCGCCCTTTCTACCGGGCACCGAAGTACAAGTACACTTTTGAGAATGCTCTAAATATAAGCCCTACTACAAAAATGAGCCCTAGCTACAGTTCATAAAAAAGTCTATGGAAAACTCCACAAAACCCAAAACAATACCATAAGGGGTGGCAAGTGCTGGGCTCTCGCACACAGATCAGGAAGTACCACTAGCTGCTTCCGGTCGGTCACCAAGGGTATTTGTTTTTTGTTTAAAAATAGAATGTAGAGTGTTGCTCCTAGAAGCATAAGGCATCCCCTAAAATAAGCCCTAACACATCTTTTGGAGCAAAAATTAATATAAGACCTTGTCTTGTTTTGAGCAAACATTGTATATGAAGTAGCTGCTGTGCTTACATTGAGAACAACAAAGCCTTTCTCAAATAGCAACCTACTATTTGTAGCCAGAAGGTGGTCATTAAAGGACCTGTCATGATCGGTGTCAGCACGCAGAGAGAATCTGATTATTGGCGATCTGCAGTATCACCAAGAATGCAGATATATACCCGATTATTGATGATCTGCAGTATCACCGATAATCCGATATATTGCTAACCTCTGGACACCAGCAAAAGAACACAATAAAGACAGTAATATATCAGATAGTGTGGAAATGTCCACCACACGGCAATTCCTCAGAGGTGTGGTTACCTCTGAATGGGAACCCCGTGAGTGAGATCCTCTAACCAGGCTGAGTGAGGAATCTCGACCCCCAGCAGTAATCGTCTGCTTGAGGCAGGCGTCTCGGAGAGGCAAGCCTCAGAGATAACCCTCCAGTGGGAGACGTTCCACTGAAGGGAGAAAGGTCAGACAGGCAAGGGTTCGGCAACAGAGATGACGGTGGCAGTACAGGAGCGGAAGGCAGAAGAGTAATCGGTAAACAGGCAGAGGTCGGCAACAAGGATCAGATAGGCAAAGGTACAAGATCAGCAAGAAATAGAGTAGTCAGGGATAGCAAGGGTCAAAACACAGATCAATATACAACAATATTCCTAAGCTAAGGTGTGAAATCCTAAGTATCAACACCAGGGAACTGCACTAAGGTCTGAGCGCTAACACAGAATGTGTATTCACGACAGCAGACAAGGAGCAACTGACAGAGAGCTCCTTTTATGCTGGGGAACGCTCTAGCAGCGTCCCCCAGCTGCCCAGCCAATCGCTGGCCCTGCTGGAGTCAGCTGACCAGCCTGGTCAGCTGACTCCTCTTCGGGAACGATAAAGTTCCTGTCTCCTCGCGCGCATGCGCGCCAAGCGCCGGGTGAGTGCCGGCGAAGGAGACCCCACGGGAGGCAACTGCGCGGCGGAGTCCGCTGAGCATACGGACTCCGCCGACCGCACGGCCCCGCTCAGCGGCACGCCGGCGGTGGGAGTCCGGGAAGCGGAGCCCGCTGCCTCATGCCTGTTGGCAGCGGGTCCGCTATCCCTCACAGTACCCCCTCTTAAGGAGTGGACTCCGGACACTTCCCACCCGGTTTCTCTGGATGTGACTGATGAAACCTCTTCCTTAATTTCTCAGCATGCATGCGATTCTCTGGTACCCAAGATCTGTCCTCCACCCCATACCCTTTCCAATGGACCAGATACTGTACGGAATTCTGTACCAGCCGGGAATCCAAAATCTTCCCAACCTCGTACTCTGTCTGGCCCTCCACTATCACTGGGGGGGGGGGGGGGAGAAGAATCCTCATATACTGCTGGTTTCAACAAAGAAACATGGAACGATCTCCCACCTCTCATGCTGGCTGGGAGATCAATCACATATGAGACTTCATTGGTCTTTTTGGCCACCGGATAAGGCCCTATGAACTTGGGCCCCAATTTGGTGGACGGTTGTCTGAGTGCCAAATGTCTTGTTGACACCCACACCATGTCTCCAGGAGAAAAGTGCCATTCAACAGACCGTCTCTTGTCGGCCTGTCTCTTTTGATTCTGGAAGGCTACTCCTAAATTCTCCTTTACTTGTCCCCAAACTTTCTTTAAAACCCTCTGCCACTCTTCCAGGGCTGGGAAGGGAGAGGAGCACACCGGCAATGGGGAAAATTTAGGAGACTTTCCTGACACAACCTGAAAAGGGGACAAGCCCGTTGAAGCGCTTCTCAGGTTGTTGTGTGCAAACTCAGCAAAGGGCAGGAATTTAACCCAATCTGTTTGTGCATCTGCCACATAGCACCTCAGAAACTGTTCTAGTGCCTGATTCACCCTCTCGGTCTGCCCGTTGGTTTGTGGGTGATACCCAGACAAGAAGGACAGGTTCATACCCAAATTATGGCAAAAAGCCCTCCAAAACTTTGATATAAATTTGACTCCTCTATCCGATACCACATCATCCGGAATCCCATGTAATCGGAAGACGTGCTGTATGAAGAGGTCGGCTAAGTTTTGAGCTGATGGGAATCCTTTAAGAGGAACAAAGTGGGCCATCTTGCTGAACCTGTCCACGATCACCCATATCACAGTCATACCTTCTGACTTGGGAAGCTCGCCAATGAAGTCCATGGACAGGTGGGTCCATGGTTCATTTGGAACTGGCAAGGGTTGTAAGGTACCCACTGGAGCCTGGCGAGACGGTTTACTCCTGGCACACACCACACACTCTCTGACAAATTCCCTGCAATCTGAGGCCAACGAAGGCCACCAAACACACCTTGTGAGTAGATCTAGAGTGCGGGTGACCCCTGGGTGACCTGTGTTCTTATGGGTATGGAATAGCTGCATGATTTGCAAACGGAACGGGAGTGGAACAAAGAGGACCCCTTCCGGTTTCCCTTCTGGGGTATCTAGCTGGTGAGGTGCCAGTGTGACCGCCCAGTCCTCCCAGGTCTCAGTGGCTGCCAGCACCACCTTGTGTGGTACAATGCTCTCGGGGAGTGCGGGCTGAGCTGTCTCTGGTTCAAAACATCTGGAGAGAGCGTCTGCCTTAATGTTCTTGGAACCTGGAGTGTATCCATAATAAATCTAAAACGCGAGAAAAATAGGGACCAGCAGGCCTGATGAGGAGTGAGCCTCTTAGCCCCTTCAATGTACTCCAGGTTCTTATGGTCAGTGTATACAGTAATGGTGTGTTCTGCACCTTCCAGCCAATGGCGCCATTCCTGGAAGGCTAACTTGATGGCCAACAGTTCCCTGTTGCCCACATCGTAGTTTCTCTCAGCAGGAGAGAACCTGCGTGAGAAATAGGCACAAGGATGTGTCTTGCCCTGCAGACCCGAGCGCTGAGACAGCACAGCCCCCACCCCGATCTCTGAGGCATCTACCTCTACTATGAAGGGAAGAGCGATGTTGACATGTCTCAGTATGGGTGCCGAGCAAAACAGTTTCTTCACGGTATTGAATGCGGCCTGGGCCTCCGATGACCAATGGTAAGGGTCAGCCCCTTTCTTGGTTAGACTAGTCAGAGGGGCTACTACCGAAGAGAATCCCTTAATAAAACTCCGGTAGTAATTAGCAAAACCAAGGAATCTCTGCAGTGCCTTCAAGCCCACCGGTTGCGGCCACTCTAGGACAGCCGAAACCTTTTCTGGGTCCATAGAGAGCCCTGACGTTGAGATGATGTATCCCAGAAAAGGAATTCGAGTGACCTCAAAGAGGCACTTCTCTAGTTTTGCATACAGTAGGTTTTGTCTCAACCTCTTCAACACGTATTTGACATGTTTGCGATGTTCCACGAGGTTTGGGGAGAAAATCAATATGTCATCGAAATATACCACGACAAACCTCCCCAACACCTCCCTGAAAACCTCGTTAATCAAGTCCTGGAAGACGGCCGGGGCGTTACACAAACCGAAGGGCATAACTAGATACTCGTAATGCCCGTCGGGTGTATTGAAGGCTGTCTTCCACTCGTCACCAGCCCTAATGCGTACCAGGTTGTATGCCCCACGTAGGTCCAATTTTGAAAAAATAGTGGCATTGGTAATCTGGCCAAAGAGATCGTCTATCAGAGGTAATGGATAACGATTCTGTATGGTGATCCTGTTTAGACCTCGGTAGTCAATACCGGGTCTAAGACCACCATCTTTTTTTTAAACGAAAAAAACCCCGCCCCGGCCGGTGACCTAGAAGGGCGGATGAACCCCTTTGCCAGGTTCTTGTTATAATTTAAGTAGGCCTCAGTTATTTGGCCTGAGTTTTATGTAAAAGGCTTGTCCGCAGAGTATGCCTTTAAAATAAATAGAGTTTCTTGTGATGCAGGCAGAGCCATCTCAGTGTCTGCTTGAATAAACAAGCAGATACTGAGAACATCTGAGAACATGTTCCTGAAAGAAGGCCACAGGCCTACACTGACCTCAACATGTACACCACAAGAACAGTAAACATAGGCCATGTTTTCTAAATACCAAATTCCTGTAAGTATGTCAAGAGCCTCATTAAATATTAATCGAGTAGGTGTGTATTATGACACCACGAGGGGGCTAAGCCAATAGTCGTGGCGAAGATGATGTCACATTTAACTCTTTCCTATCCGCTATTAAAGATCCGGGACGGGCGGACAGAGGGCATTCTCTCTCTGATTCCTGCTATGCTTCCTACTTTAATGCTGACTGGAACCTCTAAGTATTTCATTCCTTACTGTAATCTGATATAATGTATGCTGTACATAGGTAGTCTAGATGTAACTTAGAATAGATCTAAGAAGACCTGATTACAGTCACTAGGAAGGAAATCAAGAAGCTTGTAACGCAACATGAAGATTGGCATGGCTAGGATATGATGAACTGTATCTATCTGTATTTCTGTTTCCGGAATAAATAACGTGAATATTGAAGAAGCCTGAGAAAGTCTATCTCCTGCTTGCTGTGATGAGTCGTGAGTGCAACTCTTGCTGATGAGTTGCTGGTGCCGAAAAAAGGTGATTTAGAACAGTTTATAACAGTTCTCAGTAATGTACTCCCGCATTGCCTGTTTCTCCGGACCGGATAGATTATAGAGATGACCCTTAGGAGGCATACAACTAGCTCTTAGGTCGACAGGACAATCGAAACTCCGATGTGGTGGGAGTTTATCAGCGGATTTAGAACAAAACACATCCGCAAACTCAGCGTACTGTGTGGGTATCCCCTTGACCTCTACCTTGGCAGCACATATGGCAACCCTCCTCAAACAATGGGTATGGCAATAAGGTGACCAGCTGAGTAACTGACCTGAGGCTCAATCTATCTGTGGGGAATGGAGCTGTAACCCGGGCATACCAAGAATAATGGTGGAGGTTGCCATGCGCAAAACAAGAAACTGTAGGCTCTCCTTATGTAGAACCCCTATCGTACATGACAACCTTGGGGTCTGAGAGAGAGGTGATCTACACTGTAGAGGAGAGTCATCTACTGCGGTGACGACTATCTGTCGGTCTAAGGGTTGTAAGGGAACCCCCAGTCCCTTCACAAAATCATAATCAATAAAATTGGTTGCGGACCCCGAGTCCACAAAAGCTTCAGTACAAACTGTGGAATTTCCCCAGGAAATGGAACACAGGAGAAGTAACCGATTATTCTGATTTAGAGGTAAGTTCTGTGCGTCTAGGGCAGTGATGAGCATATCCGATCCGGATGCTACTCGGATAGTAGCTATCCGGATTTCTCCCAGTAATGCATTGCGGCCTGGGCGGGGGGTTTAATCCTTACCCATCATGACGTCTTCTTCGTCCGTCCTCCGGCGCCTCCCACGATGCGTTCCACTCCGGCGTCACGTGACTACACACTTCCTCCTTCAACCCGGAAGGAGGAAGTGTTTTTTAGTCACGTGACGCCGGAGTGAAGCGCATCGTGGGAGGCGCCGAGGGACGGACGAAGAAGACGTCATGATAGGTAAGGATTAAATCCCCCGCCCAGGCCGCAGTGCATTACTGGGAGAAATCCGGATAGCTACTATCCGAGTAGCATCCGGATCGGATTTGCTCATCACTGGTCTAGGGTATTACCTCTAACTTCACCTAGACAGCAGCGTTTCCCGATTTCCTGGGGCAATTTTGAGCAATATGACCCTGCTCTGCACAATATAGACAAAGGTTCTCTGCCCTTCTACGCTCTTTCTCGGCTGGAGTCAACCGAGAATGTCCGATTTGCATCGGTTCGTCGGTAGAAGGAGCAGGCGATGAGGACGCATGAGAAAAAACTCTCACTGCATTCCTGCCTCTCGATTGGCGCTGATAGCACAATCTGCGGTCCGCCCGTATCGCCAAAGAAATGGCGTCGTCCACGGACTTGGGCTCTGGGTGTCCCAACATTAATTCAGAGACTGAGTCTGATAAGCCTGACAGAAAACAGTCTAACAGGGCGTAAGATCCCCACCTAGATGACACAGCCCACTTTCTGAACTCTGCCGCGTAAACCTCAACCATGTCTCGACCCTGCCTGAGAGTCTTGAGCTTCCTCTCGGCAGTGATCGAAGCATTTGGATCATTATAAATTATAGCCATTGATTTGAAAAATTCCTCAACTGATGTGAGAGCCGTATCTTTGGGTGGAAGACCATATGCCCAGGTTTGCGAATCCCCGGACAATAAGGTCTTAATAAAAGTCACCCTTTGCTGCTCAGAACCTGACTGGGTAGGTCGTAACTCAAAATAAGATAACACCCGGTTACGAAAATTCTGGAAGTCAGGTCTTAGCCCTGAAAACTTTTCGGGCACTGACATGCGGAGATCTGTGACCGGAGGGGATTGCACTGTGGCCACAGTCGTCTGCAAGACCCGTACAGACCCAGCCAACTGATTGATCTGAGTCTGTTGTGTATTAACCACCTTGATGAGGTTATTAAGCGAGGTGGTTAGAGTCTCGATCTGACTGCGTAGTGCTTCTATATCAATGGTCAGCTGTTCTGTCATGATCGGTGTCAGCACGCAGAGAGAATCTGATTATTGGCGATCTGCAGTATCACCAAGAATGCAGATATATACCCGATTATTGATGATCTACAGAATCACCGATAATCCGATATATTGCTAACCTCTGGACACCAGCAAAAGAACACAATAAAGACAGTAATATATCAGATAGTGTGGAAATGTCCACCAAACGGCAATTTCTCAGAGGTGTGGTTACCTCTGAATGGGAACCCCGTGAGTGAGAACCTCTAACCAGGCTGAGTGAGGAATCTCGACCCCCAGCAGTAATCGTCTGCTTGGGGCAGGCGTCTCGGAGAGGCAAGCCTCAGAGATAACCCTCCAGTGGGAGACGTTCCACTGAAGGGAGAAAGGTCAGACAGGCAAGGGTTCGGCAACAGAGATGTCGGCGGCAGTACAGGAGAGGAAGGCAGAAGAGTAATCGTTAGACAGGCAGAGGTCGGCAACAAGAATCAGATAGGCAAAGGTACAAGATCAGCAAGAGATAGAGTAGTCAGGGATAGCAAGGGTCAAAACACAGATCAATATACAACAATACTCCTAAGCTAAGAAGTGAAATCCTTAGTATCAACACCAGGGAACTGCACTAAGGTCTGAGCGCTAACACAGAATGTGTATTCACGACAGCAGACAAGGAGCAACTGACAGAGAGCTCCTTTTATGCTGGAGAACGCTCTAGCAGCGCCCCCCAGCTGCCCAGCCAATCGCTGGCCCTGTTGGAGTCAGCTGACCAGCCTGGTCAGCTGACTCCTCTTTGGGAACAATAAAGTTCCTGTCCCCTTGCGCACGTGCGCGCCAAGCACCGGGTGAGTGCCGGCGAAGGAGACCCTACGGGAGGCAACTGCGCGGCGGAGTCCGCCGATCGCACAGCCCCGCTCGGGCATTGCGTTACCCTATTTTATCAGCGCTGCGTAATATGTCGGCGCTATATAAATACTAAATAATAATAATAATAAAAGAGGCCACAACAGTAATGGACGTCTATGAAGACTTTCACTCTTAATGCGGTCCATTGTGGTGCATCGGAAATATCTGAGCCAACCCAAGGGCTGCAGCATGTTACTGTAAGTACTGCGCTTATTGCACGGTGCTTGGGGGAAATGGAAGTCTATGGGTGACACATAGGTATGGAGGGATGTTTCCTGAAGTCTACAATCAGCACAAAAGTTTTTGCTGTATTGAGGACAAGCTTTTTGTCCTTGCATCATCTGCATATTCTCCCAATCTCAATACGGATGAGTGAGCAGTTTCACGAGAAGTGAAACTGCACCCGGTCATGTTCTAGCTGCACCCCCTCCTCAAACACAGGTGGGTACAGCTTGGGATCTCACAAAAGTGTGCTTGCCCATCCACAATATCTTTGTAATTACTAATCTATATATATAATAGAGTAAGTGCCTCAACCTTCAAACAAGAAGAAGAAGTAGCGCCCTGCCCCCAGGGCCGGTCCAAGCAAGAATAAGGGGCTGGTCCAAGCAAGAAGAAGAAGTAGCGCCCTGCCCCCAGGGCCGGTCCAAGCAAGAATAAGGGGCTGGTCCAAGCAAGAAGAAGAAGTAGTGTCATATCAAACCAAGGGCAAAGAGGGATAATTTGCATATTCAGTAGCAGTGCATTGTGGGTAACCACAAATGTTCACTTATAGCGGAATTATTGCAGATTTGCTTCTGTTTTAAGAAGGAAAATTACACCAAGCTTTGCTTTTTTTTAATAGGAGGGATTTTTGGTCTATTTTATCCCCCTATACATTCTTAGTAGTTTGGGTCACCCTGAGCTGCTTGGATACTCTGTTGTACTGGTCCAAGCCCAATCTCATACAGCTCTATCAATTCCTGCTATGTACTGATGAGAACCAAAGGTCTGAAATAGGCTGTCACATGTGGGTTTGATATGACTGTGTAAAACTTAAAGCTATAAGCTTGCTTGGCTTACTAAGGGTGAAAAGGAATAATTTGCATATTTAGTAGCGGTGCATTGTGGGTAATCACAAATGTTCCCTTATAGCTGACTTATTGCAGATTTTCAGCTGTTTTAAAGGACTTCCGAGGCCAAAATCTGCCCCCAAAACGTAAAAAAAGTTAACTACCTGCATGAATTTGTAAGGCACGGAGGACGCCGTCCGCGCCCTCCGTGCTGTTCTGCCTGGTCCCCTCTGCTCAATAGCCCCCCGAAAGACTGCGACCTCACGGTCCGGGTCGGTATCTGCAGCCTGCATAAAGATGGCCGCCGGAGCTGGCCACGGCTGCGCAGTCCGCATAGCCGCTACTGCGGCTGCGCAGCTCTAGGGCCAACCCTCCGTTCCACGCTGCCTGTTACGTGGATCGGGGGTTGGCCCTAGAGCTGCGCAGCCGCAGTAACGGCTATGCAGACTGCGCAGCCGTGGCCAGCTCCGGCGGCCATCTTTATGCAGGCTGCAGATACTGACCCGGACCGTGGGGTCACAGCCTTTTGGGGGGCTATTGAGCAGAGGGGACCAGGCGGAACGGCATGGAGGGCGCAGACGGCATCCTCCTTGCCTTACAAAGTCATGCAGGTAGTTAACTTTTTTTACGTTGTGGGGGCAGATTTTGGCCTCGGAAGTCCTTTAAGAAGGCAAATTACACCAAGCTTTGATTTTTTTAGTAGGAGGTCTTTTTGGTCCCTTTTATCCACCTATACATTCCGAGTGGTTTGGGTCACCCTGAGCTGCTTGGTTACTCTGTTGTGCTGGTCCAAGCCCTATCTCATACAGCTGTATCAATCTCTGCCATGTACTGATGAGGAACAAAAGTCTGACACAGGCTGTCACATGTGGGTTTGATATGGGCTGTGTAAAATTTAAAGCTATAGGCCTGCTATACACCAGTGGTTCTGGATGCTTGCTTGGCTTACTAAGGGGAAAAAGGAATTATTTGCATATTTAGTAGCAGTGCATTGTGGGTAACCACAAATGTTCACTTATAGCTGAATAATTTCATATTTCTTTCTGTTTTAGGAAGGCAAATTACACCAAGCTTTGATTTTTTTAGTAGGAGGTCTTTTTGGTCCCTTTTATCCCCCTATACATTACGAGTGGTTTGGGTCACCCTGAGCTGCTTGGTTACTCTGTTGTACTGGTCCAAACCCTATCTCATACAGCCGTATCAATCCCTGCCATGTACTGATGAGGACCAAAAGTCTGAAACAGGCTGTCTACATGTGGGTTTGATATGACTGTGTAAAATGTAAAGCTATATGCTTGCTATACACCAGCGGCTCTGGATGCTTGCTTGGCTTACCAAGGGGGAAAAGGGGTAATTTTCATATTTAGTAGCAGTGCATTGTGGGTAACCACAAATGTTCACTTATAGCTGAATTATTGCAGATTTCCTTCTGTTTTAAAAAGGCAAATTACACCAATACAGTTTGCGGCATTGCAGGAAGTGACGACAGTGGAACGCACGATGGAATACGGTAGAGGTGAGCCATCCCCGCCCGCTGCCTCTTACTAATAGTGGCGGCTTCTACTGTGCTTAAGCAGGAGGGGGAGTGCACATGGGAGACCCAGGTGAGGGGGGGGGGTTCCTCCCGAGCTTAAGCTGGAGGTAGAGCACACATGCCCAATACCCCCTTCCTGCCCTCTACCCTCTTATGCGGCGTATGCTACGCCGCGGGTCGGCTAGTAAAAAATTAAAACAATAAAAATATCCCCATTCCTATAATTCATAGGGCCCATGCCAAAGCATAAAATGAAAGGCAATTTTAAACGACTGGATGATCCTCCTGCATGAGTTTGCATGCGCTGAAGTGAATCTATTCCATATGGAGTAAGTAATCACATTCTCAAGGCTTCTTTGTAGAGCATATAAGGACAGGCAATCACACTTACGAGATTATACACACTGTGTTCTTTTACTGGTAGCTGAATGAAATGTACTGCGCAGCCGACACCAAGAAGCCACCAGAGACTCATTCACCACGTGAAGTCATGTGTGACATGCACGGACCAGTGAGAGATTCTAGATAACTTTATGATACTCATTGTGGGGATAAATGCAAAGAACTGTGAAATTACCCCTCGCAACGCAAATAAGATTAGGAATTAATTGCCATTCATTTAGCTCTTAATTGATCAGAATTAGGCAAACGTACAAGACACTCTACAAATCTGTGATATCGCGTAATCCATCTGAAAAACGGTGTGTGAAATACCTCTAGAATTATGATTCATATTGCCACTAATCCGATTGAGGTAATGCCATCTCCACGCACATCAGAAAGATAAATAGCTGTATTGTTGGGAAGGGATTCCGGCACAGAATACATGAAACAAAAGGCATCTACGTTCAGCATTTTTGCATGAATAATAGCTCTAATTAGTGACACGAGTTCTCACTGCGCTCAATTATCATAGTTGTAAAAAGTACCTATTTTAATATATATTCTTAAACTAATTATAACCGTAAATACAGAAAGCTAAAAGCAGCCTTAAAATTCATATAGTGGTTGGATGTGCAGTAAGACTGTTTTTTTTTAACTATCTTTATTTTTAAGATCCAATGAAATAACTTTTAACTGTGTATTATTGCTTTCAACAACAACAAGCCAATAAAAGAAAATGTCTCCGTTCATTGAAGTTTCAATTAGTCAAACACTCCAAATTTGCATTAGATTAAAATAAAAGTATCTATCGAAAATCAGTTATTTCTTCTGAACAATGTATAGGTGCCCATACACTTATCAATTTTCTCATTCGATTCCTTGTAGATACAACTCATCTGCAGGGAATCTATTCCCCAAAACATCAAACTGATCGACTCTTGATCCATTTTAAATAAAAATAATTTGAAAGAATCGATCGGACAGAATCAGGACTGGATTTAACTGCAGGCACGTGCCTACAGGCGCCTGATGATGGAAAGGCGGCTCACTCCCCACCCGAGTGTCTCCCTCCCTAACTATGCTGAATTCTGAGCAGAGTGTAAATGAGTGGTTACTCACCCGACTCTCATCATTCCACTGATGAGAGCTACTGTACCTTCAACTGGGAGCACTTCTAGCTACTGAATTCTTTGGGTCACCTCTAGCTACTGAGGGTACCTTAAATATAACCACGATGTCTCAGCCACTTTTGACGCCATAGCTCCCTTAAAGATTAAACGTTCCGCACCATTACATCACGCTCGCTGGTTTGACAACTCTATAAAGGAACTAAAGAAACAGGGACGCAGACTGGAACGAAGGTGGCGCAAACATCAGTCTCCTGATGACAAACTTTCCCTAATTGCTCACCTGAAAAAATATCAAACGATGATTAACAAAAAGAAGTCCTTATTCCTGTCTCACGAAATTGCAAATGCAGCCAACAGACCTGCCCAACTCTTCCGCACGGTTGACAGTCTCTGCAATCCATCTTGCAGGAAATCCAGCATCAGACCTTCACAGGAACTGTGCGAGAAATTTGCCCAATTCTTCTCAGACAAAGTCTCCTCCATACAATCTGCCATTCAATTCACAGCCCCAGAAACCCATGCAGAGCCATATAACAGGTGCAAAAATAGCCTACCACCATGGTCTGATTTTAAGGTAATCACTGAAAAAGACATCTTGGATATTCTCTCAAACCTTCGCCAGACTACCTGTGATCTGGACCCTGGCCCCACTAAGTTCATGTTGAAATGCCCTGAACTATTTACACCGGCATTCCACAAAATAGTCAACGGCTCCTTACAAGAAGGGTGGTTTCCCTCTACTCTGAAAGAAGCAATCGTCAGGCCTCTACTCAAGAAACCATCCTTAGACCCAGATGCTCTAAACAGCTACAGACCTGTCTCAAACCTCCCCTTTCTGGGAAAAGTTATTGAAAAGGCTGTCTACCTCTAACTTGAATATATATAATTGGGTGTTATCCTTTTGAAAAAGTGAAGGATCAAAAACACAAAGTCCTCTTAAGGGCAGTCCACCTTGCCCACAAGACCTAAATAATTTATAGAAAAGGACTTATAAAAATAAAAATAAACAGGGAGATACAGTGCAATTTAGGCAATCTGTAGAAAAACTTTATTGATACAAAATATCGAAAAATTCCTTAAAAGCTTCTTCAATTCCACATAATTAATTAGTCTTCGTATGATCAATTAAGTATCACAAAACATGGATAATCAAAGCTGATTAATTGGTATTATATTCTGGCTTGATGCGAACTTGAAATAGATTTTTTGTATTTTACAGGCTACGACACATGTTCGTTTCGGGCTCCTTATATTGTAAATGTGCCCTTCATCAGGCCGTAATACATATTTCTAAAAAAACAAGCAATAGAAAAGAGCATTAAAAGTCAGGACTCAAAAATAATCAGCTCAAGAAAAAGAGCAGAAAACAGAAAAAGGAAAAGGAAATTCCACCATTGTGATTTTAGGTATGTCACACACCAGGTTCACTATAAAATTCTGAACCTACATACCCAAAGAAATTGAAAAGTAGACACCAAACTTTTTAGTGATCAGAAAAGAGCTCATGCCACCATAGAGAAAGACCATAATTATCCCATAAACATAAATCCTAAAGCCAGTGGCGTAGCTACAGACCTCAGGGCCCCGATGCAGAATTTGGACATGGCCCCCCCCCCCCATACTTACTCTGCCAGTGCCCTATGTATTCTTTCAAGTGATGTGGAAGCAGACAGCAATATAGCTGTCACCTGTAGGCCAATATAGCTGTCACTGCAGGCCAGTGTCCTCAGCAAACAGGCGTGTGCACCATGTGACGCCGGTAGCATTGGATCTGGGGGAGGGAGGGTAAGGAATATTGAGGGGGTAGTGAGAAGAGAGAGCGGGATTATTAGGGGTCTGGGAAAGGGCGGGTGGGGAATATTGAGGGGGGAATGAAGAGAAAAAGGGGGGTTATTAGGGGGGGTGAGTGAGGAGAGACAGGGGGGTTATTAGGAGTCTGGGAAAGGGAGGATGAGGAATATTGAGGGAGGAGTGAAGCGAGAGAGGGGAGCTATTATTAGGGGTCGGGGGACAGTGAAGAATATTGAGGGGGAAGTGAGGAGAGACAGGGGGGTTATTAGGGGTCGGGGGAGTAAGAAGGGAGAGCAGTTAGGAGTCTGGGAAAGGGAGAGTGAAGAATATTGAGGGGGGAGTGAGGGAGGTTATTAGGAGTCTGGGGGAGAGAGGTTGAGGGGGGGCTAGTGAGAATTCTGGGGGGTGGATAGAAAGACAGGAAATTACTAGGGGTCTGGTGGAGGAAGGTTAGTGAGCACTGTTGCGGGCTCTGGATACAGTAAAGGCTGATAAGCAGTGACAGGGAAATAAAGAGGGAGACAGCACTCACCTCTCATACCTCCCGCTCTGTTTGCCTGGGGGAAGGGAGCTCTTGGCTCATCTCCATCTTCTCCCATGCTCTGTCCTTGCTGTGCCAGCCAATGGGATTTGCAGGGGCAGGGCTCCGTGAAAGAATCAAGCAACTCACAGGAACGATCCTGTGAGAGGCGGAGCTACCCGCGATTTGGGGCCGGAGCTACCCGCGATTTGGGGGCGGAGCTAAGCGGCTGTCACGGAGGGCCTGGGGACAGAGGAGAATGCGGGGAGCAGGGGCCGGTACGGGCCCTAGGAGATCGCGGGCCCCGTCGCCAGTGCGACTGCTGCGACCCCTGCTCCTACGCCAGTGCCTAAAGCAGATCTGCACCATGGGCTAGTCGATATTTTGTATCAATAAAGTTTTTCTACAGATTGCCTAAATTGCACTGTATCTCCCTGTTTATTTTTATTTTTATAAGTCCTTTTCTATAAATTATTTACCTCTAACTTGAAGCCAGGCTCTCCAGAAACAACATCCTTGACCCTCTTCAATATGGTTTCAGGAAATATCACAGCTGTGAAACAGCCTTCACCCAGATTTGCAATGATCTGCTCATTGCAAGAGACAAGGGTCAATGTTCCATCCTGATTTTGCTCGACCTCTCAGCGGCTTTTGACACAGTCGATCATGAAATCTTACTCAACAGGCTACAAGAGTACTGTGGCATAGATGGCATTGTTCTCCGGTGGTTCAACTCCTTCCTGGCTGGCAGAACACAAAGGGTAGCCTTAGGGCCCTTCCTCTCCAACCCTGTACCACTAAAATACGGTGTACCTCAGGGCACAATATTATCCCCTTTACTGTTCACCATAGACATGCTGCCACTTGGAGAAATCATACAAAAACATGGCCTGACATATCATTGCTATGCTGATGACACCCAGCTATATTTGTCATTCAAACCTGATGTCACAGACCCTACTCCACAAATAAACACATGCTTAGCTGAGCTTCAGGAGTGGATGAATAATAATTGGCTAAAACTTAATGCTGACAAAACTGAGGTTCTTGTTATCGAGGGCCAGGGCTCAACAGCAAAGCAGCTCCAGTCTCAACCAACACCGCTAAGGATAGGGAGCTCAGACCTGAACAACTCAGACTGTGTGCGCAGCCTGGGAGTACTGATTGATGGGAAATTAAGCTTCAGGAATCAAATCTCAGCTGTTGTGAAACATTCCTTCTTTCACCTAAGGAATATTGCAAGGATTAAACACCTAATTCCTTCAGAGGATCTTCCAAACCTAGTTCATGCCTTTGTCACATCAAGGTTAGACTACTGCAACGTCCTCTACACAGGCCTGCATAAGAAAGACTTACGCCGCCTGCAATTAGTACAGAATGCCGCCGCAAGGCTGTTAACGAGCCAACCCCGCCATTGCCACATAACACCAACCCTGAGCTCACTCCACTGGCTACCGATAAAATGGAGAATTCTGTTTAAGATTGGCTTACTGACATTCAAATCCTTGCACAATCTGGGCCCTGGATACCTGAAGGACTTGTTGCAACTGCATCACACCCCCCACAATCTTAGATCAAAAGGACGTAACACCTTGGTCACCCCCAGAGTCCACCTCAAAACCTTTGAAGACAGAGCCTTTTGTCATGCTGCCCCTACACTTTGGAACTCCCTGCCACACCCAATCAGGACAGCCCCATCCCTGGAAGCATTTAAGTCTAAACTGAAAACCTACCTTTTCAGTCTGGCATTCATGAACATCTGACTATCTCCTCTGTAACACAACCCAGCCTGAAACCCTGTATTAATCTGAGACACAGCTATGCGCTTTGAGTCCTATGGGAGAAAAGCGCTTTACAAATGTTATTGTATTGTATTATTATTATTATTATACCTCTGGTTACCGAATACTAAATGGCACCTGTAGCTACTCACGCTGGGCAAGGGAAGTAAGGGAGGAGTGACAGCTGGACCAACCAGCACACTTGAGGGGGATTGTAGGTTCATGGAGGGTGAAGTCTAGGGTGCCAGGACATCTGTGCCTATAGGCTCAAGTGATGTATATCCGGGCTTGGACAGAACTAAGAAACAATCGGCATGGGCAAGAGCATTGGCTTATAGATTTGCACTGCATCGAACAGTGCAACTCTGCTCCGGTCAGGAGGGACAATGAAAAATGTGATATTTTAGTGTTGCTCGGATACCTCATTATCCTATTCGAGTTTGGTCGAATTCGGATAGTAAACTATCCGAATGAACTTGAAGTTCAATATCCAAGTTAATCGAATATCCGATTAGACCTCGGATATCCGACGTCACTATCCGAGTCTGTATTCGAGTAAAATATTCGAGCTGGCCTTAAATAGCTTGTAAAACTTGTATTGGAGGTCAATGATGCATGAAACCACCTTTTTTATGAAGAAAAACATCAAGTGATTATGTGGTGATGTAGTAGTTATAAAAAAATGTATAAAAAATAGTAAATTAACTTCATGAAAAGTGTTTGCATGAGAAGGTGTGTCCAAAATGGTTGTTGTAACAGTCTTCATTTACGTCGTCTTCATCTTGTTCTTCTATATCTTCTTCTTCTTCTTCTTCTATATCTTCTTCTTTTTCTTCTTCTTCTATATCTTCTTCTTCTTCTTCTTCTTCTTCTTCTTCTTCTTCTATATCTTCTTCTTCTTCTTCTTCTATATCGTCTTTTTCTTCTTCTATATCTTCTTCTTCTTCTTCTTCTATATCTTCTTCTTCTTCTTCTTCTATATCTTCTTTTTCTTATTCTATATCTTCTTCTTCTTCTATATCTTCTTCTTCTTCTTCTTCTATATCTTCTTTTTCTTATTCTATATCTTCTTCTTCTTCTATATCTTCTTCTTCTTCTATATCTTCTTCTTCTTCTTCTTCTTCTTCTTCTATATCTTCTTCTTCTTCTATATCTTCTTCTTCTTCTATATCTTCTTCTTCTTCTTCTTCTTCTATATCTTCTTCTTCTTCTTCTATATCTTCTTCTTCTTCTTCTATATCTTCTTCTTCTTCTTCTTCTATATCTTCTTCTATATCTTCTTCTTCTTCTTCTTCTTCTTCTTCTTCTTCTTCTTCTTCTTCTATATCTTCTTCTTCTTCTTCTTCTTCTTCTATATCTTCTTCTTCTTCTTCTTCTTCTTCTTCTTCTTCTTCTTCTTCTTCTTCTTCTTCTTCTTCTTCTTCTTCTTCTTCTTCTTCTTCTTCTTCTTCTTCTTCTTCTTCTTCTTATTCTTATTCTTATTCTTCTTATTCTTATTCTTATTCTTCTTCTATATCTTCTTCATCTTCTTCTATATCTTCTTCTTCTTCATCTTCTTCTTCTTCTCTATCATTATATTATGTGTCTTGGTTTTCCTTTCTTTTGTAATATTTTGTTTTACTTCATTTGTGGAAATATTTTATTTTAATAACACCATAGTTATATTTGTGTTGATGGCATAATAGGTAGGTAGTGGCACATTGCAAGCCACAGCGCCTTTTTCTGTGTACCCTGGCGGTGGTAAAACACAGACATCAGCAGGAGGAGGAAGTAGTTGCAGGCTTGCAGCTATATGTAGTAAGTGGTAATTAGTTGGTACTCAGTAAGAGAGTGGGTGGGCAGGGGGCAGCAGAAAATATTTCTTCTTCTGTTCTCCCTGGCAGTGTTAGCAGCACACAGACAGCAGAAGCAGCTACAGGAGAAGGAGTAGTGTGTGTCAGGCAGTGTGATGTGACTGACATAATAGGCCCTGGTTCCTAGCGGTGGTACCAGGGCTGTAAATAAGCAGCATGAGGTTCCAGACAGCGGTCGTGAAGCCCACATTGTGTCCAATACACAATTGGGACAGCACAGTTTTCAACCCGGACACCTCTAAATTAATAACAATTTTTTTTTCAAAATAATGCAGCTATTGTTGAGCGTAATAGCTGGTGGTGCATGGGCAGCAGCACCTTGTAATGTGTTCCTTGGCAGTGGAGAGGAGACACAGACAGCAGGAGGAAATATAACAGCAGGCAGCGTGAGGAGGATAAGTGTGTGGCAGACTGGCATTTGGCAGCAGGCAGGAGGGCAGGCAGCGAGACATAATAGGCCCTGGGTCCTAGCGGTGGTTCCAGGGCCGTAAATAAACAGCATGAGGTTCCAGGTAGCGGTCGTGAAGCCCACATTGTGTCCAATACACAATTGGGACATCACAGTTTTCAACCCGGACACCTCAAAATTAATTACAATTTTTTTATTTTTATTTTTTCAAATTAATGCAGCTATTGTTGAGCGTAATAGCTGGTGGCGCATGGGCAGCAGCACCTTGTAATGTGTTCCCTGGCAGTGGAAACATACAGACAGCAGGAGGAAATATAACAGCAGGCAGCATGAGGAGGATAAGTGTGTGGCAGACTGGCATTTGGCAGCAGGCAGGAGGGCAGGCAGCGAGACATAATAGGCCCTGGGTCCTAGCGGTGGTTCCAGGGCCGTAAATAAACAGCATGAGGTTCCAGACAGCGGTCGTGAAGCCCACATTGTGTCCAATACACAATTGGGACATCACAGTTTTCAACCCAGACACCTCTAAATTAATTACAATTTTTTTTTCAAATTAATGCAGCTATTGTTGAGCGTAATAGCTGGTGGCGCATGGGCAGCAGCACCTTGTAATATGTTCCCTGGCAGTGGAAGCATACAGACAGCAGGAGGAAATATAACAGCAGGCAGCGTGAGGAGGATAAGTGTGTGGCAGACTGGCATTTGGCAGCAGGCAGGAGGGCAGGCAGCGAGACATAATAGACCCTGGGTCCTAGCGGTGGTTCCAGGGCCGTAAATGAACATCATGAGGTTCCAGACAGCGGTCGTGAAGCCCACATTGTGTCCAATACACAATTGGGACAGCACAGTTTTCAACCCGGACACCTCTAAAATAATTACATTTTTTTTTCAAATTAATGCAGCTATTGTTGAGCGTAATAGCTGGTGGCGCATGGGCAGCAGCACCTTGTAATATGTTCCCTGGCAGTGGAAACATACAGACAGCAGGAGGAAATATAACAGCAGGCAGCGTGAGGAGGATAAGTGTGTGGCAGACTGGCATTTGGCAGCAGGCAGGAGGGCAGGCAGCGAGACATAATAGGCCCTGGGTCCTAGCGGTGATTCCAGGGCCGTAAATGAACATCATGAGGTTCCAGACAGCGGTCGTGAAGCCCACATTGTGTCCAATACACAATTGGGACAGCACAGTTTTCAACCCGGACACCTCTAAAATAATTACATTTTTTTTTCAAATTAATGCAGCTATTGTTGAGCGTAATAGCTGGTGGCGCATGGGCAGCAGCACCTTGTAATGCGTTCCCTGGCAGTGGAAACATACAGACAGCAGGAGGAAATATAACAGCAGGCAGCGTGAGGAGGATAAGTGTGAGGCAGACTGGCATTTGGCAGCAGGCAGGAGGGCAGGCAGCGAGACATAGTAGGCCCTGGGTCCTAGCGGTGGTTCCAGGGCCGTAAATGAACAGCATGAGGTTCCAGACAGCGGTCGTGAAGCCCACATTGTGTCCAATACACAATTGGGACATCACAGTTTTCAACCTGGACACCTCTAAATTAATTACAATTTTTTTTTTTTTCAAATTAAATGCAGCTATTTTTGAGTGTAATAGCTGGTGGTGCATGGGCAGCAGCACCTTGTAATGTGTTCCCTGGCAGTGGAGACACAGACAGTAGGATGAAATACAACAGCAGCAGCAGGTGTATGTGTGTGTGCCAGTCGTCACTTCATGTCCCCCTCTCGCCGACAACAGGGGCCATGAATTCGCCTTCCACCCAAGCCTGGTTCATTTTGAGAAACGTCAGTCTGTCCACAGACTTGTGAGACAGACGAGATTGCTTCTCAGTGACGACTCCACCGGCTGCACTGAAGCAACGCTCTGACAGTACGCTGGAAGGGGGGCAGGAGAGCACTTCCAGGGCGTACTGCGCAAGCTCGCTCCAGATCAGCAGGTGCTTGACCCAATACTCCATGGGATCAACAGGGGCCACGCTGTCAAGCCCGCTGAAGGACCCCATGTAGTCAGCCACCATGCGGGTCAAGCGCTGCCTGTGACTGGAGAAGGATGCTGCTGCAGGCACCTCCTCTCTAGTCCTTGGCAGCTCTACACTCATGTAGAGCTCTTGGGTCAGAGACAGCAGGTCTGTGGTGCGCGTGCGCTTGCTGCTGGTGGATGCAGGCACCTGCTGCTGCCTCTGCGCTGGCTGGACAGTGGGGGTGGATGGCTCAGGGAAGGCTTCCTGCAAGCGCTCAACAAGGGACAGCTGCAAATCCCTCATTTGTTGTGCACAGTCTCCTCCTGCAGGCAGGAACTGGCTGAGCTTCCCCTTCAGACGTGGGTCCAGCATCATGCAGATCCAGATGTCCTCCCTCTGCTTCATCTGGATCACCCTTGGGTCCTTGCGCAGGCACCTCAGCATGTGCGCTGCCATTGGGAAGAGTCTGGCCACGTCTGTTGGCACATCATCAGCATCCCCAGAGCCGAGAGTGCTGTCCTCCTCTTCCTCTGCCCCCTCCACCTCATCCTCTCTCCACCCCCGCACCAGTCCAGCTGCGCTCTGCTGCTCCCCCTCATCAGCAGCAAGGTCAGGGACCTCCACCAACTCCAAGCCCTCCTCCTCAGAGGTGGCCTGTGAAGCTGCCTGCAGCTCCTGCTGGTCCAAGGCTGCCGCTCTCTCTTCCAGCAGTGCATACAGGGCCCTGTCCAGCACACACACCATGGGCACCCACTCGCACACCATTGCATGGTCCCTGCTCACCATGTTGGTGGCCTGCAGGAAGGGTGCCAGGACTGAGCACACCTGCTGCATGTGCCCTCAGTCCTCCGTGGAGATGATGGACGGGAGGTTGGTGGCAGCATGCCCAGTTGCAGTGAGGGAGGCAACTGTTGCTCGTGCAACATACTGGCTGACAGCCTGCCTCTGTTCAACCAGACACTCCAAAATCGACAGGGTGGAGTTCCAGCGAGTTGGAACATGGAGCATGAGCCGGTGCTGTGGCAGGTGCAGCTCCTTCTGCACCTCTTCCAGGCTCGCCACGGCTGCAGGTGAGTGCCGGAAGTGACGCACAACCTTCCTTGCCACCTCAAGGAGTCGGTCCATCCCCTGGTAGGTCCGCAGGAACTTTTGGACTACCAGGTTTAGGACGTGCGACAGGCAGGGGATGTGGGTCAGGTCTCCCCTGCTGATTGCAGCAACCAGGTTTGCCCCATTGTCGGACACCACCTCTCCGACTCTGAGGCCTCTGGGGGTCAGCCAATTCCTCTCCTGCTCTTGGAGTTTGGCCAGGACGTGGTTCGCCGTCAGTTTGGTCTTCCCCAGGCTGACCAATTCCAGCAGCGCTTGGCAGTGGCGGGGCTTCACGCTGCTGCTGAGGCGGGGGGTTTGGGCTGGTGTGCCGGAGGATGGAAGCGGATCAGAGGAACCTGCTGCTCTTCTGCTGACCCTGCATGGTGGCACCACCCACTGCGTTGTTGGTGCTGCTGCTGCTCTGACAGTGCCGGCCGATGCTGCTACCCCCTCCTCACCCCCTTCCACCAAGCTGACCCAATGCGTGGTGAAGGACAGATAGCGGCCTGTCCCAAACCGGCTGCTCCATGAGTCCATGGTGACGTGGACCCGTTGACCCACCGTGTGCTCCAGCCCTCTCCCGACATTGGCCATCACAGAGCGGTAAAGTGCAATATAATGTCGGCTGGGGATTGGCCAATCGGGGGCTGCACACATCAGGAGCGCACGCATGTCGCTCCCCTCCTGCACAAGGGAATAAGGCAGGAGTTGGGAGCACATGGCCCGTGCCAGCAAGCCGTTCAGCTGACGCATGTGGCGGCTGCTGGGAGGCAGAACCCTGACCACCCCCTGGAAGGTGTCGCTGAGCAGGGTCTGGCGAGGCCTTTTGCTGGCACGGGAAGCAGGGGAGGGAGCAGAGGAGGCCACAGAGGACTGGCTGCCAGAACAGGCCTCAGTGGCGGCGGCAGGAGTTGCAGAGGGAGGAGGAGCAGTGTGTTGCTGATGCACTCCTGCTGCCGACGGCTTCGCAGTGGTGGCGGGTCTGCCACTGCCAGCTTCCTTCAACTTCACGAACTCCTCATGCTCGTGAAAGTGTTTCCCTGCAAGGTGGTTGACCAGAGAGGTGGTGCCAAACGCAGAGGGCTCCTTCCCTCTGCTGAGCTGCTTGCGGCAGTGGTTGCAGGTGGCATACTTGCACTCCAAATATGGAAGGGTGAAAAAATTCCATATTGGGGAGGTGAAGTTGCCCCTTCGGCTGGAAGGTGCTGCTGCCGCTGGTCTCTCTGTGGTGGTTGGGGGGTTCTTGGTGCGGCTGGTGGTGGCACTGGCAGAACTCGTCTCCTGATCAGCACGCTGTGTGGCCTGCATACCACGCCCACTTGTGATCCTGCCCATGCCTGCGATGCTGATCCTTCTAGCAAGGCCCACAGATGCATCCTCCTCCTCCTCTTCCTCAGAGCTGATGACATCCCCACTCCCAGGACCTGGCACCCAGTCTTTGTCCTGCTCCCTGTCATCATCATCCTCCCCCTCCGCAAACATGTCCTGCTGGGATCCCCCAAACTCCCCTTCTGCATGCATGGGCGGATGGACAGTCACCACTGTCTGACTGTCCAAAGCATCATCCCCCAAAGTGCCCATGAGCATTCCTTCCTCTGCCAATTCTTCTGCAACAGCCCTCCATACCTTCTCTGTGCTTGGGGTCCATAAGAAGGTGCTGAGTGACAGGGTGCTGGTGTCGCCCGCTGGGGCTGGAGAACTGCACTCCTCCTCCTGCTCACCAGGCAGTGCTGGTCGGCTGCTGCTGCTCTTGCGAACAGGAGTGGTGGCGAGTGTGGAGGACTCGGTTCCAGAGCTAATGGTGGCCTGCTCATCCACCATCAGCTCCACCACAGCGTCTGCGTCCTTCTCCTCAATAGGACGGCTACGACCTGGCGGTGGGAGGAACATCTGGGCCACACGCTGCTGCTGCTGCTGCTGTGTCTCTGCAGCGTGACTCCCAGCTGTTGGGCGGCCAAGGCTTCCACGGCCAGTGGCTAATGGCGGAATAGCCACTGGTGCAGACGCAGAACTGCGCATGGTGGTGGCACGGCTGCCACGCCCACGACCTCCTCTCTTGGCGATGCCCTTGCTGCCCTTGCTGCCCCTGCCCAAACCGCGGCTGCCAGTTCCAGACATTGTATATTTTTAATATTATACAAATGAAAAAAAAAAACGTATGTATGTAAAGGCGGGTGGGACAAGTGGGGTACTTTAATGGGGTGGGACTGGTGGTGGTGGGTGTGTGAGGTGACGGACAGGTGTACTGTACTCTACAGCAGAGATCGGTGTAGCGCTAACGAGAGAGTGCGCACTGCGCACACAAAGACCCTAGCTGACGCTGACTGGCGGTGTCAGATCACAGTAATATTCAGCTAATAGTACACAATAAAAGTAGTATATATAAACAATAGGAGGACGGGTGTAGGACTAACTGGAGGGTGCTGACAGCGCAGATGTGCACTGCGCACACAAAGACCCTAGCTGACGCTGACTGACGGTGTCAGACTGCAGTACAATTCAGCTAATAGTACACAATAGAAGTAGTATATATAAACAATAGGAGGACGGGTGTAGCACTAACTGGAGGGTGCTGACAGCGCAGATGTGCACTGCGCACGCACACTAAGATAGAGTGACCAGACGTCCCGGATTGCCCGGGACACGTCCTGGATTCAGGGTCCGCTGTCCCAGGCTGCATGAGGTCCCGGGAAACGTCCCGCTTTTAGCAGCAGGACGTCCCGGCCTCGGGACTCTGGCCACTCTATCCTTATGAACTGGCAGCGGCGTCTATAGACGCCGTGCCAGTTCATTGTCCGCAGCCCCGCACCAGCCTGCTCTTCCGGTGTCTGTTCCGACACCGGCAGGCGAGCAGGGCTATGGCAAGATGGCTGCCGAAGCCCTGTACTGGAGACTATTTGTCTCCAGTACAGGGCTTCGGGCGCCATCTTGCCGTAGCCCTGCTCTGCCAGGCTGTCAGCGTGGGAGACTTCAGGAGGAAGGTGGTCCCGGGAGCAGCGCGCCAGAGGCCGGAGACTTCTGCCAGGTGAGTAAATGCTTTCTTTTTCAGGTGAAATGTTTGCCCGCATTGTTTCTTTTCTGGGGAAATGTTTGCCCGCATTGCGTTTCTTTTCTGGGGAAATGTTTGCCCGCATTGCGTTTCTTTTCTGGTGAAATGTTTGCCCGCATTGCGTTTCTTTTCTGGTGAAATGTTTGTCCGCATTGCGTTTCTTTTCTGGTAAAATGTTTGCCCGCATTGTTTCTTTTCTGGTGAAATGTTTGCCCGCATTGTTTCTTTTCTGGGGAAATGTTTGCCCGCATTGCGTTTCTTTTCTGGGGAAATGTTTGCCCGCATTGCGTTTCTTTTCTGGTGAAATGTTTGCCCGCATTGCGTTTCTTTTCTGGGGAAATGTTTGCCCGCATTGCGTTTTTTTCGGGTGAAATGTTTGCCCGCATTGCGTTTCTTTTCTGGTGAAATGTTTGCCCGCATTGCGTTTCTTTTCTGGTGAAATGTTTGCCCGCATTTTCTTTTCTGGTGAAATGTTTGCCCGCATTGTTTCTTTTCTGGGGAAATGTTTGCCCGCATTGCGTTTCTTTTCTGGGGAAATGTTTGCCCGCATTGCGTTTCTTTTCTGGGGAAATGTTTGCCCGCATTGCGTTTCTTTTCTGGGGAAATGTTTGCCCGCATTGCGTTTCTTTTCTGGGGAAATGTTTGCCCGCATTGCGTTAATTTTCTGGTGAAATGTTTGCCCGCATTGCGTTTATTTTGTACTGACATGTTTGCCCGCATTGCGTTTTTATTTTGTACTGACATGTTGCCCGCATTGCGTTTATTTTGTACTGACATGGTTGCCCGCATTGAGTTTTTATTTTGTACTGACATGTTGCCCGCATTGCGTTTATTTTGTACTGACATGTTGCCCGCATTGCGTTTATTTTGTACTGACATGTTTGCCCGCATTGCGTTTTTATTTTGTACTGACATGTTGCCCGCATTGCGTTTATTTTGTACTGACATGGTTGCCCGCATTGTGTTTATTTTGTACTGACATGTTTGCCCGCATTGCGTTTATTTTGTACTGACATGTTGCCCGCATTGCGTTTATTTTGTACTGACATGTTGCCCGCATTGCGTTAATTTTGTACTGACATGTTGCCTGCATTGCATTTATTTTGTACTGACATGTTTGCCCGCATTGCGTTTATTTTGTGCTGACATGTTGCCCATTGCATTTAGTTTCTGGTGTCCGGGGTAACTGTTACTGCATTTATTATTTAATGGTCATAGATGGCTATGTTTGCTGCTTTGTGGTTACGGTATACTATTAGCATCACACAGTTTCTGCACACCCATGATGCAAAGTCTTGTTTGTCCACATCATGGCGTAAACACTGCTTTCTTATGCCTCGGTGTTACATCATTACGTTAGCTCCGCCCATATAATGTCATGGCCATGCCCAATTTTCGCCGCGGCGCCCCCCCCCGGTCTTCATCGCTGTGCACTCTTTAGTCCTCCCCACTTTTTGCCGCGGCGCACTATGCGCGCCGCCCCCCCCCCCCCCCCCTTGCACCCACCCTCCCTGTCCCAGGTTGGACCTACAAAAATCTGGTCACTCTAACTAAGACCCTAGCTGACGCTGACTGACGGTCCCTAAACACAGACTAGAGTACAGTGAGTGAGTACACACAGTAAGTACTACTAACTAAACAATAGAAGAATCGAGCTAAATAGTAGAACAGGTGTGACTAGATTACTGAGAGCAGATACAGCAGGACAGGTATAGCAGTAAAGCTGGGCCTTGCTAACTACAAAATAGTACAATAATCTATCTAACACAGGAGTAGTAGTAGTAGTACAGGAGTAGAGTAGGACAGGTGATAGCACAGGTAAGGTAACTAGAGACTAGAGCACAGAGCAGGGCAGGCTGGCTTGCCTAGGCACAGGGCCTAGCTGCTGGCTGCAGGCCTGCAGCAGCACCAGTGACAGTCTCCCTCCCTAGGCCCTAATCACACTAACTAAACTGCCTAAAATACAATATATCTACAATACAAAGCAATACAGTTGAATATCAAGTGTTGGAGTGTAAAAACGCTAGGTTTAGAGCAATGGAAATGCACTTGCACACAGATAAAAAGCACTGGAGCAGTTCTCTCAGTACAGTCAGTCAGTAAGTCACAAGCAGGACGAGTGAGGCAAGATGGCGTCTGCTATTTATAGAGGGGGGCTTGGCCAGGCTCCCCCTCTGTGATTGGCTGCAGTCAGAGGGCTGGGAGCCCTCTGATTCGCTTGTGAGGACTCGAGGTGACGTCTGGCGTGACGCTATCCGAGCTCGTGACGCTATCCGAGCTCGGATAGCTAGGATATCTCCGGATATCTGATTGCTATCCGGGTGCGCTCGGATAGCACAGCCCGGATAGCTAATACTATTCAAGCTCGGTATTCGAGCTCGAATAGTGAAAAAAGAGCTAGGATATCCGAGTAACTCGGATATCCTAGCTCTGATGAGCACCACTGATTGATGTTACTCAGTTTTACCCAATATCCTGCACATAGTAAAACAAGACAAGCATCTTTATATTGGCATAGGGAAGTGATATCTGCTTGTTCTTAGGTGACCATCACTTAGTGCCTGCCTATTTTCATCTTTATATGATCATAGCATGTAGAGAGATCATCTGACCTGGATTTGGGCAGGAAGTGGAAAGCGGTATGTTTGAGGGACAGGCAGGAAACCTGTAAAAGTCAAAACACCATTGCTCTTCTTTTTATCATTCTTTTATCATATTAACAGAAGGTCAACCTCATCTGTTTAAGTCATGTTACTAATTTACATAAAGGGTAGATAATGTGTGTACGTGTAAAAGGTTACAGCGGGAGCAGAGCGGGAGAATTGCGGACAGCTCTAGTGAGAGGTGAGTGGAGAGCTCAGAGCAATGACAGATTCCGTTTATCTATGAAAGCTGCTAATTAGACGGGGTTCATACAATATCGGAGAGCTGACTACACAGCATATGTTAGAGTGGGATAAGAAGATGTCTAAGAAAAGCATAATGGTTCGATAATGTCACCATGCTGATTAGTAATGTCTTCAACGGGAATCATCTGACTTTGAATTTCTTACGCTGAGCATCCTCACTCTTAACTGTTTACTGGCAAAGCAGCATTTTGTGAATTCTAGGAACTAAGAAAATTGTATTTTTTTAAAGGGTAACCATGGAAAAATGTTAACCTTCAAAGAATCCCCCCCATCCTCAAACTTAAAGGACAACTGACCTTAGAGGGTTATGGAGACTGCTATTTCCTTTTAGACACTGTAAATTGCCTATCTCTCCTGCTGATCCTCTGCCGCTAATACTTTTAGTCATTGACCCTAAACAAGCATGCAGATCAGATGTTTGACTAAAAGTGGACACGGTCTCTTGCACAGCACAGGATTAAAAGTCTTTATTCCACAAATAGTTGCTGAAGAAATTTACTTCTCTGTGTTGTATGTTTTTTTAGGCCAGGAGTGGGCAAACATTTTTTTTAGTTGGGCCACATTCCTCTTGAATGCAGCCCATGGCATGAATATGTGTCTCCCTCCTTTCCTCCGTCCGGACTTCTGCAGCCAGAAATGATTTGTTGTAAGTCACCCAATCGCCCATTCTAGCAGTGATTGCAGCTGCAGGTATTTTTTAACAGTGGGAGGGATCAGGGGAGAGGATCAGAATGTGTGCCATAGTTTGCCCAGACCCGGTTTAGGCAGATCAACATATCTAATTAGTTCTTATCAGCAACTTTGAATATATTGCATGGAGAGCTCTCTTCTCTTATGTATATGCAATATTGGCTGTTGTCAGACCAGCTGTGGCAAGGGATGATCCTCGCTGGCTGGATAGCGTAATGGTTAAGGTGACATAGGAGACCTGAGTTCAAATCTCGGCTCTTCCTACTCAGTAAGACAGCGGATCCATCTGAAAATGGCGCCTGTGTATAATGGCGCACGTGTTGCTGCTAATCCGTTTGCCTCTTATCGTTATTTAACGTTAAAGCCTTATTGTTATTTAGCGTTAAAGCCTTAGCGTTATTTAACACACAGAACCCTCTCTGTACCTATCCCTAACCCCTAAACCCCCCATGGTGGTGCCTAACCCTAACCACCCCCCTGGTGGTGCCTAACCCTAAGACCCCCCTGGTGGTGCCTAACCCTAAGACTCCCCTGGTGGTGCCTAACCCTAAGACCCCCCTGGTGGTGCCTAACCCTAAGACCCCCCTGGTGGTGCCTAATCCTAACCGCCCCCCCTGGTGGTGCCTAACCCTAACCACCCCCCTTGTGGTGCCTAACCCTAAAACCCCCCTAGTGTTGCCTAATCCTAACCACCCGCCCTGATGGTGCCTAACCCTAAGACCCCCCCAGTGGTGCCTAACCCTAACCTTGACAGTGTTACATTAAATCCATTCACCATTTTGCAGTTAAATAACATCTGCAGTTTGGCTTATATAGGGCGCTATTGATAAATAACGTTACTGTGGGCAATAACGTCTGCTGTTTGGCTTATATAGGGCGCTATTGATAAATAACGTTACTGTGGGCAATAACGTCTGCTGTTTGGCAAATGAACGGCACTATTGATAAATAACGTTAGTGTGTGCCGTTTTTCTTCTTTTTTCCCTGTGCGCCATTATTATGCAGTACTAACGATAAATAGTTATAAGCGTATCTTTTTAATGTGGCACCATTTTTATGCATAGCCGCTGTGCGCCATTATTCACTGGCAGGAAGACAGCACCTACATATTCAGTAAAAGTTCTTGGGTGAGGCTCCCTAACACTGCTCCAGCCTACTGAATGAGTGCACTTTAGTGGCTGCCTCGCAAGCGCTTTGAGTCCAACAGGAGGAAAGCGCAATACAAATACTGGAATTATTATTACCCTGGCTGATCCTAGGCAACACTGGTTATTCAGGCCTTTTCTTAACCAAGAGAGAGCTATTCAGAGGAACACAAGGCACTGATTGACCAGAACTACTAAGCATTCAAAGTGTGGCCCAGGGATAGGTGTTCTGAGTAATCAGGGCCGATGCAAACGGGTTTGTGTACCTCTGAATGGCCAGGTAGTGTTATGAAAGGATGCTAATCAGCTAATCAGCACTGCTTGTGGTGTTAAGGAGAGGAACATACTAAAATCATGGCCAATAATAGCATTGTGGATGTTGATTTTTCAGGTCTTCAACAGTGGATGGTATTCATGGGGCAACAAAGCAGATCTTAAGAGTCTACATTTGACCCCAACTCCCAGTACTCCCTCCTTTTGATTTTAATTCACTGTTTTAAAGGTTATCTATTTATGGCAAATTGTTCGCAGCCAAATTATGGTAACGTAGTCTATTGTGAAGGGACGAGCAGTGATGCCCTTCCTATGCTGCTGGGTGGCGGAAAAGCACCCAACTTGATGGGATACATAAGAGCAGCCTCGCGGCTCACAGCGTTTGTGAGCTACTAGAAGAGGAGTTTATATATAATGCGTTTTTTTCATCTACAATGCTGCCATTCAGTTCTAAATTAGAATCCCAGTCTGGATACAAATTGCCAGTAAACTTGCATAATATCAGGTTATATACATATGAGCTTTCTTTTTTTAATGAGTTTTGCAGCAGGTGTTCTGATGTCAGTTGGAGTATTGTGTGGATGGTGGGGGATGCACTGCTGGGTGCAATTACATCATTTGCTGTTACTGTTGCAACCAGGCTTCAGCTCCTGCCAGACAAAGAAATGCTGTGAAAAGCAGTTTATTTTTCATATATTTATCTATTTCCTTTAAAGAGGAACTGTAACCAAGGATTGAACTTCGTCCCAATCAGCAGCTGACATCCCCTTTCCCATGAGAAATCTTTACCTTTTCTCAAATAGATCATCGGGGCTGGGGACAGACGGACGGTCTGTTTGGCTGATATTGGGGTGAAACCCCTCCCACAGTGTGATGTCAGGACCTAGGTCCTGACAGTTTTCTGTTTGTGAACCTTGTTGCATTGTGGGAAATAACAGCCATTTCCAGCTGCCAAAAAAACAGTATCTCCCTCTGTGCATATGTCAGTGGCGTAGCAATAGGGGGTGCAGAGGTAGCAACTGCATCGGGGCCCTTGGGGCCCCGTGGGGCCCACCCTCAACCACAGTATAATGCCTGGCACAGACGGGTCGATCCGGCGGCCGATTAGCCGCCGGATCGACTCCAGCCGCGTCCCCGCTCATCCGCGCGTGCGCGCGGATCGATTCCCGCTCGTCCCCGACGGCGGTCCTTATCAGCCGCTCGATTCCCTGCCATTGTCCGCCGGCGGGAATCGAGCGGGCGCGGGTCGAGCGGCATGATGGGGTGAGCTGAATATTATCAGCTGGCCGGATCAGCGTACCGCGTATCCCCAGCATTAGCTCTTTATTGGTCCTGTGCTGATAAAATTCACTTCTGTCGATTTTTTGAATGATAATGATTATTAACAAGCTGTTCCCCATAACCTTCTTTTACCTCTGACACTGTGGTTATCAGTTATTGGTTTTGGTGAACCGTATCAATTACTATGGATAGCATGCTTGGGGGGCACCAATGCAAAACTTGCACCAGGGCCCATAGCTCCTTAGCTACGCCACTGGCATATGTATAGCTATACAAAAAACCAACCTTTTAGCCTATTGCATTCTATAAAAAATGTTTAGCGCACATCCACAATAAGTATCTGCAAAGTTTATGTGTGAACTGCCTATGCTTCAGTTATATGTGAATTGAACCTCCACCATAGACAACCGATAGCATACAGACTCACCAGATAATTTAGCCACTGCTAGACTGGCCAAATGTGCACATATCCAGGAAGCCTAGGAGCCTCAGGATCCTGGTACCATCACAGGTGGATGATATTGGACTGCAAAATGGATTCCCACAGTATAGAATCTTGTAGCACAGTACCTCAAAGGAATACTTCTCATAGCGTAATACAGTAAAACCAAAAATCTTTATTTTAAAATTTCACTCACATGTTCTTGCGTGAATATAAGCACATAGAGTTTTTCCCATGGGCTCTCCCCCGTTGCCCTGCTGGGCTAGGCTGGACCACGGCTTCCTCTTTCCCCACCGGCCGTTCCACCTCAGCGTGTGCCTCTGCTCTCCTTGAGGCGGCGTGTATTTCCTGATAAGTCCAGTCTCCGCCCAATCAAAAAAGATTTTATTGGTTTTACTGTATCATGCTATGAGAAGCATTTCTTAGAGGTACTGCACTGCAAGATTCTAGCAGCGAGGGAATGAAGAGGAGGAGAGAAGACCTGGAAGGCTCTATGGTATCCAGAGCCATCCCTCTAAATAAGTGAGTATATAATTTTTTTTAGTTTCAAAGTCACTTTAACTACCTGCGGACCGAGCGAGTATAAATCTACGGCGGGCAGGGGGCACTGCGGTCCTGACCGGATGTAAGCTCTACGTCCCATTGACCGCGCGCCCCCGCCCGTCCCCGTCGCTCGGTCCGCTCTGCCCCCGCCGCAATGTGATGCCCTGCCGCCTCTATGACGGCAGAGCACTGTGAGCCGGGCAGGAGCCGTTTTCATTGGCTCCTGGCCCTGTCATTCATGTAAGCCGTTCCCATTGGCTTACATGGAATGACAGGGTCAGGAGCCAATGAAAGCGGCTCCTGACCGGCGCACAGCGCTCTGCCGTCATAGCGACGGCAGAGAGAGCAGCCTGCGGCGGGGAAAGAGCGGCGTGTCTGGCGGGAGCGACGGTAACTTGCGGCGATTCGTCGGGAAGCGGCGGTTTGCTGGACCAGCACCCTCTGGTCCTTAAGGGGGCAGAGGGTGCTGGTCCAGAAAGGGTTAAAGATTTATATTTTCTTTACGCACTTTGCCTGTGGATGTTTCTGCAGCTGAGAAAATGTCCTTATAGTCTTGTCAAGAAAACCCAAATATAAGAAACATTTTTTTGGGATTATCGACTGAAAGATGGTGTGTTGATTCTGTAGGATGGCCCTGAGGAACAGCTTGGTGAAATGATTGATGACGCTATCACCCCCATTCCACTATAAAATTTACAGCAGAACTCTCAAGGGAGACCGTCAGTTATTTGGATGTCGCTATCTCTGAAAGGAGTGGGAGGCTCCATACACGTGTGTATAGAAAGCCAACCACGGGAATAACTTGCTGTGGCATAACAGCCTTCATGACTGCACTACTATGTGGACAGTCCCTTAAGGGTCGTTCCTCAGGGCCAGATGTGTTTTTTCTACATTAGAGGATGCAAGCAGGCTTCTGATGGTCTGATCAAAATGTTGTCTCAAAAGACAGTTAAGTAACAAGACTATGTATTCCGTACAGAATAGAAGAAATTGCAGAAGATGTTGGTGCTGCTTTATCAATACTAAATAATAATAATAATAATAATAATAATAATAACAAAGGTTATATTATAAGATATAACAATTATGCTGGTAGAACTGATAGCAAGTAACTTTTTCATTTAAAAACAAGATTAACATAAGGAACAGGGTACCTTTGTCATGACATTTGATAGGAATAATAATGAATGCAGGCCAAATATTGTAGGCCCATTTTAGCATGCGACTATAAGGCTAGATATTTGTTGAATGAATTTCCATCATTTTCTATGAAGACAGGCAAGATAATTAAAAATGTGTGTCAGTGGAATGAACATGACTTTAAAATAGGAAAAACTAATCAAAATGAAGTGTACCTATACATCTTCCTCTTCTATGTGTACACATGCTACTCTTCTATGTGTTGCTTCACATTTGCAGCTGCTTCTTCCACATAGAGCAGCTCTACATTCATGTTCAGCCACCCCCTTAGCTACCTGCTGCCCAAGGCCCTGGCTTATGTGGCCATTATAGAAATCTATCCCTAATTCTGCCTCAACTCTACACTGAAAAATGAGTCTACTTTCTTTAACATGATATAAATTCTAGTCAGCATTAGCTGTATCACAATATAGAGTCATGTCTGGCTGAAACATTTACTTCTTACACCTGTCTACCACATCACTACCACGGGGAACTTTTATCGATCTGTAGTTTATGTGCTATCACTCGATATTATCACCTTTTAATAGTTTATCAGGCATCCTCCTCACAAACAAAAAACTAACAAGTAAGACTGTTCTGCGATAACTCATTAAAGGGTGATGAAACAGATTTAAAACACACAATGAACAATGTGCTAATAGAACATAGTTAATAACGCTATGATAGAGCAGAAAGAGCACTGAAGCAATCTGCATTGACGCATGCCATTGACAACCTAATTTTCCCTCTTCCGTTAAGCATGCAATTTCCAAATCTAGTAGACATCTCTTGATCTGCTCTCCCGCTACAGCAGATCGAACCAGCGGAGAGTGGGTAAATAGATGGATTTACTGACCTGTCAGAAAATCAGGGTCCGGAACAGGCTCGGATATCTCTTCATGACACTGTGTTTCTGATGGTACGGTGGTAACAAGTAGACCGTCTGGCAGCTGGTGCTCCAGGCCGCGAGCAAAGTTATTTTGTCTGCAAAAGAAGAAAGAGGAATGTCAGCAAAAGACGGGGCAGGGATATTGTTTGTACCTTTGTAGATGACTCCGGGAGAGGTCACATTTATCTTCATAGCAAAGACATAAGGTATTGAAGCCCAGCACAAACATTCGTAAGCAGCTACTGCCATTTTCCTTATTTTTCTCTCTGCTTATTGGACACATTTATATAACGCTGACACATTTTCTGTGTTGCTTTACAGAGAGCATCCACAACTGTCCATTGGCAGGGCTTGCAATCTTATGTTTCTATCTAGGACGCCTCTTTAGGGGGGGAGAAACCAATTAATGTATCAATATAGTTTATATAGTTTTGGCTTGTGGAATGAAGTCCACATTAACTCAAGGAGAACATACAGTATACACTCCTTACAGAGTGTGTCTTAGCTGGTTTTGGTTCCCTCCTTAGAACTGGACCCTAACCTTAAACTGCATAAACTGGATTAAACTCAGCTGGGGTGTCCAATGAGGATCGCTTGGGGCAAGAATATACCAATTGCACCGGAGTCCTCCGATGATGCCTGCCTGACCCCCAAGCCCATAGTTCTCCTTCCCACTCCACCCACCACTGAGCATCATCCCCCCTCCCCGCTCCACAATATCAGGCCAGTGACACAACCATATTGAACGCAACCCCAAAATGTTACCCAAGGGATTGAGTCCCAAGTTTTGTGGATGACAGTTTTCATATGTGTAAACTTGGGTTAACACATGTCAATCCACATACAAGCAGACATTTCAAGCAAGACCACCACACCTTAGCACCATTCAGTAGTCTCACTCTCAGTAGTCTCATCCTTGGGTGCTCATTCAGTAGAGCACCCAAGGATGAGACAGCAAAGTGTGCCCCTCCATCCCTCCCAACCCAGCTGTCACACACTGATTGCTATTAGACTAACACCTTAGGGCCCGTTCACACTGCACGCGTTTCCAGCCGCGTTTTGGAAACGCGTGCAGGTGGCCAAAACGCACGACATCAGACATTGCATAGAGTGCAATGTCTGATGTTCACACTGCATGCGTTCCGGACCTGTGCGGTCCGGGGACGCATGCTGCACGCAGATTTTGCAAAAACGCGTGGCTGTCCCATTCACTTTCAGTGATGGGGTCAGCCACGCAACGCACACAAACGCGGATGGCCATGCGTTCGTACGCGTTGCGGTCCGCACGCGTTTCCGCACGCATGGCCATCCGCATTTCTGATCTGAACGGGCCTATCTTTAGTTATCTGGCTTGCAGTAACTGCCATATATCCCCTTTTCTTATCTCTCTCTTTTTCAAACACAATAGGGGAATGATAGTTGAGTGAGTCGTACGTCCCCTCCTACACTGCTCCCTGAGGCTGGAGCATCTCTTGCCTCTGCCTTGGCCCAGCCCTGCCATTCAGCACTGAATCTGTGGACAGGGTCAGGGGGAGTTCACTTCAGGATGCGTTTCAATTGATTCCATACTTCTTCATTCCAAAGCAGAAAGGAGGAAGTATCGGCGTTACAAGAAGCACCATTATGTTCAAGTAAGCGATAGGGATGGTTGGAAATGTTGATTTCCGATTCCGCAGAAACTCCGATTTCTGCCAATGTCGATTTCCGATTCCACGGATTATGATTTTAGTTCCCGATTTCCGAGTTCAGATTTCCGATATCTGAGTAGTTTTTTTGGGTCATTTTTTGCATTCTCTGATTGACCAAATATTTCCGAGTTGACTCTGCATTCTCTGATTGGTCCAATGCTTCCGAGTTCTGTGATTGGGCTAAAATGACTGAGTTGTGGTAATGCGGTATTTCTACAGAAATTAGGGAAATCCGATTTCCGAGTTCAGATTTCCAATTTCCAAGTAGTGTTTTTTTTTTTTGGTCATTTTTTGAATTCTCTGGCCAAATACTTCCAAGTTGTTTCTGCATTCTCTGATTGGTCCATTGATTTCGAGTTCTGTGATTGGGCTAAAATCACAGAATTGCAGTAATGCAGTATTTCTGCAGAAATCCGCTTTCCACGTTCCAATCGAAAATATGTATTTCCGTTCAGAGAATCGGAAATTTAAATTCCGCGAAATCCAAATGAGCATCCCTAGAAAGCGAGCTCCCCCGACGCTGCCCGCAGTTTCAGTGCTGAACGCTGCTGAAGTGTGGGGTTCGGGTTCATCCTTCAAACACCAACACCACTAATGGAATCAATAAACACAATTCCACAAAGAAATCCCAGCAATCTCTCAGAGATCTATAATAGGCAGCCTATGCCCAGAACCCTCATATACTTCACAGTGTCCTGCAAGATCACTTATAAAAGTTACACATCAATATTACACCATTTAAATAAAAGGGAAAATCACTTATACTGTAAATCGATGCATACACACTTCACAACTTAAACAAAGTGATTTTTACCACAAAAACAGGCAGCCCAAGATTTGAGGCATATTTGATGACAATTATTGAATCTGTAATTTTTTTTAAATAATCATTTTTAACAAACTCTTTATGGCCTCCTCAGAGTGAACCATGCAGCATTTTTAGCCCCCAGGGCATCTCAATAGCACATTAAAAATGTATGTCAACAACATGCCTCGTTACTAAAAAAATCATTCTATCTCCTCTTTTTACATTTAAATGTTTGTTAGAGACTTTTATTACCTTACTTCCTCGGCCTTCCATCCACAGAAAGAGAAGGCAGATAAGGACTGCTGTTATTAGCAGTAGCAATAAGCAAATAAAAACTTTCATCAGAGGGGGTGGGGAGATTTCAGAAAAAAAAGCTTCCTGGAACCCTTTAGGGTTATAAAATTCACAGACAGGGCCGACACTTTCATGAGGTCAAACTGGGCAATTTCGCAGGGTTAAACTTGAAAGCTCCGGGGCGGTAGAGGTTATAATTTTACTGTCAGTACAGTTTGAGAATGTAAGTGGCCCCACATTAATTTATTAATTTTTGCCCAGGAACTCATTTTACCCCAAAACATCCCTATTCCCAGGGATTTGTAGCTGGTTAAAGTACAAGTCTACACAATTAGAAGTTGTTGTTAATCATATGACATAAGGACTAAATTCGGCACTAAGGTGACTATAACAAAAGTAGAGCTGTTGCCAATGGCAACAAGTATGGTTTTAGCTGTGCAATAAAACGGTTTAGTTTCATTTTCATCTGTAATGATAGATGAACCCTGTTTTTGCTGGTATCTGCATTAGGTTACACTAGCAGCAAGTGCAGCCACAGATTTGTAGCTGCTGCAAAGCTCTGTGTGTGTTTTAGTCCTAACAGTGATGTAAAAAGCTCCTAACAACTTTATAGAGAGATAATAATCATGAGTTTTATCACATACTATTAGTGAGCTGCATGAGGGAGGCATACATGTTCTGCAACTGATAAATCGTGGAACAGTGTTTCTCGTTTATGATAACAGTAATTCAAATTCATGTCTTTCCAATTTTTGTAACTTCTTCTAATTTTTCTTTAGTACTTTAGTCAAGAGAGCAAATAAACCAAAAATAAACAAAAATGCAAATCAATCGTTGTGGCAATAAAATAAATTAAATACAGGAATGCTAAACATTATTATTTCCACAGCTCAATGACCCGCTCTGCTGTAGTTTAGGTTCTGTGAAAAACAGTGGAAGCAATTCTAGGCAATAAGGTGAATGGGTATGGGGACCAAGAGACTGCTGTGATGGATGCTGTCTCAGGACCAGCAACAGCCTAGGCAGACATATCAGCAGGGTGGATGTAAACAAGCAGCACAGGTGTGTCAACAGAAGGATGTATGTAATACAGCAGCAGGAAGGCTTATATAAATAGCACACCCATATCAGTGCTATGGAATTGCACAGACTTATCTGCTTGAAGTTGTAAACAAAGCACAGGAGGTATTAACGGAGGATGTAAACAAACAGCAACGATCTGCCAGCAGAAATATGTAAACAAACAGCAAAGGCCTGCCAGCAGAAATATGTAAACTGACTGCAAAGACCTTCCAGCAGACAAATGTAAACAAACAGCAAATACCTTTCAGCAGACAGATGTAAACAAACTGCAAAGACTTACCAGCAGAAAGATATAAACAAACAGCGATGCCAGGCCAGCAGAAATATATAAATGAACAACAAAAACCTTTAAGCAGGTAAATGTAAACAAACAGCAAAGACCTACCATCAGAAATATGTAAGCAAACAGCAAAGCCTGGTCAGCAGAAATATGTAAACAAACAGCAAAGACCCACCAGTAGAAAGATGAAAACAAACAGCAAAGACCTACTAGCAGAAAGATGTAAACAAACAGCAAAGACCTACCAGCAGAAAGATGTAAACAAATCCCACATAGTAATCTGTAGGAAGAAACCTACAAGCAGAAAAATGTAAACAAATCCCACGTACTGATCTGCAGGGAGAGACCTACTGACAGAAAAATCTAAATACATCCCACACACTAATCTTCAGTAAGAGAGTGTAACGTTTGCAGAATCGTTTTCGTGGTCAGCGCACGAGATGCGCACTGACACAGCGCAAACCTTCCACAAGCGTATAATTGGGTGAACCCAGGCTAGGTGCAATGCACCAGCAGAGGGCAATTCCCACCAGCAGATTGCGCTGTGGAATGCAGACGAGTACAATCGCTGCACGGCCACAGATACCAGATGGGGATTGTACAGATCAAGACAATGCGGGGCTGAACAGCCCATAAAGAAAAAGAGCACAGGGACAGGACGAATGTGTGTTCACCAATCTAGTCGCGACCCTGCGACGGTGAACACACCTCAGCAAAAACAAAAGTAGGAACGCGATCGCGAGAAAGGCGATCGCCAGAAGTGACACAAGACAGACTAGAACAGAACACAAGAGGAGCAAAGGCACAGCAAATAATACAATGAGAGTAATAATGAAAATAACAAACGCTAACTAAACGCGAACACCGCACTCATTCGCAACAGCGAACACGTTACAGCGCGTGTTAAGCACAACAGAGACAAGCACGCCTAACTAACCACCGACAGACAAACACGAAACAGAACGTGAACGCTTGCTTAACGGTTACCTCACCGAGCCTAAGGCAAGCGCCCGTATCAGACAAGACAGACAAACGAGAAACAAGAACTAGGCAGAAAGGATCCACCGCTCTTCCGCCAGAGCAAGTGTGATCCAAGCAGGAACACAGATCAGAAAGATCCACAGCCGCTATCGCTAGCGGCTAGTGCGATTTAAACTCAGGAACAAGAAAACAGATCAGAAGGATCCACAGCGCTAGCGCTAGAGGCTAGTGCGATCCAGGAAGACAGAACAGAAGGATCCACAGCACTAGCGCAAGGCGAGTGCGATCCAGGCAAGACAGATCAGAAGGGGCTACCAGTAACAACCGCTGTTCCGGTTAGCACCCAGACACACAGAACGATTTCCTGTCGACCACCGCTGGGACAGGACAATCGCAACAGACAAACAAACAGATATGCAATCCTAACTGCACTAGGGAAACTACCTAGTGCAGTCCCATGAATTACTCTAAGCTAACTTTCACAAGAAGTAGCATGGCTGACACTCTAGGAGTGTTTACTACAAACCCTGAAGGAATGACCAGCAAAGGACTCTGGGAAACATAGCTCTTTATACTGCCAGTCATCAAAGGAGGCAGGTAGGGGATTTGCATAACGAATGTATGCAAATTCCTCAGCAGCAGAACAGACCAGAAACTTGCAATGGAAAGACAGCTCTCTCTTTCAGAGACCTGCAGCCCACAGACTAGAGGAATGGTCAAACAGCTGTCTGCCAGTGCAGCCAGCTGAGCAGATCATCACAGAGAGTAAGTAAGCAAAAAAGTAAGTAAAGTAAACAAATGATCGCGGCATCTCTGTGACCATTCATACAGGGACAGAGAATTCATTAATCTCCCGTCTAACGATCAGCGGCAATAATGAGCATAAGAGCGCGGGGGGGGGGGAGGAGAGTGCTTTGCGGTAAGGGCCAGGGTTCGAAATCTTGGCTCTTCCTGCACAGTAAGCCTGCACCAATTTAGTAGGAGACCTTAGGCAAGACTCCATAACACTGCCACTGCCTATAGAGCACACCCTAGTGGCTGCAGCTCTGGCACTTTGAGTCAACCAGGAGAAAAGCACAATATAAATGTTCTGTGTCCTGTCTGTTTTAACAGGAAAAAAGAGGCCACATGGAATATAAAAAGAACTTCACTACTCCACACTCCTATTATGGCTCCTGACTCTTCATATGCTAATTCTGAATCTTTGGGGTTTTGGAATAACCACCTCAGATGACCACGCTCCTACCTAATGATTGGCTGAATTTCTTGCATATTACCATGCTGTAGCTGTATCAGCAGTGCAGGACATCAAAATATACATTTGCCCCAGCCTATGATTCCCCTCAACACCTTGATAATTAAAGGGGCACTACAGCGAAAAACTGTAAAATTTAAAAGATTTGCACACATATACAAATAAGAAGTACATTTTTCCAGAGTAAAATGAGCCATAAACTACTTTTCTCCTATGTTGCTGTCACTTACAGTAGGTAGTAGAAATCTGACAGAAGTGACAGGTTTTGGACTAGTCCATCTTTTCATAGGGGATTCTCAGCAAGGCTTTTATTCTTTATAAAGCTATTCCCTAAAAAGGATTTAAACAATGATGCCGGCTAGCCTCCCTGCTCGCTACACAGTTTTTTGGCAGTTGGACAGAGCAACTGCCATTCACTAAGTGCTTTTGAAAATAAATATATCCCTGAGAATCCCCTAAAAAGAGAGATGGACTAGTCCAAAACCTGTCACTTCTGTCAGATTTCTACTACCTACTGTAAGTGACAGCAACATACAGTAGGAGAAAAGTAATGTATGGCTCATTTTACTGTGGAAAAAATGTACTTATTTGTGTATGTTTGCACATATTTCAAATTTTACAGTTTTTCGCTGTAGTGCCCCTTTGATTAAAGAGTTCAGATACCCTGAAAGATGCAGTTATCCTAAAAGGCTGGATGTCAGTTATGTCACTCCCTCCTACCCCCACTCCTCCTAAGACACATGTATTGTGCTACCATACAGCTCTGTATGCCTCAATACATACACATAAAGGCACCTCGTACATGCAAAATCATTACTTCTTCTGTTTTTGTCCGCTAAGAACACTCATTGTGAGACAGGACAATGGATGACCTGCAGCAGAATTGACTTTAACAGCTCAATTTTCCTTAATTCACAGACAGAAAGTCTGACTACACTAAAAGGCTGTAAGGCCGAAATTACATGTTGGCAATGTACAATGGTAAAACTATACAAATAGAGCCCCTGATGTACAAGGCAAGCTTGACGAAACAGGTTGTTGAGTTTGTTAGGGTGCTGTCATGCAGTAATAAAATATCCAATGCTAAGGCTCATCCACACGTCCAACATAATGCACACCCAACCGCACAACATGACCAACCACACAACAAGTTGTTTACACGACAAGTACGTAAACAAATGCTAACCAACTAAACAACCAACTCACTTAAATACTGCGTGTGCAAGCTAAAAACAACAAAGAAGACTTGTACACACGTGGCCAACCTGCAGGATAGTTGGGCAGGTTGATCCACCAGTTGGATCTGGCAAACAACCTGTTATCAGTTGGTCGTCTTGTTGTTTGCCAGCTCTACACACACCCAACAGACCACGTTTAGAAGATGGTTGGGCAGATTGTCTGGATGTGTGTACGAGCCTTTAGCTACATACTGTATATACCCCAGAGTGTTGTCATTGGTTTGGAGTAGAGTTTTCAGGAGAAAATGGCAAAGTTAGGTACTGGCATTTAACCATTAAAGAGTCAAAAACAGTTGTTAAAGGACAACAGAAGTGAGAGGGATATGAAGGCTGCAAATGTATTCCCCTGATCTTTCATGCATCCATAGTGTCTGAATCCTGTACCTGAAACAAGCATGCTGCAAATGCAGTAAAAGGTGTGTTCTGCTTACTTGTTCAGGGTCCATGGCTAAAAGTATGATTGTTGGGAAGAGTTATAGATTAGGTTTAGGCACTAACTTGGAGGATTATGGGCTTGGGTAAGGGGAGTTTTAGCTGCTAGAGTTAAAAGGTTAAGTCTAGGCGTTAGGAAGGGGTTATTGCCAGAGGGTAGATTAGGAAAGGGATTAACAATGAGGACGAGGTTACTATTAGGCATGATGATGAGTTGTTATGGGGATATATTAGGGTTAGGCTTTACGAAGGAAGCTCTTCTGTAAGGAGATTGGAAGTCGATTTGCATTTCACATACAAAAGTACCTGAGTACTTGCAATTGAATCCAATGATCCCTTACCTATATGTACCAAAGGATAGATCTATTCATGCATTCATTGTATACAGACGTATGTATGAAGTCTTTGTACTACCAGGATCTTAAGGTTCAACTTTCATAGCTGGATACAATTTTCTATAATGGTTTTCAAAGACCACATACATTGTGCTCAGAGAAGAGTAAACTCAGCTTGATCCAGGATGAGAATAGACCTCATCATGTGCGTATATTCACTGTATGGATACCAAAGAAAGGACACATGTTGTAAGTTGCATGCTGTCTTTTTCTGTCTATTATGTTTTTTTTACGTGACAACATAGACATTTGTTGTTGTTTTTTTAACCAAAGGCCATAATAATCTATATTTTAACTCTGCCTGGGCTGGAACAGGGAGGCTGTGAATAAAGGGCAGGGCGCCAGCGGACGATGTTGAACTGGTAAAGTGATTGTCAGAGTTGCTATGCATTCTATTATAGAACACTTTGAACATGTCTGGCGTGATTTGGATCAGGCCTGTTTGATGAACACAAATGGACAGGCTGGACAAGCGTGGTAGGTGCTTAGAGAGGGAAATTGATGAAAACAGGTAACATTACGCTACATCAATAGTAACCACTCAAACTTTACAACAATTAACTAAAGTGACAGCTAGAGTCTAATTGGTTATGTCACATTCCCTGCAGTTATTTACGCAGAAAACTCCACTCTTGTATGTCTGTGGTATTTATTCACACTTTTTCAACCGCTCATTGCAAAGAGCACTGAACCGTTTACATCAATCACTGTCATCATCAGAGCTTACCGTCAAGTGTCTCAATGGTATTCACACATGCACAGCAAGGTCAAGTTTGGGGGGAAGCTTATTAACCTACTGAGTATATTTTAAGAATACAAGTACCCAGATAAATTTAATTTTGCCTTCTTAAAACAGCTTTAAAAAAAAACAAAAATTTCCTTTCCTAAAACAGAAAGAATTTGCGATAATTCAGGTTGGAGTGAGCTCGAGATGTCTCCCAGAGCAACACTGCTGAATATATGCAAATTAACCATTGTACCCTTAGAAGCTAAACACACCTCCAGAACCGCTGGAATGCAATGATGTGTCAGCTTATTAAATTGTACAGAGCCATAATAATCCAACATGCATACAGACTGTTTCGGATTGTTTGATTTAAAACAGCTTTAAGTGAGCAACTCTGGTTTCCCATGATGCATCTCTCCTGAATATGTACAATTACATTTAGGTTTTTGATTGAGGCCTTTTTGGTCTCTTTTAGCCCTTTATACCTTCCAGCTGGTCCTGGGTCACCATGAGCTGACTGGTATTCCTAAGTACCCAGATATAACCCAGAAACTTGTATTTACTAAATTGCAGTAAGCAGGATAACGTGTGTAAAATATTACCGTGCAATGAGTAATGCGTTATGCAATACATCACATGCAATGCATTATGCTGTATTCATCGTATGGTAAGACTTTACATACATTATTCTGCTCACTCCAGTTCGTGAATGTTCCCAATAGTAGAGACCTATGCGGGTCTTTTTTTTCAGACTCGCACCCAACCTGCACCTTGCGCCGGACCCACGGCCCACTTTCCGGGGTATCTGTCACCCACACTCTTCCGGACCCGCAACCCGACCCGCAAAACGCTTTTCGGCTGCCTGATGCAGCCATGAAGAGTGGGAAGCTGGGAGCTCCTATAATAACCTGTCCAGATGTCTGGAACGGCTTCTTCTCCTACTCTACCTGGGGCAGCACTACACTAACAACATGTCATCTGGCTAATGATCACATGATATGATATGTGAAAGGTAGCACTACCAGAGCATGGTGTGAAGTCAACGTTACAGCCAGTGACGTAACTAGAAATCACAAAAACTTGGATGGGGACGGCTCCCCCCTCTGCACAGGTAAACTGAGAACCAATGCAATTCAATTGTCTAGTGCACACTTGAATGTGTTTCCCCCATGCAGATAAAAAGAGACAGCAGTGAAGCACTGCACGCGATTTCTTTATGAATTACATTATCTTCTGTAATAAAACATGCATATTTTAGAATTGCCTCGCACTTCATGCACAAGACAACTTTACCATAATTTTGTGCATATGCCCCACATTATTTCACCTTACTGTTCACCTCAACCATAAAGAAAGCTGGTTCATGAGCTAAACTGACAAGGAGAGATAATGCACAAGACAAAAAAGAAGGATAAAATATGAGTTAACTTAAAAACAAATAAAGAGAGATAAATTAAAGCGGAATGAAACCCAGCATTTCTTCTTTGCTCTAATAGATTATTTACAGCATATTATATACAACCAGCCATTTTTTTTACTAGAACAGCATTAAAAGGGTTACACACAGGACTTGAAGGTTCAGTGCAGAGAAATCTGGATGCATCCGAAATTTTAGATAATGTTATCTTGTGTTTAATTGTAGCAAGTGAAGGATTGTAAATCAACACTTCTCCTACACTGCTGGGTCCCCTGAACAAAGTCAGACAATTTAGAAAGCATTTAGAAAGCATTTCTGCTTGTTAGAACATGAATAAAGCAGTTATAAATAAAATGCAAAGTCAGCTTTCAGAGCAAAAAAAGTGTATTTTGGGAGCGTATAATTTCTAAATGAATACTAATACTTATGCACAAAAGCAAATATGATAACCATATGGCATATACAAAGTAGAAAAACATGTTTTTATTGAATATTATGTCAGGGTTTTATACCGCTTTAAAAGTTAAGACAGGAAAGGAGAGAAAAATCACGAGTTTAGGCAGGTAAGGGGGTTGAATAATCGTCGTAATATTGCTGTGCACCGATACTGCATGGCAGTATTACTCTTATAGCCATTAGAATGACCCGCAGTACTCAAGTAGTGCGACCATATATACAGTAACGCTCATTACTAGAGGTAATGTTTGTTAGTAACGCACGTTACTGTAGTTACGGTCGTGCTACTCGGGTACCGCAGGTGGCACTAATAGCGTAACTTGCGGTACTTGTGGCCAGAAATAAGGGTAATAATGTTGTGAGCTGTCTGTGCATGGCAGTATTATGAAGATTTTGTGAATCAACCCCAAGGAAAGATGAATCATGAGTTAAGACCGACAAGAGCATTGATTCACTTACAGTGGTGTGAAAAACTATTTGCCCCCTTCCTGATTTCTTATTCTTTTGCATCTTTGTCATACTTAAATGTTTCTGCTCATCAAAAACCGTTAACCATTAGTTAAAGATAACATAATTGAACACAAAATGCAGTTTTAAATGATGGTTTTTATTATTTAGTGAGGAAAAAAAACTCAAAACCTACATGGCCCTGTGTGAAAAAGTGATTGCCCCCCTTGTTAAAAAAATAACTTAACTGTGGTTTATCACACCTGAGTTCAATTTCTGTAGTCACCCCAGGCCTGATTACTGCCACACCTGTTTCAATCAAGAAATCACTTAAATAGGAGCTATCTGACACAGAGAAGTAGACCAAAAGCACCTCAAAAGCTAGACATCATGCCAAGATCCAAAGAAATTCAGGAACAAATGAGAACAAAAGTACTGTAATTGAGATCTATCAGTCTGGTAAAGGGTATAAAGCCACTTCTAAAGCTTTGGAACTCCATAACGTGCACCTAATGCAACGTATGGTGGTGCGGGAGAGGACGGTAGAGTGAGCCGTTAGGCGGCTCTATCCGTATAAGGTCTCCCAGAGTGGCGCTGATTGGCCGGCGGGACCACGTGATGCGGAGCGAGACACTCCGCATCACGTGGTCCCGCCAGCCAATCAGCGGCCGCCAGTGCAGTGAATATTAAGTAGCCATGTGCGCGGCTACTGTAGCTGCATCTCCCCGCCTCCTCTCCGCCCCCCACAGAGCACGTGCAAACAGTCTAACGTGGCTATAGCCGCTCTAACGCCGTAGCATGCTGCACTTTCCGAACAACGTGCAGCGTTACATGTAACGCAACGTGGGCTGTGTGAACAGCCCACTTGTGTTACATTGCTGTGCGTTGGGGGAGCGTTACAGGCGAACTAACGTGCGCCTGTAACGTCTTATTGTGTAAGCAGCCTAAACCCAGGTAAAATTGCTATGCACTGCCATAATTGCCATAGGGCTCTTTTCCACTTTGTTTCTTTCTATTTTGTATTATATCAATATTGCCGCAATCATGATTTTTCTCTTCTTTCCTCACTACTTGGTATACCGTGATTAGGGTTTGCACTTGTGATTTGCGATGGGAGAAAAAAAAAACAGGTGGAAAATATTTTGAATTGCCAGATCAAAGAAAAATTGCATAACGGTGCAATCGCCATGCGATTTTTCTGTGCAATCACATGAAAAATGGTGCAGGTACAATGATTGCAATCGGGAAAAATCACATCGCAAATGCAGCTAAATAATGGAAACATTGCTGTGCAGCTTCCATTAGTTAAAGGACAACCGTAGTGAGAAGAAAATGGAGGCTGCCTTATTAAATTCCTGTTAAACAATACCAGTTGCCACGCTGCCCTGCTGATTTATTGGCTGCAGAAGTGTCTGGATCACACCAGAAACAAGCATGCAGGTAATCTTATCAGATCTGACAATGTCAGAAGTATCTGATCTGCTGCATGCTTGTTTAGGGTCTATGGCTAAAATTATTAGGCCTGGAACCCTCTAGAGCATGTTTTTTTTTAGCGTTTAGGGAGCGCTTTCAATCGCTAGCGTTTTCCCTAAATGCTCTGACAATGTAAATGGATTTGACAGATTCCACTAGAGCAATTGTGATTAAGGAAATTTCAATAGCAGAACATGCAGCATTTTGGGAGCCTTTTCATTCTAATGAATTGGATAGGAGCAGGAAAATCGCTCCCAAAATCGTTTGAAAAACGCTATCACAAATCGCTAGCGATTGTGATACAGTTTTGTGCTTTCTAGTGGGTTCCAGACCTCAGAGGTAGTGGATCAGCAGGACAGTCAGGCAACTGGTTTTAGTTAAAAGGAAATAAATATGACAGCCTCAATATCTCTCTTACTTCAGTTGTCCTTTAACCAAGTACCTAGCGCTCTGCAATCCACAAGCGATCGGAATCAGATCGTAAAATACACATAGTGGAAAAGGGCCCTTAAAACGGTTTAAAACTCTGACAAAATTTTCAACAAAAATGTGTTTTCCTACTTTTTATAACCCATACAATTATCATATTTGCTTTTGTGCACAAGTATTAATATTCATTTAGATATTATAACTTCCCAAAGTTCAGTTAATTTACTTTGAAAGCTGCTGGTGCATTTTATTTATAACTGTTGTCATTCTGTTGTAAATGCTGCCAGCAGTTATTTCTGATCTCTTTTTTACTTCAGCACTCATCAGCTGAAGTCCTGCACAGCCAGAGAATGTTTACATAAATGTATCAAGTAAAGAATGTATACATAAGATAAGATTATAAGCAGTTCGGATGCGGGTTCTCCCTGCAGAAGAAAGAGTCAGCCCTGTGATGTAACCCTTTGAATGCTGTTTTACTAAAAAAAAACAACAACAAAAAAAACATTGTGTTAGTATATTATATGCTGTAAATAATCTTTTAGAGCAAAGAAGAAATTCTGGGTTATATTCCGCTTTAAGCAACTGTCAAATAAGGTAAAAAGTGCACTGTGCAAAAGATGCTTCTTGTAAACTTGTGAACTACACAGAGAGAGTTAAAGAGAAACTCCAACCTAGAATTGAACTTTATCCCAATCAGTAGCTGATACCCCCTTTTACATGAGAAATATAATGCTTTTCACAAACAGACCATTAGGGAGTGATTTTGTGCTGAAACCCCTCCCACAAGAAGCTCTGAGTACTGTGGTACTCTGGGAAAACTGCCACAATGTAACAATGTTCACAGACAGGAAATAGCTGGTTACAGCTGTCTCTAACAGCCAAAACAGCTAGCAGCAGCTACATAACCTGCCCACAGTAAAAATGTCACCATGTACTAAATGTCAGAATGTAAATCGGGGAGAGGAAAGATTTTACAATGAGCAAACACTGACTAAATCATTTATACATAATTATGGTAAAAATGATGCACTTTTTTTACTACATTATTTTCACTGGAGTTCCTCTTTAAGCTAGGTACGCACCTAATTATTGTGAAAAAAAAATAATTTATGGAAAGATTGTTTGCTAATCTAGTCTGAGTACACATGTCCCCCATGCCATTGATGATGTCAAATGCATGCAGCTAGAAAATGGATCAATCAAATTCAGTCACTGCTGCATTTGATTGCTTTATTTCCAAGTTGCATAAAATTTGCATAAAATTATCATCATATTTCCATCAGCTCCTAACTGATAGCATCTCATCGACTGACCATCCCTAATTTGGGGGCTGTTCTGTTCACCAAACAACATGCTATCATGGTGATCATCATGGTGCTAAAGACTAAAATCGGAAAATATGAACTTCCGGGCAATTTTAGGAAGACACAGATGGCAATAAAGTGAAATGGAAAGGCCATTTTATTAATGTTATATTACAAAATTAAAGTTGTTTTTTAATCCAGAGTTTAAAGTAAACTTTTAGTCTGCAAACCATTGGTAGGAAGAACTAGTATGAATACCCTTATATACACTGTAACTGATGCTTTCATACAAATGCACACACATGTGTTTCTTCAAGGTGAATAAATACAGTCATTGTTCACCTGAAGGTTCCTTTCAGCAGCTGCCCTGGTGAAATTTCTTTGGTCTGATTATTGTAGCCATAGAAAAGCTCTCCAAAGAGGGTCTGGTTCATTGGCATCTCTGGACTTTCTCCACAGTGTGCTCCTCCGGGACAGGACTCTGTGACCAGGTGACACGACAGTCCATCAGGGCCTAGTTTATAGTCCTCGATACAGCTGCAGGAGAAACATACAAAGGATCAGATCAATTATTGATTTGTTAATTTTAAATTACTCAGGCTTAATTATTTATTGCCGTCAGCAAACATGCTCCCTCATTGTTTCATTAGGACCAGTGACCTGTGGAGCAGCAAAACGACCATAATTGCTGGGTAGGCCCAAAAGGAGTGGAAGGAACGTGAGAACAGGGAGGAAATTAAAGGGATGCCACTCCAGCTTCCTAGTTGGACTGGAATGGTGGGGAGCTGGGAAAATCGATCTGTAGCCAAGTAGCAGTAACCATTTCTTATCCTTGTGGTAAAAAAGTCTGCTCAACATCCATGTAGTGCACAAATGCAGCAATCTTTATTAAGTTGCCGGATAACACAGCAAATAATGGGGTACAGTCAGAAGCACCCCCCACAACAGCGGATGCATTTCTGATTATTTCGGGTGCTTAGTTGTAGCTCTTTAATTATCTCATCTTACTAATTCTTCACAACAACCATAAGCAGGGCTACTTCATGAAATAAACAGATAAGGAGTTGTATTCACGTAACACTGGTAAAATTGCCATGTGCAAGCCACACACTGCACTTTTGCTAGTATGTGTGACAGCTACATAGCATGCGTTAAGCAACTGGCACAACCAACACATTAGTCATGAGTTATGACAGACAACAGGTTGTATTCACTAACATCCAGTAAAGCTGCTGTGCATAGAAAGCACATGGCAATTTTACTGGTAATTTCATTAGTTAGTTAACGCATGTGCATTAAGTGTGACCTTCTGTCCCCTGTGTTAATTGTAAGTTGGGTAAATCTCATTACACTCAACATGTGCTATCTACACACCCTAAAAGTGCCCATACATCAGCCGATGTATGAGCAGATCTAACAAAAGACAGTTTTCTCTCAGATCGAATCTGCTCGAAGAGAGATGTATTGGGCGCCATACACCGCAGGCCGATTCCCGGATCAATTTCCCATAAACGTACCGCATGTGCAATATGATGGCAACCATGTGGGTCATGTTTATGTGAGGAAGAGGACGGAGACAGCGGTGGACACTGAAGCTACGTACACACATACGACAACGATCGTTCGTTGTGAACGACGAACGAACTTTTAACTGACGAAAGAACGACCTAAGTAAAGTTAGCTTTTAAAGGTGTGTAACGATCTGATCGTTAGAACGAACGTTACATCACGTAAAGTAACTATTGCGCTTGCGCATAAAAATGAAAAGTTCCATGGAGAAATAGCGAAATGCGCTTGTCAAGCCTAGTACGAATGATGTACTACTTTTGCAAACGATCGTCATTGGAAAAAATCCGCCAAGCTAGATCGTTCGTTTTTAACGATCTAGCTCGTCCGTCGTTAGACTTAATGGTTGTTGGCTGCTTTTTTTTAAACAATCGTCGTTTGAAAATGATCGGGGAGCGATCGTTTCAAACAACTATAGTTGCATGTGTGTATGCACCATGACAGGTAAAGTAACCTTGCTCGGAGCACCTGGGGGCACATTTTACAGTAGGGTGACAATGCCTGGGGCTCTTTCGTGTTCGTCGCCTGTCCCAATATCGCTCGCCATTACAGCCGCACACCTGATCGAGCATGTCAGCTCTACATCTTGCAGCATGTCAGATCGATACATGTGACCAATTTTGGCACGAAAATTGGTTGCATTGTCGATCCGATGGTTGAGCGGCTGCTAAGACGCTTGATGTATGGCCACCTTAAGTTTAGAGTTCTTTTGTGAATATACCCCAAGGTTAGGTCATTTGTGAGATACAAAAATACAGAGAGGTAAATCACAAATTAAGATCGATACGGAGAGATAAGTCAAAACTCAAAAACATGTTGCGAACCAACATGAAAATGCCTTATCTCGGCATAAAACGCATCTCTGCAGGTATGTAAAGGAGTCACTACACACAGATTGTCTCTATCTGCCAAAGAAAATCTGATGCCCTTCGCTGAATTCCTGTGCCCATTTTTCCTGTCGCCCTTTCCTCATTTTCATCTGCGAATATTTTGTCACTGTTGATTAAGCGCCAGTAATCGCTAAATTTCAAAAATCCATTGTGTGTGAATTTATTAACAGTAAGCTGATTTAGCCTGACCTGCTGTTTTCCTCAGAGACGAAAGATACCTTATTAAGTTCAACATTGAACTAATTCCTGCTTCAGTACAAAAAGGTGAATCTTCGTCAGCGGCAGTTTAAAAACGCCCTTGGATCGCAACACAATTAAAAAATGCCATTCAGCTATTAAATTCGCTGAGATGAAGGGGAAAAAAAGTCAGACAGTCCTCTCAATATTACAGAATGCATAATAGCAGCAAACTAGGATGGAACACTGAAGGCATGTAGGAGGAAATGATGCAATGATAACACTGAAGGAAGAGTAAAATGGAGTGGCTCTTATTGTTTTCCAATTACAGTGCCTGCAAGTATTTTTTGTTACACTCCAATTCCTTTCCAGTGCACCAGAAGTCTCTGTTACAACAAGATGCTAACTAAACTGAGGTCTTGACTTCTATACCTTGCATATATTTTAATCCATTTATGCAGGTAGTCCCTGGTTAACAAACAAAATAGGGACTGTAGGTTGGTTCTCATGCTGAACCGGAACACTGTGCCATCTGTGTCCCCTGTACCTCCCCTGTGCCTACAGTGCCCCCATCTGTTTCAGCTTTGTTCCCCTGTGCTTTCAGTGTACCCATCTGTGCCACCTCTGCTCCCCTACTGTGCAGTGGTGTAACTATAGGGGTACGGGCATGGCCATGCCATAAGCAACACAATGCAAAAAATGTACTGCAACTTCGATCACATGGTGCCGGTGCCCGTTGCCATGGCACTGGCGCTGCTTACCTCAACCCGCCCTCCCGTGCTAGCTGTCCCGGTTTGTCCTCCCCTTTTTCCCATTCAGACCTCTAAATCAGCGTGGCGACAGATGGAAACCTTCACAACAGCGCGCAATCTGAGGGCAAGGCGGTGTACAGTTACGCCGGACGTCTTGTCACTTGTCACAGTCACTTCCTACATTTGAAGTGATTCGTGCGGTTTCCGTGTGCCGCTCTACCCTTGGGTCCTGTGCTGATCTGTAGGTATCACTGTCACTGCACTGATCTGGAGGTTTGAGAGTCAGCGTGAGTGGTGTGTGGGGGATGGGGAAAGGAGGACACCTTTAACTATCTAACGAAGGAGCTACCTATACATGGGACACCTTAATACCTATTCTGGGGACACCCTACTACTTATACTAGAGGCACCTTGTTACTTATACTGGGGGCACCTTATGACTCATAAATCTTCAAAGTTGCGGGCACAATGTGCGGACACAATTTCAGGACTCCAAATCACAAAAGAGACTGCCTGACACGTGTTTGATTTGGAATCCTGAAATTGTGACCGTGCACTTTGCCTGCAACTTGGAAGATTTGTGATTGAAGAATAAGAGAACTTGTTCATAATAATAAAAACATTTCTTGCTAATGGAATTTGTATATTGTTGTACTTAGGGGTGGAACAGAACTACTTATTTTATTGTAGTCATTTATTACCTTATTACTCATACTAGGGACACCTTACTACCTATACTGGGGAAACCTTATTACTTATACTGTAGGCACCTTAATACCCATACTGGGGCACCTTATGACTTATACTGGGAACACCGTAATATCCTATACTGGAGGCACCTTATTATCTATACTGAGGGCACATTACCACCTATACTGGGGACACCTTACTACCAATACTGGGGATACCTTATTACCTATACTGGAGACACCTTACTACTTATATACTGGGGGCACCTTATGACCTATACTGGTAACACCTTATTACCTATACTGGAGGCACCTTATTACCAATACTGGGCACAACTTACTACCTATACTACCTTACTACCTATACTGAAGGTCCCTTATTACCAATACTGGGCACAACTTACTACCTATACTGGGGACACCTTACTACCTATACTGGGAGCACTTTATTATCAATATTGGGCACAACTTACTACCTATACTGGGGGCACGTTACTACCCATACTGGGGGCAACTTATTACTTATACTGGGGACACCTTATTACCTGTACGGGGGCACTTTATTACCTATACTGGGGACATGTTTCAGGTTATACTGGGGGCTCCTTACAACCTATACTGTGGGTACCTTATTACCTATACTGCGGGAACTTTATTACCTACATTGGGGGCACCTTACTACCTTTACCGGAGACATCTTTCTACCTATACTAGGGGCACCTTACTACCTATACCGAGGACACCTTATTACCTATACTGGTGACACCTTGCTACTTATGCTGGGGACCTGGGGGAAAAAATAATGTGCGCTTATGTGTGTTATCGCTATATGTTTAAAAAGTCCTGTCCAATAAGTTTGAAAAGGGAGTAGATTATAAACGCAAGACAATCCAAAAAATACCACGCAGCAGCAGCAACAACAACATTTGTAAAGTGCTTTCCTCCCACAGGACTCCAATGGTATATCTCAGACCAGTTATAAGTAGCAATTTTATAAGGGAAGAGGAAAGTCAAGAATGTCTGTAAATTCCAGACTTAACAGGTGTTTTTTTAGTCGAAATTCAAGCATCTCCAGGAATGGAGTTGCCCTGATTGATTGTGGTAAGGAGTTCCAGATGTTAGGGGTAGCATGACAGAAGGGTATGGTTCAATTGTGCAATTATTAGTTTACAAATGAAATTATGATTTTTCCGAAAATTTTATATTACAATTTTTGCCTTGTAATCACGAATTACGATTCAAAATTACGATTATGTGAAATTCGTGCTCATCACTAATTGAATCCACTATGTGTATCTAACTTATACCTTTCACTGACTTTGTATGCCTTTGTTAAAGAAATTGTGGCTGGAGAGATGCCCTGAGGGTTTCAAAAGTTTGCCTGTAATTAAAGTCAAAGGGGCTTGCATTCGTGAGCATGAAATCCTGATGTTTGGCCATCCTTAATAGATGTCAGTGGCAGTCTACTGGTTAATAAAACACAGTCTGACGTTATATTTTGTTGGAATCTCAACTTTTGCCACCAAATAGCACAAACTTTTTAGAAAGCCAGTCCAGCTTTGCTGGGTCTTTTAAGTTCTCAAGAGTTCTCAAGCGGTCTCCAAATCAACCCCAAAGTCTTTTGAGCTCTTCTGAGTTAGAAGACAGCATATTTGGAGATGCTGCGAAGATGAAAGCTGCAAGAGCTGAAGATGTAAACATCGAATAAACATTTGCACTCCAGGTGCTTCTTACCCGCAAACCATGAGGATGTTATACATTTCTGGATCATCTGGAAAGGGCACTTCTTTCTGAAGACAGAGCTGTTCACAGCCACCATTAAAGCCATCCGAGCAGTCGACCCCCATCTGGCGATTGTAGCAGCCTGATTGGTCCTTCATTGGGCTGAGTCCTGGAGGGCACTGCAGAGAAAAGATTGATGCTTCATGGTTCTATCATAAAACCTACCAATGTATAATCTCCAAATCTGATTACATTCCACATATGCTACTCGGCTTTCATTCATTCAACAGCCTCTATCAAATTCCTCGCTACGTTTCGAGAGAACATTAAAAAGGGAGGAAAAAAAACTTGAAGTGTTTATTATTTATTTGTATGTTGCTGTACTCAATATAAAACATTTTAATCAAGTGCCTGACAATTGATCTGCTTGCTGGGGAAGTTCATATCATTTCTTTCCAGGCTCGAGAGTTTGGTTTATGGAATATAAACTGCTTTTTAGCAGGACTCAGATGGCTGGCGGGAGCAGATGAGGTTGCTAAGCAACGGCTTTGCAAACTTCAAGAACAAGTTTGGCTACACGCAGCATAAAATAGTCAAAGTCTACAATAATCACATTGAAATGGAGCTGAGATAAAAAGAAAAGAAAAGATGAAAAAAAAAAATTACATTACAGTTGCACTGAAATATCTGGATAATATACTGTAAATTAGCCACGCTATCAGAAATAAAACAAGATTTCCTACCCTAACATTTTGCTGCACAGTGTTACATTTATGTTCCCTATTTCAGTTCCTCACTTTGGTGCTTTTTGCCCCACTGCTATTGCAAGTTTTGCTGGTTGCTACGGCGATCACAGGATGAACAGGAAAAGGAAAACGTCAGCGAGTCTAGATTAAAAATCATAGCCATGCATAGATCAGTAACCTCAACTTTCAGTGCCTGCAGGAAGGTTTGTAGGCCATTTGTATACTTAAAGTACAACTCCAGACTTCTTGTTTTTTTTGTTTTGTTTTTTGCTTTGTAGTATATTTAAAAGCATCATTAGTTTTGTTTCTCCTGTCTGCATTCCTGAAAAGAAAGGTCTCATCATCACACCCTGTTCCAGCTGGCATGTCAAAAAAAAAATCACAAAATCCCTCCAATCAGTATTAACACTGACACACAGCAATCACTGAAACACTTCCTGACGTTATGTTGAAGAAAGTATAACTTTAAAGACCACTTGAGGTCAAAGGGACATGTCATGACAGCAGGACCGGATTTACCATAAGGCACTGTAGGCATATGCCTACAGGCGCCTGATGGTGGAAAGGCACCTCACTCCTCTCCCCACACACCTCCTTCCCTAAGTCTTGATGAGGTGAGAGGTTACTCACTCTGCTCTCGTCATTCCACTGACAAGATTTCCTTCAGTCAGAGGAGTCTCTAGCTACTTATACTAAGGTTCATCTAGCTACCTAATACTTGGGGGCACCTCTAGCTACTTAATTTTGAGGGTACTTCCTGCAGGCTAATGCTAACAAGCACATGTAGGTACCTATGATGGGCAAGGGAAGAGAGAGGTGACAGCTGGGACAGCCAACCCAGTTGCGCTGCAGTTTGGTGGGGGTTTGTAGGTTTATGGAGGTGCCAGGACATCTGTGCCTATAGGCTCCAGTGAGGTAAATCCGGGCCTGCATGACAGGACAGGCTCTGTCTAAATGATGGCTTGCAGTTGTCTACCTGGCTTATTCGCTGGAACATGTGGTTGCTTGTGGACTCTTTGACAAATGAAATCTCAGACAGGCTACCAAATGCAGTTAAATTAATTTTGCATGAAGGCAAAATGGTGGCAAAGTATACTATGCAGCATTGCCACCTCAGCAGTGCAGGCTGCTGTCCCTAACAATGGTCTGCTGAGTCTCAATTATTCTTTGTGTTTGGTTAGGCCCTTTAGTTCAGATGCCCAATCATACCAGTCTTGCTCTTTCCATACCTTCACCTACTCCACACCACGCCTTCACACCCCATCTATGCTTCTAATACCTTCACCTGCTCCACACCACATCTTCACACCCCATCCATGCTTCTCATACCTTCACCTGCTCCACACCGCATCCATGCTTCTCATACCTTCACCTGCTCCACACCATGCCTTCACACACCATCCATTCTTCTCATAACTTCACCTGCTCCACACCACGCCTTTACACCCCATCCATGCTTCTCATACCTTCACCTGCTCCACCACACCACACCTTCACACACCATCCATGCTTCTCATACCTTCACCTGCTCCACACCACGCCTTCACACCCCATATATGCTTCTCATACCTTCACCTGCTCCACACCACGCCTTCACACCCCATCCATGCTTCTCATACCTTCACCCTCTCCACACCACGCCTTCACACCCCATACATGCTTATCATACCTTCACCTGCTCCACACCACGCCTTCACACCCTATACATGCTTCTCATACCCTCACCTGCTCCACACCACGCCTACACACCCCATCCCTGCTTCTCATACCTTTACTTGCTCCACACCACTCCTTCACATCCCATCCATGCTTCTCATACCTTCACCTGCACCACACCACACCTTTGCACCCCATCCATTCTTCTCATGTGGTAGCTGCACACCCTTTCCCGGCCCCTAGTAATGTCATGGCTTGGTCTCTACACCAATACTGAGGCTAAGCAGAAGTCTAATGGGATGAAAGTACATAGTAGGTCAATACTAGCAAACTCATATGTAAACGGAAGTTAATGCTAATTAAATAGTTAGCATGCATACTGTGCAGCCTTATTGCTGTGACCCACTAATGGGTAACTTTCAGATCTGATGCTTACAGTATAGATATGAGAAGAGAGTTGCCAGAATCTGCTGTTCCCAGCCAGATCAGGTAACATCACATATAAATTCAAACACATGTCACCAAGTTTAAACAAAATGGAAAGCATCTATTGATTGCTATTTCCAAAAATGAAAATGATTATGCTCTGCAGTGCCCTTCACTGCAGAAAGAACAACAAACAAGCTAAAAGCTCTTGTCTAGCTCTTTGGACAGATCAGGTCCCCGGAGGTCAGTGTGTTGTCGGTCTTCAGTTAATTATAATTCACTGCTCATTGAAGGGAGTCTGAAGCCTAATTAAATAACATAAAACAAAAAAAAACAGATACTCACCTAAGGAAAGGGAAGGCTCTGGGTCCTATATAGCCTTCCCGTTCCTCTGTTCAAATCCCCCACTGCGGGAGGCTTCTGAAATCTTCGGGAGCCCGAGTGCTCCTTAAGACAGGTGGCTCCATACTACGCATGCACATGCTCCCAAATACTTTCGAAGCCTCCCGCAGCAGCAGAGAGCAGTCAACGACCCATCGGTTGAGGACAGGTGGCGCGCGTGGGCCTGCATCTGCTGGCATGACTGAACGTGGGGAAACCGCTGCATGTCCTAAGAACAAGGCTGTGGATTCCGCGTCCAACGCGGCGGTTTGCACGCATAGGCCTACATCTGTCGGTATGGCGGAACGCGGAGAAACCGCCGCATGCTCTGATAGTGGTGCGGCTGGTTCCGCGTCCAGCACAGCGGATGGGTTACAACACATGTCTGGTGTGGCTGGGACTGATAGTCCACACAGGTTCAGAAGGACGCGCGCGCGCGCGCTGAGAGGCAGAGCTTTTATGACAGCCAGAAGGGAGTCAGCTGACCAAGCCGGTCAGCTGACAATTGTATCAGTTCTCATTGGTCCAGCATTTAGGGGAGGCGCTGGAGAGCGCTATAGTATATATACTGGGTGCTGGTCATTCCTCTGGTGTCTGTCGTTGCGATCACTATGTGGAAGCACTCAGACCTTTTGTCAGAATCTGTGTTATTCTCTAGACCAGTTCCTGGGTGTTGATGATCACGGACCTCACACCCCAGATTAGGAATACTGTATTTCATCTGTGTTATGCTCTAGACCAGTTCCAGGGTGTTGATGATCACGGACCTCACACCTCAGACTAGGAATACTGTATATTATCTGTGTTATCCTTCAGACTAGTTCCAGGGTGTTGATGACTACGGAACTCACACCCAAGACTAGGAATTAGCGTTACCATCTTGTCATATTCAGACTAGTTCCGGTGTCTTGATGATCAAGGAGCTCACACCTAAGTCTAGGCATTGTTTGATTATTTGTTATGACCTTCTGCTTTCCTGACCACTCTTCTGATCTCTGATTTTGTACTTTACTATATCTGATTCTCCGTTGCCAAACCTTGCTTGCCTCAGGATTCCGAACCTGTTTCTTGTCTCTGTATCTGACCTGTCTGTCTGTTGCCGACCTGGCTTGCCCGCCCTCGAGAATTATCTCCTCTGTTTAGGGATAGTTCACAGATCTGTCAGTGACACTCCTCCATTGGTGTCACTCACACTCTGGTCCTTCCCACTCTCAGCCTGACTCCTCCTATTGTGGAACCTCAGGCCATTGAAGGGAGCCTGTTCTTTAGGCAGTATCTCTTACTGCCTTGCACCCTCTATACGGGTTCTCTCCTCAAAGTATTACTGTTGCACCAAACACTCATATTACTCAGGTGTCCAGAGGTTAGAGATATATCTGATTATCGGTGATACTGCAGATCATCAATAATCGGGTATATATCTGTATTCTCGGTGATACTGCAGATCACCGATGATCAGATCCTCTCTGTGTTACACCGATTGTTACTGTTCCCCCTCCTTAGATGAGTATCTTTATTTTTATTTTATTAGGCTTCAGATTTACTTTAAAAGACAGTTTTGCTAGACAGAGCTCGGCAGAGGTGCCCAGACTGCAGCTGTATGTTGTGAGAGCTGCTGATGGGCTGGGAGGCACACCTAGGCACTCTCTTCATACCTCACAACACAGGAAAGCTGTTAAGCACTCCCAGGTGGGATTACATCTATAACTCAACTTACATGCAGTTTCGCTTTCTTTGCTGCTGTTAAGAGTAGCAATTATTAAATCATTAATATTGGGAATTAGCTAAGTGTGAGAGATTTTTCTTTCCACTGCTAATTTATTAACTCCAAAATGCTAATTTACCTGCTGCAAATGTCTAGGAGGAGAGCATGGCTTCTATGCAGCTGTGTCTTTGAGACTGTTACGCGGGAGATCGTTGAAGAACAACTCCAGCCTAAACAAACATACTGTCATTAAGTTACATTAGTTATGTTAATTAAAATAGATGGGTAATATAATCTCTTACCCACACTGTTTTAAAAGAACAGGCAAATGTTTGATTTCATGAGGGCAGCCATCTTTTTGGTTGAAAGGAGGTGACAGGGAGCATGAGACACAGTTCCAACTGTCCTGTGACCTGAGCATCTCTCCCAGTTGCTAGGCAACGCGAATAACAACATAGGAAATCCCATCATGCTCTGTACAGCATCAGGGAATAAAAGCCCGGTTTTTTTTTTGATGGGTGGAGCTTAGCTAAAATGCAGCTAAAATGATGCTTTGGTAAGAAAAACAAAGTTCTGATGCTGCGAAACTGTTAAAGAAACATCAAGCCTTTTCAGTTCTGCTGAGTAGATTTTTAGTCCGGAGGTTCACTTTAAGTAATTTCTGATCCTGGGAAACAACAATACAAGTTATACTTTTTGCCTCCCTCACCACTCTTAAAGTGGAACTAAATTCAGAACTTCCTCTCTGCTCTAAAAGATTAGCCACAGCATAATAATCTTTTTGGGGGAAAAAAGTTTCTTCATTACAATTCATGGAAATCCTAAAAAAAACTGAAGTTTTACTTGGTTTTACTCTTGCAGAAGGCACTGAAAGGGTTAAGCTTTAGTGTTTACTGTATGGAGAGCTGCCTCAGCAGAGCTCTCCTGCAGTCTATTCACAGTTTCCGATATAGTCTATCTGCCTAAACCAGGGCTGAGCAAACTTTGTGCAGACCACATTCCTAAAATTCTTTCCATCCCCCCCCTGGAGAGTCATGAGCAAAATGAAACCAAGGGTTAACAGTCACCTCCTTGCTGCTTCCTGCATTGGGTCTCCATGGCCACAGGGTGTCATTTGACACGCATCACATAGTTACATAGTTATTTTGGTTGAAAAAAGACATACGTCCATCGAGTTCAACCAGTATAAAGTACAACACCAGCCTGCTTCCTCACATATCCCTGTTGATCCAGAGGAAGGCAAAAAACCCTTACGAGGCATGGTCCAATTAGCCCCTAAAGGGAAAAATTCCTTCCCGACTCCAGATGGCAATCAGATAAAATCCCTGGATCAACATCGTTAGGCATTACCTAGTAATTGTAGCCATGGATGTCTTTCAATGCAAGGAAAGCATCTAAGCCCCCTTTAAATGCAGGTATAGAGTTTGCCATAACGACTTCCTGTGGCAATGCATTCCACATCTTAATCACTCTTACTGTAAAGAACCCTTTCCTAAATAAATGGCTAAAACGTTTTTCCTCCATGCGCAGATCATGTCCTCTAGTCTTTAGAGAAGGCCTAGGGGAAAAAAGCTCATCCGCCAAGCTATTATATTGCCCTCTGATGTATTTATACATGTTAATTAGATCCCCTCTAAGGCGTCTTTTCTCTAGACTAAATAAACCCAGTTTATCTAACCTTTCTTGATAAGTGAGACCTTCCATCCCACGTATCAATTTTGTTGCTTGTCTCTGCACCTGCTCTAAAACTGCAATATCTTTTTTGTAATGTGGTGCCCAGAACTGAATTCCATATTCCAGATGTGGCCTTACTAGAGAGTTAAACAGGGGCAATATTATGCTAGCATCTCGAGTTTTTATTTCCCTTTTAATGCATCCCAAAATTTTGTTAGCTTTAGCTACAGCGGCTTGGCATTGAGTACGATTATTTAACTTGTTGTCAATGAGTACTCCTAAGTCCTTCTCCAAGTTTGATGTCCCCAACTGTATCCCATTTATTGTGTATGGTGCTAGACCATTAGTACGTCCAAAATGCATGACTTTACATTTGTCAACATTGAATTTCATCTGCCATGTATGTGCCCATATAGCCATCCTATCCAGATCCTGTTGCAATATGACACTATCTTCCTGAGAGTTGATGATTCTGCACAATTTTGTATCATCTGCAAAAATAGCAACATTGCTCACTACCGCATCTACTAGGTCATTAATAAATAAATTGAAGAGCACTGGACCCAGAACAGACCCCTGTGGGACCCCACTGCTAATAGTCTCCCATTTTGAGTACAATCTATTGACCACAACTCTTTGTTTTCTGTCCATTAGCCAGTTCCCTATCCATGAACACAGACTCTTCCCCAGTCCTTGCATCCTCAACTTTTGCACCAGACTTTTGTGGGGAACAGTGTCGAAGGCCTTTGCAAAGTCCAAGTATATCACATCTACAGCATTCCCAATATCCATATTAGCATTCACTACCTCATAAAAGCTGAGCATGTTAGTCAAACAGGACCTGTCTTTAGTAAACCCATGTTGATGCTGAGAAATAAGATTATTTTCTACTATGAAGTCATATATAATATCTCTTAGTAACCCCTCAAATAGTTTGCATACAACTGATGTTAAGCTTACAGGTCTATAATTTCCTGGATCTGATTTTTTGCCCTTCTTAAATAATGGCAAAACGTGGGCTGTACGCCAATCCACTGGGACTCTGCCAGTTGCAAGAGAGTCACAAAAGATAAGATAACAGGGTTTATCTATAACTGAACTTAATTCCCTTAGGACCCGAGGATGCATGCCATCCGGGCCAGGTGCCTTGTCTATTTTTAATTTATTTAGTCTTGCCTTCACTTATTCCTGCGTTAAGTATTTAATATTACAGTTAGAAGATTGAGACTCTTCTGCCTCTGTAGTTTGCAACAGTGCTGTTTCTTTTGTGAAGACAGAAGCAAAGAAAGCATTTAATAACTCTGCCTTACCTTGGTCATCCACCATTGAGTTCCCACCCTCATCCTTTAGGAGTCCTATACAGTCAACCTTTCTTTTTTAGAGTTAATGTACTTGTAAAACTTTTTTGGGTTAGATTACGCACTTCAGCGTATTACGCACTGGCAGGACATGCCAGTGCGTAATATGCTGAAAGATCCTGACGGCGTCTCACGTCACGTGAGACGCCGTCAGGATCTTTCAGCGTATTACGCCCAGTGGTCATGGAGACCCAACACAGGAAGTGGCAAGTAGGTGAGTGTTAACTCCTGGTTTCCTTCAACACGCTACTCTACAGGGAAGGAAGGAGGGAGTAGAAGAATCCGGCTACCTGCCAGTGGGTTGGGCTTACAGCACATCCGTATCCGGCCTGCAGAACATAATTTGCCCAGCGCTGGCATAAAACAAACACAGATACACTTTTATTTAGCAACTATATGTGGAATAAAGATTTTGTGTTGTGCAAGAGTTCGGGTCTGCTTTAAGCTCACTGCCTCATGCCACCTGCCCCTTACCATGTAAAGCAGCTCCCCTCTGCTATGTTCACCCATTCAGTCAGACTTCATGAACAACAGCTTCTCCCTTCCAATGATATTTTTCAAACATTGGGTCATATTCACTAAATTGTTGTAAAAAGGCATTGTGCAGGCAACGTACAGTAATTCTAATGGTATTTCAGCCAGTTACACAGCATGCATTGCTCAATAACTGAAACCCACATTACATCTGTAATACATGCAGTGTATCTGTAAAATTGCTGTGTGCTACCTCCACATGACAATTTTAATGTAGTTTTGTGAACCAACCAAAATTCCCCTAATAAAGGGAGGGGGGACACCAAGAGCCCAATAGTGTGATATTAAATAGATGACAATTAATAATGAGTAATATAACAATTTAATACTCACAAACCAGGGTTACCATTAGGCAACCACTGTGAAGGCAGGTGGGGAGATTAACGTGACCCCACTCAGGATTAAAAATCGCTCTCTGTAGATGGGAAGAAGATGGGTACAACCCTCCACCAAGGGTGGACTTAGCAATATGTAGAAGCTTTCCAGAGGCGCCAATAGAATAAAAGTCACTTAAACGAGCTTAAAACCGATGGGGCAGAGGTGGGCCTATCCCATCCATGCAGACAAAGCAAACAAAGGAAGGACTGTGGCATCAACAGTCAAACAACAATTTATTTATACTCCACAGTAAAAATAGGCAACGCGTTTCACTGGCTCAATCCCGCTTCATCAGGCCAATCAAAAAGGAGCATACAGCTGAAAACAAAGTGTCAGAGGACATAGTGTAAGGCAGGTTTTGTGAGTATCACTCATGTTCACAAACAATTCAATGTCAAAACATACCTATATGAACATCGAAACATATTCAGAGGTACTTATTATGCAACACTCTTAAATCATGCAATTCTATGCAAAGTGATTTTATGCAGAACATTTTCATGTAGAAAACTCTGGATTTAGCCTATTAGCTCTACTGGCCACTGTATTCCTTTTGCTTTTCATGCAACAGCTATAAATAGAGGTACATTTGATCAGGTGAAATAAATGCATGTAAATTAATATGTTCCTTAATGGGATCAAGTGGTATATAATAATAAATGGGAGCTACCAGTTGATTCAGTATTGGGTCTAAATTTAAAGAAAGACGGGGAGGGCAAACGTGTCACCAAGAGAGGTAAAAACGTATTTGCAGCTAAAAGGACAAAGAGTAAAAATATATAGAGTAAAAATATGGAGTAAAAATACAGAACAAAAATATAAAGTAAAAAATATATATATATATACATATTATTATCTATAGAATATAGGGCAAACATATGTATTATTACCAGGGCGAGGACGAGGTCAATCAAAGTATAATAGTACTAGAAATGGTAGTGATAATGATCTCTGTTAAACAATAAAACAATAGAACAATAAGACAATCAAACAACAGACCAGCGTTGCCTGAACACTGGCTTACCTTAACAGCATCAAAACCACACTGAGCGCCTCTGTAATCACATAGAATGCTCCAGTGTCTTAAGAAGGGGGAGTGTAAGCTTTTCCACCAATCAGCAACTGCCATGTGGAACGTATGATGTCATTGCTGTGGGGCGGAGTAGAGATGGAAAAGTACCAAGTGTGAAAACTTACACACTGGCGTGATGGCTGCTGCCTATAGCGGCTATATAGTGTAATGGTCAAGGGCTCTGCCTCCGACACAGGTGACCCGGGTTCAAATCCCGGCACAGCAAGCCAGCACCTAATTTAGTTTTTGGACATCAGTAATAATGAGGTAAACAAACATTTTGCAGAGTGAGGGAGATAACGTGGTAATAAAAAGTTTATAAAAAATGTGTAAATAATAATAATAATAATAATATATATATATATATATATATATATATAATAATAATAATACATAAAAAAATTAAAAAAATAATAATAGTAATAATAATAATAATAATAATAATAATAATAATAATAATAATAATAATAATAATAATAATAATAATAATAATAATAATAATAATAATAAAAAGAGAGCGACATTTAAAAACTATAGCGGCTATATGTGGATCCAACATTCAGTAAACCTTTTCCAGTACTTCATTCAGTCCTTCTGGAATAAGGGTTTTGAGTACTTGGATCCAATACATTTCTCTTTTTTTGAGATTTTCATGGGCGTTGGGTGAAGTCTCACCAATAGAGTCAATCAAGGTTATGGAGAAGGAGTCTGGGTTACTGTGGTGGTGTGAATGAAAATGCCTGGAGACACTGTGGAAGGGAAATTTATTTAAGATGTTTCTCTTGTGCTGTCCTATCCTGTTACGTGCCATTTGTGTTGTCCTGCCCACATACTGGAGACGACAGGCACAGGTTATGACGTAAATGATATATTTTGATAGGCAAGTGTTGTTCTGTTTGATGGAATATTGAATCCCTGTGGCTGTGGAATGAAACACTGGGGTATTGGTAACAAACTGGCAGGCAGAACATCTGGGGCTTCTACAAGGGTGAGAGCCTGGTTCGATTGGGGACATGGTAAGAGTGGGAGCTGGAGGTGGTATATGGAGACGACTGGGGGCTAGGAGATTCCGAAGATTGGGAGCTCTCCTATAAGTGATTGCTGGTTTGGATGGTAAAATTGTTTTAAGATAGGGGTCTTGTAGAAGGATTTCCCATCTATTATGAAGAATCTTTTTAATGTTTTGATGTTCTTTATTGTATCTTGTGATAAATCGTGGTGGTGGGTCAGATGCGGTCGGAGAGGAGGACGGTGGGACTAGGTTCATAGATTTTGCTCTCCGACTGGCATCTCTAATCAGTTTTCTAGGATATTTACGAGCTGTGAATTTTTTGGTCAGTAATTTAGATTGTTCCTCATAGTCAATATTTTCAGTACAGTTGCGGTAAATACGTTTAAACTGACAATATGGGGTATTCCCCTAATGTTTTTGTATTTGCTACAAGCAAAGAAAAAAAAAGGGAAAAGAAGTACAAAGAAGTAGTAGACAACAGAGGATTTACAGAAAAACAAAAACAACATGACAGAAGAAGGCAGAAGTATACAGAAGGAGATCAGAAGTAAAATGTATGCAGATCACATCACAAGGCAGAAGTACAGAGATGAAGAAAGAAGCATGGTATTCGGAGGAATACAAATGAAAAATGATAGTAATTTTTTGTTAATGGTTTTTATAAATTATTTTTACCATTGTGTGTTAATCAATTAACAATTCATTTAAATATATTTTACAGTGTTTCAAAAAGAACCAAGTAGACAGGAGTGCAAGAGTTTGCTTTTAGTCAATGGATTAGTCTAAGAGCTGAAACTGTGTAACAAACGGTAGATTCACATACCAGTATTATGTTGTAATGCATTGCATTAAGTATAGGGAGGGAGGGAGAATCATCTAAAGTGAGGGAAGAGGAAAATTTGGCTAACTTTTGGGGGGGGGGGGGGATAGGGGGGGTCTGGCTACCTATGGTGAGGGGGGTGGAGAATCTGGCTACCTATAGTGGAGGGGGGGGGGGCGGTTAAGAGTCTGGCCACCAATAGTGTGTGGGGGGGGGGAGAATAATCTGGCTACCTAATTTGAGAATTATCAGGCTACCTATATGGGAGGTGGGGGGCATCCGGGTACCTACAGGTAAGGGGGGGGGGCAGAGAAGCATTTGGCTATCCATGGGGGCGGGGGGGGAGGCATCTTGCTACCTATGGGGGGGAAGAAAGGGGGATAAGCATCTGGCTTTCTATAGGGAGGTAGAGGGAACCATCTGGGTACCTTATGAGGGGGGGAGCACCTAGCCACCTATACTGCAAGGAGGTAAGGTGAGCATCTGGCTACCTATGGGGGGGGGGGGGGTATTGGTTGAGAACTTGAGATGCTGTTGGAATGCAGGCAGCTGGTGTCAGTTGGCCTTGGGCAGTGAAAAGTGCACATCCGGCCCTGCTGGGGAGGTTAAAGCTCCTCTGATCCTAGTCATGAAGATAATAGACTTTTGGTACTCTGTTTCTTGCCATGCAATTCCTGTCAAACAGTTGTGCTATCTTGGTTCTTCACAATTGGATGAACTCACACGGGTGAACGAATATATGAAAGAGCCGCAGCTTACTTTTGCTCGGCGCGTTGATGAACATTAGTACAGGGGAGATGGTAGCCTCTCCAACATGACAGCTTCATCAGGCAGAAAACACTTTGCTCTTGAACTTCTCTACCTCTCTGATTAAAATCACATAACATTTATGGTAGTTCTTCACAAGCGTTCATTGACTAAGCCCAAGGGATCTTAAAGTGACACTCCGCTTCTACTGAAAATAGCTACAAGCTTATACTGTATCACTGCAAGGCAAGACTTTTTCTTGTAATTTAATGTTATGAAACGAGTATCTTAAAATGAACCCGAGGTGATATAAAGTGATGAGATAAACGATTGGAACTGTCCTCCTACTCCTAATAATTACTTTGTTAAGATATTTGTTTTAGTTTATGTATAAACTTTTTACAAAATAGATTTAAAGTGGACCTGAACTTTTGCACAGGACAGAAGGAAAACAGAGGAATGCATCATGTATGTATTTATATAGTTGAGCCTGTCTAATTCCACCTAATCTGTGAGTAATTTGATCCCTCAGCTGTGTCAGCTCAGGAATCTCCTCTGCCGCAGCAGAGCTGCTGATTTGTAAACACAGGTTGTTAACCCTATGTCTGCTTCCATGAAAGCAGGAAGTAAACACACTGCAGACATATTGCAGGATTTGTATCAGCTGTAACAAAGACATGTTTGTATTTAAAAGTTATTATGCTCTTGCATATCTTTTAGAACAGAGAGGAGGTTCTGAATTCAGGTCCTCTTTAATGTTTCATTGTCCCTGATTAAAGGACAACTGAAGTGAGAAGAATATGGAGGCTGCCATCAGAAATTTTAGGGCCCTTCACACATCATCAGGCCTGGACCCATCCACTGGCTGCTGTGCCCGCCCACTAGCCACCCCACCCCGTGCCTGCTAATAAGTGCTTTCATAGGATAGTATTAAGGATACTTTAATAGAAAATAAAAGGAAAAAAGCGACCCCCAAACTTATTTCCGGGTCGGGGTGGTCATGGCTTACTGTGCAGGCGCTGCTCGGCAAAGCGTATCTTTACAAAATATAGGTAAAAGGCTGCGCATCCCTGACCCAATACTGTACAATTGAATGGTTAATCGCTGTGGCGCACACTGCCCCCCCCTGGACTAAAATGTACGCCCGCATCCAAACAATGCAATACTGGTCTATGGAGAAATTTTAGCTTCCATCATAGTTTTGCATGCAAAAATATAGATATACTGGACATCTGCACCAACGTTGAGGTAAATCTCCAGAGCAGATGTCCTAACACTAAACTGACCTAAGTTAAAAGCAAATGTCTTTACCCTGGCAGCAGCTACGCTAAAATGTGTAACTTACATTCAGTACAGACAGCAGAAAACAAAGCAAGCGCTCACCAATATGGGCCGCATCTGAATGACTCACCACCTCATATGCACCGCTTAAATAGCTCAAATACACACTCAGCAATCAGACAGATGCAAAACATATGCAAAACTAAACTAAATACTTACCATGCAAAACAGGATAGCACAATGGGTGCTGCTAGCCTGGTAGTTACAGAACTGTGGATACAAAATATAGGTAAAAGGCTGCGCATCCCTGACCCAATACTGTACAATTGAATGGTTAATCGCTGTGGCGCACACCGCCCCCCCCCCCCTGGACTAAAATGTACGCCCGCATCCAAACAATGCAATACTGGTCTATGGAGAAATTTTAGCTTCCATCATAGTTTTGCATGCAAAAATATAGATATACTGGACATCTGCACCAACGTTGAGGTAAATCTCCAGAGCAGATGTCCTAACACTAAACTGACCTAAGTTAAAAGCAAATGTCTTTACCCTGGCAGCAGCTACGCTAAAATGTGTAACTTACATTCAGTACAGACAGCAGAAAACAAAGCAAGCGCTCACCAATATGGGCCGCATCAGAATGACTCACCACCTCATATGCACCGCTTAAATAGCTCAAATACACACTCAGCAATCAGACAGATGCAAAACATATGCAAAACTAAACTAAATACTTACCATGCAAAACAGGATAGCACAATGGGTGCTGCTAGCCTGGTAGTTACAGAACTGTGGATACAAAATATAGGTAAAAGGCTGCGCATCCCTGACCCCATACTGTACAATTGAATGGTTAATCGCTGTATTCATATTGGTATCATATTGGTGAGCGCTTGCTTTGTTTTCTGCTGTCTGTACTGAATGTAAGTTACACATTTTAGCGTAGCTGCTGCCAGGGTAAAGACATTTGCTTTTAACTTAGGTCAGTTTAGTGTTAGGACATCTGCTCTGGAGATTTACCTCAACGTTGGTTCAGATGTCCAGTATATCTATATTTTTGCATGCAAAACTATGATGGAAGCTAAAATTTCTCCATAGACCAGTATTGCATTGTTTGGATGCGGGCGTACATTTTAGTCCAGGGGGGGCGGTGTGCGCCACAGCGATTAACCATTCAATTGTACAGTATTGGGTCAGGGATGCGCAGCCTTTTACCTATATTTTGTATCCACAGTTCTGTAACTACCAGGCTAGCAGCACCCATTGTGCTATCCTGTTTTGCATGGTAAGTATTTAGTTTAGTTTTGCATATGTTTTGCATCTGTCTGATTGCTGAGTGTGTATTTGAGCTATTTAAGCGGTGCATATGAGGTGGTGAGTCATTCAGATGCGGCCCATATTGGTGAGCGCTTGCTTTGTTTTCTGCAAAGCGTATCTTTGTTTGCGTTCAAGCAGCAGGGGGCGCTCTGCACAGGCACACTACGTAATCTTTACGTCACAACTACATAGTGCGCCTGCGCAGAGCACTCCCTCCTGGCTGCATGAACGCGTACAGGGATCTACTTCGTCGTGCAGCGCCTGAGCAGTAAGCCATGACCACCCCGACCCGGAAGCTTGGGGGGTCGCTACTGACTAACAGAGGGGGAAGGAGGAGAAGGGGGGTAGCGGTGGGCATGAGGAGAGCCCACTAAGCATGCCTGCTCACTGTTTTTCATTTTATTTTCCATAAGGAATCCTTTACTTTTGTAGTTTTTACTGCCCAAAGCTCAATACCTCCCGCCGCCCCACAAAAACAGCTTGACTATGATGGTTATCGTACATAGAAAAAGGAAGGGAGTTAGAGATACTGATGGATCAGGTTACTGTATTAGGTACCCTGATCTATCAGTATCTCTAACTGTATTAGGTATTTACAAAAAAACGTGGTTAGGAGAGATTAAAGGCTAGGTCTTTGCAGAAGATATATAAAATGCATACATGTATACATGTATATAAATACATAATAATAATATGGTAGGTAGAATATTAGACTATGACTATGGTAGGATTAGATTGTGAGCACCTCTGAGTACAGTCAGGGACATGGCTATGTACTCTGTAAAGTGCTGCAGAAGATGCCAGTGCAATATAAATACATAAAAAATAATATGGTAAGACATTAGACTGACTATAGGGATTAGATTTTGAGCTCCTCTGAGGACAGTCACTGACATGACAATGAACTCTGTAAGGTGCTGCAGGAAGGAAGGCTCTTGATCCTGTAGAGCCTTCTTGGTCCTTGCCTAATCCCATTGTTCCACTGCTGCCCCCCCCCTCTGGAAAGTGCTGCGGAAGATGTCACTGCTATATAAACACATAATAATAATATGGTAGGACATTAGACTATAGCAGGGATTAGATTGTGAGCTCCTCTGAGGACAGTCAGTGACATGACTATGGTCTCTGTAAAGTGCTGCAGAGAATGTCAGTGCTATATAAATACATAATAACAGGGGCGTTGCTAGGATCCTAGGAGATCCAGAGCACCCATGGGCTGCGTCATTGCAAAAATGGGAGTGGCCATGCAGAGAGTGGGCGTGGCCAAGTTACAGCAGTGTAAGGTGAAGATAATGGGCCTGTCCATCGAAATGTTGGACGGAGTCCCTTATCAGTGAGGGATACCGACAGGGTACCAACAAGAGAGAAGCTGTCACTTGCATGCCTGAAGATTAACTCTTTCAGGCAGGAAAAGAATAACAATAAATGCAGCCTAGTTATTAACTTGTTTGGCACAGTACATACATGTTTATCTCATCATGTCATGTCACCCCGGGTACACTTTAAATTTCAATTTGCAGCCAGTCGTGAATTTCCAAAACTGATTTAAAGATGAAAATATGCTTCTTTGCAAACTTGGAATCTGCTCATTCTTCATGCAGTGTTCCCCAACCCTGTCCTCAAGGCCCACCAACAGTGCATGTTTTGTGGAAAGCCACAGAGGTAGTTAATTAGCTCTGCTGAGACACTAATTACCTTACATGTGGATGTTTGTGGTCTTATGCAAGACATGTACTGCTGGTGGGCCTTGAGGACAGGGTTGGGGAACTATGCTTTATGGAGTATGGACTGCGAGAAACTGCCCAACTTTAGTTTTAATAATTATCTGCCCAGTGAAGGAGCTAGTTACACTTGCACATTTTATAACCCTGAATTAAACGAGTTACTTCCAAATAAGAGTACAGACATTGGGACATTGGGATGCAATCACTGGGTGGGATTTCATCACTAGGGATGATCAATGAGATGCAAATTTTTCCAAAATTATGCACATTTCTATGCAAATGTATGCAGACTGAAAACAGACCAATCAATTTAAACCCAGGTTTAAATTGATTGGTCCATTTTCAAGTTGCATATATTTGCGTAAAAAATTGCATACATTTGCATCAACTCCGAAAAATGTGCATATCTGTGACCATCCCTATTCATCACATATTTCCCCAGCATTGACGTGGCAGCAATGTGCACAGAAAAACAAATTCTAGTGGTTTTCAGCACAATCCCTAACACTGTGCATGTAAAAAATTGTAACCCCCCCTCTTCTCCCCACACACCCTCTACACACTTCTTGCAAAGCACCCTAATCATCTAGGGCAAGTAGCTGTTGGCACTTTGTCCAATCCCGGGGCATTAATGTTACAGATTAATATCACATGGGGAGAGGGGTGATATGGCAGCACGATGACGAGTACCCTGGGGGGGAGTTGGAAAGTGAGGCCACCACAGCTTTGCAGCATGGTGGCATCAGCATCTGGAGAAGGATCTAGAAGTAGCATTGGAGGAAAAACTTCCCTTTTAGGTAGGTATGTGTTTTTCCCCAGGTTTTGTGTAATTTACCTGTAAGTATCCTGGTTTCTTTCCAACAAAAGCAAGTAAGCATGGTGAGAATAGGCCCCCTTTAACATTAAACACCAAGCACATTTTTTTTCCAGTAAATATGAATTCAGAGCAGGAGCTTTATTTTATTTTATTATTTTTTAAATCTGATTAGCTGCTTGATTACCTAAAGGCATATACTCTTATGGTGGCCATACATCTATAGATTGGGTGGCGAATTGACCATCCGATTCAATAATCCTTATCGAATCGGATAAAAAGCTGAGCTGCTAAAAGCATGCCCGATCAATGAATTGACTAATTTCTTCCCGAAGTGCTGACATGCCGGCAACCATGTGGGGCTTAAACCCGGAAGAGGAGTCCGGACACAGCAGCGGATGGTGTGACAGGTAAAGTATTAATGCAGAGGCACGGTGGGGGTGGGGTACATGTACACTAGAGGGGAACACAGGGTGGGGGCAGCGAGGCAATGACGCGGCATCACGAGGTCGATTGCCAAAAGATTTCATAATGCAATATTTTCAGTATTTCATACTATCCCAGGAAAACAAAATATACATATATACAGTAAGTAGATACATACTTATTCTACTTACATAACATACAGTGTGTATTATACTGTGATTTTATATAGTAAATAAAGAGAATTCTGTTCTTGGCAGTTTTCATTTTTATTTCCTTTGACTGAAGCCACTCCTGATGTCATTTCCTCTCTCAATCTTTTTTTCTCCTAGAAACTGCATTGTCATATCTAGCTTGCTTTGGTAACACATGTGAACACAGCATAGATAATATTTCAGCAGCTTCTGTAGAGAGGTGAGGTGTATTTCCCTACTCAGCCTCGTGTCACACTGAACTGCTCTCAGTGAGGAGCAGGAATGTGGGAGGAGAGATAACAAGCTTCCCTGTCCCCAACAATGTACCAGAATAGAGCCAGGCTGACTGAGGGCTGGTGTACATCAAGAATGGTTCTGAGCTTTTTTTTTTAAAAACGCTTGCGGGTGGAAAACTGCTTGGCTAATGTATGTCAATGGGCTGGTGCACACCAGAGCGGCTCGTTTTTCACCCAAACGCAATCTCGGGTCCTGCAGCATTTTTTAGATTTCTGCCTTAATGTTAATTACAGGAGAGTGGAGAACTGCTCTGAAGAAAGTTAAATCAGAGCGGTTTTCCAAGTGTTTTTGTTACAGAAGCTGTTCAGTAACAGATTTACTGTAACAAAATATGAAATCTGCTACACAAAAATGGTTCAAAAATTGCTAGGCAAACATGCCTAGAATCGCTCTGAAGATCTGCTTCAAAAACCTCTAGCGTTTGCAGATCTGCTAGAGGTTTTTGGTGTGCACTGGCCCTTAGATAAGATTCATTACAGCAGACACATTTACCATTATATTGGAATGCTTGCAATGCAGGGTCAAGTTGTAGACTACATAATAAACACAGAGCAGTGGGTTATGGAATTTAATTTTGTGGCCGACAATCCCGCTTTAAAGGAAATATAATGTATATCTTTTGGCGCACTGTCTATAATATATATTTATAGATTCTTACATATGTTAACCTGTTAGGTAAAATAAGAGTTGTATTGCAGAACATATAATGCACATATTATGGCGCACTGTCTGTAATGTGTGTCGATTGTCCCAGCTACAGAGAAGCTGAATGTACACATGTCATAGCGGTGAATGTGAGAAAGTTGCCTTTTCTCTCCCCCTCCCTGCGCCTGACTTTTATTCTGTGGCTTTTTCCTCCTCTTGTCATCATCTGAAAGTTGCACGCTGAGCTCTTTTCTATTTGCCTGCCACGCAATCCTTCATTTCTAAATATATACTTCTGTTCTCTCCTGGCTTTTTTCTTACAAATATCATTCTCACCTCCCTTCCCCTGTTATCCTGCTCTCTGTTTCACAATCACAGGCTTCTTGTGATTCGATTTCTCTTGTTAACAGATCGGGTCCCCTCAGAGGGGAACAAAATACCACAACACTCTTTTCCTTCTGCGATTGCCTGTCTTTGACAGAGCAGGTGCACCGAGGTGTCACATACTAAATAAGGGGATGTGTGATCGCAAGTCCCCCCCCCCCCACACACACACACACTTTACCAGAGCAGCAGTGTCAACACACACACAGCCAGGTGCTACACATCTCTACCGCAACAGGGTGCATTGTGGTCCTTTATGATCTCATTTAACTAGAACATGGCTTTATTCAAATGGGAGAACTTAAATATATGGATCCAAATAGTTTGAATTGCTTAAGAATACTGTTCACTTATAGCAGCCGGTCTTTTGTTCGCATTTCAGAAACATACGCTTGGAAAGGTAGCAGATATTTGGCTTGATGTGGTATGAAGCTGTTCCACGTACACAATGGAAGGCTGTCAGCCATTCTGTTGGCTAGAGGACGATCAGGTTGCTGTAGGATTTATTGAGTTTGCAGGGACAGGGCCCAACTGAATTAATAGCATTATGTTGTAATGTTTAGAGCATGTGGTATGTTCCAGGAAAAATATAGTAATTTATTATATTCAGCACACAAAAAAATAATAATGGAATACCGGTAGAACCTACAAATATTCCCTATGTAACGTGGAAAACCAGAAGGTGGCGCCCCAAACAATTCAACCAAAAAAACAAGAAATGCTGACATACTGCTATTATAAAATCAGATTAGCTGGTGGGCATAACTACAAATCACGGGGCTCCCCAGCAAAACATTGGTGGGTTCCCCCAATGTTCACACCCTTTTTCTTGTCTACCCCTGGCAACCCTCACAGCCTTGAGCCCATCTTGCAAGGGTCATGATCTTCACACCCATAACATGTGTAGCCACAAAACCATCTCATCTGATCTTGAGGATGAACCCCTGTATTGGAGGGAGTGACATAATAGTTGGGGTCCCCTTACAGCTCTGGGCCCCCCTGCAGTTGCAGGGGCTGCTCCACTGTGGTTACGGCCCTTTTAGCTGACAATATAAGCTACTGAATGATTCAGCTAAGCAAAGGTACAGAATACTGTGTTCACTGAAATCTATAAGCCCGTCCCCACTACGCGATTTCTATGACTACTTTACTGATGACTGGCAATTTTCTGAGCGACAAGGGATTGTTTCCACAATCTCCCAATGTATGTACAGGAGCGTGATTACGTGAACAACACTTGGCTGCGCGCTGTCAATCACCGCCACGTGGGGCGGAGCGGACTGCGCAGTACGCTTCAGCCCACGTGGCGGTGATTGATAGCACCGCTCGCGCAGGCGCAGTACAGACCGACCTGGAGGTCGCTCTGACGTCATCGCCGGGGACCGGGACGGACCTGCAGCTAACGGCTGCGGGGAGAGCTGCGGCGAGGGACATGCTGGGAGCTTGGAGCTGGAGGAAGCCCCCGGTAAGTACCACTTATTTTATCCTTTTTCCCCTGATGACTTTAAAGGGGAACTTCAGCCTAAACAAACATACTGTCATTAAGTTACATTAGTTATGTTAATTAAAATAGGTAATCTCTGGCCCACCCTGTTTTAAAAGAACAGGCAAATGTTTGTGATTTCATGGGGGAAGCCATCTTTTTGGTTGAAAGGAGGTGAGAGGGAGCATGAGACACAGTTCCGACTGTTCTGTGTCCTGATCACCGCTCCCAGCTGCACGCGCTAAGCTTCAAATTTCAAGTTCAAAATTGAAAAGAAAAAAAAATTGCACCAAAACTGCAGAAGGAGAGCAACAACATCAGAAATCCCATCATGCTTTGCACAGCATCAGGGGAAAAATGCCTGGGCAGTTTTCTTCTGTGCAGCTAAAAATGCGGCTTGGGTAAGAAAAACAAAGTTCTGATGCTGTGAAACTGTTAAAGAAAAAACAAACCTTTTCAGTGCTGCTGCGTAGATTTTTAGTCTGGAGTTTCACTTTAACTACTTAATGACATGCTGACTTATAAAAACTTCCTGCTAGAGCAGGCATGGGCAAACTTGGCCCTCCAGCTGTTGAGGAACTACAAGTCCCACAATGCATTGCAGGAGTCTGACAGCCACAGTCATGACTCATAAACGCAAATGCATTGTGGGATTTGTAGTTCCTTAACAGCTGGAGGGCCAAGTTTGCCGCTGTGCGCACGTGAGCGCTCCCGAGGGTGCATGTGCATATCCTTGCACGTGAAAATTGTGAAAAAAAAACCACCCAAAAAAAAAATATACCTTTATTTCCAAACGATATATTGTCACCATACTTTGTACTAGGGACATAATTAAAATCTTGTGATAACCAGGACAAATGGGCAGATAAAATGTGTGGGTTTTATGTACAGTAGCAGTGTTTGATTCATGTGACCACACCAGGGCCCCTTGGACCTGACAAGCCCACCAGGTCTCTCCAACTGCTGTACTAGATCATCTATGCAAGTAATAATGTGGTTTGAATAGTGTTGGTGTTCGACATAAGCTGTAAGAAGGAAGTATCAGAGTCATGTGAAACGAGCCTTGAGGCAGAAATAGTGACCTCCCGCTGACCCTTTCAGCTTGTTCGGTACTGAAATGGTGCTGAAGTGCTGAAGTCTGGTGTTTGGCAGTATTTGGGTGTTCCATACTTGTTATGCCGAATTAAAAAACCAACACTAGTGGTAACTAGACATGGTTAATGAGATGTGAATAGTGCATACAGAAGTCAACATTATTTGCATCTTATTGACCATCTCTGGTGGCAATTATTAACAAACTGTTCCCTCCTCTGCTTATACCTCCATCACTGACACTCTATATTGTCCTTGGCAAGTTTGCTGCTCTATAGCAATTGATACAAATGGACTGCTTGAGGTGGCCCAATGTAAAACTCACGGCCCATGATATGTTTTGCTATGCCACTGTGCCTGAAGCCAGTTGAAGCCAGTGGCGCTTTGGGCCCCGTTGCAAGTTTTACATTGCCCCCCCTCAAGCATTCTATACATAACAGTTTACATGGCGCAATCAAACTTGCCAAGGACAGCCACAGTATGAGAGGTGTAAGCAGTGGAGGGGGAGGAGAACAGTTTGTTGATGATTACCACTATTCAAAGCATATATAGAAGTGATTATTACCAGCAGAAATCCAGCCCTGTTGAGAACTAGTGTGCTATGAAACATCAACTCCACAAATGTCTGACAAGACAGAGCCAATTTCCTGGCACAAAATAACTAGAAACAAAAACAAGAGCTCCTGGCAAGTACTTCCGCCACATGACTTGTATCTGCATTACTCATAGCAAGATGAGGTAGCTCACGTCGCAGCAAGTCATACAAGACTGCTGATTATGATTCATAGAAGAATCGCTGCAGAGGTGGATTGGGTGTTTAATGTCTATTAAATAGTGTAATATGTAACAGAGTACTAGATTACTCCTGGTGCATGCCACATGACCCAGTTAACTGAACCAGTTGACTGTGATGTATTAAAGCCATTAGAAGCCACATATTGTGGAAGACTTTGCAAGTTTCCCAGTATCTAGCCCTTCAATGTCAAGGGGACAGCAGAAAATTGCTCTGACTGCAGAACCCCCCGCTGCTGATGTGAAGGGGTTAATGCTGCTCTTTATTGGGACAGACGTTGGGTCTATTATAAGTAAATTGACTTGAACTATTCCCATGGTGCTTCAGGGCAGCACACTGAAATGTTATCCTAGCACCTTCTCAGGTTTGTTGATTGTATGCTACAATGGTATTGTGTCTTCTGTGTTATAGTCATCCCATAACCAGTTCTCTGTATCAACATTTAAAGGGGAGTATACTCATTTGGAGCCAATTATAGTCAAATTAGTTTGCTGTTATGTAGACAGTAGCTCAGCATGTACTTGGATTATGGGAATCAAACAATTTAAAGTCTTGCATTTTAAAATGATACAATTTTCCAGATATTGTTTAGAACTCTGTGGAAGAGTCTGCCTGTGGTAATTGATGTTTACTTCTGCCTGAGGTAATTGTTGTTTACTTCTGAAGTGGGAGGACCCAGTAATAGCTCCAGAGTGTGTTGCAGCAAATTTTGACTGAAATGTTTACTAGATACTGTTGTTCTTCCCTGGTATTTATTTGTGGGGCCATATATTACATATTCCACAGTCTTGTACCACGGTAATCTTACTGACCACTCTCAGCAGGCACTGCAGCCAGCAGCGGTGCCCCCCATGAACAACTGCGCTCCAGGCAATGGCCTGGAATGCCTATGGTTAAAAACGGCCCTGACTATCTTCAGCCCTTTTTTATTACAAATTCTATTTAGAACAGTTGTATAGTCTCTTGTCCCAATACAATAAAAAATAAATATTGGTAAACATTTTCTTACATCTTGTATATATACCGGTCAGCCAGAGCCTTAAAACTATTTGCCTATTTCTGTGTAGGTCTCTGTTGTGCCACCAGAGAAACAGTTCTAAACTAACAAGTGTAGACTCCTCAAGATCTTTGAAAGGTGTATTGTGGTATCTGGCACCAAAATGTTAGAAACAGATTATATAATTTCTGTTTGCTGTAAAATGAAGCTGTCATGAATTAGTCTTGTTTTTCCAGGGGTGCTGAGCTGTGGAGGGAAAGTCTTAGCTGTGCCTCCTCTCTCCCCCCCCCCCCCCAACACACACACACTTTACATGCTTTTATGCTTTACTATCGTGTAAGGGCAAATTGAATCCTGTTTGGAGTAATGCATTGAGGTTAAAGCACTCACTAGGTGAGTAAAAAAAAACACCTTTTACTTACCTGGGGCTTCTTCCAGACCCCATAAGTCACACGTGTCCCTCGCCGCAGCTCTGGTCTTCCACCATCTCCTGCTGGCAGAGTCCCAAGTAAGAATAGTTTTTTTATACTCACCTCATGAGTCCTTTAATACACTATTAGTGTGCTCTGTTCCCCTCCATTGTTTTTTTATGCAATAACCCTTATTTCTGTATCTTTTATGTCTATTCACAACATACTTACATAAACCACCACAAGGGAGACGTCATATTCATGAGAGATGGCCATTCACAGAATAATACAGTTAGAGATTAATCTAGAAGGGCTTTCCTTTAAAGAGGCACCGTAGTGACATATAGTATGTAGAACATATTACATTATTCAGGATACACACTTTTATGTTAATTATCCTGGTTTCAGCATCCAAATCACTTCCAATATTTATATATTGCTGTAAATTGGACTGTAACCAGTGATGTCACAACCTAGGCTAATTAGCTATGAGGAATTCTCCTCCCAGAGCATTCTGGGAGACCAGATATTATTTTCCCTGGCTTTGGAATTCTCAGTAAAAAAACATTATGCAGAGATGCACTTGACAGGACTTAAGATGTCGCAATCTGTGATACATTTGAGAACATAAATCAGGGTGTGGAAAGATTTTACAATGGGCAAACACTGACTAAATGATTAACAAAGTCATATTGTAAATATATATATATATATATATATATATATATACAGTGGAGGAAATAATTATTTGACCCCTCACTGATTTTGTAAGTTTGTCCAATGACAAAGAAATGAAAAGTCTCAGAACAGTATCATTTCAATGGTAGGTTTATTTTAACAGTGGCAGATAGCACATCAAAAGGAAAATCGAAAAAATAACCTTAAATAAAAGATAGCGACTGATTTGCATTTCATTGAGTGAAATAAGTTTTTGAACCCCTACCAACCATTAAGAGTTCTGGCTCCCACAGAGTGGTTAGACACTTCTACTCAATTAGTCACCCTCATTAAGGACACCTGTCTTAACTAGTCACCTGTATAAAAGACACCTGTCCACAGAATCAATCAATCAAGCAGACTCCAAACTCTCCAACATGGGAAAGACCAAAGGGCTGTCCAAGGATGTCAGAGACAAAATTGTAGACCTGCACAAGGCTGGAATGGGCTACAAAACCATTAGCAAGAAGCTGGGAGAGAAGGTGACAACTGTTGGTGCGATTGTTCAAAAATGGAAGGAGCACAAAATGACCATCAATCGACCTCGCTCTGGGGCTCCACGCAATATCTCACCTCGTGGGGTGTCAATGGTTCTGAGAAAGGTGAAAAAGCATCCTAGAACTACACGGGAGTAGTTAGTGAATGACCTCAAATTAGCAGGGACCACAGTCACCAAGAAAACCATTGGAAACACATTACACCGCAATGGATTAAAATCCTGCAGGGCTCGCAAGGTCCCCCTGCTCAAGAAGGCACATGTGCAGGCCTGTCTGAAGTTTGCCAATGAACACCTGAATGATTCTGTGAGTGACTGGGAGAAGGTGCTGTGGTCTGATGAGACCAAAATAGAGCTCTTTGGCATTAACTCAACTCGCTGTGTTTGGAGGAAGAAAAATGCTGCCTATGACCCCCAAAACACCGTCCCCACCGTCAAGCATGGGGGTGGAAACATTTTGCTTTAGGGGTGTTTTTCTGCTAAGGGCACAGGACAACTTAATCGCATTAACGGGAAAATGGACGGAGCCATGTATCGTGAAATCCTGAACGACAACCTCCTTCCCTCTGCCAGGAAACTGAAAATGGGTCGTGGATGGGTGTTCCAGCACGACAATGACTCAAAACATACAGCAAAGGCAACAAAGGAGTGGCTCAAGAAGAAGCACATTAAGGTCATGGAGTGGCCTAGTCAGTCTCCGGACCTTAATCCAATAGAAAATCTATGGAGGGAGCTCAAGCTCAGAGTTGCACAGAGACAGCCTCGAAACCTTAGGGATTTAGAGATGATCTGCAAAGAGGAGTGGACCAACATTCCTCCTAAAATGTGTGCAAACTTGGTCATCAATTACAAGAAACGTTTGACCTCTGTGCTTGCAAACAAGGGTTTTTCCACTAAGTATTAAGTCTTTTATTGTTAGAGGGTTCAAAAACTTATTTCACTCAATGAAATGCAAATCAGTTGCTATCTTTTATTTAAGGTTATTTTTTCGATTTTCCTTTTGATGTGCTATCTGCCACTGTTAAAATAAACCTACCATTGAAATGATACTGTTCTGAGACTTTTCATTTCTTTGTCATTGGACAAACTTACAAAATCAGTGAGGGGTCAAATAATTATTTCCTCCACTGTATATATATTCATTATGCTATGTTTAGTACAAGTCCTCTTAATGTGGTTACAGTACTTTGGGGTTGATGCACTAAAGTGAGGTAACCGTCAGCAGAGGAAGCTGAGAATTTCTATATAGCACATAAAACTGCCGAAGCCTATGACCAATGGCAGGCATCCCTCCTGTCACTCTCCGCAAAACAATCTGACTACACTAAGAGGGGAATCCAAACAAAAAATGTGAGAATTTTTGAGCATGGGGACAAGACGGGAAGGATGCTAGCCCAGCTGGCCAGCCAGGAAAGGGGAGCTGCCCAAATAGCTAAAATAGTTACAAATACAGGAGTGGAGCTTACGCATCCGGGGGACATCAATGCCGAGTTCAGCTCCTACTATCAACAGCTATATAGATCCAAAGTCACTAAGTCCCCCTCTGACATTGCGCGGTACCTAGCAGACACTCTACTACCCACGCTATCTGCTTCAGATGTGGAAATGTTGGAGGCTGACATATCTCTCACAGAGGTCCAACAGGCCATTTCATCTCTCAAAACTAACAAAACGCCTGGCCTAGACGGGCTCCCCTCTGAGCTCTACACCAAATACAAAAAACAGATGGCCCCTAGACTTCAAAAATTATTTAAAGAAGTAATTAGAACAGGCACAGTTTCCCCCTCTATGACGGAGGCATTGATAACCGTAATTCCTAAAAAAGGGAAGGACCCCTCCCTATGCTCCTCATACAGGCCAATTTCCCTTTTAAACGTCGATAGTAAAATCCTAGCTAAGGTTTTGGCCCAGCGATTAAATGAAGTCATTATTTCCCTGGTGCATAAGGACCAATCCGGGTTTATACCTGGAAAGGGATGTGACATAAACCTCCACCGGCTCTTTACAAACCTGTCCACTCGGCACGTCAACGCTGGATCTAGAATAATAGCCTCCTTTGATGCCGAAAAGGCGTTTGACAGTGTCGAGTGGGCATACCTTTGGGAGGTCCTGCGGAGATTCAACTTCGGACCTAAATTTATAACCTACATCCAGGCGTTATACCACTCCCCTAGAGCTAAAATCCGAACGGGGAACCGACTTTCTCCCTTCTTCTCACTCAGCCGGGGCACGCGGCAGGGATGCCCGTTGTCCCCAGCACTTTTCGCGCTGGCAATGGAACCCCTGGCGACGCGACTGAGAGCCTCTAGGGAAATAGTTGGATTTCAGCTTGCAGAACTGGAGGAGAAGGTGTCACTGTACGCCGACGACCTCCTTTTATATCTGGCAGATCCCCACCAATCCCTCTCTTCAGCACTATTCTTAATTGAGGATTTCGGTTCCTACTCCGGTCTTAAAATGAACTGGGACAAATCACTCCTACTTTCATTGGATCCTTATGTTGCTCCTGATCCCCCCTCACATCCCTTACAAGTAGTCAACAAATTCCGCTACCTCGGCATCGATGTGTCCCCTGATGTTACACAGTTCTACGCTCTAAATATCACTCCAACAGTGACTACAGTCAGAGATAAGCTTAGGGCATGGAAAACTCTGCCAATCTCACTTATTGGTCGCTCAAACCTGGTTAAAATGTGTATACTACCTAAATTCCTTTATCTTTTTAGAAATACTCCGGTATGTCTTCCCGCCAGTTTCTTCTCAGATATGGACAAACTTATAGGCTCCTTTATCTGGGGAACATCTCCGCCGCGCATTGCATTAAATAACTTGCAGCTTCCTGCGGACAGGGGTGGGATCGCGCTCCCCAAACTGAAATTCTACTACTGGGCAGCCGTTCTCACATCAGTCTACTGGTGGTTTGCCCAATCACAATATAATCCAGCCACAGTACTTGAAGCAACTATTGTGGGATCCTTCCTGGCACTCTCTAGCTTGCCATTCTGTGGGCCCAAAGCCCTACCAACTCTTACACCCTCTATGGTAACCACAATTAAGGTGTGGGAGGCCGCTGGGGCACATCTGTCCCCTAAGGGCCAATGGTCTCCACACACCCCCTTGTGGAATAACCCCAAACTCAAGGAATTTATCACTATCCCTGACCCATGTCTCTGGGCTGATAGGGGAATTGTTAAATTAAGGGACATCACTGCAGACAACTCCCTTCTGCAATTTAATGACCTTAAAGATCTTTTTTCTTTACCCAACTCCATGTATTTTAGATTCCTACAGCTCCGCCACGCGTTCAACTCGCAATTCCTAAGTGCTCCATTGACAGTGCGCTCCCACCCCTTGGAACTTCTCTTAGCCCATTCAGGTCTGACGGGGATTACATTCCAGATATACGCAACCCTTATGGATAAAGAAGCCAATTTAACCAATCGTCTTCTCTTCAAGTGGCGGGTAGACATACCGGAACTGACGGATAAAGAATGGGTAGACACTCTTGTACACTTTGTCTCCACTCCGATTGCTGCTAAGCACAAGTTAACCTCTCTCAGGTACTTATACCGAACCTACCTTACACCACATAGGTTATTGAAGATGGGTAGGACGGGGGATGACCTCTGCTGGAGATGTGGTACTCACAATGCCTGTTTTTTCCATATGTTTTGGGATTGCTCACATATTAAGTCTTTCTGGAAAGACGTTCACAAAATGCTGACCTTAGTAATTGACCTCAGAATTCCCTACACTCCCATGGCCATGCTCTTAAACATATTTGGCACCCTTCCTCTTGCAGAAAACAAGCTATACCTAGCGAGACTCCTACTAATGTATGCCAGAAGGGCGATAGCCTTAAAATGGAAAAACTCCTCCCCGCCAACCAGTGCAGAGTTTAAATCACATGTCAATGCTGATCTGCCTACCTACAGGAGTGTTTATGACAACAGGGGTTCATGCAAAAAATTCTACAAGTTATGGCCGAAGTGGCTAAAGCTGCTTAAAATTGAAATGTAGTGTACCTATGTCTCTGGCACGTCATTCATATACAACTCTAGATGCTGTCTGTTTATGTCTGTATTGCTGGGGGGGGGGGGGGGGGACCGGGAACTGGACCACCTTGGGGAACGAAATATGTACTGTTCTTTTTCGTTGTATGTTTGTTAAAAAACTAATAAAAATTGTTTAAAAAAAAAAAAGTGAGGTAACCGTTATTACTAACAGCATTGTACTGCAAGGTACGCTATCAGCACAACCCAGAGTACTCGAGTAGTGCAAGCGTTACTACGGTAACGTTTCTTAGTAATGCACATTACCATAGCAGCGCTCGCACTACTTGAGTACCAAGGGCCGTGCTAATAGCAGAACTTAAGGTAGTGATGGTAATATTGCCGTGCGCTGTCTGCGGACAGCAGTATTACTGCACTTTAGTACATTAAACCTCTTTGTGAGCTACAATCACAGCAGAGCCGGATTTACCATAAGGCACTGTAGAAACGTGCCTACAGGCGCCTGATGATGGAAAGGCATCTCACTCACCTCTTTGAGTGCCTACCTCTCTCCCTCCCTATGCAGAGTCCCAAGTGGAGTGTAAATGACTCGAGGTAACTCACCCGACTCTCAGCGTTCCAGTGACTAAATCTACCTTCAACTGGGGCACCTCTAGCTACCTAATACTTTGGTTCACCTCTAACTACTTAATAGCTAATACTAAATGGCACCTGTAGCTACCCATGGCGGGCATAGGAAGTAAGGGAGGAGTGGGAGCTGCGGTGCGATTTGTAGGTTAATGGAGGGTCGAAGTCTACAGTGCCAGACAGGACATCTGTGCCTATAGGCTAATGTGATGTAAATCTGGGCCTGAATCACAGTGTGAAATGTAAACATTTCAAATAATGATATGTATTATATCAGGCTGTAGAATTCCAGCCTGACTGGCCACTTCAACAATTGTACAGTCCATTTTCTGACCAAGTTCTATGAGTTACATTTTAAGTAAATGGAAGCAGAACTAGCCTAATCTTAGTAGCTTCATCTTAATAGATCTTGTTTACTATTTTGTGAGGTAAATAATTAGTAATACTGTGTGTAGCCACAAGGTAGAGTGTATTTTCTCAGCTTGCCCTAGTTTTATCGATATCCCCCGGTGTGCCAGAGGCAGTATGGGGACACCTGTCAGGAGGCGCTGTGTGTGTTTTCTTTTTTCCTTTACCTGGAGGGTAGTGTGGAAATCAATGAGCTCTGCAGCATCAATGCCTGGCACCACACAGAGTACAATGGCTTTCACACAGAATACAGGATAAAGGAAACAAATGCTCCTGTGTACTGAGCCATGCAGCTCAATACAATGAGGGCTGGTTTACCTTAGCAGAAGTGCAGGGCACAGAAACTGGTCAAATTTACAGTTGTGCAAAGATGCTCTAATTTTTATTTGTAAAGCAGGTGATTGGATATGAGCAGTAATTTTAAACACAGCTTCACATTCCTTTTGGAGAGATTTCTTCTTCAGTCTACAGGAACTATCAGACCTCATCAGTAAACCAGAGCAAGTTTATTCTTAAGGCCTGGGGCCTTATGGATGTCAGGGGGCCCAATTGCAACATACCCTGACCTCTCTTCCATCTAAGGTTACCAAAAGGAGCACAAGGGCAAGCCAAAGCTTCTACCTAGCCTACGGCCCCATTTAATTTTCCTCCATCTCTGTTTCAAAAAGAGGTGTATCTACAGGGGTGCAGTTATGGGTGCATGTAGTGTTGGGCGAACATCTAGATGTTCGGGTTCGGGCCGAACAGGCCGAACATGGCCGCGATGTTCGGGTGTTCGACCCGAACTCCGAACATAATGGAAGTCAATGGGGACCCGAACTTTTGTGGTTTGTAAAGCCTCCTTACATGCTACATACCCCAAATTTACAGGGTATGTGCACCTTGGGAGTGGGTACAAGAGGAAAAAAAATTTAGCAAAAAGAGCTTATAGTTTTTGAGAAAATCGATTTTAAAGTTTCAAAGGGAAAACTGTCTTTTAAATGCGGGAAATGTCTGTTTTCTTTGCACAGGTAACATGCTTTTTGTCGGCATGCAGTCATAAATGTAATACATATAAGAGGTTCCAGGAAAAGGGACCGGTAATGCTAACCCAGCAGCAGCACACGTGATGGAACAGGAGGAGGGTGGCGCAGGAGGAGAAGGCCACGCTTTGAGACACAACAACCCAGGCCTTGCATGAGGACAAGAAGCGTGCGGATAGCATGCTTTGTACCACCATGCAGTCATAAATGTAATAAAGATAAGTGGTTCAATAAACAGGGACCACGCGGCAACGCTAACCCAGCAGCAGCACACGTGATGGAACAGGAGGAGGCGCAGGAGGAGAAGGCCACGCTTTGTGAGACACAACAACCCAGGCCTTGCATGAGGACAAAAAGCGTGCGGATAGCATGCTTTGTACCGCCATGTAGTCATAAATGTAATAAAGATAAGAGGTTCCATAAACAGGGACCGGCAACGGTAACCCAGCAGCAGCAGCAGCAGCAGCAGCACACGTGATGGAACAGGAGGAGGCGCAGGAGGAGAAGGCCACGCTTTGTGAGACACAACAACCCAGGCCTTGCATGAGGACAAAAAGCGTGCGGATATAGCAGCAATGCTTTTTGCCGCCATGCAGTCATAAATGTAATACAGATGAGAGGTTCAATAAACAGGGACCGGAAACGCTAAACCATCCCAGATGTTCATCGGTCATGTTACTTGGTTGGGGTCCAGGAGTGTTGCGTAGTCGTTTCCAATCCAGGATTGATTCATTTTAATTTGAGTCAGACGGTCTGCATTTTCTGTGGAGAGGCGGATACGCCGATCTGTGATGATGCCTCCGGCAGCACTGAAACAGCGTTCCGACATAACGCTGGCTGCCGGGCAAGCCAGCACCTCTATTGCGTACATTGCCAGTTCGTGCCAGGTGTCTAGCTTCATGCCCGGTTTCAGGTCCAGCGGTGCCAGCCACAAATCCGTCTGTTCCTTTATTCCCCTCCAAATTTCCTCCCCTGTGTGCTGCTTATCCCCAAGGCAGATCAGCTTCAGCAACGCTTGCTGACGCATGCCAACAGCTGTGCTGCACTGCTTCCACGATCCTACTGCTGCTGGTGCTGGGTTAGCATTTCCGGATGAGGTACAGCTTTGAGATGCGTTGGAGGAGAAGGAGTCAGAGAGGTAGGTGCTGCTGTTGTTATCCAGCTGTTTGCGGCGTGGGCAACACCCGCGCCGTAGCAGGTGAGGAATCGCTGCCAGGCTCCACAAGGTTCACCCAGTGCGCGGTAAGGGAGATGTATCGACCCTGGCCGAACGCACTCGTCCAGGTGTCAGTGGTGAGGTGAACCTTGCAGGCAACGGCATTCTTCAAGCTTCGGGTTATTTAGCTGACCACGTGCTCATGCAACTCAGGCACTGCAGAGCGCGCAAAGTGGTAGCGGCTGGGAACCACGTAACGTGGGATGGCCACTGACATCATGCCCTTGAAGCTGTTTGTCTCCACCACTCGATATGGCAGCATTTCGCAGGCCAGAAGCTTGGCTATGCTGGCTGGCTGTTACTGCCACGGCCCGGGGGTCATTTGCTGGCAATTTCCTCTTGTGCTCAAACATCTCAGAGACAGACAACTCAACCGTAGCGCTGCACACCGAAGGGCTGTTGGTTGTTGTGTTTGATGAACACTGGGAGACCTCAAGAGCACTAGTCCGGAAAGTGACAGTGTCAGCATCGTCTGATGTTTGTGAATGTTGTGAACCACGCAATGGCTGGGCTACTGCTGCTGCTGAGGCGGGTCTGGTGGTGAGTCTGGTGAACCCAAGGGAGGCAGTGTTGCTGGTGGTACCCTGTCCTGCCGCGTTTGCCCACAGAGTGGGATGTTTGGATAGAATGTGGCGGCTCATGCTGGTGGTGGAGAGGTTGTTAATACTTTTCCCCCTGCTCAGGCGGGTCTTGCACACCTTGCAAATCGCCATGGTAACATCCTCAGTGCAGTCTTCAAAGAAAGCCCAGACTTTAACTGGCTGAGGACTCGGACCTCGTGCGTGATGTGCTGGTGCTGCTTAACCCACTGCTGGACGCTTGAGAGGTCATCCAAGTAATTATCTGGTCCTGTTCTTTTGGATCTGTGAGGGTTGTTGTCCTGGACAACATGGGCAGTATTGAGTGGGTTTTCTTGGGTGCTCCCCTGTGGCCTGTACGTGAACCGTCAGGGGAAACACCTCTTCCCTTGCCCCTCCCTCTTTCACCGGATTTCTTCCTCATTTCACTTATCCTTAAAGTACACGCTGACTGGCAGCAGTACAGTGGCAGTACAGAAATGCTATACAGTGGTGGGTGAGCGGTGTACCACTATTGTCAGCAGTGACACAGAGCACAATGCTATACAGTGGCGGGTGAGCGGTGTACTACTGTTCCCAGCAGACACAGAGTGGAAGTAAACACAATGCTATATAGTGTGGCTGAGCCGTGTACACAGAGTGGCATTAAACACAATGCTATATAGTCTGCTATATAGTCACCCCGAACAGGGTGATGTTCTGCAGAACCCGAACAGTGGCAAACACTGTTCGCCCAACACTACTGGGAGGGAACGCAGATTTTAGTACCTAAACACACGATACAACATGTTTTTCGGGGTCGGACTCTGAGGCACATACAGATGGTCCCGATCATCATCCTCATCATACAACTCTTCTCCTGAGTCTGACCCACCCACCACCTCTGCCACCCCAACATCCCCAGACACAGACCCCTCATCGTCCTCAACATTAACTTGGGATGCTGGCCTGAGCCAGACCTCCTCCTCCACATCAGGCCCCATCATCTCCTCAATGGCAGCCCTCATTAATCGCTCTGGCGACGGACTGATGGACACAACGTTCTCCTCCGGGGAGGGCTGCTGCTGACCACTGGCTGCTGGGGTGGATGTTATAGCTTGCGTGGGGCGTTGGCTGTTGCTGTTGTTGGGAGTGCTGCTCACAGCGGAGGTCTCTGGGGAACTCATGTTGAGCTCATATAGTGGTTGACGGTGAGTGGAGTATTACTGATCCCAGCAATATACACACTGACTGGCAGAGTACGCAATGCTATATAGTGTGGCTGAGCGGTGTACACAGAGTGGCAGTAAACACAATGCTATATAGTCTGGCTGAGCGAGCGGTGTACTACTGTTCCCAGCAGAATCAGAGTGGCAGTAAACAATGGTATATAGTCTGGCTGAGCGGTGTACACAGAGTGTCAGTAAACAATGGTATATAGTCTGGCTGAGCGAGCGGTGTACTACTGTTCCCAGCAGAATCAGAGTGGCAGTAAACAATGGTATATAGTCTGGCTGAGCGGTGTACACAGAGTGTCAGTAAACAATGGTATATAGTCTGGCTGAGCGGTGTACACACAATGCTATATAGTCTGCTATATAGTGTCAGTAAACAATGGTATATAGTCTGGCTGAGCGAGCGGTGTACTACTGTTCCCAGCAGAATCAGAGTGGCAGTAAACAATGGTATATAGTCTGGCTGAGCGGTGTACACAGAGTGTCAGTAAACAATGGTATATAGTCTGGCTGAGCGAGCGGTGTACTACTGTTCCCAGCAGAATCAGAGTGGCAGTAAACAATGGTATATAGTCTGGCTGAGCGGTGTACACAGAGTGTCAGTAAACAATGGTATATAGTCTGGCTGAGCGGTGTACACAGAGTGTCAGTAAACAATGGTATATAGTCTGGCTGAGCGGTGTACACAGAGTGGCAGTAAACACAATGCTATATACTCTGGCTGAGCGAGCGGTGTACTACTGTTCCCAGCAGACACAGAACAGTAAACAGAATGCTATATAGTGTGGCTGAGCGAGCGGTGTACCACTATTCCCAGCAGACACAGAACAGTAAACAGAATGCTATATAGTGTGGCTGAGCGAGCGGTGTACCACTATTCCCAGCAGACACAGAACAGTAAACAGAATGCTATATAGTGTGGCTGAGCGAGCGGTGTACCACTATTCCCAGCAGACACAGAACAGTGAACAGAATGCTATATAGTGTGGCTGAGCGAGCGGTGTACCACTATTCCCAGCAGACACAGAACAGTGAACAGAATGCTATATAGTGTGGCTGAGCGAGCGGTGTACCACTATTCCCAGCAGACACAGAACAGTGAACAGAATGCTATATAGTGTGGATGAGCGAGCGGTGTACCACTATTCCCAGCAGACACAGAACAGTAAACAGAATGCTATATAGTGTGGCTGAGCGAGCGGTGTACCACTATTCCCAGCAGACACAGAACAGTGAACAGAATGCTATATAGTGTGGCTGAGCGAGCGGTGTACCACTATTCCCAGCAGACACAGAACAGTAAACAGAATGCTATATAGTGTGGCTGAGCGAGCGGTGTACCACTATTCCCAGCAGACACAGAACAGTAAACAGAATGCTATATAGTGTGGCTGAGCGAGCGGTGTACCACTATTCCAAGCAGACACAGAACAGTGAACAGAATGCTATATAGTGTGGCTGAGCGAGCGGTGTACCACTATTACCAGCAGACACAGAGTGGCAGTAAACAGAATGCTATATAGTGTGGCTGAGCGAGGTACACAGAGTGGCAGTAAACAGAATGCTATATAGTGTGGCTGAGCAAGCGGTGTACTACTATTCCCAGCAGACACAGAGTGGCAGTAAACAGAATGCTATATAGTGTGGCTGAGCGAGGTACACAGAGTGGCAGTAAACAGAATGCTATATAGTGTGGCTGAGCAAGCGGTGTACTACTGTTCCCAGCAGTGACACAATGACAGGGGGGACCCTGGCTAGCGTGGCTGGAGCGCGAACTACCCTGCCTGCCTACCCAAAGCTAAACCCACAGACAAATGGCGGAGATATGACGTGGTTCGGGTATTTATTTACCCGAACCACGTGACAGTTCGGCCAATCAGAGCGCGTTCGGGTCCGAACCACGTGACCCGTTCGGCCAATCACAGCGCTAGCCGAACGTTCGGGGAACGTTCGGCCATGCGCTCTTAGTTCGGCCATATGGCCGAACGGTTTGGCCGAGCACCGTCAGGTGTTCGGCCGAACTCGAACATCACCCGAACAGGGTGATGTTCTGCAGAACCCGAACAGTGGCGAACACTGTTCGCCCAACACTAGGTGCATGTAGCATCCTTGGCATTCTCCATACAGATTCTACTTTTTATCTGAGGGATTCTGCTGCCTGGTTACGTTATTTGGGGGACACGCTTCCTCATTTTTATTTGGGGATATGTACAGGCTGACCTATTGCCATACTTAATTCGTACACTCTATACGAACACAATCAATTCAACTGAAACTAGACCTTTCATTTTTTCGATGGTGCTTCAGGGTGGATTTCAGTGTTAGCCATGCTCCTCTGGTTTCAAACCCACTTTAAGAAGTAATCCAGCTGAGAAAGCCTGTCTGAAGAAGCATGAGTATCTGACACAGCCCAACTACTTCACAACTAAAGGCTGCTACAAGAAAGCAAAGCCAATATTTCACTATTTCTGTTTGAACTGATTAAGGGTTATTTTCCACTGACAACTGCAAACATACTGCAATGTGATATATATTTAAAATGTTAACGTTTTTCCATGCTCTTCCATGCAATTTTCATGTGCTTTAAAATGTTTACGGTACAATTGCATTTTTTCAACATTCCGTCTTGTCAAGAAAGAAAACAAAAATAGTAAAATCGCAAGGAAATCAAATAGCACAACATTTTGTATGCTACTTTTCTGTTTTCCCATTGATGACGCAATCTCATTAAATGTACAGCATGCACTGCGTTTATATTGGGGAAAAGATCAAATCACGAAATGGCATCAGCAATGGAAACAGATCAAATCCCGAAACGGCATCAGCAATGGAAACAGCGCACCACATTATTCCAGTGGTGTCCCTGTGACTGGCCAAACGTGTTCTGAAAACTGGAAATGGGTAAGGAATTGGAGGAGGGCCCTTACTAAGCTTCCTGTTCCCACTATAGTTGGGGTTGGGGTTTTCTTTGGTACGTAATAAAGAACCCACCAAACTCATGTTTGATCCTCTGTCAATATATACATGGGTAAGATATTCCACAATCTATGGAAATCTGTGCCCTGACATCACTGAAGATGAAACCCCTATGCTCTCAACATACGATACATATCACATAGAAAGGTTCAGTTGGTAACTGAAAAAAACTTGTTGTAAGCTTTGAAATGAAAACAAAAATAATAAATCATATATAAGGTAAGTCGTTTTGTCAATTTAAAGATAAGGGAAGGTTAACAAATGTGGACACAATTATGAAGACAGGATTTTTAGGATTATTTTATGTACAATATTATGCATGGTAGGTGGGTCTCTGGCAAGCCCAGTCTTTTCTTTTATAATGGGTGGCACACTGGTGGACTGGAGAGAACACTTGCCATGCATTGCTAGAGGATTGCATGTTAGCCCGGGTGCTATCTGCATGGAGGCTGAATGCTTTCCACACATCTTAGTGGGTTTCATCCCACCTTCCAAATACATAATGATGATTTAATTACGTCTACCCAAGAAATTACAATGAGGCGATACCTGAAGAAGCAAGGACGAACCCTTGCGAAATGCAGTGTATCAAAACATTTTTTAAAGGAACACCAGGGTGTCATGACAAGCTTCACCTTACAGGCTATAGAAAGAGTTGCCCTTTCACCTAGAGGGGGCGATCTACATAGGCTGTTGCTAAAACGGGAGGCCTTTTGGATATGGAAGTTGGGCACACGTCTGCCTTTAGGATTGCATTCAAAAATGGATATTAGTCTAACATATGATGTGAGAGTATAACCTCCCTTATGTCATTTATGTCCATGTGGTCTGATACTTGCACCATGTCATACTAACTTTCACGAAACTGGAGAATGCAGTGTATGTTGTGCTTATATATTCTTGATGCTTAACCATGTCATCTTTGGTTTTTTAACCCATTGCATTTTATGTACTGATATGTGCTACTATTTTATATGCAATATTTATGTATGTCTCTTTAAGAATGATGGCCACGCCCCTAGTGGGCGGGCTATTGACTACTTAAACCTGTGATATGTTTGTGTAAGCTGGCTATGATTAAGGAGCCTCTTAGAGCTCCGATACGCGTCAGCCTTTACATGTTCTAATGATGTGCTAATAAAGTTGAAGAAAAGTTTTATACCCAGCCTTGGTGTAGCGGAATGCCTTTTTCCTCCTTGCGAAATGCATTGTAATCTCTTTATACTATTAAATTATAACCTTAATATTAGCCCTCAGGTGGGTGCATTCTTACACACTGCACCAGCAATTACTTGCAATGCATGCAGATTACCTGCAAGTTCACTTCACACCAAGCAAGATCCTGATTGCTGCCCTATACTATTTGGTCTACAGATCATTGAGCACCAGGTCCCTGGCCACATGAGGGATGCATGTGCTAAACAGTTGATTCTTATTTAAACAGCCCACCAAAACCATGTGATAGCTGTCCAGGCAGCCATTTGGCTACCTCTAGTACACACAGTGAGAAACAGGGGCGTAGCAATAGGGGGTGCAGAGGTTGCGACCGCATCGGGGCCCTTGGGCCAGAGGGGCCCCAAGGGGCCCTCTCTCAACTGCAGTATTATCTCTCTATTGGTCCTGTGATTATAATAATCACTTCTATAGATACTTTGAATAGTAGTAATCATTAACAAGCTGTTCCCCACCCCCTTCTTGCACCTCCGACACTGTGGTTGTCCTTGGCAGGTTTGGGTGCGCCATATCAATTGTTATGCATAGAGTGCTTGGGGGGCCTCATATAAAACTTGCACCGGGCCCTCAGCTCCTTAGCTACGTCACTGGTGAGAGAATCTTCTTTTTTGTCTTTCTATCTTTAGCAACTGCACCTGTGTGAAATCAGTCGCTGATTGCACAACGCCAGAGGGAGATCCCACCCCCACCGAGGATTAATTGGCACCTTATGGCCCTGATTATCTATCCAGTTGTTCCCCTCACCCTTTTTCTTTCTTTAGTTCAGGTCAGATTCAAAGCCCAAGTAAAAGTTTGTCAAGAAAAAAAAATGGTAAAAAAATAAGCACAACACATAGGGCCTGATCCAATTCACTTTTTCTCTTAGGGTGTCCATACATGGTACAATTTTTCATTTTTTTCGATTAGATAATTTAGTTTCGATTTTTCAGTTAGATCGAATATAAAGATTTTTCCAGCATGTCCGATCTGATTTTTCTCAAAAAAACGGGATAATTGTTCGAATTTCTTGATCGAAAAAAAAAATATTTTTTCAACTTTAATTCGATTCGATCATTTAGATCGAAAAAATGGGATAATTGAACGTATTTATTGTACCATGTATGGCCACCATTAGGTTTTCTCCTGGGCGATAATTTTTCATCCTCTGTTTAAAATAACTTTTCAGCACTCTGCAGTTGAAAAAGCACCAAAAAGTAGGTGAAAAAAGTACTGTCAAAAATGACTGTAGTATTTTCTTTCTTCTTGGTGGCTTAAAGGACACATCCGAGCTGTATAAAAATAAAAAAAAAATCCACTTACCAGGGGCTTCCTCCAGCCCCTGCCAGCCGTTCCGTGCCCTTGCTGCAGCTCCGTGCACTGCTGGTGACCCAGAGTCCCCTCTGGCGCAGGATGTCCTCTGCGTCTGCGCGAGCGGCTCTCAGAGTCACACTGACATCTTCTGGACTGTACTGCGCAGGTGCAATCCGGATGACGTCAGCGCCACCACTGAGCTGCGTGCTGGAGTGCAGGAGAAGCCAACCCAGATGCCGACCTGGTGAGGACGGCATCTGCACCGGAGTGGACCGGGAGTCACTGGAGCTGCAGTGAGGGCGGCTGGCAGGGGCTGGAGGAAGCCCCTGGTAAATGGATTTTTTTTATTTTTAAAGTGCTCTGACCTTCCCTTTAAATGGCATTTTAATTATAAGATGTGAAAATATCACCTAAGACAAAACTTAGGAGAAAAGTGAATTGGATCGTGCCCATAATGTTTTCCTTGGCCTAAAGGTGCTTGATACTTCAGTACAGCTTGCTTCATTTCTTTTCTAGTTTCAGCTGGGGAGCAGGTTAATCTGGTGTGCAAAATGGAAGAGTGATAGATGCCAGACTACATTTCTCAGAATCCCTAGAACATGAAATGTTTGGCTACATGAGGAAATTGGACTCGCCTCTTGAAGTAGGCGATCAGCAATTGCGAGACCTCAATTTGATAACAGGAAACCAGATGCAAGAGAGGACTTAGGCCTGTACGGATCGGTGCACAGCTGCAGACAAGCACAGTTACACAATCGGTTTGTTCCACCTGAAAAGTTTAGTTTCAGCGTTAAGACTTCTAATTTGCACTAATCAACAAGATTGCTTTGGGAATTTGCCTTGTTCAGTTTTGGGTTTAATTGGCCTTTAAGCTAACGAATGCCTTTCCGAGGAAAGTAACGTTGGTAAAATATAACTGAAGACCGGTTAAAGTTTTTTTTCTAACTAATGCTGTCGTACAGCCATTCAATTTTTACAACAATCTTAAAAAAATATAAAGCAATCATTTATTTATTATATACATGATCTTTTTCCTGCAGATCCTATTTTATTCGGGTTCTGAAAAATAAAATTCAAAATTGTGCTAGATTGGAAAAATGATCAAAATGAATTGGTTGTCCATAAAGGGAACCTTAACTGAGAGGGATATGGATGTTTCCTTTTAAACAATACCAGTTGCCTAGCAGTCCTGCCGATCTCTTTGGCTGCAGTAGAAGCTGAATCACACACCCTTAAACAGGGCCGGATTTAGAGCTGAGGAGCCTATAGGCACACAGGATCTGGCGCCCTAAACCCCGCCCCTAGGCACAGGCCACACCCCAAGTCACACCCCCTTTTGTTACAAAACAAAATTATGCAAGGCATTGAAAAAGCAGCAGAGTGATAAAAAGCAGCCTATCGGTCCAGTACCCGATATTCATTGGGTGATCAAATTACTCCTCAGTACCACTATTACAATAGGTCTATGGCAGCGCATGAAAAATCATGTTTTTCTTTTTCTGTGGCGATTGGTGGTGGGGGCACGGTTAAGGTTAGGCGTCAGGTAGGGTGTTTGTGTGGAGGGGACAGGGCAGTTAAGCATCAGGAAGGGTGTTTGTGCGAGAAGGGGGCGGTTAGGTAGGGTGTTTGTGCAGAATGGGTGTATAGAGTTATGTCAGTAAGGTGTCTGTGCAGTGTGGGATGTTAGGGTTAGGTGTCAGGTGGATGGTTCTGTGCGAGAGTAGGAGTAGGTTGAGCTATAGTAAAATATTGGTATTTCATACCGATATTATACTTCTTTCATTTCCTTCTTTACTCTTTAATAGTAAAATATTGGTAAATCTACCGATATTCTACAATCAGCTTGCCTGAGCACCCACATTTTCAGGTGCCCTTTCATTGCGTACACCACACACACACACTAACACTCAGAGATCACACACACACACACACACACACACACACAGATTAGGGCCCGTTTCCACTAGGAGCGGTGCGATGCGACTACGCAGGTGTGCTAAAAACACATGCACGGCAATGGAAGAGTTTCCACTGCGTGCATATTGTGCGGAGCGGTGTGGAGCGATCCAAGAATCTGCAGCATTCTGCAGATTCTCGTACGGCCGCATCCGCCTGCAGCAGCGTCCCATCTCAATTCACTTCCGCATCAGGAGATGCGGAAGTGATGCGATGCGGCTAGGTAGCCGCATTCGCATCACTTTTGTAGTGGAAACAGGCCCTTACACTCACCCAATCACACACACTCACAGATTAAACTCACACACACACAATCACACACACTCACAGACGTACAGACTCACATACACAGATCATATACACACAGAAAACACCCCCCCCCCATCCCATTTCTCATACACACATAAAAAAACAAAACCACCACTCCCTCTACTCCATTCAATGAGCTAGCTAACTTTACACGAAGGGAAAGTACCGTTCACAGCATCTTGAGCTGAAGTTTCTCGCAGCCAGGTGACATGTCTCTAACAGGCTGGAACCGAAGCAGCAGGGAATCCATCACGCTGTCAGCAAACTCTGCACTGCAGATGTGGGTGCCCCTGGCCTGACCCCTTCTCCCTTGTGTCACAGGTCATATGGGAAAGATCAGATACAGCCAGCGTGCCCCTCAAGCCCCCATAGCATACACACACAGGGGGCGGAGCTGTAGCCTATACAGGACAAGGCTTTCCCATACGGCTGTTTCCTCTGCCCCCCTCCCCGCCTGTCACTTCAATAAACATGCTGGCTGGCTGTGAACAGGACAGGAGAGGGGAGCAGAGCGGAGCTTTATGTCACTATGCCACACAATACAGCTTCAAGACCCGACCTGACCCGACCCCCCCCCCCCACACACACACACACACACACACTATACCACACAGGACAGCTTCAAGACCCGACCCGACCCCCCCTCCCCCACACACACACACACACACTATGCCACACAGCACAGGACAGCTTCAAGACCCGACCCCCCCCACACACAGACACACTATGCCGCACAATACAGCTTCAAGACCCGACCTGACCCGACCCCCCCCCCCCCCCCACACACACACACACACACTATACCACATAGGACAGCTTCAAGACCCGACCCTCCCCCCCCACACACACACACTATGCCACACAGGAGACAGCTTCAAGACCCGACCTGACCCGACCCCCCCCCCACAAACACACACAATGTCACACAGCAGGACAGCTTGAAGACCCGGCGGAGCTGTAACTATGCAGACAGTGCAGCCAGCCAGGGCTATCTCCCGTGTCCTACTGTTGCCTCCGCCCCCTCCCCGCCTGTCACTTCAACACATCAGCTAACTTAATGGACAGCCAGGGGTCGGAGCTTCTTCTTACCTGGCTGAGTGGCTGGGCTGCACCAGGACAACTCGTCCTCCTCTCTGTCCCCGATGATCACACAGGCGCAGGCAGGATAATTTCGCCGCATAAGCACCCGGCCGTCCTCTGGTAAGTCAGAGCCGCCCTGAGATCTCCAGCGGGCTGCAGAGACAATCGCGCTGCCCCCCCCCCCCCCCGCCGCATATGCACGCAGCAGCTGTCGTCAAGTTGCAGCGCTGCGTGCAGGCATGACTATGGCGGCCGATGGGCGGGGAGAGCGGCATCACGTAAGGACTGACTGAGTATGTCAGTAGCCGGCCGCCGCCGCTTCTCACTGTAGTTGAGGCCGCCGCCGAGCACGCGTCTGCCGGATCCGACACAAAAAAGAGGCTGGCGGCGCTGGCTTAAGTGTTTACTTTTTCTCTTCCCATCTTAAAGGGACATACTTTAAACCCGCCCCTTGGCCAATCAGGCGCCTGTAGGCACGTGCCTAGGGTGCCTTATGGTAAATCCGGCCCTGCCCTTAAACAAGCATGCTGCTAATCCAGTCTAACTTCAGTCAGAGCACCTGATCTGCATGCTTGTTCAGGGGCTGAGGCTAAAAGTATTAGAGACACAGGATCAGCAGGAGAGTCAGGCAACTGGTATTATTTTAAAAGGAAAAATCCATCCAATCTTTTCAGTTTAGCTTCCCTTTAAAGTGGTACTTCAGTAAGTTTGCCATCTTGAAATAACACATTATTAGGTTTACTAGGTTTATTAGGTTTACTAATCATTCACTTTCATTGTACATACTCTTGACTTATCTGTTCTGTTTGTTCCATTATTCTGCTGCAGAACTTCTTAAAGAGAGTCTGAAGCCTTCCAAAAATCCTCTTTTTATTTGACATTTATGTTAAGCACTATGAGCATAGCTAAAACGTTGCATTCCCGCGGCAGAACGATGTAATTAAACCCCCAATACCGGGGCAAAATTCGACTACTTTCCAGGTCGTGGATTTTGCTGCCCGGGAAGGCAGAGCTTAGTGCTGTAGCTTTGCCTTCATTAGCACCAAGCTCCACTGATCGCCACCTCTTCCCGCCCCTCTCAGTGAAAGAAGACTGAGAGGGGCGGGAGGAGGCGGAGATTGACATGAGTAGAGGCAGAGCTACTGCACAAAGCTCTGCCTCTACCAGGAAGGAGCCCCAAATTGTGCCACAGGGATTTGGGGGGTTTAATTACATTGTTCTGCCACGGGAATGCTGCGTTTTAGCTAGGTTCATATTGCTTAACATAAATGTCAAATAAAAAAAGGATTTTTGGAAGGCTTCAGACTCTCTTTAACAGGTGGGTGTAGATAGGGTTAGGAAACGAAAAGCAAGTTTTCGGTATGGACGATAAGGTAGTTAGGGCCGGTTTGTACTGAGTCTTGCAGTTACCCGAGTACACATCCGAATCGCTTAGCTATGCCATGCACGGGATTCTGGGTGTGTGCTGCGTGAAACTGCACTATGCCGTCCAGAATCACACTGGAGCCAGGCAGCGTCTCCCCATCTGATTCGTCTGTGGGGAAACACTGCCTATTCGGCATAGCTCTGCAGCTAGTGGAAATGGACACCCTAATGGAATGAGTGTGCCCCCCTCCCCCCGCAAGTACAATGGGGTTGATTCATAACACGTGCTCTGGTTGTATACCTTCCATTACACAAATATCATAATGTGCAAATGTGATCAGAGCGCATTACATACATAATATGAGTTGCACAATGCACATTACATCCGAAGTGCAAGCACTGGTAAAATTGTTAGCGCATGACAGTTCTACCGGAGTGTCATAAAACAACCCCAACATGTAAAAGGATGTAGAGAAAACAGAAGCGCCAACAGGATAAAAATCACAACGATAAAGAGTTCAAAAGTGCTTGGGAGGTAGCGGTGGACTTACCTCCTGTAAGCACTAGCAGCAGACACTAGAAACTGTCTATTCAAGCAAAAAAGATTTTATGGGTACACTCACAGCCCATTTGGAGTGTACCAATAAAATCTTTTTTGCTTGAATATACAGTTTCTAGTGACTGCTTACAGGAGGTAAGTCCACCGCTACCTCTCAAGCACTTTTAAACTTTTTATCATTGTGATTTTATCCTGTTGGCGCCTCTGTTTTCTCTATATCGTATTATTATCCACCCTTGGTGGAGGGGGATACCCCCTCTCTTCCTATCTACAGAGAGCGACTTATTAATCCTGAGTGGGGACAGGACAATCTCCTTACCTGCCTACACAGTGGTTATAAATAGCACTGACACAATAAAAAATAGTACAGTTCTACCCCTAAATATGCAATATTCCAAAATCACTCAAAGAAGACCGGAGTTTTTTGATGAACCAAAGTTCTCTTATTTATTCTTCTTCATACGTTATCTCTCACAGCCCATTCAGCCATGGGATCTCCGCTGATTTTAGCTTCATTTTAGACTTCAGATTGCGGCTAAGAGTTTGTCGTAGGCCCACGGATGTTTTGTATACGGTGTGCCTTTGGGGAGGCGGCTTTTGGCCGTGAAACACGTGTCAGGCATTTTTGTGATGTGAAGTGAAGGTCTGATGTTGTAACTACACATTGGTTGCCTGGAGGTAACCCTGATTTGTGAGGATATTTATTGTACTCCTTTCATTAATCCAATTATTACAGAACTAACTACACTATATTGGGCTCTCGGTCTTCCTTTTTTCCAACATGTAATGTGAGTCTTCTAATGGACCTGTTAATAGGAAGCTTCTTCTCATCTGGGCCATATGCAATTCACTTTTTCACCTGAGTTTTCTCCTAGGTGATATTTTCATAACGTGTAAATGAAATGCCTTTTAACTACTTGTCGACCGCGTCATGCTGATTGACGTGAATGCAGTGGCAGCTCCAGGACTGCTCCACGCTGATTGGCATGAATGGCTTCCTATGGGGCTAGCAGGAGATCGTTCGCGCCGCTGCGTGAGCATCTCTGCTTGGAAGGCCGAGCAGAGCTCCGCCTTATGTCTCCCAGCGGCAAGCGCCACTCGGAGACTGTTAGATGGCGAAACTGCCATCTAATTAGGCTGTACAGTGCTGTGATCTAGGGCAGCCCTGTACAGGGGACAGCCGTGTGACACGGTTGTCCCCCGGGACACAGGACAGGCTGGAGCCTATGACAGCCGATCGCTGTCATTGGCTGGCTGAGGAGAGGGAGGCAGTTAGGGGGGGAAATAAATAAATAAATACGTACATTTATAAAAAAAATAACAACTATTTATTAAAAAAATAAACATGGGGGATCATACCCCACTAACAGAGAGCTCTGTTGGTGGGAAGAAAAGGGGGGAGGGAGGGGATCACTTGTGTGCTGTGTTGTGCGGCCCTGCAGCGAGACCTTAAAGCTGCAGTGGCCTATTTACAGAAAAATTGCCTGGTCTTTAGGGGGGTTTACCACTGCGCTCCTCAAGTGGTTAAACCACCAGCAAGCAAGAAAATACTCAAAATAATTTTGATAGTTCTTTTTCACCTACTTTTTGTTACTATTTCAGTTGCTAAGTTATTTTAAATAGAAGATGAGAAATGATCTCCTAGGAGAAAACTCAGGAGAAAAAGTGAATTGCATATAGACCCTTGTCTTCTTTAAAGAGGCCATTCAACTTTTGTGTAGCTGCGAAAGCACTTGTGAGAGCAGGATAGTGTGAAAAGTTCAATAAGTACCATTTCTAAATGTAAGAGTCAAATAAACCAGATTTAATGCCACACTGTCATGGCTGCTGTTTAAACTTCAAACCTACATTCTCGGCTCTTAAAATGAAAATAAGGGATTCTTGGAAAAATAAGGCTTAATTCTACAAATACAATTGCTGCTAATCTCATAAATGAGTTTTCACTTCAAAGTTGCTTAAAGTCTTCCTTCATCCTGCAGCCAGCTATCATTTTCAGACATGGCCTTTGATTCACAATATGCTTATTGGCAACCATGATGGCAGTTCACTGTCTAGTGAATGACACACCCAACATTTTATTCGCACACTTAGTTGACACTTTCAATTCAGGTGCTCAGTTATTTCATCTGCCTCATCTTGCATGTGTATCCCCATTGCAGACAAGGTAAGCTAGTTATGTTTCCCGAAATAAGTGTAATTATATATAATTTTGGAAGGCTTTTTTTCCCCAAAGTATGTATTGTGGTGGTACAGCTTGAGTTGGGCTGTTTTAGTGCCTAAAACAGAACGCCCACCCCCCTGCCCCCCCAAGAGTGCCTAAAATGAACCTGCTAACCCTGGCACCCAAACAACCACTCAATGTAGCTGATCGTCTACAATCAACTACAACCGTTAATTCTTATGCAGTAACCGATTGGGAACTAGCTGCATTGGGTGGCCAACTCGCTGTTTAGGTGCTTGATTACCTCTAATTACCATAGGCGTCTATTAGACGCCTGCCGATCCCCATGTCCAAATGATCTGATCAGTTTTTCGCCACAAAAAAATGTATAGATTTCCTCTAAAATCTTTAACATTGTTCAGTATTGTATGTATGCACGACTTACATAGCTTGGAATAAGTTGTATGTAAACTATGAATATCTACTCACCACACAGCCACTGGAATCCAGCTTGCGGTCAGAGACACATCGGAAATTCTTGCTGCATCCCCCATTTCCCTTGGAGCAATCCCGAACAGGACCGAAGGAGTCTAGCAGAATCTCAAGGTTATCAAACGAAGAAGAGGTCATAAGCTCCTCTCTGTAGGCCAAGCAAACAATAGGAGAGGAAGCAGGAGGGAGAAGATGATAGATAGGGTGAGACAGGGAGGAAATATATCAAATCAAGGCAAGCTAAAAAAAAAGGAGCTCTAGTCAGTGAAGGGGGCAAGAGAGAGGTCAGGGTGAGGGGAAAATAGATTACGGGAATAGGAAGGATTGAGACACAGGCAAAAAGTGAGAGATGTGTTGATAAGAACATACAAATCACCTGGCAGAATTGTGCTGCCTTTGTAAGATACTAACTGTTTATGAACAAGCGCCACAAGGAATGCATTCACCGTCCGGCCATTATTTACCAGAACAACGTGTCCCTGATACAAGAAGGCCCATTAATCAGAGCATGGGGAGATGAGCTGCACAGTGACACTATGTCTCCCCTGTGGATCCCCACTCACTCACCTGACCTCAACGGCATCCTCCATGACAGTCATGTCTGTTTTACACTTGGCTGATGGATTAATGGCGAGTTCAGCAGGGGGGATGACAAAGCTCTTACTGAGAGGAAGCCACATGCCCTCTCCCAGCGTGTACGTAAATCTGTGGAGAAACAAGGTGTCATTACCTGTCTGTGTACAGTTATGGAAAATACATGCCTTCAGGTAAATATAACCATTGCATCTCCCTGCATGGGGAATGTCTACTATGTTGCCTTAAAATATTGTGTTATAGGCCATAATTATATTCAATTCTAGAGATGAAAATCATTATATTAACTACATTCAATTTTAGAAAATAACTTTTTGTAATTTCATAAAGCACATCTCTTGAATAAAAATATTTTTAAATATGAATGTGTATACATATGAATGTGTGTATAGGGGTTTTTATTGGTTTTGTCCACATATAGGAGAATTTGCCAGACTTCCTGTTCAGACAGGAAGTGGACAAATATCTGCAAAAGGGACAGAAACAAATAAACCTATTTTTTGTAGAGTGGTGAAGAGTTAGTATTCCTATCAATACAGTGTAAACAGAGGTGCCAAAAGAATAAAAACAACTCTAATTAAAATGAATAAAAAGGGAGGCAGTGGTGGACTTACCTCTCCAATAGGAGACACAAATATGTCAGTTTTAGTCCAATAAAAAACTTTAGTCGACTACTTCACAATTCAGTGCGTTTCACAGGTGTAATTCTACTTTACCAGGCAACTAAGGCACAACTAGATTAGGTCCTCAGGAAGCCAAGCACCTCTGAGGACATAATATAGTTGCTCCTTAATTGCCTGATGAAGCAGGATTGCACCTGGCTGTGAACACATTGCATCGTGAAGTAGTCAAAGTTTTTTTTAATTGAACTGAAACTGACAATTCATGTCTTCCTTGGGCGAGGGGGGGGGGGGGGTAAGTCCACCACTAACTCCCTTTTTATCATTTTTTACTAAAAGTTGTTTTTATTATTTTGGTTCACTCTCACTCCGCCCACTCTGTATTTTCACTTTCTTTGCAATCCTCCTTCCAGCACAGCAGCAGAATACGTCACTAGCCTCTAAGCCAGTCTCCTGGAGTCTCCTCCATAGCGGCCAGCCCACCAACCTACCTGGGTCGTGGCTTCTGCGCATGGGAGCATCCTGCGCATGCACAGAAACTGGGACCTGGCTGGGTTAGTGGCCCCTATGGAGGGGACTGCGGGAGACTGGGTGAGAGTGAAGACATGGCAAGAGACGCATTGACTTCTAGGGGCTGGAGGAAACCCAGGTAAGGAAATCTGATTTTTTTTCATTTGCCTCATGTATCCTTTAAGGTTAGGCTATGGGTGTTTGCGGTTAGGGTTAGGCATCGGAGGGGGGGGGTTCTGTGTGAGAGTAGGGTTAGGCTTAGCCGTAGTAAAATATCGGTAATATTTACAGATATTTTACTAACAAATATTACTACTCTAAATAGTTGAATGTCTGTAAATATTACCTATATTCTGCTATCGGCTCTTGCCCAAAGTCCACATTTCCCGGTGCCATTTTTTTGCATCCGGAGCCTATCTAATTGCCTATCACTGATGAGCAGTTTCTTAAGCCGAACATGGAGGCTGGTAGTGCTCATCAGGCATGACTTTTCTTGGGAAACTTTGTTTAAGTATATTAAAGTGATCTGGGCACTTAGAGATTGTCTTATGAGAACATTTCTTTATTACTATTAATTAGCATTTATATACATTATTACATTTTTTCCTGCTTGTTTAAGCTCAGCATATTTTAAAATATTGCATTTTTTTTTCCAACAGCCACAATAACGGATACAATTTTATCTTTTTTTATCTTTATTTCCTATTTTCCTCAGTGGCTGATACAATGCACTATGCCTTTGTGAATGTTTTTCACAGAAGGCATATAAATATCCTGGCTGCTCCTATTGACTGAGCAGAGCTTTGGGAATGGAGGTCATGAGTGAAATTCCAGACCTTGACCCCTGTCATCCTCTCATATACCAAATGAGATGTGAGGGTGGCTGCTGCTGGAAGGAACACTTGGCACATATGTGGATAGAGGGAGCTGGAAGCTGTGAAGGTCACCAGCTGAACTTACTATACAGCCTATACCTCCTAAATGCCAGTTGTCCCCACACATCATCTCCTGCCTGCAGAGGCCAAGTATGTCATGTGTGTTATACACTGAATGACAGAGCGTTGCCAATAACATGAAATTTTACCTGAATATTTTGTCAGCTGGCTGCTCCCCCAAGACCAGGTCAAATCCTCTCTGGAACATCGTGTAAGGCCAAGGGCTGCATGAAATGGCAAGAAGCACATGGGTTAGCCAGAGATATAGATACTTGGCATGCTATTGTATTTCTGATAAGACTTTATTATTATTATTATTATTATTTAGTATAGTATTCATATAGTGCTGACATCTTCTGCAGAGTATATTGTTTTGGCACTTAACAGTCCCTCAGAAGGGCTCACAATCTAATCTCTACCATAGTCATATGTCCATCATAGTCTAGGGCCAATATCTGTAAGCAGGGCCTGTGCTGCCATACAGGCAAAGGGGGCAATTTCCCCAGGGCCCCTGACAACTCCAGGGACCCTCCACTTCCGGACCCCGGCCTAAAAAGAGATCTTGCCGGGTTGAGGCAGAGACTCGAGTGTAACGCCTCCCCCAGTCGTGGCAATTGCAGAGCTGCCGCGTCTTTCATTATGTGGCTCGTCAATACACCCTAGCAAGTCACATGATGAGAGCCGCCATCTGTAGCAATGAAATCCGGCCACTAGGTGGCAATGAGGACAAGACACTGAAAATGTTGGGAGCCTGAAGAGGTGAGTTAAGGGGATTCTGCCTACAGGGGTCAGGGACTCTGCTTATCTATAAGACAACCCAGATTAACCTGATTGCACAGTTAAGGAAAGAGAATGAAGGCAGCTGATAACAACCGCCTCAGCCAATAGTCAGGTATGTGTACAGCAACTGTCGACCCCCAAACCCACAAGCAAAATAACTTACCCCCATGATGGCTGATCGCATTGTCTGGGTCGCTCCCCCACCATGTGACGTCGCTCTTGCGCCACTTCATTGTCCCTCCGCCCCTCCACATAGCTGACATGTGTCTATACAGGCCGGCCAGTGATGTCACCCTGGTGGATCCCCATCCTCAACGGGCGACAGGTTTGTACGCACCTTTATACCCAGTTTGCAATCAAAAAAGGTCTTAAGATAAAATGCATGATGTGAGCATACTGTAGCTCTGCTGCGGCTCTCTGATCTTAGCAGTTGGGATAGTCAATAAGCGAGTTATTAATAATAATTGATATAAGGTAATGCAAATGATATGCTACTTTTATGCAAATGTATGCAGGTTGAAAATAAACTAATAGAAAATACAGCAGCTGCTACTTAGCAGTAGCACTTACCCCTGATTGGTTCCCCACTCATTCCGTATGCAGAGATGTTTGTGGACGGGATCCCTCATGTACCCTTCATGACACAGGCACTCGCCTGAAACAGAGAAAGCAGTTGAATGTATGAATCTTTCCCACAAGCATAAGTAATAAGATAAGAAGTATCTATATATATATAATAGAGTAAGTGCCTCAACCTTCAAGCAAGAAGAAGAAGTAGCGCCCTGCCCCCAGGGCCGGTCCAAGCAAGAAGAAGAGTAGCAGTGGCTGAATAGAGTACTGGTTAAGGGCACTGCCTTTGATATCGGCGGCCAGGGTTTGAATCCTGGCTAGGGTCAGTACCTATTCAGTAAGGAGTTCAAGGCAAGACTACCTAACACTGCAGGGTGGCCTCCTGAGCGTGTCCCAGTGGCTGCAGCTCTTGAGCGCTTTGAGTCTGACAGGAGAAAAGCGCTATATAAATGTTTGGATTTTTACTATTATTAAGGAGCGACCTGCCCCCAGGGGTGGTCCTAGACTTGCCGCCGAGCTAGAAGGGGTAGCGGGCAGGAAGGGGGTATTGGGCACAGTGGCAGGGAGGGGGGTCGGACCCCACCCCTCCCTCACCTGGGTCCCCCATCTGCGCTCCCTATCTAGCTGAAGTTCAGCAGCAGCCGCCGCTATTAGTAAGAGGCAGTGGGCGGGGATGACTCACCTCTTCCGCGTTCCAGCGTGCATTCCACTGTCGTCACTTCCTGCAATGCCATCCACTTAAAATACAGTGGGGGGCATTGCAGGAAGTGACGACAGTGGAACGCACGCTGGAACGCGGAAGAGGTGTGTCATCCCCACCCACTGCCTCTTAATATTAGCGGCAGCTGCTGCTGAGCTTAAGGGAGGGGGAGCGCACATGGGGGACCCAGGTGAGGGAGGGGTGGGTCTTTTTATTTTGCTGTTTGCAGGTTAAAGTGGACCTGATCTCTTGTGCAGGTTAGAAGGAAAACATAGAGAAATACAACCTTTATGTATTTAGAGAGTTTAGCCTGTCTAATTCCCCCTTTAACTTTACCACTGTAATTTGATCTCTTAGCTGTGTTGGCTCAGGAATCTCCTCTGCCATGGCAGATCCGCTAATTTGTAAACACATGATGTTAACAATATAACTGCTTCCATGAAAGCAGGAAGTAGATACACTGCATATTTACTGCAGGATTTGTATCAGCTGTAACAAAGCAATGTTCTTCTTTAACCACTTGCCGACCGCCCACAGCCCATGGGCGGCGGCAAAGTGGATGCCTTAAGGACCGCAATACGCCTTAGGGCGTTGCGTCCTTTTCCTATGCCGGGGGAGCGATCGCGTCATTGATGACGCGCGCTTCCCCCCGGCAACTGGCTCCGCCCACCCGCCGTAACATCCCGCCGGCCATACGGATGTTAACCCCGCGATCGCCGCTACAAAGTGTATAATACACTTTGTAATGTATACAAAGTGTATTATACAGGCTGCCTCCTGCCCTGGTGGTCCCAGTGTCCGAGGGACCACCAGGGCAGGCTGCAGCCACCCTAGTCTGCACCCAAACACACTGATCTCCCCCCCCCCCCCGCCCACTGATCGCCCACAGCACCCCTCAGACCCCCCCCTGCCCACCCCCCAGACCCCTGTTTGCACCCAATCACCCCCCTAATAACCCATCAATCACTCCCTGTCACTATCTGTCAACGCTATTTTTTTTTTATCCCCCCCCCCTGCCCCCTCCTGATCACCCCCCCACCCCTCAGATTCTCCCCAGGACCCCCCCAGACCCCCCCCCCCTGTGTACTGTATGCATCTATCCCCCCTGATAACCTGTCAATCACCTGTCAATCACCCATCAATCACCCATCAATCACCCCCTGTCACTGCCACCCAACAATCGGCCCCTAACCTGCCCCTTGCGGGCAATCTGATCACCCACCCACACCAATAGATCGCCCGCAGATCCGATATCAGATCACCTCCCAAATCCATTGTTTACATCTATTCTCTCCTCTAAACACCCACTAATTACCCATCAATCACCCATCAATCACCCCCTATCACCACCTGTCACTTTTACCTATCAGATCAGACCCTAATCTGCCCCTTGCGGGCACCCAATCACCCGCCAACACGCTCAGATTGCCCTCTGACCCCCCCTTATCAATTCGCCAGTGCATTAATTACATCTGTTCTTCCCTGTAATAACCCACTGATCACCTGTCAATCACCTATCACCCATCAATCACCCCCTGTCACTGCCACCCATTAATCAGCCCCTAACCTGCCCCTTGCGGGCAATCTGATCACTCACCCACACCAATAGATCGCCCGCAGATCCGACATCAGATCACCTCCCAAATCCATTGTTTACATCTATTCTCTCCTCTAAACACCCACTAATCACCCATCAATCACCCCCTATCAACACCTGTCACTGTTACCTATCAGATCAGACCCTAATCTGCCCCTTGCGGGCACCCAATCACCCGCCCACACGCTCAGATTGCCCTCAGACCCCCCCCCCCCCCCCTTATCAATTCGCCAGTGCATTAATTACATCTGTTCTTCCCTGTAATAACCCACTGATCACCTGTCAATCACCTGCCAATCACCTATCACCCATCAATCACCCCCTGTCACCCCCTGTCACTGCCACCCATCAATCAGCCCCTAACCTGCCCCTTGCGGGCAATCTGATCACCCACCCACACCAATAGATCGCCCGCAGATCCGACATCAGATCACCTCCCAAATCCATTGTTTACATCTATTCTCTCCTCTAAACACCCACTAATTACCCATCAATCACCCCCTATCACCACCTGTCACTTTTACCTATCAGATCAGACCCTAATCTGCCCCTTGCGGGCACCCAATCACCCGCCAACACGCTCAGATTGCCCTCTGACCCCCCCTTATCAATTCACCAGTGCATTAATTACATCTGTTCTCCCCTGTAATAACCCACTGATCACCTGTCAATCACCTGCCAATCACCTATCACCCATCAATCACCCCCTGTCACTGCCACCCATCAATCAGCCCCTGCCATTGCCACCCATCAATCACCCCCTGTCACTGCCACCCATCAATCAGTCCCTAACCTGCCCCTTGCAGGCAATCTGATCACCCACACACACCATCCGATCGCCTGCAGACCCGCAGTCAGATCACCTCCCAAGTGCATTGCATCTGTTCTCTCCTCTAAACACCCACTAATTACCCATCAATCACCCCCTGTCACTGCTACCCATCAGATTAGACCCCCATCTGCCCCTAGGGCACCCAATCACCCGCCCACACCCTCAGACCCCAGCCCTGATCACCTCGCCATTGCATTACTTGCATCTATTCCCCCCACTAATCACACCTTGAGACACCCATCAATCACCTCCTGTCACTACCTGTCACCCCCTAGCACACCTACCCATCAGATCAGGCCCTAATTTGCCCCGTGTGGGTTCCTGATCACTCGGCCAAACCCTCAGATCCCCCTCAGACCCCCTTCCGATCACCTCCCCAGTGCATTGAGTGCATCTATTTTCCCCTCTAATCACCCCCTGAGACACCCATCATTCACCTCCTGTCACCCCCCTAGCACTCCTATCCATCAGATAAGGCCCAATACAACCTGTCATCTAAAAGGCCACCCTGCTTATGACCGGTTCCACAAAATTCGCCCCCTCATAGACCACCTGTCATCAAAATTTGCAGATGCTTATACCCCTGAACAGTCATTTTGAGACATTTGGTTTCCAGACTACTCACGGTTTTGGGCCTGTAAAATGCCAGGGCGGTATAGGAACCCCACAAGTGACCCCATTTTAGAAAAAAGACACCCCAAGGTATTCTGTTAGGTGTATGACGAGTTCATAGAATATTTTATTTTTTGTCAAAAGTTAGCGGAAATTGATTTTTATTGATTTTTTTTTCACAAAGTGTCATTTTTCACTAACTTGTGACTAAAAGTAAAATCTTCTATGACCTCGCCATACACCTAATGGAATACCTTGGGGTGTCTTCTTTCTAAAATGGGGTCACTTGTGGGGTTCCTATACTGCCCTGGCATTTTAGGGGCCCTAAACCGTGAGGAGTAGTCTAGAAAACAAATGCCTCAAAATGACCTGTGAATAGGACGTTGGGCCCCTTAGCGCATCTAGGCTGCAAAAAAAGTGTCACACGTGGTATCACCGTACTCAGGAGAAGTAGTATAATGTGTTTTGGGGTGTATTTTTACACATACCCATGCTGGGTGGGAGAAATCTCTCTGTAAATGGACAATTGTGTGTAAAAAAAATCAAACAATTGTCATGTACAGAGATATTTCTACCACCCAGCATGGGTATGTGTAAAAACACACCCCAAAACACATTATACTACTTCTCCTGAGTACGGCGGTACCACATGTGTGGCACTTTTTTACACCCTAAGTGCGCTAAGGGGCCCAAAGTCCAATGAGTACCTTTAGGATTTCACAGGTCATTTTGCGACATTTGGTTTCAAGACTACTCCTCACGGTTCAGGGCCCCTAAAATGCCAGGGCAGTATAGGAACCCCACAAATGACACCATTCTAGAAAGGAGACAACCAAAGGTATTCCATTAGGTGTATGGCGAGGTCATAGAAGATTTTATTTTTTGTCACAAGTTAGCGGAATATGACACTTTGTGAAGAAAAACAATTCAAATCAATTTCCGCTAACTTGTGGCAAAAAATAAAATCTTCTATGAACTCACCATACTCCTAACGGAATACCTTTGGGTGTCTTCTTTGTAAAATGGGGTCATTAGTGGGGTTCCTATACTGCCCTGGCATTTTAGGGGCCCTAAACCGTGAGGAGTAGTCTTGAAACAAAAATGACCTGTGAAATCCTAAAGGTACTCATTGGACTTTGGGCCCTTTAGCGCAGTTAGGGTGCAAAAAAGTGCCACACATGTGGTATTGCCGTACTCGGGAGAAGTAGTATAATGTGTTTTGGGGTGTATTTTTACACATACCCATGCTGGGTGGGAGAAATACTTCTGTAAATGACAATCTTTTGATTTTTTTACACACAATTGTCCATTTACAGAGTTATTTCTCCCACCCAGCATGGGTATGTGTAAAAATACACCCCAAAACACATTGTACTACTTCTCCAGAGTATGGCGATACCACATGTGTGGCACTTTTTTGCACCCTAACTGCGCTAAAGGGCCCAAAGTCCAATGAGTACCTTTAGGATTTCACAGGTCATTTTGCGGAATTTGATTTCCAGACTACTCCTCATGGTTTAGGGCCCCTAAAATGCCAGGGCAGTATAGGAACCCCACAAATGACCCCATTTTAGAAAGAAGACACCCAAAGGTATTCCGTTAGGAGTATGGTGAGTTCATAGAAGTTTTTATTTTTTTGTCACAAGTTAGCGGCAATTGATTTTAATTGTTTTTTTTCACAAAGTGTCATGTTCCGCTAACTTGTGACAAAAAATAAAATCTTCTATGAACTCACCATACTCCTAACGGAATACCTTGGGGTGTCTTCTTTCTAAAATGGGATCATTTGTGGGGTTCCTATACTGCCCTGGCATTTTAGGGGCCCTAAACCACGAGGAGTAGTCTTGAAACCAAATGTCGCAAAATGACCTGTGAAATCCTAAAGGTACTCATTGGACTTTGGGCCCTTTAGCGCAGTTAGGGTGCAAAAAAGTGCCACACATGTGGTATCGCCGTACTCAGGAGAAGTAGTATAATGTGTTTTGTGGTGTATTTTTACACATACCCATGCTGGGTGGGAGAAATAACTCTGTAAATGGACAATTGTGTGTAAAAAAAATGAAAACATAGTCATTCACAGAGATATTTCTCTCACCCAGCATGGGTATGTGTAAAAATACACCCCAAAACACATTATAGTACTTCTACTGAGTATGGCAATACCACATGTGTGGCACTTTTTTGCAGCCTAACTGCGCTAAGGGGTCCAAAGTCCAATGAGCACCTTTAGGCTTTACAGGGGTGCTTACAATTTAGCACCCCCCAAAATGCCAGGACAGTGAACACACCCCACAAATGACCCCATTTTGGAAAGTAGACACTTCAAGGTATTCAGAGAGGGGCATGGTGAGTCCGTGGCAGATTTCATTTTTTTTGTCGCAAGTTAGCAGAAATGGAAACCTTTTTTTTTTTGTTTTTTGTCACAAAGTGTCATTTTCCGCTTACTTGTGACAAAAAATAATATCTTCTATGAACTCACTATGCCTCTCAGTGAATACTTTGGGATGTCTTCTTTCCAAAATGGGGTCATTTGGGGGGTATTTATACTATCCTGGAATTCTAGCCCCTCATGAAACATGACAGGGGGTCAGAAAAGTCATAGATGCTTGAAAATGGAAAAATTCACTTTTTGCACCATAGTTTGTAAACGCTATAACTTTTACCCAAACCAATAAATATACACTGAATGGGTTTTTTTTTTATCAAAAACATGTTTGTCCACATTTTTCGCGCTGCATGTATACAGAAATTTTACTTTATTTGAAAAATGTCAGCACAGAAAGTTAAAAAAATCATTTTTTTGCCAAAATTCATGTCTTTTTTGCTGAATATAATAAAAAGTAAAAATTGCAGGGGAATTCAAATAGCACCAAAAGAAAGCTTTATTAGTGACAAGAAAAGGAGCCAAAATTCATTTAGGTGGTAGGTTGTATGAGCGAGCAATAAACCGTGAAAGCTGCAGTGGTCTGAATGGAAAAAAAGTGCCTGGTCCTTAAGGGGTAGAAAGACTGTGGTCCTCAAGTGGTTAAAGGTTAAGTATAATGTTTTCTATCTTTTAGAGCAGAGAGGAAGTTCGGAGTCCAGGTCCGCTTTAAAGCAACACTCTAGTGAGAGGCATGTGGAGGATGTCATATTGATTTGCTTTTAAACAATGCATATTGCCAGGCTGTCCTGGAGAGTCTGTACCTCCCTGACTGTGTCAATCACAGACTGATCTGTCACTAAGGGATCTGTCAGTATGGGAAGTGATGCAAATGGGTATTTCACAAGATAATACGAGGGTGTCTGTTGCTAAAGGGTCCATATAAAGGTGGCCACTATCCATACCATATTTTTCATCCAATTTTACCAAATCTACGTAGTAGAAGGGTAAACTGAGTGAATATATTGAATGGATAATTCAGGCAGATACCTTATATTACCTAGAAATGGTAAGATTGGATGAAAAAGATGGTACTGTGAGTGGTCAGCTTTAGGGGAATCTGTTGCCATGAGGATGGCATGGGGATTGTCACTGAGAGGTCTGTCACAAGACAATTTGTCTAGGCAAACCTAGGTTGTTGCCTAGGGTCTGGAGAGAGTCTAGGGGCCTGGTGGACACACTAGCCCAGGCATGGGCAAACTCGGCCCTCCAGCTGTTACGGAACTACAAGTCCCACAATGCATTTGCCTTTATGAGTCATGACTGTGGCTGTCAGACTCCTGCAATGCATTGTGGGACTTGTAGTTCCTTAACAGCTGGAGGGCCAAGTTTGCCCATGCCTGCACTAGCCTCTCTCTAAAACTAAAAAGCCAGGTGATCATCAGCAGTTGGCAAAAACTGCTATCTTGCCTACTGCCCCATTTCATCTTAATGATTTTCCGTGCATGGTCTGCTATGGCTTCTTTTTTAAACCAAAATGAAAATAAATGTACATTTATATAACGAGCTAGAAAGTCTAAAAAACATACCATTATACCATCAAAATGTAGCAAAGAAAGGATATGAAAACATATTATGATCATTCCAAAGTAAAGTTACCTGTTTCAGGGTCACATAAGTGCTCACAGGGGTCCAGGATCCTCTTTGCACAAAGGTCCATAGCCCACGGGCCGCTAGAGTTCATCTGTGAGAAGAGCACCACCTGAGCAGGGTTCAGCCAATCACTGGCATCCAACTGACTTCCCTCCAGCAGAATGAAGCGGCTGCCTGAATTAAACAGCAAACACCAAGACGGCTATTCAGCATTAGGGATGGTCGGAAATGCCAATTTCCGATTCCGCGGTAAATCCGCATTCCGACATTGCCAAATACCGATTCCGCTTTCCGCTACCAATTTCCGCATTCCAATGCGGAATTTCCGCCGGAAATCGCGGAAATTCCGCCCGACTTTAACATCTATTTTCTCAAAAACTATAAGGTCTTTTTGAAAACTTTTTTTTGCATCTTGTTCAGGAGATCCTGCTTAATAAACCCTGAAAATTTGGTGTTTCTAGGACTTACGGGGGCTTTGCTATTAACTGCTAAAGTCGGCGGATTTTTACTGTAATTAAAATGCAGAAAATAGGCAGATGCAGATTTTCTGCATTTTACATTACAGTAAAAATCCGCCGACTTTAGCAGTTAATAGCAAATCCCCCTTAAGTCCTAGAAACACCAAATTTTCAGGGTTTGTTAAGCAGAATCTCCTGAACAAGATGCAAAAAAAAGTTTTCAAAAAGACCTTATAGTTTTTGAGAAAATCGATGTTAAAGTCGGGCAGAATTTCCGCGATTTCCGGCGGAAATTTCCGCGATTTCCGGCGGAAATCCGCCTAACACACTTACATTACCGATTTCCGTATTCCGATGCGGAAATGCAATTTCCGATCGGAATTTCGGAAATTGCATTTCCGTGGAATCCGAATGAGCATCCCTATTCAGCATAACAATAGAATTCTCCCATAAAGAAGGAAGTATTATTGTAAGGTCATTCTACAATGCCTCTGCATGAAATATTGAAATTGAAAGAAATTCATCCTTTTACTTCCCTTTAAAGGAAAAGTACAATGTTTCCGGCAGCTTTACATTTTTGGAAAGGTCTCACGTTGATATATATTTTTTTAATGGTAAGTATTATGCTTTTATTTTTAATGGTCTAATTTTATGAAAATGTTTGACATAGCCTACATCCAAGATACTCATTTTGAAAAAGATTTCTAATTCATAAATGTAGCATTGGCTGCAAGCCGTAGGAAATTCTCTGCGTACCTAAGTAAACCTGAAAAGTTAGTCTGGCTAAAAGTGTAGAAGTGGCGATAAATCAGGTGACTTGGTGGCCCTGGAACCATCCGATTGAATTGTTATAATTGATAATTACAACAGAGAGAAAATGTGTGCATCAACCAAGTGAACCTGAGAAATCTGGCTTTGCAAATTTGGCTTATTGGCTAATCACGAGACATTGCTCATGCAACCGGGGGGCAATGGGAAGCCTCCTCGTGGCGCCCCTGGATAGTGCTATGTAGCATGAACTAATTCCCGCAGGGCGATTGTTTTGCGGTTTTTGGTTTTTGACCCTGCATATTTAGGCATGCGAAAGCAAATGCATATTTGCATGAGCAATGTCTCGTGATCAGCCAATAGGCCAAATTTGCAAAGCCAGATTTGTCAGGTTCACTTGGTTGATGCACACATTTTCTCTCTGTTGTAATTAGCATTGTTATAATTGAATTGGATGAAAAACGGTCCCGCCAAGAGCATACCTGATCGACAATGCGACCAATTTTAGTCCAAAATTGGTCGCATGTATCGATCGGACATGCTGAAAGATGTTGGGCCGACATATTTAATTGGGTGTGCAGCAGTAATGGAGCACAATTTCGGGACGAGTGAGGATAGCGACAGAACCCTCGACACTGTCCACCCTAGTGTAAAATGTGCCCTCCCCGGTGCCCCGTGCAGTATACTTTACCTGTTGGTGTCCACCGCTGTCTCCAGGCTCCTTCCTCCATCCACATACACGTGCCCCATGTGGTTGTGGTGTATACGTGAGTGCGTGTCTGATATCACACACATGCCCATGTTACGCCAGCAACCATGTGGGGTGCGTCTATGAGGACAGAGCATGGAGCCAGCAGCAGACACTGGCAGGTAAAGTATACTGCACAGGCATCGGGGGAGGGCACATTTTACATTATAAAAAACAACAAGGGGGGGGGCATCATAAGGCCAATTCCAGAGAAATTTCATGCTGAAATCGACCTGCGGTATATTGGCAGGCAACAGATCTCTCTCATATCAGATTCGATCAGAGAGAGATCTGTCTCTTGGTCTATTTGCCCATACATCATCTGTTGTATGCGTACCTTTACACTACTAGGAGTGAGAAGGCAATGTGTATTTTTTTTACAAATCTGTGAACAATTAATTTTGGGGCGTTTGTTGTTTCCTCTTTTTTTTTTTTTGTAACGTTTGCAAGTTAAACATTTATGAATAATATTTTTGTAGTAATTCAATTAAAAGCGTGCATGAAAAAAGGGCGCCGTGAAAAAAAGGACCCAACTTAATAAAAATGGCGTCGGTTATTAACCACTTGAGGACCCAGCCTTTACCCCCCCCCCCCTTAAGGACCAGCGCTGTATTATGTGATCTGTGCTGGGTGGGCTCTGCAGCCCCCAGCACAGATCAGGTGGCATGCAGAGCGATCAGATCGCCCCCCTTTTTTCCCCCCTATGGGGATGATGTGCAGGGGGGGTCTGATCGCTCCTGCTGGCTGGCATGTTGCGGGGGGGGGGCACCTCAAAGCCCCCCTCCGCTGCGAAATTCCCCCCTCCCTCTCCTACCTGTCCCCCCTGGTGATCGGGGCTGATTGGCCGGGGATCGCCGATCTGCCTTACGGCGCTGCTGCGCAGCAGCGCCGCTCAATGTAAACAAAAGAGACAAACGTCTCCTGGGTTTACATTTAGTCTGCGGGCCGCGATCAGCGGCTATTCACGGAGACCAGCTCCGTGATCTAACAGGAAACGACCGCTCGCGCAAGCGGCCTTTCCTGATTAATTAGGGAGGCACCTGGCGACGCAGATGTGCGTCGCTGGTCCTCCAGCTACCACTTTGCCACCGAACGGTATGAACGGTATGAGTGTGTGGTCGGCAAGTGGTTAACAAAATCTGATAACGATAAAAACAGACAAGAAGTATATTAGCGAAAGGGTATTAATGTTATATATTGTTACGTAATTCAACAGTACAGCTTAACCCAACCCTACCCACACACAACCCTCCCCTGGTGGTGCCTAAAACTAACTACTCCACTAGTGGCGCCTGACCCTAATTACCTCCCTGGAGGTGCCTAACCCTAACTACACCCCCCGGTGGTGCCTAACCCTAACCACCCCCCCCCCCCCGGTGGGGCCTAACCCTAACCCCCCGGGGGTACCTAACCTTAACCACCCTCCTGGTGGTGCCTAACCCTAACCAATCCCCCTGGTGTTGCCTAAAACTAACCGCCGCCCTGGTGGTGCCTAACCCTAACAACTGCCCCTGGTGGTGCCTAACCCTAAGCACTACCTCTGCAGAAACACCCTTTTACACATAGAAATGATAATATCTTTGATAACGTAAAATCTGTACATATAGACAAAATAATATGACAAAAACGATAACATTGCAAGCTTCTAAAACGATAACATACTTCAAAAACTATAATGTTCTAATGTTGTTAACGATATTTATTGTGGCACCTTTTTTCTGCTTTTTTTCGCCATATGAACGATAATTGCATTACAGTCTATGGCGGCGCCCTTTTCGTCAACACTCAGCTGGTGCCCTTTTTTCCTGCTACCAATTAAAGTTAAAAAATACATGTTTAATAGGGGGATCCATAATACTTAGTTTTCAGGGCACACTAAAGGTGGCCACTTCCAGATGGATTTCTAAACATTTTAATGTTCCAGTTTTATTCACAACCAGTTCCATAAAATACTTTCCACAAAAAGATTGCATTCTGATTGATGCCAATTAAAAATAAATAAATAAATAATAATAATAATAATATTGAGGAAAGGAAAATGTTGCTCAGCTACAATTTTGGTTAGTTATTTTAATCACTTCCATGATCAGACCAGGAACCCCTTGCTATTCTAGGGACTTTCTTACAAGCTTTAAAAAGTTTAAAACTTAAAACTAATATTGTTAGGAAAATATTGTGATAAATACATGTCCCTCCTGTGTGAGTAAGACTGCAGTGTGTATAACTTTATCTGCCTATTTTCTAGATTTCTAGAAGCATTTGTTAAGTAAACCTTAACAGCAGTTGCTCTTGCTTGGAACTTGCTTAGAGCAAACAGCTTGCTAGTCACTTGGTCAAACCTGTCAAATAGTTATCCATGGGTTCTCCTTAAATGAAACCAGAACTGAAAATAAACGCAAGAGATTATGAATTGCATGTGTGGGAGCACTGGCATATAGAACTTTTTTGGTGCAACATACTATGTTTTTATGGTAAGGAGTTACACTTTAACCCTGAACTGAGCACAAATCTGGTTCATGAAGCTTTGAATAAAAATTAAATAAATAGCATTTATGTTTTTGTAGCTCTGTATTACTACCAGGATTGTTTGCACAGCCAGATAAAAGTGTTTACATTTTTTTCAGAAAAAAATCCAGGCTGCATTCAGGTGTAATTTGACTAATGCATACATAAAGCACTGAGGTTTTTTAACCCTTGCAATTGGGAAAAAAGTGAACACGGGTAATGTTATAAGTAGGATAGGGACTATATTTACTCATGTGTACCTCATCATGGGCGTTATTCATTAAATATTGGTAAAATTGCCATTTGCAGGGAGTGCACAGCAATTTTACCATTACTTACACTGACTACATAGTGGGCAATGTGTAATTAGTGCAACCCATGTTAGTTAGGTAAAGCGAGCATTTTTAGGGAGTCTCTACACAAATATGTTAATGTACCTTACCCTAGGAATACTCAGGTTACCTAGGTAACATGGGTTGCACTAATTGTTCAATTCATGCTATATAGTTGGTGTGAGTATTGCTCACTGCACACAGCAGCGTTGCCAATATTTAGTGAATATGTCCCGGGGGGAGGGGGGGTTGATGCTCTAACCGCTGGTAAAACTGCAGTGCAGAAGCAGCATACGACAAATGGACAATATTACCATTACTACCATCTGCAGTGTACTGTGCATTACACAATACCATAGCAACACTTGTGTTACCCATGTAATGTGGGTTTCCCTAATTGCCTATCCACTAATTGGGTAACTAATTGCGTAAGTCACAGTACACTGCTGGCAGTAGTAATGGTAATAATGACATACACCGCCTGTACATGGCAATATTACCGGTGGTTAGTGCTTCAACCCCTATGTCACATGTCAGTTCAGGTACGCTTTAAAGCAAACCGAAAGCAAAAATAAACTTTATGAGATAATGAATTGTATGTATAGTATAGCTAAGAAATAGAAAATTAGTAGCAAAGAAAAGAGTCTCAAATTGTTTTCTAGTACCGGAAAAGTTAAAATCCTCAGTTGTAATCTATGCAAAAGAGCTTCTCTGAGCTATTTAACCCACTGGGTCAAATACAGTCCTGTTTTCTGAAGCAATTAAACAGCCAAGAAACAGTGATAAACAGCTTGAAATAAGTCCAAAGGTTTATTATTTTTGCTTTGTTTTATAGCTTAAAAGACAGAGTGTGCTTTTAAAACTGCAACTGTGACAGTATGGTGCAATCAAAAGGGGAAAAGGACCCGCAACATCCACACACATTTAGACCAAAGGGAGCAAGGAACCAGAAAGCTCGAAAAGTCCAGTAGAAAAGAAAGTTCCGCTACACCAGTGGCTGGGTGCAAAAGGTTTCTCCATTTATTTTTTCATCAATCAGTGAGTACAAAAGTTAAAAAAGCTCACGCGTATCGGAGCTCATGGCTCCTTAGTCATAGCTTGTACATTGTTATAATGCATGAGTTTAAATAGTGCACAACCCTCCCACCCCAAGGAGGGAGGGAGACGTGGCCTGCGGCCTTAAAGTGACACATATGTATATATACCACATTAAAATTGCAAGAATATGAAATAACATAAAATAAAATCATGTATACACAGAGACATGCATAACACAACTATGTCAAAATGTCCAGATGCCCTAAAGAACATAAACATGACAAAAAATGGCAAAATTCGTGTAAAGATGCTGTTAAGTACCAAAATAATTATGACACTAAGAATTGAGGTCATATGTTAAATTAACATCCATTCTGGAATTTAAGCCCTGTGGAATCCTAGTCCCCAATTTCCAAATCCAGAAAGCCTCTCTTTTTCGCAAAACCCTGTACATATCTCCCCCTCTAGCAGAACGTAAAACCCTTTCCACCCCATGGAAAACAAAGCTCCTCATGTCTCCCTGGTGTGCATGAAAAAAATGCTTAGACACACTAGAGACCTGGGAGATGTAGGACTTGTTCCTGAGGCATCTGGAGGCTCCGTTATAATGTTCGGAAATGCGTTAGCGTAGAGGTCGTGTGGTGCAGCCTACGTATTGCAACCTGCAAAGGGTGCAGCCGACAAGATAGACCACATGATTCGTACCGCAATTAATGTATTGCTTGATACGAAACTTGGTCCCATTGGACATGGAAACTATCTCGCGGGTCGCACCATGCACAGTACAATACCTGCAGGTATTGCACCCACATTTGAAAGAACCTGTATAAGTTAACCACGTAGGAACCCTCCTCTCCGAACTGGAGAAAAGGCTCGGGGAGAGCTGGGACCCCAGGGTAGGGGCTCGGCGTGCGGAAAAACCACAACCTTGGCTCAAAATTTCATGTCCAATGGGACCAAATTCCAGAATGGATGTTAATTTAACATATGACCTCAATTCTTAGTGTCATAATTATTTTGGTACTTAACAGCATCTTTACACGAATTTTGCCATTTTTTGTCATGTTTATGTTCTTTAGGGCATCTGGACATTTTGACATAATTGTGTTATGCATGTCTCTGTGTATACATGATTTTATTTTATGTTATTTCATATTCTTGCAATTTTAATGTGGTATATATACATATGTGTCACTTTAAGGCCGCAGGCCACGCCTCCCTCCCTCATGCATTATAACAATGTACAAGCTATGATTAAGGAGCCATGAGCTCCGATACGCGTGAGCTTTTTTAACTTTTGTACTCACTGATTGATGAAAAAATAAACGGAGAAACCTTTTGCACCCAGCCACTGGTGTAGCGGAACTTTCTTTTCTACTAGTATGATGCAATGTTATAGAAAAAAAAAGTTATATAACTGAAAATACAAATATGAGACTCTTTTCTTTGTTACTAATGTTCTATTCCTTATCCATATTATACATACAATTCATTATATGGTAAGTTTTTTTTTTCTCTTCAGGTTTGCTTTTCGTAGAATAAATTGATCTTTTCCACTTGCCATGGAAAATGCTAAATATTTTTGTATAATGTTTTAGATTTCTTAGTTTCAAACAAACTAACATGTAATCATGTTTAACTATATTAAGCAACATTAAAGCGGAATATAACCTTGCATTTCAACTTTGCTCTAAAACATTATTTACAGCATATTATATGCAACCAGCATATTTTTTTTACTAGACCAGCATTGGAAGGGTTAAACACAGAGGTTTAAAGTTCCGTGGAGAGATATGCAGAAGTTCAGATAGATACATTTTAACTAAATAGAATGTAACAAGTGAGAAATGTTACACACTCTTTGGCTGTCCTCCAGCTCCTTCTCAGTCAGAGAGATGAATCACATTCCACACTTAGATACATTTATGTAAACAAAATGTATCTATGTCAGCTTCGGATGCGTCTGCATATCTCTCCAGGAACTTTAAAGCTCTGTGTAACCCTTCCAATGCTGGTCTAGCAAAAAAAAAAAAAAAATGCTGGTTGTATATAATATACTGTAAATAATGTTTTAGACCAAAGTTGAAATGCAGGGTTATATTCCGCTTTAAGACATCTGACAATTCGCACACAGAGTTATTAATTTATTATTCAATTCACTTTTTCTCCTAATTTTTTCCTAGGTGAAATTTTCACACCTTATCAATAAAATGCCTTTTGAGCCACCAGCAAAAAAAGAAAATACAGTGCTTAGAATAATTTTGACAGTAATTTTCCACCTACTTTTTGGTACTATTTTAATTGCAGAGTGTTGAATAGTTATTTTAAGCAAAATATGAACATTATCTCCTAGGAGAAAACTTAAAGGGGAACTTCAGCCTAAACAAACATACTGTCATTAAGTTACATTAGTTATGTTAATTAAAATATATAATATAATCTCTTACCGACACTGTTTTAAAAGAACAAGCTAATGTTTGTGATTTTATGGGGGCAGCCATCTTTTTCATGGGGCAGCCACCTTTTTGGTTGAAAGGAGGTGACAGGGAGCATGAGACACAGTTCCAACTATCCTGTTTCCTGATTACCCCTCCCAGCTGGGCGCTTGGCTTCAAATGTCAAATTCAAAATTTAAAAAGACATATTTGCGCCAAAACAGCAGAAGGAGAACGACAAAATCAGAAATCCCATCATGCTTTGCACAGCATCAGGGGAAAAATGCCTGGGCAGTTTTCTTCTGTGCAGCTAAAAATTAGGCTTGGGTAAGAAAAACAAAGTTCTGATGCTGTGAAACTGCTAAAGAAACACCAAGCCTTTTCAGTGCTGCTGAGTAGATTTTTAGTCTGGAGGTTCACTTTAAGAGAAAAAGTAAATTGGATCAGGCCCAATATACCTCACAGACAGGATCCCTTTAACACTGTATAGATAAGAGTGAGAATCAGCATTGTATACATACCATCGGCAATGAGGTGCTCTGGCACATGTAGGGTTATCCTCACTATCAAAGGGCAGCTGATGTGGGAGGAGCACACCAAGCCAATAACACAGCTGGTGATGCTAAGGAGAGTCAGCGTCATCTTGTTCACAGGACTTCTGGGTGAGCCAACTGTCACAAACAAAACACAAGGCTGACATAAACTCTACAACTACACATATTATACACGGGCTAAAATCAAATTATAGACCACACTGACCACATAGGGAGCCAGTCAGGACAGTACAGTAAATTCTACTGACTTGTTTTTGAAGTCCAAGTTTCATGGCTGTGGTCTTGGCCCTTGCAAGTCACTGACATGGAACAAGGATGCACATCTTGTGTCCTTTCACTTCTCTCTACCTATATGCTAGTTCCGGATCAGAGACAGCCTAAGTAGTTAGGCCAGGATAAGGATAACAGCATTGAAACCTTTCAAAACAAGTCAGCAGTATCAGTGTTTCTACTTAATTGTGTGAAAAACAGTTAAAATATAATTGAACTGATAACCATCCTTATAATGTACCATTCCAACAGTTACAGGAAAATAAATATAATAATGTGGAACTATAAATCTAGGTAAAACAAACTATATCCAAGACATGATGCCTCTATACAAAGCTTCAGGGGGCATGTGCAGAATTCCCATAGAAACAAGCAGACTCATTAGACAGGAGGATAACTCAACAACATTTTAGGATGTGCCCCTCCCCCTAAATTTGTGTACCCCTTCACACATGGTAATCGGATCCCCATGACCAGAAGGGCCCTCTGCAAAGAATCATGTAACAAGAGTGGCCACCATGACCCTCACCCCAATAATTGCACCTTCTCTGTAGGGTAGGCTGCTATCAGAGAGGAGGAAGATAAAAAGTGTGGAACCCTGATGTCTCTCAAATCTTCAAATAGCTGCAAGGGCTGCCATTATTCAGAAGTTAGCCCCCCTGCTATTTTACCACTGCCTTTATCCAGGCTAGGTGTGAAATTCTTCAACTGTAACTGTATATAGAGCTGCCCTGAGTGTTAAAAATGATGCTCGGCTCACTTTAAATCATGGCTGTTTGCGTAGTAGATTTGGAACCCCCTTGTGGTCTTTTTGGTAAGCTGACGTTCAGAGAGGTCAGAGAAGGTGGCTGGTGGACTACTTGATACCCACTATGCACCAGACGCCAGAGAGAGTGTGAGAGGGGGGAGACCTACTCCAAAAATAGGCACTAGCATGATGTGCATGACTTCTGGTGCATTCGATATCACATACCACAGACGTCACAATAAGCCCTATTTCAAAAATAAGCCCTAAATATAGATCATAAAAAAGTCAATCTAAATAGCTACCAGGAAGTTATGGTATACATATAAAAAAGGAAAACTCAATTCTTGAGAGAAGAATGCAGCAGGACACAGACCCCTCACAATGGTAAGCAAAGCAAAAAATAAAAAATCATACCCAAAAGAATCCACAAGGCCCAAAACAATGAGGGTTGGCAAGTACCAGGCTCTCTGTAAATGTAGATTGTTGTACTTTGATGCCTGCGCAGTAGAGTGGACCCGATTGGGCTCAGCCATTTCTGCTGGAGCCCGAGGGGGAAGATGGTGATGCCACTGTGCTGGATTGTAAAGGTAAATATTGCCGTGTGATGCTGTCTGGGGTTCCCAGTAGTGATGCTCGGATACCCCTTTTCAAAATCCGGATCCAATTCGGATCCGGATACCCCGATATCCGATCCGGGTCGGATATCCGATTTTAAAATTTTCCGATCCGAATCCGATCTGCAAATCGGATATCCGACCACAGTATCCCAGCTATCTGGGCAAATTCGGATATCCGGAAGTGGCCTTTAAATTGCTTTAAAAACGTTTTTAGGGTATATGAGGCATGCAGCATCATTATTTTGTAAAGGGGAACACTAATTGATGATGTGGGGACTTAAAATCCCCCCCCCCCCCCAAAAAAATAGCTGTAAATTAACATCAGGCCTAGGTTCCAGACAGCAGTCGTGCAGCCCACATTGTGTCCAAAGTCCAATCGCACAACTGGGACATGACAGTTTTCACCTCAGACACCTCCAAAAAATTACGCAGCAATTGTGTTTTGGGTTAAATAAAGGTGGTATCAGTGGCCCGTGGCACCCTGGTGGTGGGAGCTGCACAGGCAGCAGGAGCAGGACAATGCAGCAGCAGCAGCAGGTGTAACGTGTGCCAGGAGCATGCCGGATGTGGCACGTGCCAAGTGCCAGTCAGACAGCAGAGGAGAAGACACTAGTGCACACTAACTGTCACACTGGCACTGCTCACAGCACAGCAGTTCTGTAGAAAGCTAACACAGTAGTACTACTACTCTAACAACTACTAGCACTGACTGCAGTACTACAGTACTAACTAAACAATAGAAGACTTGTATGAGGGAGGGAGGCAAGGTGAGGCCAGCACTGCGATTCAAAGTATTTATTAGGATAATCAATGGTTAAGATCACTTACAGTCAGCATTTGGTCGGGTGCAAAGCGGATGTAGTGGGCGCCAGGTCTAGATCCCCCCTGCGGACGTCCGGGGGAACCCCATTGCGGTGAACAAGCGCTAGACGCGCGAAACGGACGTCTGCAGGGGGATCTAGACCTGGCGCCCACTACATCCGCTTTGCACCCGACCAAATGCTGACTGTAAGTGATCTTAACCATTGCTTATCCTAATAAATACTTTGAATCGCAGTGCTGGCCTCACCTTGCCTCCCTCCCTCATACAAGTTTGCTGATTGCTATTCAGCCTATGCACGCCTTTCTACAGGATTAACACTTGCATCCAATACAGCGTATTTAGGTCTAGTCTACATCTCCTGCTGCCATCTTTAAGAGTGCTGGAACTTTGCTTTCCTTGCTTTGTATAAAAAATAGAAGAATCTAGCTAAACAATAGAACAGGTGTGACTAGATTACAGAGAGCAGATACAGGACAGGTATAGCAGTAAAGCTGGGTCTGCTAACTACAAAATAGTACAATAATCTATCTAACACAGAAGTAGTATAGTAGTAGAGTAGGACAGGTGAGAGCACAGGTAACTAGAGACTAGAGCACAGAGCAGGGCAGGCTGCCTTGCCAAGGCACAGGGCCTAGCTGCTGGCTGCAGCTGCAGCAGCACCAGTGACAGTCTCCCTCCCTAGTCCCTAATCACACAAACTAAACTGTCTAAAATACAATCTATCTACAATACAAAGCAATACAGGTGAATATCAAGTGTTGGAGTGTAAAAACGCTAGGTGTATTGAACAATAAATGCACTTGCACAGACAAAAAGCACTGGAGCAGTTCTCTCAGTACTATCAGTCAGTAAGTCGCAAGCAGGACGAGTGAGGCAACATGGCGCCCGCTATTTATAGAGGGGGGCTTGGCCAGGCTCCCCCTCTGTGATTGGCTGCAGTCAGAGGGCTGGGAGCCCTCTGATTCGCTTGTAAGGACTCGAGGTGACGTGACGCTATCTGAGCGGATGACGCTATCCGAGCTCGGATAGCTAGGATATCTCCGGATAGCTGCTTGCTATCCGAGTGCGCTCGGGTAGCACAGCCCGGATAGCTAATACTATTCGAGCTCGGTATTCGAGCTCGAATAGTGAAAAAAGAGCTAGGATATCCGAGTATCTCGGATATCCGAGCTCGGATGAGCATCACTAGTTCCCAGCACTAGTTCGGTGCTGCACAAGAAGAAGGAGGACACCTCATTAGGATCCAGAGGCTTCCCTTTCCTGAGGTAAGTAACCCCCAGGGCTTCTTTTTTTCCCTTACAGGTTCTCTTTAAATCAGCTTTGGAAATGCATAACTGGCTGCAAATTGCAATGTAGAAGAACTTAATTACAAGAGTCTTGCGGAGCACTGAATACTTACTGTTTGTAGCAATTTACAGTGAAAGCAGAGTTTCAATTATTAATATTATATTTGGCTTCAGCAGGAGCAGTGAGACTCCATCTTGAAGAAGGCAAAGTGATGTAAGTTCCTTTGAGAGACAACCCACCCAACTAATCATAAACAGCACATCAGTCTTTCTTGGAATGACACTTTAATCGAACGTGATAAAGGGCTACTTATGTTCACGAATGTGAATAATATGTAAAGCTGTCCAGAGATTGAGATATTACCCACTATCAGTTTCAGAACAGACACGTTGCAACTTGCAAGCTGACATTAAGCACTCCGCTCTCAGCAACATAGGTGCAGACCAGTTAATCTGCCAGTCTGACAGCACTGAAGCGTGAAGGAGTGCAAAAACTCATGCAAACATCATTTTTCACCTTCCTACCCACACACAGTTGCTTCTCTATGAGGCCAATAAGCAGGGAATAAATGTCTGCAAAGACATAACTGTATTGAACTGGCCACTTCTGAAAGGAATAACCAAATATTACTTTATCATCTCTTTTGGAAGTCACTCATATATTTGGACAGAGAAGACCAGTACTACACCCAAAGATGATGAATGGCTAATATAACTTTGTGTGCAACTGCCATCGCTATTTATACCTTGCGACAAGCGTATTACACAAAAGCATTAGCACATATTTGTACACTAATCAATGCATTGCGTTATGTGTTAACTAGTTACGTGCATTAACTTTTGTGTTTTCTGACTTAAGGTGTGTACACACTACTCGTGTCTCATGTTGCCTGTCAGAGATCAGGATCCGATCCCTTTGGGCGGCATCTCTGGCCATTCTGTACAGACGCGTTTAAGATGTGTAGCTGACAAGGCGTTCTGTAGCTATGAGAAGGGGGCGGAGCCACGTGTGCATGACATCACCAGGCAAGTGGGGGAGCAGCACAGACAATGCAATTGGCCGTTGCGGGGGTACGTTCATCCACTGGGCAGATCACTCTTGGGTTGGGTATACACACACCTATCGGCTGAGTCGGTCGTTATCAGCAGCAGTCTTTACTGCTCCATTCTGTTCACCCCTACTTATGGGGGGGGGGGTCACATCTGGCTCCCTATACTGGGGGATGCTACCTAATACTATGGGCTACCTATACTGTATGCTACTTGTACTGGGAGGGGGAAGGGGAGGCGTGAGGGTCTACTTCAAGCCTCCTAATTCTGGAGGCACCTCAGGCAACCAACTATTGGGATGTACCTAATCCTAGGGGTACCTTTGGTGACCTATATTAAAGGTTACATCTGGCTACCTACACTGGCTGATTCTACCTAATACTGGGGGCTCCTCTTACTACCTATGTTGAGGGGCTACTTTGTCTATTTTCCCTGCTGTTTTTGATAAATTAAAAAAAAATCAAACTGTTATCCCAGTCAAAATTTTTTTTTTTACCTTAGTTAACCTTTGGTCATTATCTAGTTTAGTTTCCTAGGCACAGGGGTGACAAATTGGAATAATTTTACCACTGAACAAACTGAGCAGTGTGACTTACATTTATACAATTTATGAGGTCAACAAGGATAGGCCTAATCTACAAACAGTTTTACTAAACTTCAACAAATGTAACGATATCAGAAATCTATACAAAATGTCTAATTGGTGAAGACATTTACTCACTTGGAGGTCATCCATTTAAACAACCACTTGATGCACAAAAGAGTAAATTATACATTTGACTATGGAAGTGCTGCAACATTCAAATAAGACAACAAACAACTTTTTAGGGACCTGATCAAAAGATTCCAGTGCTGCCAAATGCATAGGAAAAAATAAGGTCTCCATTATTTTTGCCTAGCATTGATTAGCTTTTACATTGTGGAGCTAAGTTCCTGCTCATGAAGGTAAATAGTACAATGCCTAAACCAGTCTGAAAGTAGTAACTAATGATGCATTATCAGCCCTGGCTCTGACGAAAACCCAGCTGAGCAATGGATATTAGCAGTCGTGGATATTTCTGTTGTATTTCATGAAGTGTAACAGTAAAATGTAGTGAAGACCACACCTAATGGACCACAAAAGTCTACAGGGGATATTGGAGAATAACCACCATCATGTACAGGTGTAGCAGGATAATATCAGCATCCCAGAATCCTCTCTGTCTAGCCACTGATTCATCCTTTGCTTGGCGGTCTCAGAAGATTACATTTAGGGAAATGCAATCCTTCCAGAATGCTTTTAGTTTGTCCTACAGTAGAGGCCTTCTCCGTCCAGAATGTGCCTATCGAGATCCTCCCAGGTGGCATCTCAGTTGGCAAAACTCCATATGAAAAGGAAGAAGCAATTCTCAATCCAAATTCACATAACATTATAATGTTACCTTTTATCATAAAAAGCATTTAAATGTAAACCCACATGATTTGATGATGGCCATCTACAGCGCTGCGTAATATGTTGGCGCTTTATAAATACAATAAATAATAAATAATAATAATCTTCTTGCAATACAATCAGATAATATTCATTTTTGTTGAAAGTATTGTAAATACATTAGGGATAAATGAACTTACAAATGTGAGTTCACACATGCTTTTACCCTTCAGAAGTGCATCAACATGTGAACGTCACTCCCTGACTGTGTGGATGCTGCCATTTTCTAATGCAAACACCATGGCTGCCTATTGAAGAATAGGCCAACCAATCCTACACAGCATATAGAATGTTTCTAGATTATAGTGGTTTTAATTATTAGAGGTAGAAGCAATGAAGCACAACTGCCAATATTCGCAAAAGTGCCGTAAAGTTGCAATGTGCAGGGAGCACAAGGGAATTTTTACATTACTTATGGTGACAAGGTAGAGTAATGTGCGCTACACTACTTGCATGCTGTGCATTACCCTAGCAATGTTTACCTACATAGCTTGAGTCACACTAACTAAGCAAAGTGCTCTACCTTGTCACTGTAAATAACAGTAAAATTGCTGTGCTCTCCCTGCACACGGAATCGTTACCATGCCTTTGCTTGGAAACCATTACTCCTGTTAATTGCCTGAAGAAACAAGGTGAAATAGCTGCGAAACGCGTCACATTGTTTTGTGGAGTAGACAATAACATTTTCCTGAATTAGACAATTCGAGTCTTCAATGGGGGAGGTAAGTCCACCACTACCTCCCGTTTTCAAACTGTTCTTAGGCCTCGATTCATCATTGTCTTTGAGATAACTTTTTCCAGTTCGTTAAATTACTGAATTCGAAGTTTATCGATTTTTAGTTGTATTCATCAAGGTTTTTCCACATTCGGTAACGTGTCGGTAATTGATTCGATAAGTCTTGATGAATCGAGGCCTTAGTGTATTTTATTCTTCCTGGCGACTCTGTTTTATCATATTACCTGTAAGTTTGTCCACCCTTGGTGGAGAGGTGTTGCCCCCTATTTTTCGATCTACAGAGACTGTCATCTTAACCCGAGTGAGGTTGGGTGTAATCACCCCACCTACCTATACATTGGTTACCTTAGCAGTAACCCTTCCTTGTGAGCATTATTTATTCAATTAAAATCATGTAACAGGACTTTAACATACTACCAGGGGCGGCGCCAGGGGGGTGCTATTGGGTTCTGAAGCACCCCCTAAATTTGTCCAAGCACCCTATTAGCACCCCCTAAAAAACAGGTGCTGATTTTAATTTTTTAAAACAATTTTTTACATTTTGTTATTTTTTATTTTGTTGTAGCAGCAGCTGGCGCCGCTCTGTTGCTTTTATTTGAGCCGGCCCAGCCCTGCCTGCCAGTCACTATCCCCTGTATCCCCGTAGCCCAGCCCCAGCCCCGTCTCCATGGCACTCACGCGCTGTCCTTGCTGTGTGCGGCCGACGTCAGACGTTCCGTGCACAGAGCGCGCTGACGTGACGTCACTCGGCCAGGCAGCATAAAACTGCGCACGCCGCGTGTGTTGGCGTGGTGAGGGTGGAGACTAGAGCCGAGACGAGAGCTGAGACGAGAGCCGAGAGCCGAGACGAGAGGAGCCAGTCGGCGGATTGTTGTTTTGAGTCACTCTGTCCCTTTCTGTTCAGCGCGGGCATCGGGCGGGAGGGGTTGGGTCCCGCCCAGGGTCTGGGGACTGGACTGGGCCCTGGGGTATTTGCCTGCCTGCCGCCCGGCTGCCGCTACATATTATATTTATATAGCAGTAACATCTTATCAAGAACTTTACAGAGTACATAGTCAGGTTCTCGGAAGAGCTCACAATCTAATCCGACCATACTCTTATATCCTACCATATCATTATGTATTTTTATAGCACTGGAATATACTCCAGCACTTTACCACGCCCCTCTTTTGATGGCCACGCCCCCTATTTTGTTGACCATGTCCTCTTTTTGGCCACGCCCCCAAATTTTTCACAATACTTAGCCCCCCCTGCAAAATTATCCAGCACCTGTAGAGCACCCCCCCAAAAAAAATTCCTGGAGCCGCCACTGCATACTACACTATTGTGGGCTCTTGATTTCTTTTTGTTTTTACAAATTTGCTGATCGTGCTCTGCTTATGCACACTACAGTCTATTTCATATTATGGATGTATACTAGATCATCCATTATTCCTTATTTCTCTTCTGATGATATTGATATGTATCACAGTAGTAGTGGCAGATAGATACATTTATAAGAATAAGACTGTCCTTTCTGGCCCCCATTGTACCCAATGATATCACCTTTGTAAAAAGTCTGTATTTCACAAGAGTTTTCATTTTATTTTTTACTGATATTACAAAAATGCATCAGGAGAAATGAGACTCCCTAAACTGCAGCAGAAGTAATGAGACTCTACCGGATGGAATGAAATGACAAGAAGCACTTGATGTTGCTTACTGGTGTCACCAAGAGGCAAAAAAAAAGAAGCGGAATTAGCCAGTTGGATGGGTGGAATGACTTTAAAACACCAATTCAAATAAAAGTCATCCTTCTAGACTGACCTCGACTACGTCTTCGGCTCCGAGACGGGTCCGTATAGAACGTTAGTTGAGTGTCACTATCCATCTCCCCTCCGCACTCTCCTTCGGGGTTAAGGAAGGCCGAACCCGCTGTAAGATATAATTCATTGTCTTTTGATAAGCAAAAAAATAAAATAGGGCATCTCAGAGAAAGGAGGGTTGTGTGGGGATCGATGCGGTAATCTGATGAAATCTAAATAAGCTCTCGCAAAACATATTCCACAGCTTTAGGGGCCAGCAACAAATTGCAAAACGGCATACTTCCAAAGCCGGAGGCACACGGGAGATTAAACGAAGCACAAAAGAATATGTCAAGATATCTCATGTAGCTGGTAGCATTTGTCTCTTCATTTCGTGTCTCCCACCGGATCTTTTCTGTAGAATCGCTGTCTACAGCGGCTCCCCTCTGCTACCCTTCGGCCTAATGCATGATCGCCACTGGCTACCTGTTGAAATGTTACAATGCCACAAAGTTCCCCCCATTAACACATACCGATTCTTCTTCTTAATTATATTCCATTCAAGGGCAACGGAAGGACAGCAGGCTGCTGCACCAACAAGAAGAGCACTAAATCGTGGCCTTGACACAACACTGAATAGGACTCTTTTCAAGTGTGTATTATTCTTGGGAAAAGCAAATGAGCCTGAAATAATAATAATAAAGAGATAAAACAAAGATCCTTGTAGATTAATATTCACGATTACAGCATCGGTAAACACTTAGCAGAAGTTGATATAGGCGCTGACGTCTTTAGGTACTTCGTTGTAAATAAACATGAAGTCTTTGTTTTGCTTCGGATTCCATTATTTCCTCTCCTGCCTGATTCTAATAAATGGCCTTCAATCTGTTCCCTTACAGGGGGAACAATAGGTGTTTTAGCTAAATAGATCTGCAGACCGTTGTTGAGAGAGCGGTTCACTGGAGTGTCATGGCAGCAATTCAGACCTCTAATTGTCACGGTTGCTTCTTGCTGTCCTTCTGCTGCTCTTCAATTGAATATAATGCCACCTTTATAGAATAATTTCGAGTCTGCGTTTCTGAAATAAAAGTATTACAGAGGGCAGCATTGTCAGCGTAAAGTGTGTTATTGTGTAAGGAAGGATGAATTGATCATGCGTCTGGGCGCATTCGCAAGGCACTCACAGCTGCCAATAATGTCACATCATTACCAAGGACACTTGCTGCAGAGGGTTTATCTGCCTAATCTAACTGATCCAGACCCTGTCACAAAGAAACAGAGCTGATTGTATTCCTTTCAAGAAACAGATTTTTCCAAGCAAGCTTGACCATGGAATATGGAAAGTGCCAACTGCCAAATTATTATTTTTATTATTATTTGGTATTTATACAGCGCCAACATCTTCAGCGGCGTTGTACAGAGTATATTGTCTTGTTACTTAACTGTCCCTCAGAGGGGCTCACAATCTACAGTAATCCCTACCATAGTCATATGTCTATATCGTGTATGGTTCTGGGATTTGGGAGGAAACAGGAGTGACCAGAGGAAACCCAACCAGACATGGGGAGAACATACAAACTCTGTGTAGGTAGTGCCCTGGCTGGGATTTGAACTGGGGACCCAACGCTGCAGGGCAAGAGTGCAAACCACTACGCCACCGTGCTCGCAATGACGGCAAACTTGCTTTTGAGGATCTCTGTCATTTACAGACAGGGACGGATCTAGGGGGGCAGACGGGTCTCTTGCCCCAGGCACAGTTTGTTGAATTCTTAAAAAGGCAGCAAAATTTGGATGGGGAATGGCAGTTTAGGTGCCAAAACCTGACGTTTAGGCGCCAAAACTGGATGGGGAATGGCAGTTGAGGCGCCAAAACCTGACCTTGCCCCAGGTGCAACTTGGTCTAGATCCGTCCCTGCTCACAGATGGCTTAAGGGGCCCTTGGCAAGGCAACAGTCCTGGCATATACACAAAGCACTTGCCTAGGTTGCCTTACGGCTGATCCTATTCTGCTGTTATTCTTCACATTCAGTGGGCTGACATGAGATTCGCCATCCAAGAGAAATTAGTGAGGCTGCATACTTACTGCAGGAAAAAAATGTTTGTTTACAGGGTAACAAGCCTGATATGGCTCATTCAGAATGAAGCTTAATCCTGCTGAATAGAAATACACTAGAATTAGAATTAGAAATACACTAATTACAATATTTTGAATCAACTTCATTGTGTGTTTCAGGATCATAAAAACAGGCAGGCAAGAAGCGTTTTTGTTTATTAAACTAATGCCTCCCCTTCCCTCTCAGAACTAGATTACATGCACAATTCAACCTAGGCTGGTGCTTAGGACCTGCTGATTTTCCAGGTGTCTGGTTGACACCTTCTCTGCTCTCCGTCCCTACCTTCCCTTTCCAAAGAGGCTAGATATCAAGCAGAGGAGGCCAAAGTTATTGCCTTGCCTAGGGCCCCATTTTGCCTTAAAGCGGACCCAAACCAAACATTTTTTTAATTCAAAATATTTAGTTGCACTACTCTGATACATACAAGGATAAATAAACACTCCTTCAAGCCTATGAGCATATCAGTGCATGCTTTTCACCCTTCTCTTTTCTCAACTAGGGTTATACAGGTGGCAGCCATTAGCAATTCCTCCTTTGCTGGACAACACCTACTCCACCAGTTTGCCAGATTATGTCCCAGCAACTTGAAAGGAAGGGAGGGGTTTCCTCTAATAAATGTAAAATATTTTATATTTGTCATCATGCAGCTGAAAAAAGGCTGCTATTTATTATTATAATTTAGAAAATAGATTTTATTTCTGAAATCTTGTATTTTTAATTGGGGTCCACTTTAAACTCTGCTTGTGTTCTAGTCATTTAAGGTCCATGTAGATAAACATCTTTATATTGAAATAAACTGTGGCAGTCATGGCTGCAACTTCATACTTAAAGTGGACCCAAACTAAAAATACAAGATTTCAGAAATAAAATCTATTTTCTGAATTATAATAATAAATAGCAACTTTTTTTCAGCTGCATGATGACAAATATAAAATATTTTACATTTATTGGAGAAACCCCTCCCTTCCTTTCATATTGCCGGCAAATAATCCAGCAAACTGGTGGAGTAGATGGTGTCCAGCAAAGGAGGAATTGCTAATGGCTGCCACCTGTATAACCCTAGTTATGCAAAGAGGAGGGTGAAAAGCATGCATTGAAATGCTCATAGGCTTGAAGGGGTGTTTATTTATCTTTGTATGTGTCAGAGTGGTGCAACTAAATATTTTGAATTAAAAAAATGTTTGGTTTGGGTCCGCTTTAATTTTCTTCCTCCCAGATTCCACCTAATTTCCCCCTTCTTGATTGACACCTGCAGGAGGAAGATGGAATGGTAGCTCTGACCTTCTGTGTAATGAATGGGTGGAATAGTGTGCAGCAGATTGGTCTTATAATCTCTTTGCTACCAGAAAATAGACCAGGACCCAAGGACAACGTAGAGTAGTGGTTCTCATGAGACCGCTGTCCAATCACTGGTAAAAGGAGGGGGTAAGCTCCTGGCCTCCTCCCAGATGATGGCACTGTCCTGCCTCCAAATGTCAACAGGGACCCTGACTGTTCCTCCAAAGTCCAAAAGTCAACAGCCCCAGCCTGATGTTATTTTTGGAGCTTTCGGGAGGTGGGCAAAAACGCATCATTGTAACTGGTAATTTATCATGTAATTTAATGTGAGTATGCAGATCAGATTTCCTGACTTCTCCACTGGCTGCAAGCTGGCTGCAGGTATATGACCAGTGGCGTAGCTAAGGAGATGTGGGCCCCGGTGCAAGCTTTACATGGGGCCCCCCCAAGCACTCTATACATAACAATTGATTTGGCGCACCAAAACCTGCCAAAGACAACCACAGAGTCAGATTTGCAAGAAGGAGATGGGGAACAGTGTTTTAAGGATTACTACTATTCAAAGCATCTATAAAAGTGATTATTACCAGCACAGGACCAACAGAGAGCTAATACTGTGATGAAGGGTGGACCCTTCGGGGCCCCTCTGGCCCAAGGGCCCCGATGCGGTCGCTACCTCTGCACCCCCTATTGCTACGCCCCTGTATATGACCCAGAAACTACGCAGCCGAAAGATCAGCTTGACCGCGGGGAAAAGGGTATGTATTTTTTAAAAGGGCCTGTAGTAGTGGCAACTTCAATATTCCATTCTTTAAACAGATTATAAAATATCTTTTGTGGCGTGAAAATGCATCGCCTTAAAGTTAAACCCTGTTGCATAAGCCCAACTACAAGTACGGTCCCAAAAACACTATCTGATAGCTTAGTAAGCAGCGTGTCAGAATGTTACTTTTTGTCCTTAATGAGGCTTTGTCATTAATAAATAATTAAATCAAAAAGCTAGTCATGTGACATTAAGTAACCCGACTGAAGGAGTTAAAAACAGGCTCCATAGGTGACTAGGTGAGGCTGCTGCTTGACTTAGCATAACCAAGCTGCAGGAAATGTCTGGTGAACACACTTCTGACCAATTAATTGTAATTGGGCTTAGAGGGCACCTGAAGTGGCATGCAACATGATGAGATAAATGTGTATGTACTATACGGTCCCAATCCTACTTAGAACTAGACTGTGCTCCTTTTTTCTTATCGTAAGGGTCACAAAATCTAGGGCTTTAAATGGCAGTTTCTCGGCAGTCAGACTGTGGCAGGCAGACTGAAAAATTAGATGTTGCAAAACCCTGTGTAGCTGATAAAAAGACATCTGGGAGGAGCTAAATTAGAAGTTCAGGATTTGTATGTATGGGAGCCGTATAACATTAAAAAGCTACTCAAGTACCTGAGATGATCAAACTTTTAACCTTTAGATACAAAATAAGACCGTGGGATTACAGAAAAGTCCTGTTTAGGATTATGACTATAGATACAATTTTTTATCTTATCAATTTGTTCCCACTTCAGGTTTGCTTTAAGTAAAAACACAAGGCACACTTAAAAGTTAGCAATAAAACAGATATCTAAAACAACAGCTTTCATTGTAAAGGTAAGCAAGAGTAAGCAAAGAAATTGCTAAACCCGAAGCTGACTCAGAAAGCAACACACAGACACAGCCCTATAAAATTAGGCAGGAACAGCTTTCAGCAAATATTTTAGGATAACACCAACATATGCTCAATACAACTGCTGCTATCAGGCTATAAAAGTTATAGGTTTTCTGCAATGTTACATCTTAGAAAAGACACAAGTCTCATGGTCACATTGCTCTAAAGCTGAACTTCAGGCAATGTTTTTTCTCTTTTAAGTTACCATTAAATCCAGTTATGTATTCAATAAACAATGATTGAATAACTATTACCTACGGCCAATGTAATCTGTCCATATTTCTCCTTTTTTATATATAGTTCCCTGTACACTTTCGCTCACACTGGGATAGGGAAGATTTCATTCTGCTAGGTTGCACAGTGCTTTCACTCTAAAATTGGCAATACACAGTACAATCTGATCTTTCACTAGATCGATCACTTTAAAGCGGAATGAAACCCAGTATTTCTTCTTTGCTCTAAAAGATTATTTACAGCATATTATATACTACCACCATATTTTTTTTTTACTAGAACAGCATTCAACTAGTTAAACACAGGACTTCCAAGCTCCCTGCAGGGAAAGCTGGACGCATCCAAACTGGAGATAACATTATCCTGTGTTTACTTAATTGTATCAAGTGAGGAATGTAAACACTTCTCTGACTATGCAGACACTCCTGAACACAGTCAATCAACCAGAAAGCATTTCTGCGTACGTTACAAGATGAATAAACCAGTTATGAATAAAATGCAAAGGCGGCTCTCAGAGCAAAAAAAAAGTACTTTGGCAACGTGTAATTTCTAAATGAATTATAATACTTATGCAAAAAAGCAAATATGATAAGCGTATGGCATATAAAAAGTAGGAAAACATGTTTTTATTGAATATTATGTCAGGATTTTATACTGCTTTAATAATTTTGTCAAATCGAAATTTCACATTATCTTTCTCCATCAGCATCAATTGATTCTCATAATCAATACATATAATATGTATGATCATTTGTGAGTGGGCACACATATTGGTTTTCCAATTATCAATAAATTGATTAAAGGATTGCATCAAGTATGGAGATCTTTATAGGGTCACCTTGATTACAAGGGATGGAGAGGCAACATCAGGATTTGTTACTTTGCCTGATCTGTTCTGCCAAATTGAGGATAAAACACGGCACACACATCACATTTTGATTGGCCAATGACTGACCAATTTTACCACCTCCACGTAGCATGAGGGCCAACAGATTTTGAATACTATGAATAGATTGTGTAGGTAAGATCTCATACTACGTGGAGGTGGTAAAATTGGTCAGTTATTGCCCAATCAAAGTTAGATGTGTGTACCAGGCTTTAAAGGGTAGACCAGGGAACTAACTATGCTGGGCATGTTAGTTGGCTAGGATAACTATATTAACCAAACTAACCACCAGCTCGGCATGTTATTGTTGCATCCTAACTGTGCATTAAAAGAACAGTCAAATTGAAGTTTCCATTATACAGCTCAACCAGCTCATTGCTGGTTATTGGTAATGGTTATGAATATATGTGTATGCTACATTTTTATAGGGAACCCAAGATGAGAGGGATATGGAGGCTGACATGTTTATTTCCTTTTAAATAATGAACATTGCCTGGCTGCCCTGCTGATCCTCTGCCTCTAATACGTTGATCTTTTACTCATTGCATAATTGTGTTCCTTACATACGATTTATAGGTCATTCCTCAAGCCAAATACTTTTTTTGTTTTGTTTTAATACTCTAATTCCCTATAAACTAAACAAGCCTCGCCCACAGCTTCAGAGTGCCTTGGCATTCTCAGACTCATGTAGCAAGGGCTTATGGGAGCTCAGTCTGGGCAGGAGGAGGTATTACTAGCCAGAGATTTCAGAGGCAGAGGGGAGGAGGGAGGAGGAGAGGGAATTGAGCGGAGGGCTGGAGATGCTATCAGTTTGCCTGTGTGTAATGTGACAAACAGAACATGGCTGCCCTCATTGTATCACAGGAATAAATAATCATAAACTGTTGAAGCTGTTTGCAGCTAGATTTGCTGTGTAAACTATCTAAACTTTAGATAAGATATATAGACAAGTTACTTGTTATAGTTAGTTTTTCATCCTCTATCCGCTTTAAGCACCAAAGACCCTGAACAAGCATTCAGATCAAATGTCTATGACAAATCTGACAATATTAGCTGCATGTTGGTTGCAGGTGTGTGATTTAGACCCTACTGACCAGAAAGATCAGCAGGACTGCCAGGCATCTGGTATTGTTTAAAAGTAAATAAATATGGCAGCTTCCATAGGTCTCACGCAGCTTGGGCTCCTTTTAAAGCATATTTACATTTGTTTGAAAACTGTATACAGGAATATGGCCTTCGGGAGCAAATTAAAAGGTCTCTCAGACTGCCTTAAGCTAGGCATACAATTTGATCTTTTTGGCTCAATCAATCACTTTGATCAAATATCTTGGGCATCTATTGCCTTTTTGATTCATGGGATTTAGGCAGGTTATCAATCAGAGATATGATTGGACATATTGCACCAAGCAGTATAATGGTAGTGGTTCAGGCAATGCTTGCTGAAATCTAATCAAGACTGAGTGTGCAGTGTGGAAGGAGTCAATCACTAAGTGATTGATTTCTGATCAGCTCGCCATATAGGGCCATTATTGACCAATGGATGCCCAGCTTTAGTAGTTTTGCAGTATATCTCACTGTTCCTCTTCTAAGGGACATAGTGTCCCTTAGAAGAGGAACAGTGAGATATACTGCAAAACTACTAAAGCTGGGCATCCAGGTCAAGTTTTCATACTGATCTACAGGACGGGAAACTTGACCTCCGGGCAGGATGGTCACCTTTAACCCAGAAACAGAAACCCACTCCCCCTATTCATACCCTGCCAATTATATTGTTCCCCAGGAAAGAAGGGAAAGGTGCATGCTGGATCTTTAGCAACCCTTGCGCGCAATATTCTCCCCACTCACCTCGCCCATGGGAATCTACTCCATAATGTGTCACTTTTTGTTCCTTAGACCTCCTCCTTAGCAACAGACATGTTGCTACCTGACAGGCAAGTGACACATCTGTATAGCATCGGGTTCTGAGCTGTCCCCGTGAGTATGAGTTTGGGAGACCTTTTACCAGGCTGCTTGGGAGCATGTTTAGTTAGATAGGCTTCAAACCACTTCAGGAACCCTTTAAATTATATTTCCACCATGTGGGTCATCAGCATCAACAAGTGCTAGAAAAGAAAATGTAATCTGGCCCATAGTGGTCACATGACAATTTTCATTTTCTAAATTACAGTTGTAGTCATGTAATCTGATTGAATGCTATGGGGTAAAATTTTATTTTCGAGCCGCCATGAATGAAAGACAGCAATAAGCTGTGTAAACCACGGCATCCAATATAGAATGTGCATGTACTGCGAGAAATTGTGATCTAGTAATTCCAGATATGTATAATTGCCGTGGGTCAATAATAACTGGGTACTATTGTGTGGATACAGTCAGCACGTGTAGTTTCCTAATGTATGTGAGAGCACTTCCATGCCTGGCCAGGACAATAGTAATTTGAGAAATAGGCCACAAGCTGCATGATTTCCCTTTCCTTTCTTCATACCCCAGGCTGACTGTGGATCTGTGAAATAAGAGTGCAGAACTGCCTCTCAGAAGTGCCTTCGCCAGGCTGGAGACGGACGTTCTTTCCTCGGCTTTTATGTGTCTTCAGTCAACTCTCAATCAGCTTCTTGCAGGCTTTTGGAGCTGAGCAGAGTGTGATGATCTCACCATATAACCCCTCCCTGTATCTTCTGAGATATCATTTCTATTCCCATATGCCATATTATGGGAGGCTTGTTTTTTATCGGGCTTCTGAAGACCCGACGGTAACGTTGTAATTTTCAGGGAGTTCTTTTAAATCAAAATACGGATTGCAATAGAACATAGCAAATTGTTTTAACCTTGACTTTTACTTTAAAGTGACACTGAAGTGAAAAAAAAATATGATATAAAGATTTGTATGTGTATGTGTAGTACGGATAATTAATAGTACATTAGTAGCAAAGTAAATTGTCTCATACGTTTATTTTCAGTTATATAGTTTTTTTTTTTATAACATTGCATCATTCTCTAATATTTGCAGTTTACACACTACACTGAAATTTTGAACTTTCCTCTGCAGAAAAGGCAAAATACAGTGACAGACACTTGAGATAATAAGCTTCAGAAGACAGAGCTCTCTGCGACTTTGAAAGTCACAGAGCTCACAGAAGCTCTTTTGCATAGATAACAACTGGCGTTTCTTAACTCTTCCTGTACTGGAAACAATATTAGACTCATATCTCTGCTGCTAATGTTTTATATCTTAGCTGTACTATACATACAAATCATTATAGCATAAGTTTATTTTCCCTTCAGGTTCCCTTTAAAGCAGGCTTAGCACTAGATGTATCAGTCACATTATTTTTTATTAGGCCACATGTCAGTGAGGGCTGTCATGTTTTCTAGTTACATTAGAAGCCCTTAAAGCGGACACAAACTGTAGCACAGCGCACAAGGGAAAGTCTTTATTGCACGAACAGCTGCTGTTTGTTTAGGCAGATCAGCCTGTCTAATAAGTTCTTATCAGCAACTGTGAATAGTCTGCAGAGGCAGCTCTTCATACAGTAAACACTAAGGCTTAACCCTTTCAGTGCTCCCTGCTAAATAAAACTAAGTAATACTTCAAGTTATTTTTACGATTTTCATAAATGGCAAAATATATATATTTTCCCCATAAACATTATCATGCGGTTGCTAATATTTTACAGCAGAGCAAAAGTTCTGACTTAAGTTCCACTTTAAAGTGTATCTGAAGCTAGCACAATCTATTGCACTGTAATTATAGTCCTACAGACCTTGTTTTGGATACCTTAGCTTCAGTTTTCAGTTTGTGGCCACTTCAGGTCAATGCTAAGCTCTGTCAAGGCAGGTACCTGATCCAGAGCCTACAAAAAGATATTTCGCTGATGATCAAACTAATATTATGGGATCTGGAAATTTTGATCTAGGCCATTTTGATTTATGTGAAGTGCGATTGTTAGACACAGCTAGCTAGGTCCATTTCTGGGCAGAAGCATTGAAACTGGTCATTGGTATATGAATAGTGCTTACTCATTGCCAAGCCCTGAATGCAGTAAAATAAACAAATCACTTCAAATATACAGTAGAATAAGATCAGTAGTCTAGGCATGCTAAGTTTCATACTTTTTTTTTAAACAAAAGCAACATCAACTTGTATTGACTAGTCAGACACAAAAGAAATGGCAGACCCCCTTTATAACTAGATGAACTGTGTGACCACAAGTGCAGGCATGCTAAGCTGTATATTTATTCATGAATATTAATTACAGTAATACTGACCTGTAAGCCATAAACTTTATAACAAGACAGACTATATGACTACAACTGTATACAAATTAACCGCTTCATAGCCAATGGTTTTTCCCCTTAAAAAAACTGAGCCATTTTCACCTGAAAAACGATCCTTCAATTCATTCGCAAATGACTTGATTACTACTTATCACAACAAAATTATCCATACCTTGTTTTTTTCACCACCAAGTAGGCTTTCTTGGGGGGGTGTGGGGGGGTACTTTTTGCTAGGAATTATTTTATTCTAAATGTGTTTTATCAGGAAAAATAAGAAAAAATGGAAAATAGTCATTACTTCTCAGTTTTCAGCCAAATCAATGACTGGGAACTGTGTTCCCATCCATTGATCTTCCGGCTAATGATAGGCGGCAGTGTCAGCGGCAGGACATGACAAGCAGCACTGGTAGCCGGTGCCTGCTGTAATATGCTGCATTTGCAAATATAGTAGAACAAGCCCTACAGTTCAAAGTAATGAACAGTAAGAGAGGATTAGAACACAGCTATCCTAGCCCCTACTTGACAGGTGCTGCAGAATGTGTTATATGCAGCAGTAGAAGACGGTTATGTTCCCCACCAAACTTGCCTTCTATCTAATCATCACAGATCACTAAATAGACTCCCAGGCTACAAATGTCTGGTGGATGTAAAGTGGACGGTATTTGGAGATGCTTGTTCGGGACATATACCAAATGATCACAGGCCTTGAATAGGAGGCCTATTATCACAAATATGGTGTCCAGAGCCCATGTTGGAAGACATGTTTCCAACTCTCTGCAGTGCTCAGCCCTAGCTGCTAAAAGCTCCAGGGCATTATGGAGTTTTTTTCAAAAATACCGCAGTTATTAAGTCCAAAGCATTCCTCAATGGAATACACAATACTTTGACTTTTACCCAACAACAGCAATGCTACTCATTAGTCTAAGGGCTGACTGAAGCCTTTGTCAGTGAACTGTGTCAGAAATCTCTGGATCTACACAGGGTTATTACAAGTGTCAGGTGTCAAGAGAGATCTTTTGGAAGGGTGCTAACACCTGTCAGAAGTCAGAAGAGACTTTTCTGGCATTGGACATAGACTGAGTCTGTCTGTCTGTCACAATACCTTCCAAGACTGTGTCATACTGTTAAACACTTCAGTTACTGTAAGTACACTACAGCACCCATGTGAGCTTTAGCTCTGTTTCTAAGACCATGTGCAGTTAGCTGATAAACATATGTAGAAAGCACAGTCAGTGTCCCATATACTGTAACTGCAGTGCACTGTATTGTATTGCAATGCACACAAATGAAGCATGGAATGATTATATGGGATTGAAGAGGTAATGGGGAGGAGTACAGACAGATACCTCCTGTCCTAATCTCAAATGAAACAACAGCTGTTGGACAAACCTTCCTCAAATGTGAAATCTACTAGATCTATTTTCCCCAAACATGATATTGGCTCACTAGGCATTTCTACATAACTATGAGGGGCATTCAAACATTTCAAATTCTGGAAAGTTTAAAGAAGACGTTCAGCTTTATGGTGTCCTCTTACCCAAAAGTGGGAAAGAGGAAACCTGCATGGGAAAACACTAAGACTAACTTTGCAGTAGGATCTCTCAGTGAGTGGTTTCAGAGCCAGGAGTTAGATGTTAAATCCAGGCTTATTAAAGGACACCTTACACAAGGCAAAGCGACCTCAGGCAAGCACACAGTATATTCATGCTGCATCCACATACCTCTATGCTTTGTCCGTTACTCTCCTCATGCCCCCTAGACTCTCTAATTTTGACTTTTGGCTAAAGTCAAATTTTCAGACAGGAAGAGGCAAGCTTACCACAATGTTCCCTCCTATCAAACTCCCAATCCTTACTCATCCTGCCCCACTCATCCCCCTTAGAAGGAGGACATGGGAGCAGTGTTGCTTGCAATTTTTTGCCAGTCTTTTCAATTTTTTGAAAATACATTGTATTGAATACATTGAATATCAACATTTTTACTGATCACTGAAGGGGAGGATGATAGGAGGGAACATAACAGCAAACCTGCCTCTTTGCGTCTGAAAACTTGACTTAAAGCAATGTTGTGATAGCAGCGACCAGGGGAAATGATCGAGGAACAGACAATGCACAGAGGTATGTGGATTCAGCAGGAACATACCTCTGTGCTTTCTTTAGGTAGCTTTGCCTCAGGTCAGGTATCCTTTAATACGCCTGAATGAAAATCTAAGTCTTTTGGTTCCTATGTCAAAGCAATGAGCCTCTGTCTCACTGACAGAAGTAAACACAGATCAGAGGTTTTCTACTTCACTACAGTGGAGTATGCTGGATCACTATTATCCATTGTTTATACCAGAGTTTCTCAAACGTATTAAATATTATGTTTGCCAAGTATGCCTTAGTAAGGTTAAAAATATTGTAGGCACCCCCTGAACCCCTTAACAAATACAGTATAGTTTTTATAAGTACATGTTGCTTGTTTATCATTTTGAGACAAGAAAGAGGGACACTTAAGCCATGCCCCTTCCACAACCTAACCACGCCCCTGTCACACCCCTAATCATGCCCCCGACACACCTCTAATCACGCATACCATTGAGTTTTCCTAAGAAAAATATGTTGCTTTATATTTCAATTCACACTAGTCCTTTCTATCTGGTTCATTTTCCTTCATATTAACATTTTAAAATAAGAAATATATCAATTTAAATGGGAATAAAGTTTAGAGTAAATTAAACACGTTTTCAGTAGAACAATACATACTGTATATTTACATAGATCTGTAAATTAGTCCTGAAAAAGGGACAAATGATGGAGAAAGAAGGACAGTGGGACATGGCTCCCAAAGAGGAACTGTCCCTCCAAAAGAGGGACTGTTGGGAGCTATGTGTTTATAAATGATTTTCAAATATCCCCTATTCATTTTAAATAGCTAAAATACTTATTCGGACTTGTTTATAATATACAATTTTCAAAATGTCAACATTTTTGTACTTAGTTGATTATGCCATGCCCAAGCACTCATTAAAGCCATCAGGAGTACCATCTGAGGTACATGTATATGTTTATAACCTAGGATCTACACCACGGATGTCTAACTCCAATCCTCAGGGGCCATATCCATGCCAGTGTTTAGGATGGACAGAGAGATGGAGAAATGTGTACTACTTCATGAACCACACCTTTTCTCATTCACTTCCATCATTCAATTTGACCTGTGACAAAAATGCGTGAGGACCTCAGCCCTTGAAGACTGGAGTTGGATATCCTTGGTCTACACCAGTCTTTCTCAACCTTTTTACCCTGGAGGAAACCTGCAAATAATTATTGGATCTCAAGGAACCCCTGCATTTATTTTGCAGGAGGCATGGTCTTTAAAAGTAGGTGTGGCTGTTTATTTTAATAACTCCTATTACACCGCCAATCATTATACTGTCTCCTTGTTCTAGTGCTTTTTATTAATGTGCTCATTATTATTGTGACCCCCGAATTAGTGATTATTTTTACAGAACCCCCTATTATAATGTGCTCTATTATACTTCCCCCCACGATGGGGGAAATGCCAAGGAACCCCTGCAGGGTACTCAAGGAACCCTGGTTGAGAAAGCCATATCTACATGAGTCTCCAGAGAGTGACTTCTAAAACAAAACAGTCTCTCAATTTAACAGATTTGCAAACAGTATAATATAACACAATACAGATTGATTCACCTAACAGCAGTAAAATTACAGTTTGCAGGCAGTGCACAGCAGTTTTACTGGTATCTACAGAAGTTACATGGGAGCGTTATCTAGGTGTGTTGCAAGGGCACAGTCTACTAGTAAAGAAATGCTACTTAGATACCTGGAACAAAACTTTTATTTTGGGCCGAAGTGATGAAACAAGCTCAATTTAAGCTAGAAAATGTTCAAAAAGTACAACAGATTTGCATGTAATTCTACAATTAGCTACACCTTCATCCTCAAATAAATACTGCATATTGTCATTCAGGACAGTGGACATAGTTCAGCAGCTGGAACTAAAACTGCTCAGATATTTGTGGGCAGTTATTTGCCTGCTCCAAACACTTTGTAATGTAAATACTCATTCTACACCAACAACGTGTCTCCACCATACTCAAGTGTGAGCTTTCTGACAAAGATAAGGTCATATTCAGAGGTAGTTTTTACACTATAAAAAAAGTTTTGCTTCATGTTTAAAAATATTAAATGTAATTTTAGGGCTAATTCAGATATCAAACCGCACTGTAAGGGACCCCCGAGGAGTAAAAACAAATGAAATCGCTACTTACCTGGGGCTTTCTCCAGCCCACCATAGGTCGGGAGGTCCTCCATCGTCCTCCTGGCTCCTCTCCCGATCCCGCTGCCGCTCGCAGCACCGACGACACCCAGGCGGGTGTTGGGCTGCCGCTTCCTTATCTCTGACGCTGCACGTCATCACGCCGGCCGATGCGCGTCATCACGACAGCCAGCGTGACAGCACTGCGCACGCGCGGTTAAACCGCACATGCATTAAACCATTAAACCGCAGTACTGTCACGCTGACCAGCGTGATGACGCACAGCGTCAGAGATAAGGAAGCGGCAGCCTGACACCCGGCCCGGGTGTCGCTGGTGCTGTATGTGGCAGCAGGCCCGGGAGAGGAGCCAGGAGGACCTCCCAACCTACGGTGGGCTGGAGAAAGCCTCAGGTAAATAGCGATTTCATTTAATTTTACTCCTCGGGGTCCCTTTAAATTAGTATTTCTTCTATAATTAGCTGGTGACAAGCAATCTGAATAAAATCAATACATGGCTAAATAATCAATCTAGTACATTTATTTCTGCACAAACAATACAAACAAATAGTAGCTTAATTGTATATGGTTATCATATGATTATCAGTGTTGATAATCATATGATAACCATACACAATTAAGCTACTATTTGTTTTTATTGTTTGTGCAGAAATAAATGTACTAGATTGATTATTTAGCCATTTATTGATTTTATTCAAATTGCTTGTCAACAGCTAATTATAGCAGAAATACTAATTTAAGCGTTGTTTGATATCTGAATTAGCCATACTTACCTTGAATGGGGAAGGGGTAACCCCAATACCTCAAACCAGCTGCTGAAATATAGATTTAAAGGCGCAAATACCATACTTTGATTATAAATGTAATTTTACCTTCCTAAAACAGAAGGTATTTATGATTATTCAGCTTTAATTGAGCGACTGTAGTTTCCCATGATGCATCACCTGAATATACAAATCATCTATTTATTCTCCTGAAGGCCAGGTACACATCCAGAACCGCTGGTGTATAGCGAGCCTGTAGCTACTACATTTTACAGAGCCACATCATTTCAACATGCGTATAGCCTGTCTCGGACTTCCTGGTCCTCAATCAGTGTATGGCATGGATTGATGTTGCTCTATGGGATAGGGCTTGGATCAGTACTAAGGTATACCTAGACATCTCAATGCCAAGCATCCATAGCATTTCGCTGCCCGGTCTTTTTGTGCAGGGTTTGCCGAATGATGGCTTACCCTGCTGACACACAAATCTCGGGTGGCGTTAATTACTATTAAACAACCTGCTTTGACCCAGAACTACCTGAAAGGTATAAAGGGCTAAAAGAGACCAAAAAGCCCTCTATCAAAAAGCATCGGTAAATGTAATTTTGCCTCCTTAAAACGGAATATATTTGTGATAATTCAGCTTTAAGTGAGCAACTGTAGCTTCCCATGACGCTTCACTGAATTCGCAAATCATCTCTATTAAAATATGAGCATTTTCAGACTCAATGAAGGGAACTTAGTCTGGAGTGCTACTTTAGTTGTTTCACTTTGAATGTGCACAACATCCATAATATAAGGCTTGCAAGTATTGAAAATCCCCTCATAGTAATTCAACACGTCTTCTATTGCATCGAGAAACCAAAGTTTTGTCTGGAGTTGGTCTTAAATAAAGATCTACCACTTAATCGCTATGGGCACCTTAAGCTAGTGCAAAGAGGTTGAGTGATTTAGTACGATGATTAAATAAGAAGAGGTCACACGATTAACAGAATATGTAAAAGTTAAGCAAAAAACAGTCCAACAATTTGCGCATTGCATTAATGAAGGCACAAAATTATGCACAGAATATTGGGGGCGAGAGTGATTTAGTAATAGTCTGCGCTTAACAATGTTTTTTTCTGCAGCTGGACAAGCCAGGACCTAATTAGATTTTTAATATCTCCGATAATGTGCCAGAATATAAGGCAATACAAGGCATTAAACAACGGGAGGAATGGTGAATTAGGGGTGGCCAGACGCTAGGCAGAAATCCGCTAGGAAGATGGCGGGAAAATGATTAATTTAGTTTTGGCGGATTTAATTTGAGATAATTGGAAGACATCCAGGAAGAGATGGATTTAAGACAATTTGCAATAAAATAAGGAGATATGATGCGAGTGGAAATATACATTAATGTAACATCAGCATATAGATGGTAATTTAAACCGTAAGAGTTGATTAGTTTGCCTAAGGAGTGTATGAAGAAACAGGAGGGGGCCAAGGACAGAACCTTGATAGATTCTAGGTGATAAATGGAAATGCCGACACCGAGACAAGTACAAGATGGAAGCTTTATGGAGAGGCAGCCAGAAGTATTATCAGTGATGCTGTCTAATCTAACTATGTAAATTACGGTATTTGTAATTATTACTAGGTAGGTGTAAGAAAGTTTATGATCATTTTGAGGTCAAGGCCAATTAACGTAGAATTGCCGGTCAAAGGAAATTTTCTAGCTTGATACAAGTGCACTTATTCCTACTCTCGATAGATAGACTCTTTGTCCAGTATTAATATACAGTCATACAAATGTATTCCTAATCTGAGTAGGTACTTCTCCCTATTCTAATGTATAGGGTCATATTCAGTAAACTTCAGTAAAGTTGCCTTGTGCTTACTACTCTAGCAACACATGCATTTCCAATGCAAGGCATGTTGTGCTAATTGCGCACAGTGTGCTAGGCAGTCTGCAGAAGTAATAGTAAAATTGCTGGATTTACTGAATAGGGCCCATAGTCACAACTATCACCTCTACCACATAGGTGTTTATTCCAGTGCTAACATGTAGACATGCATACAAGAAAAAAGGGTGTGCGTAAAAATGGGTGCGTAGAAAGCCGATAGAATATCGGTAAATTTACCAATATTCTACTCTTACAGTGCAAATGACAATAGAATGCTTTACTCTAATATACAGGCATGTCTCCCTATTCTAATATATATGTTTAATTTGTCGACCTTCTTAATATTTAAGTGGACCTTGTAGCTAATAGTTTTGGTTCTGGACCAAAATAATTGATAAAGAATATAGTGTGGTTATATTGCTTATTTATATTCTAATGTACAGTATAAGTCACTCATTTTTCCTTATTTTATACTGGATGAAAACTTTGTCCTAGCTCGAATATTTAGGTTATTTTTTCCACCCCAACTAAAAGATACCTGCCTGTCTCCACTGTATTGTAGATACATCTTCCTGCTCACATACATAGATACTGAATTGTATCCTAATTCACAGCCACTTCTCCCATTTGCAATACAGTGGCACTTTCCATACATTGGGCCAGATGCAATAAACGGTGTTAACTTGCCATGCGCAGTGATAGCATGGCGATCCTGCTGTTACCACCGTAGGTGGAGCATCCCCCATTAACCCTGTTAGCGCCATGGGTGTTACCGCGGTAATGCCTGTGGTGCTAACCAGTGGTGCTCAGCAGAGCTCGAATATTCGAGTAGCTCGAATATTCGAGCTCTTTTTCAGCTATTCGAGCTCGGTATTCGAGCTCCGAATAGCTGCAGCTATTCGAATGGGCTATTCGCGTACACTCGAATAGCCCATTCACTATTCGAGCTATTCGAGCAAACGACGCTATTCGAGCTCGGTACCGAGCTCGAATAGCGTCATAGCCCAGATTGATGTCCTTAGAGCCAATCAGAGGGCTCCCAGGCCCTCTGACGGCAGCCAATCACAGAGGGGGACCCTGGCCAGCCCCTACCCTATAAATAGCGGCCGCCATGTTACGTTTCTCCGTCCTTGCCTGAGACTTGCATAGAGAGAGAGTTGCTCCTTTGTGCTTTGGCTTAGCAAGAGCTTTATTGTGGTCATTTACCTAGCGTTTTTGCTCACATACACCTCCTATACACACCTATATTGTTGTTAGTTAGTTAGACATTGTATTTTAGTTAGTAGCTTTTGTGTTACATAGAGACAGGCTAGCTGCTGCAGGCTTACAGCTTTAGGCCTCAGGGCCTGCCTGTGTGGGCAGCTGTCCTCCTGTCCTCTGTTTATTTCTCTCATCTATACCAGTATTTCTGCTGTCCTTTACTACTGATTGTATTAGTATTGTAGTTATATACTGTAACTGTACTAGGACACTCACTGTCACTGTTCATAGGCTACTAGCTGCTCCTGCGTGTGTGCACTCACTGTCTGTGTACACACTACACACACTCTATTTCCAAGTTCTGATAACTGATTGATTATTGTAATTGAATATTGTAATTAGTTAGTTGTACTCACTGTTACTACTTACTGTACTAGGAGTCTCGGACACTCAGTCACTGTTCATAGGCTACTAGCTCCTGCGTGTGTGCACTCACTGTCTGTGTACACACTACACACACTCTATTTCCTTCTGATAACTGATTGATTATTGTAATTAGTTAGTTGTACTTACTGTTACTACTTACTGTACTAGGAGTCTAGGACACTCAGTCACTGTTCATAGGCTACTAGCTCCTGCGTGTGTGCACTCACTGTCTGTGTACACACTACACACACTCTATTTCCTTTTGATAACTGATTGATTATTGTAATTAGTTAGTTGTACTTACTGTTACTACTTACTGTACTAGGAGTCTAGGACACTCAGTCACTGTTCATAGGCTACTAGCTCCTGCGTGTGTGCACTCACTGTCTGTGTACACACTACACACACTCTATTTCCAAGTTCTGATAACTGATTGATTATTGTAATTGAATATTGTAATTAGTTAGTTGTACTCACTGTTACTACTTACTGTACTAGGAGTCTCGGACACTCAGTCACTGTTCATAGGCTACTAGCTCCTGCGTGTGTGCACTCACTGTCTGTGTACACACTACACACACTCTATTTCCTTCTGATAACTGATTGATTATTGTAATTAGTTAGTTGTACTTACTGTTACTACTTACTGTACTAGGAGTCTAGGACACTCAGTCACTGTTCATAGGCTACTAGCTCCTGCGTGTGTGCACTCACTGTCTGTGTACACACTACACACACTCTATTTCCTTCTGATAACTGATTGATTATTGTAATTAGTTAGTTGTACTTACTGTTACTACTTACTGTACTAGGAGTCTAGGACACTCAGTCACTGTTCATAGGCTACTAGCTGCTCCTGCGTGTGTGCACTCACTGTCTGTGTACACACTACACACACTCTATTTCCAAGTTCTGATAACTGTTTGATTATTGTAATTGAATATTGTAATTAGTTAGTTGTACTCACTGTTACTACTTACTGTACTAGGAGTCTCGGACACTCAGTCACTGTTCATAGGCTACTAGCTCCTGCGTGTGTGCACTCACTGTCTGTGTACACACTACACACACTCTATTTCCTTCTGATAACTGATTGATTATTGTAATTAGTTAGTTGTACTTACTGTTACTACTTACTGTACTAGGAGTCTAGGACACTCAGTCACTGTTCATAGGCTACTAGCTCCTGCGTGTGTGCACTCACTGTCTGTGTACACACTACACACACTCTATTTCCTTCTGATAACTGATTGATTATTGTAATTAGTTAGTTGTACTTACTGTTACTACTTACTGTACTAGGAGTCTAGGACACTCAGTCACTGTTCATAAGCTACTAGCTCCTGCGTGTGTGCACTCACTGTCTGTGTACACACTACACACACTCTATTTCCTTCTGATAACTGATTGATTATTGTAATTAGTTAGTTGTACTTACTGACTGTTACTACTTACTTACTTACTGTACTAGGGACACTCACTCAGTCACTGTTCATAGGCTAGCTCCTGCGCGTGTTTGCGCGTGCGTGCACTCACTGTCTGTAGTGTACACACACTAAATTTACTTGTGATTACTACTGATTATTGTAAGTTGTAACTGCTAGTTGTACTTCCTGACTGTTACTACTTACTTACTGTACTAGGGACACTCACTCAGTCACCTCACCCACCAACCCACTCCATTAAAGTACCCCACTTTTCACCCGCCCTTTTAAAAAACTTTTGTCTATACGCCCAAAACATCGAAGATGTCTGGAAGTGGCAGCCAGCGCGGTTTGGGCAAGGGGAAGGGCAGCAAGGGAATCAGGAGGAGAGGGAGCAGCATTGTGGCAAGCCGCGGGCGCGGGCGCGCCACCATGCACAGTTCCGCAGCAGCAGCGTCAGTGGCTAACATTCCTCCCATAGCCACTGGCCGTGGACGCCTTGGGCGCCGCCCAGCAGGAGCATCTGCAACTCACGCTGCAGAGACACAGCAGCAGCAGCGTGTAGCACCTGCTCCGATTTTCCTCCAGCCGGGTCGGAAACGTCCCATTGAGGAAAAGCATGCAGACACTGTGGTGCAACTCATGACGGAGGATGAGCAGCCCGCCATCAGCTCTGCATCTGAGGCCTCCACCCTCACCACCACCACCACCACCCCTGTTCGCAGCAGCCGCCCAGCAGGGTCTGGGGAGGAGGCCAGTTCACCGTCACTCGCCGACCTGTCATTCAGCAGTCTTTTGACCCCAGGCATCATGAGTAAATTGTCTGCTGTTGTTGGCGATCTTGAGGAGGAGATGCTGATGGGCACTTTGGGGGATGAGGGATTGGACAGAAAGACTGTGGCGACAGTCAAGCAGCCCATCCATGCATCAGGAGAGGAGTTTGGGGGGTCCTCATCCCAGCAGGACATGTTTCAGGAGGGGGAGGATGTTGATGACCCGGTGACAGACAGAGACTGGGTGCCACCACCTCCAGGGGATGTCGTCCTCAGCAGCTCTGAGGAGGAGGAGGAGGATGCTCTTGTGGGCCTTGCAAGGAGGCGCATCATTGCAAGCATTGGCAGCAGCAGTAGGCAGGTCCCACAGCCTGCTGGTGTCTCAGGCTCAGCAGCAGCAGCAGCAGCATCTGCCAGTACCACCACCAGCCGCACCCAAGCCCCCCAAGCCCCCCCCCAAACCACCACAGGGAGACAGGCAGCATCGCTTCCATGCCGTAGGGGGATGTTTCTGTCACCAATCTGGCGCTTTTTCACCATGCCCACAGTGTACAGCAAGTACGCCACTTGCAACCACTGTCAGCGGAAGTTGAGCAGAGGTGCAGACCCCTTAAAGTTCTGCACCAGCTCGCTCATCAACCACCTTGCTGCGAAACATTTCCACCAGCATCAGGAGTTCCAGAGGCTGAAGGCATCTGGTGCTGGCAGTGGCACCACACCCATCACTGCACAGCCTTCAGCAGCAGCAGCAACAGCAGCCACCCGCCCTCCTGCTCCTCCAGCAGCACCAGCAGGAGTGCGGAAACGCACTGCTCCTCCCCCTTCTGCAACTCCTGCCGCCGACACTAAGGGCCTGTTCTGGCAGCCAGTCCTCAGTGGCCTCCTCCGCTGTGTCTGCTGATTCCCGTGCCAGCAAAAGGCCACGCCAGAGCCTTTTGAGCGAGTCCTTCCAGGGGGTGGTTAGGGCTCTGCCTCCCAGCAGCCGTCGCGTGCGGCAGCTGAACGGCTTGCTGGCACGGGCCATGTGCTCCCAACTCCTGCCGTACACGCTCGTGCAGGAGGGGAGCGACATTCGTGCGCTGCTTGCTTGCGCAGCCCCAGACTGGCAGCTCCCCAGCAGACACTTTTTCTCCCGCAAGGCCATTCCTGCACTGCACCGCTTTGTGATGGCCAATGTGGAGCGAGGGCTGGAGCACGCGGTTGGTGAAAGGGTCCACGTCACCATGGACTCCTGGAGCAGCCGCTTCGGGACAGGCCGCTACCTGTCCTTCACTGTCCACTGGGTCAGCTTGGTGGAAGGGGGTGAGGATGGGAGAGCAGCAGCGGGCACAGCAGCAGCAGCAACACAGTGGGTGGTGCCACCCCGCAGGGTCAGGGGAACTGCAGCAGGTTCCTCCGATCCTCTGCCATCCTCCGGCACACCTGGCCAAACCCCCCGCCTCAGCAGCAGCGTGAAGGCCCGCCACTGCCAAGCGCTGCTGCACTTGGTCAGCCTTGGGAAGACCAAGCTGACGGCAACCCATGTGTTGGCCAAACTCCAGGAGCAGGAGAGGATTTGGCTGACCCCCAGAGGCCTCAGAGTCGGAGAGGTGGTGGCCGACAATGGGGCCAATCTGGTTGCCGCAATAGACAGGGGAAACCTGACCCACATCCCCTGTCTTGCCCACGTGCTGAACCTGGTGGTGCAGAAGTTCTTGCACACCTACCAGGGGATGGGCGAACTGCTGGAAACGGCAAGGAACGTTGTGCGTCACTTCCGGCGCTCGGCTGCAGCCTGTGCGAGCCTGGAAGACGTGCAAAAGGAGCTGGATCTGCCACGCCATCGGCTGATCCTTGACGTTCCGACTCGCTGGAACTCCACCCTGGCGATGTTGGAGCGTCTGGTTGAACAGAAGCGCGCTGTCAAACAGTACCTTGCCCTGGCCACTGTTTCCGCCGCTCAGAGAAGGGACAAGACCAGCAACATCCCGTCCATCGTCCCCGATGATGACTGGAGGCACATGCAGCAGGTGTGCTTAGTGCTGGCTCCCTTTCTGCAGGCCACTAACATGGTGAGCAGGGACCATGCTATGGTCTGCGAGTGGGTGCCCCTGGTTTGTCTGCTGAACAGGGCCCTCGATGCTTTGCTGGAACAGGGAGCGGCAGCCTTGGACCAGCAGGAGCGGCAAGCAGCTGCACAGTCCACCTCTGAGGGGGAGGAGGAGGAGGACTTGGTGGAGGTCCCTGACCTTGCTGCTGATGAGGGGGATCAGCACAGTGCAGCTGAGTTGGTGCGGGGGTGGAGAGAGGATGAGGCTGACGAGGCAGAGGAGGAGGATGAGGACAGCAGCACTGCCGTCGATGTGCCAGCAGACGTGGCCCGCCTCTTCCCAATGGCAGCGCACATGCTGACGTGCCTGCGCAGAGACCCCAGGGTGATCCAGATGAAGCAGAGGGAGGACATCTGGATCAGCATGATGTTGGACCCACGCCTCAAGGGGAAGTTGAGCCAGTTCCTGCCGCCTGCAGGAGGAGACCCAGCGCAACAAATAAGGAGCTTGCAGCAGGCCCTTGTTGAGCGCTTGGAGGAAGCCTTCCCCCAGCCTTCCACCCCCACTGTCCAGCAGCCAGCACAGAGGCAGCAGCAGGTGCCTGCATCCAGCAGCAAGCGCCCCACAGACCTGCTGTCTCTCAGCCACGAGCTCTACAGGACTGTAGAGGCTCCGGCAGCAGTGACTAGAGAGGAGGTGCATGCAGCAGCATCCTCCACCGGTCACAGCCAGCGCCTGACCCGCATGGTGGCTGACTACATGGGGTCCTACAGCGGGCTTGACAGCGATGCCCCTGTTGATCCCATGGAGTATTGGGTCAAGCGCCTGGAGATCTGGAGCGAGCTGGCGCAGTACGCCCTGGAAGTGCTGTCCTGCCCCCCTTCCAGCGTGCTGTCCGAGCGCTGCTTCAGTGCAGCTGGTGGTGTGGTCACCGAGAAACGGTCACGTCTGTCTCACAAGTCTGTGGACAGACTGACGTTTCTCAAGATGAACCAGGCGTGGGTGGAAGGCGAGTTCCTGGCCCCTGTTGTCGGCGAGAGGGGGACATGAACTGGCTAAGAACCATCGTTAATGTGCCTTACCACCCTTTACCACCTCCTGGCTCCTGCTCACTAAGCCAGCCTGGTTCACTTTGACTATTACGTCGCCTGCAGCCACACATTTTACACCTACAGTGGGCTGCTGTGTACTGCCCTTCTGCTGTCTGTCTGTGTTTCCCACTGCCAGGGTACACAGATTTACCTTCTGCTGCCACTCTGCCACCAGCTATTACGTCAAACAATAGCTATATATCTGTGTAATTTGTTTTACAAACAAAACCAAAAAAACATTAAAAAAAAAAAAAGGTTTAATTTTTCTGAGGTGCCCGGGTTGAAAACTGTGTTGTCCCAGTTGTGTATTGGACACGATGTGGGCTGCACGACCGCTGTCTGGGACCTCCTGTTGTGTTCATTTACGGCCTGGTATCACCGCTAGGTACCAGGGCTATTATGTCACGCTGCCTGCCTGCTGCCACACTCACACTACTCCTCCATTCCTCCTGCTGCTGCTGTCTGTCTGTGTTTCCCACTGCCAGGGTACACAGAATTACCTTCTGCTGCCACACTGCCACCAGCTATTACGTCAAACAATAGCTGCTCACATTCCTCCTCCATTCCTCCTGCTGCTGCTGCTGTCGGTCTGTGTTTCCCACTGCCAGGGTACACAGAATTACATTCTGCTGCCACTCTGCCACCAGCTATTACGTCAAACAATAGCTATATATCTGTGTAATTTGTTTTACAAACAAAACCAAAACACCATAAAAAAAAGGTTTAATTTTTCTGAGGTGCCCGGGTTGAAAACTGTTTTGTCCCAGTTGTGTATTGGACACAATGTGGGCTGCACGACCGCTGTCTGGGACCTCCTGCCTGCTGTGTTTATTTACAGCCCAGGTATCACCTCTAGGTACCAGGGCTATTATGTCACGCTGCCTGCCTGCTGCCACACTCACACTACTCCTCCATTCCTCCTGCTGATGCTGCTGTCTGTCTGTGTTTCCCAACGCCAGGGTACACAGATTTACCTTCTGCTGCCACTCTGCCACCAGCTATTACGTCAAAAAATAGCTATATCTGTGTAATTGGTTGTAAAACCAAAACTACAAAACCATAAAAAAAAAAAAAAAGGTTTAATTTTTCTGAGGTGCCCGGGTTGAAAACTGTGTTGTCCCAGTTGTGTATTGGACACAATGTGGGCTGCACGACCGCTGTCTGGGACCTCCTGCCTGCTGTGTTTATTTACAACCCTGGTATCACCGCTAGGTACCAGGGCTATTATGTCACGCTGCCTGCCTCATTGACTGCCTGCTGCCACACACTCATCCTCCTCCTCCTGCTGCTGAATTTACCTCCTGCTGTCTGTGTGTTTCCACTGCCAGGGAGCACATACAATGGCGCTTCCAACATGCGTGCGCCACCAGCTATTTGTTACGCTCAAATATAGCTGCATTTCTTTAAAAAAAAAATTTTGAAAAGAGAAATAAGTGAAGAAGAAGACGATATAGAAGAAGATGAAGAAGATGAAGAAGAAGAAGATGAAGATGATGAAGAAGAAGAAGATGAAGAAGAAGAAGATGAAGATGATGAAGAAGAAGAAGATGAAGAAGAAGATGAAGATGATGAAGAAGAAGAAGATGAAGAAGATGAAGAAGATGAAGATGAAGAAGATGAAGAAGAAGAAGATGATGAAGAAGAAGAAGAAGATGAAGAAGAAGATGAAGAAGACGAAGAAGAAGAAGAAGAAGAAGATGAAGAAGATGAAGATGAAGAAGATGAAGAAGATGAAGAAGAAGAAGATGAAGATGATGAAGAAGAAGAAGATGAAGAAGAAGATGAAGATGATGAAGAAGAAGAAGATGAAGAAGATGAAGAAGATGAAGAAGATGAAGATGATGAAGAAGATGAAGAAGAAGAAGAAGATGAAGAAGTTGAAGATGAAGTAGATGTAGAAGAAGAAGAAGAAGAAGATGAAGAAGATGAAGAAGATGAAGAAGAAGATGAAGAAGATGAAGAAGAAGATGAAGAAGAAGATGAAGAAGATGAAGAAAAAGAAGATGAAGAAGAAGAAGATGATGATGAAGAAGATGAAGAAGAAGAAGACAATATAAAAGAAGAAGATATAGAAGACGATATAGAAGAAGAAGATATAGAAGAAGAAGATATAGAAGAAGAAGAAGAAGATATAGAAGATAAAGAAGAAGAAGAAGAAGTATATACAGTACTGAACAAATTTCTGGACACAACTTCTCTTTTCAACTTTTTTTTTTTAAAGGAACATCCCCACATAATCACTTGCTGTTGTTACTTGGAAAAAAAGAGGTTTCTTGCATCATTCACCCTCAAAACAAGTGTTGGAAGCTATTTAAGGCCATTTCGAATAGTCAGCTCGAATAATGAGCTCGAATACCAACTCGAATAGTGAGCTCGAATTCCGAGGTCGAATCGAATAGTAAAAATTATTCGACTCGAATATTCGAATGATCTCGAATAATTTACTATTCGAATTCGACCTAACTCGAATTTTGAAAAGGGGTATTTGAGCACCACTAGTGCTAACCGGCTGTAACGGTAAAACCGCTGTGCTCTCCTTGCTCATGGCAACTTTATGCAGTTTATTGCATTTGACCAATAGACACTTACTCTATTCTCCTAACACATTTGCACTTCTACCTGTTCTAGTATAAAAAAAACTCCTGTCCCAATACATAGGCCCCTCTCTGTACATTAATACATAGGCACACCTCTCTGCTCTAACACATAGGCATACTGTATCCTGCTTTTACAATACATAAATCACACATTCCCTAGTCTAATATATGAGCATTGTTCTCTGGCTCTTTTACTTAGACACTTCTTCCTATCCTTATAAAGAAGCACTTATTTCCACTCTCCAGTCGTATGCACAAGTTCCACTTCTTGCTTCTATACATACACACTTATTCCTATCTATTACACAGTCACTTCTGACTATCCTAATACAGTGGCACTCTCCATACTCTAATACAAAGGCACTCGTTCCTAATCTAACATGTACGCACTTTTCCCTGCTCTAATATATAAACAGCGCAAAGGTGGATCAGCGCATCACCAGACCGCCTCCGAGGCGGCCTGGTGATGCGCTGATCCACCTTTGCGCAATTTTGAATTTTTACTTGGTAGCGCACCCAGGCTATGCACACGCATAATTTAGGATTAGTTAGTGTTAGGGCCCCTCCCATGGGGGATGACTTCTTCGCAGTGGGAGGGTAGAGTACTTAATAAGTTGCATGCAAGCTATTACAGAAACCAACATCCTCCAATGGTAGACAGGTGCATTTTATTTGAATGCTGGGTGTGCATTTTATTCCACTAGTGGGGCTTGCACTCTCAAGCAGGTAGTCATAAGGATGCAATCTGTTTTTAAGTAGCGCTGTTCCTTTCCTTGCCATGTACAAATATATAAACAGCGCTCTCTACTCCATTGACACTTAGAATAGGCACGTTTTCTTGTCCAAGTACATAGGAGACTCTCTATACTCTAATATGTGGGTGCTTCTCTCTGCTCATACACATAGCTTAGGCATGGGCACATCTTCCTTCTCTGATAAAAAGACGGGAAGGTCCGCACTTTTCCAATAAAACGTTTTATTGCTGGGCATATCCAGAACGCCACAAAATCACAGCTGGCAAGTTTCGGACATCTAGTCCTTAGTCATAGCTATGACTAAGGACTCGATGTCCGAAACATGTCAGCTGTGGTCATAGCTATGACTAAGGACTAGATGTCCGAAACATGTCAGCTGTGGTCATAGCTATGACTAAGGACTAGATGTCCGAAACATGTCAGCTGTGGTCATAGCTATGACTGAGGACTAAATGTCCAAAACATGTCAGCTGTGGTCATAGCTATGACTAAGGACTAGATGTCCGAAACATGTCAGTTGTGATTTTGTGGACTCCTGGATACGTCCAGCAATAAAAAGTTTTATTAGACAAGTGCGGATCTTCTACTCTTTTTCTTGATGTCAAGTGGGTTTGCTGACCCCGTCGAGCACTGTCCTGAGAATGCGTGACGTACAGTAGAGCGGTATCCACACCTTTTCCTTCCTTTTCTAATACATGGGCACCTCCTCCAACACTGATACACAATACAACTTCCTTCTTCAATACATAGCCACTTCTCCCTACACTAATGCACAGGAACATCTTCCTTCTCCAATACATGAACACTTTCTCTAACACTATTGCACAGACACATCTTCCTTCTCCAATACATAGACACTTCTCCCTAAATTAATACACGGGCACATCTTCCTTCTCCAATACATAGACACTTCCTCCTACACTAATGCACAGCCAGATCTTCCTTCTCTAATACATAGACACTTCTCCCTGCTCTACTGCACAGGAACATCTTCCTTCTCCAATACATAGACACTTCCTCCTACACTAATGCACAGGAACATCTTCCTTCTCCAATACATGAACACTTTCTCTAACATTATTGCACAGACACATCTTCCTTCTCCAATACATAGACACTTCTCCCTAAATTAATACACGGGCACATCTTCCTTCTCCAATACATAGACACTTCCTCCTACACTAATGCACAGCCAGATCTTCCTTCTCCAATACATAGACACTTCCTCCTACACTAATGCACAGCCAGATCGTCCTTCTCCAATACATAGACACTTCTCACCATTCTACTGCACAGGCACATCTTCCTTCTCCAATACATGAATGAACACTTCCTCTTACACTATTGCACAGACACATCTTCCTTCTCCAATACATAGACACTTCTCCCTACACGAATGCATGTTCCTTCTCCAATACATATTTTTTTATGTATTTATTTATTTATTGTATTTATAAATCGCCAAAGACATTACATAGCACTGGACATTAGTTAATGAGACGCTGAAGCCAGTTAAAAAACGGGTTTTTACCTTTTATATTAAGCATTTTGGTCCCTGCTAAAATGCTGCTATCCCATGGCAGAACAAAGGTTTTTACACCCCAAATCCTAGGGCAAAAATCCATGACTTTCCTGGCTGTGGATTTTGCTGCCCGGGGAGGCAGAGTTTAGCTCTGCCTCCATTCGCGCCAATCTGCCCACAGATCTCCGCCTCTCCCTGCCCCTCTCAGTGAAAAGAGAGGGTTGGGGAGAGGCGGAAATCAGCGGGGATTGATGCAAGTAGAGGCAGAGCAACAGCCCAAAGCTCTGCCTCTATCAGGCAGTGCTCCCCATTTTTTTACCAGGGGATTTGGGGGTTGGAAAACCCTAATTCTGCCGCGGGATAGCAGCGTTTTAGCAGGGACCAACATGCTTAAGCTAAATAAAAGGTAAAAACCTGTTTTTAAAACGGCTTCAGCAGGGGCGTAACTAAGAGCCCCCGGGCCCCCCTGCAGAAAATGTGAGCGGGCCCCCCTCCCCTCCGCCCCCCCCCCTAGGCTGTTTTGGGGGGCTGGAGGGGTCGCACCATGAGGGGAAAGCTATGGCCACACTCGGCGGGGAGGGGGGAAGGTCCCCCCCCTCCCTCACCTCGGGCTTTCCCCTCTGTGCTCCCCTCCAGCTTCTAGCTAGTAGCTATAGAAATGCAGCGAGCGGATCGGCGGGCAGCGGCAGGCAAACATACCTTCCGTGCGTCCGGATGCTTCTCGCTCTAGTGACTGATGCGACTTCCTGTTTTATACAGGAAGTCGCGTCAGTCACTAGAGCGAGAAGTGTCCGCGCTGGAACGCACGGAAGGTATGTTTGCCTGCCGCTGCCCGCTGCACCGCTCGCTGCATTTCTATAGCTAAAAGCTGGAGGGGAGCACAGAGGGGAAAGCTCGAGGTGAGGGAGGGAGGGGACCTTCCCCCCTCCCCGCCGAGTGTGGCTATAGCTTTCCCCTCATGGTGAGACCCCTCCAGCCCCCCAAATCGGCCACGAGCGGGCCCTAGGGGGGGCCCGGGCCCCCCCGCGGGCACATGGGCTGCATCCCCTATTGTTACGCGCATGGGCTTTAGTCTCTCTTTAAAGAGTAACTGTCAGGCTACAAAAGCTAATTTAAACCTCTATTCTCCTGTGTTAAACAGTTTAGAAGGAAGCCAAAAAGGCGATACTGAAGTTAAAAATCTCTCTTACTGTGATGTGTGCTGAACAGCAAGGCTGTTATTCCCAAGCTCGTAAGGAGGCCGGCAGGATGCATAACAGATACTGCAAAGCATTCTGGGGCTGCTTCTCCCCAGTGCACTACCTTGGGTCATCCACTTAATTTCCCTATCACGCCCTAAGGCTGCTTTCACAGTGAGAAGTTATAGGCTCATGTTACAGCAGCTTCTAACAGCAGCCTAAACTCACAGCACTGAAAAATCACAGGGCACATGTTCCGTTAGAGTATACTGCATGAGTCCGCTATTGTTCCTAGCCACATGGCTAATTAATATTCACTGCACAGTAGTGTTGTCCATTAGGATCTTTTTTTGTGAGTCGAATCATCAGGAAGCAGGGAGGATATGACATCACAATTGGCTTCATAGGCGACAGACAAACATGGAACCTGCCATGAGCTGTCAGTAGCATCATTCTCTGCAAATACTATATAAAAATTCGGTGAAATCCAAACGTGGACAGTGAAATGCATATGTAATGTAAGTACAGCCAATCTTTAGCTACTGATATATGTGTTTTTTTCTCTGAGACTCTATACCTAACAGCTCCTCCTTAAGGACACTTCTCCCTTCACTAATACACAAACTCATCTTCCTTCTCCAATACATAGACACTTCTCACTAAACTAATACAAGGGGGCACATCTTACTTCCGCAGTACATAACCACTTCTCCGTATACTAATACATAGGCACATCTTCCTTCTCCAATAAATAGACACTTCTCTCTAAACTAATACAAGGGGGCACATCCTACTTCTCCAGTACATAGCCACTTCTCCGTACACTAATCCATAGGCACATCTTCCTTCTCCAGTACATAGCCACTTCTCCGTACACTAATCCATAGGCACATCTTCCTTCTTCAGTACATAGCCACTTCTCCGTACACTAATACATAGGCACATCTTCCCTCTCCAGTACATAGCCACTTCTCCGTACACTAATCCATAGGCACATCTTCCTTCTCCAGTACATAGCCACTTCTCCGTACACTAATCCATAGGCACATCTTCCTTCTCCAGTACATAGCCACTTCTCCGTACACTAATACATAGGCACATCTTCCCTCTCCAGTACATAGCCACTTCTCCGTACACTAATACATAGGCACATCTTCCTTCTCCAGTATATAGCCACTTCTCCATACACTAATACATAGGCATATCTTCCTTCTCCAGTACATAGCCACTTCTCCCTGCTCTAATACAAGGGGGCACATCCTACTTCTCCAGTACATAGCCACTTCTCCGTACACTAATACATAGGCACATCTTCCCTCTCCAGTACATAGCCACTTCTCCGTACACTAATACATAGGCACATCTTCCTTCTCCAGTACATAGACACTTTTCCGTACACTAATACATAGGCACATCTTCCCTCTCCAGTACATAGCCACTTCTCCGTACACTAATACATAGGCACATCTTCCTTCTCCAGTACATACACACTTCTCCGTACACTAATACATAGGCACATCTTCCCTCTCCAGTACATAGCCACTTCTCCGTACACTAATACATAGGCACATCTTCCCTCTCCAGTACATAGACACTTCTCCGTACACTAATACATAGGCACATCTTCCCTCTCCAGTACGTAGCCACTTCCCCGTACACTAATACATAGGCACATCTTCCTTCTCCAGTACATAGACACTTCTCCGTACACTTATACATAGGCACATCTTCCTTCTCCAGTACATAGACACTTCTCTGTACACTAATACATAGGCACATCTTCCCTCTCCAGTACATAGCCACTTCTCCGTACACTAATACATAGGCACATCTTCCTTCTCCAGTACATAGCCACTTCTCCGTACACTAATACATAGGCACATCTTCCTTCTCCAGTACGTAGCCACTTCTCCGTACACTTATACATAGGCACATCTTCCCTCTCCAGTACATAGCTAGGGATGCTCATTCGGATTCCGCGGAAATGCAATTTCCGAAATTCCGATCGGAAATTGCATTTCCGTATCGGAATGCGGAAATCGGTAATGCAAGTGCCGTAGGCGGATTTCCGCCGGAAATCACGGAAATTTCCGCCAGAAATTGCGGAAAATCCACCCGACTTTAACATCGATTTTCTCAAAAACTATAAGGTCTTTTTGAAAACTTTTTTTTGCATCTTGTTCACAAGATTTGGTTTAATAAACGCTGAAAATTTGGTGTTTCTAGGACTTAAGGGGGCTTTTCTATTAACCACTAAAGTCGGCGTTTTTTTTACTGTAATGTAAAATGCAGAAAATCTGCATCTGCCTATTTTCTGCATTTTACATTACAGTAAAAATCCGCCGACTTTAGCAGTTAATAGCAAAGCCCCCGTAAGTCCTAGAAACACCAAATTTTCAGGGTTTATTAAACAGAACCTTCTGAGCAAGATGCAAAAAAAAGTTTTTAAAAAGACCTTATAGTTTTTGAGAAAATTGATGTTAAAGTCGGGCGGAATTTCCGCGATTTCCGGCGGAAATTCCGCCTTGGAATGCGGAAATTGGTAGCGGAAAGCGGAATCGGTAATCGGTACATGACGGAATGCGGAATTACCGCGGAATCGGAATTTGGCATTCCGACCATCCCTGTACATAGCCACTTCTCCGAACACTAATACATAGGCACATCTTCCTTCTCCAGTATATAGCCACTTCTCTGTACACTAATACATAGGCACATCTTACTTCTCCAGTACATAGCCACTTCTCCGTACACTAATACATAGGCACATCTTCCTTCTCCAGTATATAGCCACTTCTCCGTACACTAATACATAGGCATATTTTCCTTCTACAGTACATAGCCACTTCTCCCTGCTCTAATACAAGGGGGCACATCCTACTTCTCCAGTACATAGCCACTTCTCTGTACACTAATACATAGGCACATCTTCCTTCTCCAGTACATAGCCACTTCTCCGTACACTAATACATAGGCACATCTTCCTTCTCCAGTACATAGACACTTCTCTGTACACTAATACATAGGCACATCCTACTTCTCCAGTACATAGCCACTTCTCCGTACACTAATACATAGGCACATCTTCCTTCTCCAGTACATAGCCACTTCTCCGTACACTAATACATAGGCACATCTTCCTTCTCCAGTACATAGCCACTTCTCCGTACACTAATACATAGGCACATCTTCCCTCTCCAGTACATAGCCACTTCTCCGTACACTAATACATAGGCACATCTTCCTTCTCCAGTATATAGCCACTTCTCCATACACTAATACATAGGCATATCTTCCTTCTCCAGTATATAGCCACTTCTCTGTACACTAATACATAGGCACATCTTACTTCTCCAGTACATAGCCACTTCTCCGTACACTAATACATAGGCACATCTTCCTTCTCCAGTATATAGCCACTTCTCCGTACACTAATACATAGGCATATTTTCCTTCTACAGTACATAGCCACTTCTCCCTGCTCTAATACAAGGGGGCACATCCTACTTCTCCAGTACATAGCCACTTCTCTGTACACTAATACATAGGCACATCTTCCTTCTCCAGTACATAGCCACTTCTCCGTACACTAATACATAGGCACATCTTCCTTCTCCAGTACATAGCCACTTCTCCGTACACTAATATATAGGCACATCTTCCTTCTCCAGTACATAGACACTTCTCCGTACACTAATACATAGGCAGGGCCGGATTTCTGGCTAGGCCACATAGGCCATGGCCTAGGGCACCAGCAATTTAGGGGCGGCTCAGTGAGGGACCGTAAAGCTTTTCAATGCAGCCATCCCTATCTACAAGGACAGCTTTAACCTTTGAACTCTCTGTCCTGTGTACTTGTGTCGTCCCTGCAAGACCTGTAAGCTCTATCCTACAGGTACACTTCAGCCTAACTCACATGGTGGCACAATGGGTTAGCAAACATAACGTAAAAGTTCTTAAGGAAAATATAACTTATAATTTATACGCGTATTACTGAAATAGTTATTGTCTGTGACATCCAATCATGTAAGTAGAATTCTCATTGGGGCACACGGAGATAACAACCATACAGATGGTATAATTGGCCTTGGGCGGTAAAAAGTACAAATCCGGCCCTGTACATAGGCACATCTTCCCTCTCCAGTACATAGCCACTTCTCCGTACACTAATACATAGGCACATCTTCCCTCTCCAGTACATAGACACTTCTCCGTACACTAATACATAGGCACATCTTCCCTCTCCAGTACGTAGCCACTTCTCCGTACACTAATACATAGGCACATCTTCCTTCTCCAGTACATAGACACTTCTCCGTACACTTAAGGTGCCCATACACTCGTCAGATTGGCAGCAGATAGATAAGAAATGCATCTGATGATCTATCTGATGCGTTTTTAGAACATTTTTTACCAGGATAGAATTCCAATAGATTTCAGTTTGAAATCTATTGAAATTCGATCTGATGGCATTTTTTTGCCATCAGATTTCCATTAAGGCCAATGCAAACTGATAAGCAATCTCATCAGATCGACCTAAATTTTCCACCCTGCAAGTTCGATGGAAATCCATCGAAATCGATCGAAATCGGCCGTCGATCGGTCGATTGGCCAACCGATTTGCAATCGATTGATCGATCGATCGATCGGGATCGATCGGTCTGCCAGAAAATCGGCTGAGTGTATGGGCTGCTTTATACATAGGCACATCTTCCTTCTCCAGTACATAGACACTTCTCTGTACACTAATACATAGGCACATCTTCCCTCTCCAGTACATAGCCACTTCTCCGTACACTAATACATAGGCACATCTTCCTTCTCCAGTACATAGCCACTTCTCCGTACACTAATACATAGGCACATCTTCCCTCTCCAGTACATAGCCACTTCTCCGTACACTAATACATAGGCACATCTTCCCTCTCCAGTACATAGCCACTTCTCCGTACACTAATACATAGGCACATCTTCCCTCTCCAGTACATAGACACTTCTCTGTACACTAATACATAGGCACATCCTACTTCTCCAGTACATAGCCACTTCTCCGTACACTTATACATAGGCACATCTTCCTTCTCCAGTACGTAGCCACTTCTCCGCACACTTATACATAGGCACATCTTCCTTCTCCAGTACATAGACACTTCTCTGTACACTAATACATAGGCACATCTTCCCTCTCCAGTACATAGCCACTTCTCCGTACACTAATACATAGGCACATCTTCCTTCTCCAGTATATAGCCACTTCTCCGTACACTAATACATAGCCACATCTTCCTTCTCCAGTATATAGCCACTTCTCCGTACACTAATACATAGGCATATCTTCCTTCTCCAGTACATAGCCACTTCTCCCTGCTCTAATACAAGGGGCACATCCTACTTCTCCAGTACATAGCCACTTCTCCGTACACTAATACGTAGGCACATCTTCCCTCTCCAGTACATAGCCACTTCTCCGTACACTAATACATAGGCACATCTTCCCTCTCCAGTACATAGACACTTCTCCGTACACTAATACATAGGCACATCTTCCTTCTCCAGTACATAGCCACTTCTCCGTACACTTATACATAGGCACATCTTCCCTCTCCAGTACATAGCCACTTCTCCGTACACTAAAACATAGGCACATCTTCCTTCTCCAATACATAGACACTTCTCCGTACACTAATACATAGGCACATCTTCCCTCTCCAGTACATAGCCACTTCTCCGTACACTAATACATAGGCACATCTTCCCTCTCCAGTACATAGCCACTTCTCTGTACACTAATACATAGGCACATCTTCCTTCTCCAGTATATAGCCACTTCTCCGTACACTAATACATAGGCATATCTTCCTTCTCCAGTACATAGCCACTTCTCCCTGCTCTAATACAAGAGGGCACATCCTACTTCTCCAGTACATAGCCACTTCTCCGTACACTAATACATAGGCACATCTTCCCTCTCCAGTACATAGCCACTTCTCTGTACACTAATAAATAGGCACATCTTCCTTCTCCAGTACATAGACACTTCTCCGTACACTAATACATAGGCACTTCTCCCTGCTCTAATACAAGGGGGCACATCCTACTTCTCCAGTACATAGCCACTTCTCCGTACACTAATACATAGGCACATCTTCCTTCTCCAGTACATAGCCACTTCTCCGTACACTTATACATAGGCACATCTTCCCTCTCCAGTACATAGCCACTTCTCCGTACACTAATACATAGGCACATCTTCCTTCTCCAGTATATAGCCACTTCTCCGTACACTAATACATAGGCACATCTTCCTTCTCCAGTATATAGCCACTTCTCCGTACACTAATACATAGGCACATCTTCCTTCTCCAGTATATAGCCACTTCTCCGTACACTTATACATAGGCACATCTTCCCTCTCCAGTACGTAGCCACTTCTCCGTACACTAATACGTAGGCATATCTTCCTTCTCCAGTACATAGCCACTTCTCCGTACACTAAAACATAGGCACATCTTCCTTCTCCAATACATAGACACTTCTCCGTACACTAATACATAGGCACATCTTCCCTCTCCAGTACATAGCCACTTCTCCGTACACTAATACATAGGCACATCTTCCTTCTCCAGTATATAGCCACTTCTCTGTACACTAATACATAGGCATATCTTCCTTCTCCAGTGCATAGCCACTTCTCCCTGCTCTAATACAAGGGGGCACATCCTACTTCTCCAGTACATAGCCACTTCTCCGTACACTAATACATAGGCACATCTTCCTTCTCCAGTACACAAACACTTCTCCGTACACTAAAACATAGGCACATCTTCTCTCTCCAGTACATAGACACTTCTCCGTACACTAATACATAGGCACATCTTCCCTCTCCAGTACATAGCCACTTCTCCGTACACTAATACATAGGCACATCTTCCCTCTCCAGTACATAGCCACTTCTCCGTACACTAATACATAGGCACATCTTCCCTCTCCAGTACATAGACACTTCTCCGTACACTAATACATAGGCACATCTTCCCTCTCCAGTACATAGACACTTCTCCGTACACTAAAACATAGGCACATCTTCCTTCTCCAATAAATAGACACTTCTCCCTAAACTAATACAAGGGGGCACATCCTACTTCTCCAGTACATAGCCACTTCTCTGTACACTAATACATACGCACATCTTCCTTCTCCAATACATAGACAGTTCCCCCTGTTCTAATGCACAGGCACATCTTCCTTCTCCAATACATAGACACTTCCCCCTGCACTAATGCACAGACACATCTGCCCTCTCCATTACATAGACACTTCTCCCTGCTCTAATACAAGGGCACATCTTACTTCTCCAGTACATACAGTGGGTTGCAAAAGTATTCGGCCCTCTTGAAGTTTTCCACATTTTGTCATATTACTGGCACAAACATGAATCAATTTTATTGAAATTCCACATGAAAGATCAACACAAAGTGGTGTACACATGAGAAGTGGAACAAAAATCATACATGATTCCAAACAGTTTTTATAAATAAATAAATGCAAAGTGGTGTGTGCATAATTAATCGGCCCCCTTTGATCTGAGTGCAGTCAGTTGCCTATAGACATTGCCTGGTGAGTGCTAATGACTAAATAAAGTTCACCTGTGTGTAATCTAATGTCAGTACAAATACAGCTGCTCTGTGAGGGCCTCAGGGGTTGTCTAAGAGAATATTGGGAGCAACTAGGGCCGGCCTTTGCTATGAGCGACCTGTGCGGTCGCTCAGGGCGCCGTCGTCTCAAGGGCGCATGTGCCCTGTCGCCCCTCGCCGCCCCGCTGTCTCCCGGTGTCCTCTCAGTCCATATTTAGAGCAGGACTACAAGAAAATGGCCGCCGATGTCCACAAATGCAGACAAACTGCGGCCATTTTCTTGTAGCCTGCTCTAACTATAGATGGAGCGGAGGCGGGGAGAGAAGAGTGACGTCGGCGCTGGAGCTGGATGTCAGGTGAGTGAGTCGGTTTCTGCCACATAAAGGGGGGGCATACTGGGGCAAGCTACCTACGCTGGGGCAAGCTACCTACACTGGGGGCATACTGGGGCAAGCTACCTACGCTGGGGCAAGCTACCTACACTGGGGGCATACTGGGGCAAGCTACCTACGCTGGGGGCAAGCTACCTACGCTGGGGGCATACTGGGGCAAGCTACCTACGCTGGGGGCATACTGGGGCAAGCTACCTACGCTGGGGGCAAGCTACCTACACTGGGGGCATACTGGGGCAAGCTACCTACGCTGGGGGCAAGCTACCTACGCTGGGGGCATACTGGGGCAAGCTACCTACGCTGGGGGCAAGCTACCTACACTGGGGGCATACTGGGGCAAGCTACCTATGCTGGGGGCATACTGGGGCAAGCTACCTACGCTGGGGGCAAGCTACCTACACTGGGGGCAAGCTACCTATGCTGGGGGCATACTGGGGCAAGCTACCTACGCTGGGAGCATACTGGGGCAAGCTACCTACGCTGGGGGCATACTGGGGCAAGCTACCTACACTGGGGGCATACTGGGGCAAGCTACCTACATTGGGGGCATACTGGGGCAAGCTACCTACGCTGGGGGCAAGCTACCTACGCTGGGGGCATACTGGGGCAAGCTACCTACGCTGGGGGCATACTGGGGCAAGCTACCTTCGCTGGGGGCATACTGGGGCAAGCTACCTACATTGGGGGCATACTGGGGCAAGCTACCTACGCTGGGGGCAAGCTACCTACGCTGGGGGCAAGCTACCTACACTGGGGGCAAGCTACCTACGCTGGGGGCATACTGGGGCAAGCTACCTACGCTGGGAGCATACTGGGGCAAGCTACCTACGCTGGGGGCATACTGGGGCAAGCTACCTACACTGGGGGCATACTGGGGCAAGCTACCTACATTGGGGGCATACTGGGGCAAGCTACCTACGCTGGGGGCAAGCTACCTACGCTGGGGGCATACTGGGGCAAGCTACCTACGCTGGGGGCATACTGGGGCAAGCTACCTTCGCTGGGGGCATACTGGGGCAAGCTACCTACGCTGGAGGCATACTGGGGCAAGCTACCTTCACTGGGGGCATACTGGGGCAAGCTACCTACGCTGGGGGCAAGCTACCTACGCTGGGGGCATACTGGGGCAAGCTACCTACCTACGCTGGGGGCAAGCTACCTACGCTGGGGGCAAATTACCTACACTGCTGGGGGCAAACTACCTACACTGGGGGCATACTGGGGCAAACTACCTACACTGGGGGCAACCGTGCTACTACACTGGGGGAAACTGTACTAGCTACACTGAGGGCAGCTATGCTACCTATATGGGGCAACTATACTACCTACACTGGGGGCAACTATGCTACTTATATGGGGACAACTATGTTACTTATGGGGGGGGGGCAACAAAATCCGGTTTCGCTCAGGGCGCTGTGAAACCTAAGGCCGGCCCTGGGAGCAACAACACCGTAAAGTCCAAATAACACACAAGACAGGTCCAAGACAGGTCAGGGATCAAGTTATTGAGAAATTTAAAGCAGGCTTAGGCTACAAAACGATTTCCAAAGCCTTGAATAGCCCATGGAGCAATGTTCAAGCGATTATTCAGAAATGGAAGGAGTATGGCACAACTGTAAACCTACCAAGACAAGGCCATCCAACTAAACTCACAGGCCGAACAAGGAGAGTGCTGATCAGAAATGCAGTCAAGAGGCCCATGGTGACTCTGGACGAGCTGCAAAGATCTACAGCTCAGGTGGGAGACTCTGTCCATAGGACAGCTATTAGTCATGCACTGTACAAAGTTGGCCTTTATGGAAGAGTGGCAAGAAGAAAGGCATTGTTAACAGAAATCATAAGAAGTCCCGTTTGCAGTTTGCCACAAGCCATGTGGGGGACACAGCAACCATGTGGAAGAAGGTGCTCTGGTCAGATGAGACCAAAATGGAACTTTTTGGCCAAAATGCAAAACGCTACGTGTTGTGGAAAACTAACACTGCACATCACTCTGAACACACCATCCCCACTGTCAAATATTGTGGTCGTAGCATCATGCTCGGGGGGGTGCATCTCTTCAGCAGGGACAGGGAAGCTGGTCAGAGTTGATGGGAAGATGGATGGAGCCAAATACAGGGCAAACTTGGAAGAAAACCTCTTGGAGACTGCAAAAGACTTAAGACTGGGGCGGAGGTTCACCTTCCAGCAGGATAATGACCCTAAACATAAAGCCAGGGCAACAATGGAATGGTTTAAAACAAAACATATCTATGTGTTAGAATGGCCCAGTCAAAGTCCAGATCTAAATCCAATCGAGACTCTGTGGCAAGATCTGAAAACTGCTGTTCACAAATGCTGTCCATCTAATCTGACTGAGCTGGAGCTGTTTTGCAAAGAAGAATGGGCAAGGATTTCAGTCTCTAAATGTGCAAAGCTGGTAGAGACATATCCTAAAAGACTGGCTGCTGTAATTGCAGCAAAAGGTGGTTCTACAAAGTATTTACTCAGGGGGCCGAATAATTACGCACACCCCACTTTGCAGTAGTGTTGGGCGAACACCTGGATGTTCGGGTTCGGGTCGAACAGGCCGAACATGGGCCAGATGTTCGGCATGTTCGGCCCGAACGCCGAACTCAATGGAAGTCAATGGGACCCCCGAACATGCCCATTTTGGGGGCCCTATGGGGCCGCAGGCACAAGGGGGGAGCATGCCCCGATCGCGGGGGGGGGGGGGGGCAGAAATTCCCCCCACCCCCTCCGCTAGCGCTCCCCCCTCTAAACGCTTCCCCATAAAAAAAGTTTAAGGCAAGTTAAATAGTACTTGGTGGCTGGCACTGGCAGTGGAGTGAGGAGGAGGAGGAGTCCGAGTAGCAGAGTGACGCGTTGAGGCCGGGCAGCGGGCGGTTCAGTGGTAGTACCCTTGTGGTACTTCCGCCCTTTCTCTGACCTCACGTCCTCTACGTGATGACGCATACGAGGGTACGCGTGACGCGTACCCTCGTATGCAGAGGACGTGAGGTCAGAGAAAGGGCGGAAGTACCACAAGGGTACTACCGCTGAACCGCCCGCTGCCCGGCCTCAACGCGTCACTCTGCTACTCGGACTCCTCCTCCTCCTCACTCCACTGTCAGTGCCAGCCACCAAGTACTATTTAACTTGCCTTAAACTTTTGTATGGGGAAGCGGGCAGAGGGGGGAGCGCTAGCGGAGGGGGTGGGGGGAATTTCCGACCCCCCCCGCGATCGGGGCATGCTCCCCCCTTATGCCTGCGACCCCATAGGGGGGCCGTATTGCGGCATGTTCGGGCGAACAGGGCCCTGTTCGGCCGAACAGGGGCCCTGTTCGGCGGCCATTCAGTAGTTCGGGGCGAACCCGAACTTAAAAGGCCGAACACCATCAGGTGTTCGGCCGAACTCGAACATCACCCGAACAGGGTGATGTTCTGCAGAACCCGAACAGTGGCGAACACTGTTCGCCCAACACTACTTTGCAGTTATTTATTTGTAAACAATGTTTGGAATGATGTATGATTTTCGATCCACTTCTCACATGTACACCACTTTGTATTGGTCTTTCACGTGGAATTCCAATAAAATTGATGCATGTTTGTGGTAGTAATATGACAAAATATGAAAACTTCAAGGGGGCCGAATACTTTTGCAACCCACTGTACATAAACAGTTCTCGCGATTCTCTTACTTAAGCACTTTTCCCTATTCTAATAGTGATACCAGAAACCAGTGACTTCTCTCAATGTATATAAAGTGCTGAATGTGTGAACTTAACAGGAAATATTTTTTTTACACTACTTAAAAAGTAATTAGAAAACTTTAATCATTAGAACTTTTATAATGATATCATGATCTGATTTATAACTTCTACATTAAGATATGTGTTATAAAGAGTAATCGTCTCACCTCCTGGACAAGGCGCAAAGCTTTGTGTTATCACTACCAGCCAAATGTGGATGATGGGTGAACTGTGCCAGTATGTTACACTGGAGCACTTAATACATCTGATAATGATGACATAGTGTCGGAACGGGTGATTGTAATTACCGCCTTCTTAATTTAAGTGTAGGTGTCATAATTGGTGCACAGAGGATCGCAAAGCTATAAGAACTAATCAGAAAGAATGTATAGCCTATTATAACCTGACTTTAATGAGGGTATTTTAAGTTCCTAACCTGCAATTCATACACCTTGCTCTTCATGTAACGCAATAGAAGAGTATTTCATTTAAAATTTATGGACCTTCCAATTACATGTGGGAATGCTGAGATAAAAGGGTATTTGTTGGTGGAGAAATAGCTTGGTATAGAGTTCTCAGGTTGGTCTGATGGGAAACAAGAAAAAAGGGCGCATGCGGCGAGTGGACTAATTGGGCACCGCCACAGGCGTCAATACAAAATATTGGTATTTGGGCGCCACAGCGGAAGTTTGGGGACCTGGTAAATAGTGGGTGCTGCTACATCGCCCGCTATATATCGGACAACACGGGCACCCAAAAGCCGGTATTTTGTGGCAACCAACCAATATGCATTTTTTTTTCTGCTAGGCAATGCAATCATCACACCGCAGCTAGTAGGGGAGGGACGCTGTTTGGTAGGTAGTTTGTGCTGGGGAGTTTAAAGGTTAGGCGTTAGGTAGGTAGTTTGTGCAGGGAGAGGGGTTTAAGGGTTAGGTAGGTAGTTTGTGCGGTGGGGCGGTTAAGAGCTAGGCATTAGGTAGGTAGTTTGTGTGTGTGTGCGTGTGTGTGTGTTGGGGAGGGGGGGTAAGGGCTAGGCATTAGATAGGTAGTTTGCGTGTGTGTGTGTGTGTGTGTTGGGGGGGGGGGGGTAAGGGCTAGGCATTAGGTAGGTAGTTTGTGTGGTGGGGGGAGGTTAAGGGTTAGGTAGGTAGTTTGTGTGTGTGTGTGTGTGTGTTGGGGGGGGGGGGGGGTAAGGGCTAGGCATTAGGTAGGTAGTTTGTGTGGTGGGGGGAGGTTAAGGGTTAGGTGTTAGGTAGGTAGTTTGTGCGATGGGGGGGGGGGGGGTTAAGGGTTAAGAGTTAGGTAGGTATTTTGTGCGGTGGGGGTTAAGGGTTAGGCTAAAGTAACATTCTCTCAAAATATACCTATTTAGACAAAGCCTATAATTTGCTGTAGGTTGCAGTGGAGGCTCACTGCCTCATCCTCTAACTCCTACATCTCCTTCCCTAGTGTCTCCACCCCACTACCCTCTTGTAAGCTTGCAAGACCTCCACCTATTGTTTCTTATTATTGCTGATGTCTCAAACCATACATTAACTATGTATGTATTTGTACTTGTATTACTGGATGTCCCGTCCTGTACAGAGTTTCTTACTTCTCATATCTATGCTCCCCACAATTTTTTATGTACTATGTACAGCACTATAGAAGATGTTGGTGCTACATAAATATATAATAATACTAGCCACATGTCTCACTAGAGCAGGGGTGCAGGTGTTGCTTCTTGTGGCAGGTAGGCTAGAACCTGCCCTGAGCATGACTAGTTACATACCTTTACATGCATTGTGCATGCCTATATGGCAGTCACCCCCCCCCCCCCCCCCGACTGTCACCTTCAGGGATCGGGAATCAATCTTTGGGCATGTGTATGCACCTTTGAAGCCTCAGCAGACACATGGCTTAGACTGGACTATGACTGCCTTACAGCCTGCTCTTTAAGATTTACAAGCATCTTTACTCCCTATAAAGCCTCCTACAGACATTGCATTACTGGCACTTGATTACTTATGATTATAATTAATTATGGTATGAATTATGAAGCTGTTTGATTTCAGCACACCCTCCCGGTAAAAAGATACATTTTTGGGGTACATGATTAGAGTGCATGGTTTGAACAACAGATTAGAGTGTTATTGGTTTGCAGTGGGGTAAGCTGATAACAGAAGCAACATGTAATGATAGCATGCTAAAGCCACAGTGGACAATGGATGGAGAGTATTGCTTAGGGTTGTTGGTTAGGGCTAGGAACGGAGATTAGGAGGGGTAGTGTTGGGGGGTTAGCATTAGTTGTTGGAATTAGAAGAGTTTATGTATGGAAGTAAGTTAGGGATAGGCGTCAGGAAGAAGTTCATGTTAGGAAGCAGGTTAGGGCTAGACGTCAGAAAGGAGTTCATGTTAGGAAGCAGGTTAGGGATAGGCGTCAGGAAGGAGTTCACGTTAGGAAGCAGGTTAGGGATAGACGTCAGAAAGGAGTTCATGTTAGGAAGCAGGTTAGGGATAGGCATCAGAAAGGAGTTCATGTTAGGAAGCAGGTTAGGGATAGACGTCAGAAAGGAGTTCATGTTTGGAAGCAGGTTAGGGATAGGCGTCAGAAAGGAGTTCATGTTAGAAGCAGGTTAGGGATAGACGTCAGAAAGGAGTTCATGTTAGGAAGCAGGTTAGGGATAGGCGTCAGAAAGGAGTTCATGTTAGAAGCAGGTTAGGGATGGGTGTCAGGAAGGAGTCCATGTTAGGAAGCAGGTTAGGGATAGGCATCAGCCATCAGGAAGAAGTTCATGTTAGGAAGCAGTTTAGGGATAGGCTTCAGGAAGAAGTTCATGTTTGGAAGTAGGTTACGGATAAGCTTCAGGAAGAAGTTTATGTTAGGAAGCAGGTTAGGGATAGGCGTCAGGAAGAAGTTCATGTTAGGAAGCAGGTTAGGGATAGGCTTCACGAAGTAGTTCATGTTAAGAAGCAGGTTAGGGATAGGCTTCAGGAAGTCGTTTATGTTGGGAAGCAGGTTAGGGATACGGGTCGGGAATGAGTTCATGTTAGGAAGCAGGTTAGGGATAGGCATCAGAAAGGAGTTCATGTTAGGAAGCTGGTTAGGGATAGGGGTCAGGAATGAGTTCATGTTAGGAAGCAGGTTAGGGATAGACGTCAGAAAGGAGTTCATGTTAGGAAGCTGGTTAGGGATAGGGGTCAGGAATGAGTTCATGTTAGGAACCCGGTTAGGGATAGGCTTCAGGAAGAAGTTCATGCTTGGAAGCAGGTTAGGGACAGGCTGCAGGAAGAAGTTCATATTAGGAAGCAGTTTAGGGATAGATATCAGGGATGAGTTCATGTTAGGAAGCAGGTTAGGGATAGGCTTGAGGAAGAAGTTCATGTTAGGAAGCAGGTTAGGGATAGGCTTCAGGAAGAAGTTCATGTTAGGCAGCAGTTCAGTCAGGTGCTATTCACTGACAACTATCATCTCATGCCTGCACACGTGCAAATTACCCCTTTCAATATTACAAATTAATATTTGAATATGTAAACTGTGACAAAGGAAGTGAGGCAGCCAATCACATTCCATCATTCAGTCTGTAACATGCATGGGGCAATCCAAAAGACCACTCCAGACAGTTGCTCTGTGTAGGTGCTCTGCTTGCCAACCCCCCTATAATTTGATCCCCTGAAATGTACGTTCAGTACAGTTTTCATTTCATCTTCAGATAACGTTAGATCTAAGCAGAAGCTTCAGATATAGTCATGTTTCAGTGCTGAGACTAAACATGTTTTACTCATCAATTACAGCACTTAAATATAAGTGTTTTGTGACAAAAGGTTAATAACCCTTTTATAATAAGATATGGCTGTGTGGCGTGGAGATAATTTTCCTCATATACAACTGATCCATTTACATTTTAAAAAGGCAAAGTGTTTGCTATTACCAATCAATAAATGCTGCGCACATCCAGCAGGACAAATAAACGGCAATACCGTCAGAGTGCAGTGAGCAAGCTTAATACACTTACAGGTGAACTCTGCCAAGTGCTAAAGCCGAGTACTCACTGCTCAGTTAATATGACTGATTAAGACTAGATCCCATTAGTGTGAGTATATGTTGTTTTGTTCATACAGCAAAATAAGGGGCACTGGCTAATTTGCATACAGAGATGTCTTCCTCAAAGTCATCTTGGGGTAGAAAATGAGTGTAAACTTTTAACTCCAAATATTATTACCATTGCCTAGCTGCCTAACCTACTCTGACCTTAATCCCCACCAGTTCAGGTGTACATGCAAATTGGGTGCACAGAAATTTTGGGTGCCAGAAATAGCCGCTAGAAGAATATCGGGAAATTTACTGATATACTATTATTTTGCAGTGATACTTCTAATAGTAAAATATCATTCACTGATATTGATATTTTACTACGGCTAAACCTAACCCTACTCTCACACAGAGCACATAGTTACATAGTTATTTTGGCTGAAAAAAAGACATATGTCCATCGAGTTCAACCAGAGAACAAAGTACAACACCAGCCTGCTCCCTGTTGGTCCAGAGGAAGGCGAAAAAACCCTTACAAGGCATGGTCCAATTAGCCCCAAAAGGGAAAAAAAATCTTTCCCGACTCCAGATGGCAATCAGATAAAATCCCTGGATCAACATCACTGGGCATTACCTAGTAATTGTAGCCATGGATGTCTTTCAACGCAAGGAAAGCATCTAAGCCCCCTTTAAATGCAGGTATAGAATTTGCCATAACGACTTCCTGTGGCAATGCATTCCACATCTTAATCACTCTTACTGTAAAGAACCCTTTCCTAAATAAATGGCTAAAACGTTTTTCCTCCATGCGCAGATCGTGTCCTCTAGTCCTTTGAGAAGGCCTAGGGACAAAAAGCTCATCCGCCAAGCTATTATATTGCCCTCTGATGTATTTATACATGTTAACATTTCATTTTATCACTCTAAGCAGTGTTTTAGCAATAGTGGGGTTGTGACTGCACCAGAGCCCTTGGATAAGAGGGGCCCCTAGGCTAGGGTGAAGTAGGTAATTTGGGTGCAGGGATCAGAAGGTGTCTAATGGAGAGCTGCACCAAGGATCCGTAATTGGGCATCCCGATAGTAAGTTGGGTGCCCAATGCAGTACTAGTAACCGATCACCTACAGACATCTATTTTGTAGATTATTGGCTACAATAGCAGTAATTTCGGCACTCTGGGGGGATTGGGGGGTAGTGTTAGGCACCTGGAGGATGGTAAATGTGCTAAGCATTAGTCTCAGTGGGCGGGCAGGAAGCGGCTGCACACTCTGTGCACTCTGCTCTGAGGCTGGCACGCTGTCTTCTTCCTTCTCTGTGACCCCCGGAGCGTAATGTGTAAACATGCGCCGGGTCATAGAGTGGGAAGAAGACAACGTGCCAGCCTCAGAGTGTGCACGATATGTGCAGCCGCTTCATGCCTGCCTGCTGAGATAATTACAGGAAGCAATCGCAGGGACCCGGGGAGCAGCATTGACAGGGAGGGCGGCGCAAGGCCCCTGCAGAGGTCAGGCCTCGGGGCAATTGACCCCTTTGCCTCTATGGGAGTGCCGGCCCCGCTTTTAACATCTCGACATCTCGACCTCTACCAAGGACAAGGTCTCCTCCTGCCTATCAGCCATCTCCTCCTGGATGTCCGCTAGGTTCCTGAAACTAAATCTAGACAAAACGGAATTTATGATCTTCCCACCCCGGCCATCCCTGAACCTTCCAGATGTGCATGTCACTGTTAACCACACTACCATTCGCCCTACCTCTCATGCCTGCTGTCTGGGTGTCACCCTGGACTCCGAACTCTCCTTCGCTCCCCACATCCAAAACCTCACAAAGTCCTGCAACTTCCACCTTCGTAATATCTGTAAGATTCGCCCTTTCTTGATCTCTGCCACCACCAAACTTCTCATCCATGCCCTCATAATTTCCCACCTCGACTACTGTAATGCCCTTCTGTCTGGTCTCCCTATGACCCGAATAGCCCCACTGCAGTCCATCATGAATGTGGCAGCCAGAATTATCCACCCCTCCCATCGCTCCACCAGGCCGGCTCCCCTCTGTGAATCCCTCCACTGGCTTCTTATCCAGTCCAGAATCAGATTCAAGATATTGTGTCTGACCTACAAATCTGTCCACAAAACCTGTCCAACCTACATTTCTGATCTTACTCAGAGGTACACACCTAGCCGCTCACTCCGTTCCTCCAATGAACTTCGCCTGACCGCCCCCGCATCACACAGTCCCATGCACGCCTTCAGGACTTTTCAAGAGCTGCTCCAAAACTTTGGAACTCTCTACCTCCACCCATTAGGGCAGCCCCCTCCTTCAGCATCTTCAAGAAGGCCCTCAAAACTCACGTTTTCACTCTGGCCTACCACCGCTCACAATTGCTCTAAACCCACAACGGAACTCTGATCCCTACCTTTCGTGTCTCTACCTCTTCTTCTAGTTTGTAAGCCCTTGGGCTGGGTCCTCCTCCTTTTGTGTCCTACCTGATCATGCACCTCCATTACTGTGAACCCCTGCTATGCACTTGAGTGAACCTAACTTGCCTAATCTCCATGCTCCATCCAGTGACTGACTAAGCATTGCCTTATGCTCATACTGTGCTGTGTGATCTGGTCTTTTTTGTTTTCCTGTATTGCCATATTGCTGTATGTCACCCCTAAATATTGTCTGTAACCTAAATTAATGTTCAGTGCTGCGTAATATGTCGTAATATGTTGGGGCTTTATAAATACCATAAATAAATAAATAAATAAAATAAATATATAAACTTGACAAGTAAATAAAAATACACAATTAATCATGGTAATATCATTGGGTGCAGCCTAATATAAATTACCAATAATTTTACCAGAGGCACCACCCGGTGACCAAATCATGAGGCGGCGAAACAATATGTACGGCTACTAGGGACCCTCCTCTAACTTTGTATTAGCTCCTCCTTGGTGCTTTGCTGGTTTGACACTTTGATGGTACTTGGCAGGTTTTGGTGTTCCATACAATGGCATTGTGATGTGCAGAGAAATTGAGGGGGCTTAATGTAAACATCATACTGGGCCTATAGCGCCTTAGCTATGCCACTGACTGAAATCGATCCCTAAAAGTAACTTTTCGCTCAAAATATTGCTAAGAAAATGGAAAATTCCAGGAAATAAAGCTTGAAATATCCGGCACAAACTATGTTAATTTTGCAAAGACACCTTTAACACATCCTCACAGGAGACAGACAATGCAGTGTGTGCGGTCTGACAGCCGTTTCACAGGCTATACCTGTTTCATCAGAGGCCTAAGGTACAGTTAGCAACTGTACTTTTAGCCTCTTATGAAGCAAGTTTAGCTTGCGAAACGACTGTCAGGCTGTACACACTACATTGTCTGCCTCCTGTGAAGATGTATTAAATGTGTTCCTGCAAAGTTTATGTGAATGGTGCCTGGATCTTTGAAGCTGTATTTCGTGGTACTTATAATCTAATTGCCCAGAGGCACAGCCGCACACCTGTTCAATCTGGATCTAATGCTGACCTCCAGCAGTTGTCTACTATTTAAACTGAAAATGTTATTTAACCTTAGTCAATGACCTTACGAAGCTATAATGTGACACTAATACTAGCCTCCACCCCAAATCTCAGTGCCCTGAGTAAAGATCTTCTGCACCAAATGGTATCATAGAAAGACTTACAAAGATGTATTTTTGTCTTGGTTCATGCAAGTTCAGCCAAGACATGCCATAGACGGGTCCTAATGTTCAGGGCTAGTTCTAATGATGGGACCCCCGGGCAAAATTATTCCAGGCCCCCCCAATAGATGCCCCCCAACCAATGGCAGTAGAGGTCCTTTGGTGCAGCCAATTTTCCCCCCAGGACGCCTGAGCCAGATGCTGACAACCCCCAATCATCCCTAACTTAACTATGCTCCCTGGGGCCCCTGCAGAGTCTTTCGTAGAGTAGCGTGTTGCCTGTGCTGGTGGTCGCCCTCTTCTGTCAATCTGTGGCTCTGCCTCCATGCAATCCCCGACTTCATTCTCAGTAGCTAGCCTCTCCATGACCCGGCACAAGCTATAACGTAATAACGTGCTGCAGGTCATAGAGAAGATGCAGCCATCGGTGTATGAAGACAGAAGTGAAGGGAGCCACAGACCAAAAGAGGAGTGCGCCCACTGGGGCAGGTGAGACGCTACTTTGCCAAAGACTCTGGAGGGCCCCCGGGTAGCAATAGTTAGGTTTGGTGGGGACAAACCTTAGGGCCCCTACAGGTTCTGGGGCCCTGGGGCAATTGCCCCCTTTGCCTCTATGGTAGCGCCAGCTCTGCTTATGTTCTTGACATCTCCATATATATATATATATATATATATATATATATATATATACACCTTATCACTAGCAGATGGGAAACCCCAAAACACAAATAATCTTCTGAACCCGCATTATGTTATGCAGTCAATATAGATGCAGTTTTTTCTTTAGCTGTTCCGAGTCTATAGCAGTATTATGTTAGTAAACTGCGAGACAGAAAGCATGGCCTTGCCTGATTACACCTGTCAAGAAGCATAATACAAATGATATCAGGTGTATATGTGTATTGCTGCTATTACTTTCGTCTGAGTTTTCTGCACAATTTACAGTTCTAATCTCTAGGCGATCAGCTTTACAATGCCTCCGGGGAGCGGAATACAATGTATGGTATCTACATTCTTCAGTCTGATGTGTTCCAGGTCAGTAAACATGAATGGCGAGAAACATGAAGACTGGAATAGGGTTAGAATAGATTTGCCGTACCCAGGCAATTCCCATAAAAGCAGCTGATTTGTCCACAACATGTGTTTAAAAGAAAAGAGAGGAAAATAAATATAACTGGCCAATTACTATTGACTGTTTTCTCAAACACAGCACATTCGGATAAACTGAAAGGGATTTACTGTAGTTAAAAAGTTGCAGCTTAAAGTGGCCCTAAACTCTTGAACAGGACAGAAGGAAAATAGAGAGACATGTACAGTACCCTGTATGTATTTAGAGAGTCCATCCTGTCTAATTCCCCTTCATCTCTGACTGATCACTAGTTGTAATTTGATCTCAGCTGTGTCAGCTGACTGCCTCATCAGAGCAGCTAATTTGTAAACACAGGATGTTAACCCTATGGGCTTGATTCACAAAGCGGTGCTAACTGTTTAGCATGGGTGTGGTAAACAGTTAGCACGTGAAGTGCCGTTCGCGGACTTTTGCGCGCGCAAAGTGCTGCGATTCACGCTATCGCGGACTTTTGCGCGCTCAATTTGCCGCAAATTGCTTGTGCAAAAGTCCGCAAATGCGCGAATCGCACCACTTAGCGCGCAAAAATCCGCGAACGGCACTTCACGTGCTAACTGTTTACCACACCCATGCTAAACAGTTAGCACCGCTTTGTGAATCAAGTAGGAAGTTTGCACATTGCAGATGTATTGCAGGATTTGTATCAGCTGTAAGAAAGAGATGTCTTTCTTTAAAGGTTATTATGCTGTTGCTTATCGTTTAGAGCAGAGAGGAATTTCTGAGTTCAGGTCCACTTTAAAGGATGTACACACTTTTTGTGATCGCTGCGATCTGAAATCTAAAGTGTTCCTTGCTGCCCTCTGCTTCTTTCACAGATAGCTTTGTGTTCATGTTTACATTGTTTGGCAGTCCGAAGGTGACTGAACACACATTCCAGGGGTGTAACTAGGGGGGAGCAACCCCTGTAACTGCAGGGGGCCCCAACTACTATCCTTCCCTTCCTCCAGATCAGGTGTTATTGTGGCTACACATGTTATGGGTGTGAAGATCCTGATGGCCACACTTGTCAGAGGAGTAGCTATGGGTGGGCAAGGGGGGACACATGTCACCGGGCACAGCACTGTAAGGGTGCTCAGCACGGCCACTGCAGCTCCACATGCATGAGAGGCGGCTCGCTGGCTGGCCGAAGTGCCCCTGCTTCTCTCCCTGCCTCTGCACAGGAGTGCAGAAGCATTAACAGCAGCAGAAAAAGCAGGACACGTCTGGCTATCTAAAGGGGGTTACATCTGGCTATCTATAGGGGGGGGGGGGGGCACACCTCACTATCTAAATGGGGAAGGGGGGCAGTATAGCTATCTAAAGGGGGTTACATCTGGCTATTTATAGGGGGGCACACCTCACTATCTAAATGGGGGAAGGGGAGCAGATATAGCTATCTAAAGGGGGGCACATCTGGCTATTTATAGGGGCAGGGGGCACACCACACTATCTAAATGAGGGAAGGGGGCAGATATAGCTATCTAAAGGGAGGCACATTTGGCTATCTATATATACGGGGGGCACACCTGGCTATCTAAAGGGGTGGCACATCTGGCTATCTATGGGGGACACATTTGGCTATCTATAGGGGGGGCACCTGGCTATCTACAGTAAAGAGGGGCACATTTGGCTATCTATAGGGGGGAACACCTAGCTATATACAGTAAAGGTGGGCACATCTAGCTATCTATAGGAGGGGGAACACCTGGCTATCTATAGGGGGAACCCCTGGCTATCTACAGTAAAGGGGGGCACATTTGGCTATTTGAAGGGGGCACATCTGAACAGGGGAAGGGGGCACTTTTGTCTAAACAGCATTTGTACATTTGACTTCACCCATGACCACAACCACATTCTGATGTGTGACCACACACATTGTGCCCAGGTGTGTGTGTGTCTTTATCCCTGGGCGCTGAAAACCCTAGCTAAGCATCTGACACTTACCAGCTAGGTAGCTAGGAAGGGTTGTGAACATTGAGGAGGCCCCATGGTTTGTAGTTACACCCCTGACACGTGCACGAAAACGTGATTATGAATGCGGTTTCGCTGTAGCCTAGGGTTCTCTACAGATCGCTAGTCGCAGTCATAATCGCTCAGCGAAGCTATTTTGCTAGCCTTTTGTAAAGCGATTTCAACAGCCATTCCCTGCGTTATTTTTCAGTGATTGTGAGTTGCAATTTTTTCAGTTGTTCGGGTAGCAGAATCACTGCAAAATCGCTTTCATACAGCGATTACAAAGCGATTTTTCAGCAATCCTAAACTTCACATTGACTCCAAATTGCTAGAAAATGCTGCAGGCCAGAGGGCTCGCCTCCATCCACTTTCATTGGAATAGTGATTTTTGGAATCGGCGATGATCATTGGCAATTCCAGATTGCTGCTGAAAGCACTCTAGTGGGGCCTAGGCCTGTGAGCCCTGCCTGAGGGTCAGAAGGTTGGAGTTAGCACTGGAGACTGGGTGGAAATTTGGGGTATAAGGTGAATGGATGGTCATATATTCACATTGCATGGGACTTGAATCATTTGCTGTTTAACAATAAAGACTCAATCATCCCATTCACCAGCAATGCTGATCCTGCTTTGTGTATCTACCCACCAGAGTTAAGACTTTCTGCAAGATTCAGCAGCTTAAAGGTCATGTGACCCCAATTAAAAATGTATTATAAAGTACTTGTTAAGATAATTGTATGTTTTAATGCTGGATGTGGGGTCATTTAACTAGAATTACAGTATTTTAATTGGTGCACGGTGTGAAGCTTGAAACCCCCCACGAAACCCTTGCAGCTGTTTCCAGATGCCTCACAGCGGTCCTGCTCTCATTCACAGCTAATAGGATCTGCCTGCAACGTCATGCTGGTGAATGAGAGCAGGACCGCTGTGAGGTGGCTGGAAGCATCTCTCAGTGCTGCGGTCCTGTTATGGTGGGAGGGAGCTGCTGCCACTGCACTGGGGGCCCTGCCTGTATCCAAGTGTAATACATGGACATTTAAGAATGCTTTATTCTCCTGGTCTACATGTGATAAAAGTTCAGTTGGGGTTTAAAGTGGAGTCCATGCAAAAAGGATATCGGGAAAAAAAGGGCGCGTGGTGTAAACAATAAGGGGTAATAGCGTTTATAAAAAATATTGTGTTGTATTACATTTACAATAATGTTTTACAAATTGAAAACCTTCAATAATGTGTATGAAATTGCAAATTGTGAAAATGATAATCTTCCCTGTTTTGAATATAAAACGTATAATTACGTTTGTTAAAAAACGATAATATATGTATAATCGTTATAATTGCATAATATTGTGTATAACCTTCATTTATCGTTTCTTCATATTATATAATCTGAAAATATTGTTTATAACAATGAAAAAAAAATGTAAGTACGTTCGTAATAACTGTAGTAAAACATTAGTTAATATTACTAACATTTTACTACAACTAAACCTAACCCTACTGTCACACAGAACCCTCCCTTTACCTATCCCTAACCCTTAGACCACCCTGGTGGTGCCTAACCCTCAGACTCCCCTGGTGGTGCCTAACCCTAAGACCCCCCTGGTGGTGCCTAACCCTAAGACCCCCCTGGTGGTGCCTGACCTTAAATCCCCCTGGTGGTGCCTAACCCTAAGACCCCCCTGGTGGTGCCTAACCCTAAATCCCCCCTGGTGGTGCCTAACCCTAAGATGGTGCCTAACTCTAAATGCCCCCGGTGGTGCCTAACCCTAAATCCCCCCTAGTGGTACCTAACCCTAAGACCCCCCTGTGGTGCCTGACCCTAAGTCCCCCCTGGTGCTGCCTAACCCTAAATCTCCCCTGGTGGTGCCTAACCCTAAATCCCCCCTGGTGCTGCCTAACCCTAAATCTCCCCTGGTGGTGCCTAACCCTAAATCCCCCTGTTGGTCCCTAACCCTAAATCCCCCCTGGTGGTGCCTAACCCTAAGACCCCCCTTAGTGATCACTTTTTTTGTGTGGATAATAATGTTTTACAAATAATGACTGTAAAAAATATATTACAATTCACTTACTGATTGCTTTATTATGTGGATAATAATGTTTTACAAAGAGTAAGTGATACAATTTTAAATAACATTTTAGTTAAATACAATGTAATTCGTCACAGGTGCATTTTGTAAACTTAAATCATCACAAGCGCAGTTTGAAAACATTAATAATCTCCAGGCGGCGTTTGAAAACGTTAATAATCTCCGGGCGCCCTTTTTTCCTATTCGGCGCCAGTCAAATGATATTTACTATGGGAGTAAATGGTGGTGCCCTTTTTGTCCACTTGCCTCATGCGCCCAAATTTCCTGCTTCCTTTAACCTTCCTGGCGGTAAGCCCGAGCTGAGGTCGGGCTATGCCGCCGGAAGGCACCGCTCAGGCCCCGCTGGGCTGATTTGCATAATTTTTTTTTTTGGCTACACGCAGCTAGCACTTTGCTAGCTGCATGTGCAATCCGATCACCACCGCTCCCCGCCGATCCGACGCTATCCGTCGCGCCGCAGCCGCCCCCCCCAGACCCCGTGCGCTGCCTGGCCAATCAGTGCCAGGCAGCGCACGGGGTGACGTCATCCCGCCCGTCGCCATGGCGACGGGGGAAGCCCTCCACTGATCTCCGATTGCCGGAGCCGATTGGAGGGGCTGGGCGGATGTCGCTGAGCAGCGGCTATCATTTAGCGAGACCTTGTCTCGCTACATGATATAATTTTTTTTTTAAAGGGCTGTGCTGCCCCCCTGGCGGATTTTAATAAACCGCCAGGAGGGTTAAAGTGAACCCAAAGGTGAAAATAAACTGATGAGATAAACAATTATATTTATCCTCTTACTCCTAAAAACAACTTTTTAAAGGATCTTTTATATTTAAACATTTACAAAATAGGTTGAATGTTTTACGGTCTCTAATCAGTGGCAGCCTATTTAGTGTCCCAGAAAAAGGTCAATAGTTCATATATTACCTGGGGCTTCCTCCGATGTCTGCAGCTTCGGTACCTGGTCCCCGCACTTCCGTCAGTCGGAGCCAGTCTAATGTAAGAGAAGTGAACCCTCTACGTATCTCACCAGCAGCAAAGAGCGCACTTCTCCTGCGTAGACTGGCTCCGACTGACGGAAGTGCCGTAACCCGGTACCGAAGCTGCAGACATCGGAGGAAGGCGGCGTGGGAGCGATCCAAGCGGATGGGGCTGGAGGAAGCCCCAGGTATGTATAAATCTTTTTGTTTTTGTGAGCTCTGGTTTCCTTTAAGCGCACAATGCTGAAAAGAAAGTAAACTGTGCCATTCTTTTGTTTGACTTAGCTATGCACATTTTGGGAAACTGTAAAGTGAAATCTGATTGGTTGCAATCAGTAACTGCATTTTGCATATCATCTTTTATTCTGTATTGCTTTTTCCTTAATGAATTACAGAAAGAAACATTAAAAAAATAGAAGCTGTGTATAATAAACCTAATACCTAATTTAACATTTATATTTCAAAAATGCGCAAAAATTAAGTTTTTCGAAGTAAATGCCCATTTCCTAAATAATAACATTAGAAGCCCTAATTAATCTGCAGTGTACCCGCCAGAGCTATAGTCATTTCATCCTACACTCATTTCATTGTACAATATTATTTCCATACCACGGCAAGCACATGGCAGACCAATTACGGGACGCCAAGCTGAGATAATGCCAGCCTCTCTCCCACTACCCCAGTCAAGATATTCATTTTGCAGACAGAGATTAACGCTTATAAGAAGCTTTTATAAATAGATGAAATAATATATTCCTCCTGTGCCTTAATTATTCATTAAAAGGGTAAAATGCCTTGTGTCACCGATATCACAAATACTGACAGCTTCAAGAAAACATCACACCAGTCAGATTGTTAGTGTAGATTACAGTGCAGATTATTAGGTTTGTAACCGAGACACGGGGAGTCTGTGACATGCTAATAACAATTGCATAACCAGGATTGGCAGAATGGGCGTTGCCTTTTCCACCAGGGACCCTGTTTCTCGGTTTCAAAATCAGATCTTAGCACAAAAGCGAATATTGTTTAAAAGGGAACATTTTTTTTTAAACTTATTTTTGTTTATTAGGACTTGTACTGAAAACAGGCTTTTTCATTGTGAAGTACTCTGGATATTGTACTGATTAAGGGTTCTTCAATTGACATGGGAGAGCTGGGTTTAAAATCCTGGCTAGGGTCTGTAGCTATTCAGTTAGGAGTCCTTAGGCAAGACTACCTAACACTGCAGGGTGGCCTCTTGTGTGCCCCCTTTGTGGCTGCAGCTCTTGAGCGCTTTGAGTCCAACAGGAGAAAAGCACTATATACAAAAGTTAGGATTATTAATATTGTTAATATTATTACTGACATTTCCAAGAAGGCAATTTTTTTCAACAGTGTGGTGAAGATAAGATGTAGAAAAGACAACAATCTCTACTTATCAGTCACCCAAGTCCGGGGACCTTGTTTTTGTAATGTTAGAGACTTCTTGAATGCCACAAGCCAACTAAAACCAAAACAGAACAACTATAACTAAACTATAAACTATAAATATTACTTTTGAATTTCAAGTTTTCGAATTGAAATAATTTTTTGTGTAGCCACATTTGCCTGCAGATACACACCTATTCATACAAACCCTCTACAGCCAGTTATTTCTCGTTTCCAGAGCAAAGGTCTTAATGTTTGTTAAACCTACTTCCTGTGAACCTAAAAACCTACCTACTCTTGTAGACACATAACGATCCAATGCTGTAGCAAAGGAGCAACGTTTACATTGGGCCCCCTAAGGCACGATACACATAACATTTGATATTGAGCACCAAATCCTGCCAAGGAGCCATGGATAACTGCAGTGTCAGAGAGGTTTAAGCAGAGGAGGTTAACAGTTTGTTAATTATTACCACAATTCAAAGCACATATAGAGGTGAACATTACCAGCATTACATCAATGAAATACTATTACAGAAGATAAACAGTGGCCTTTCCTGTGGCCCTGGTGAGGTCACTAGCCCTGCATCCTCTATTGTTTGATACATGGCTTTATATTGCTGCGTGGTTGCATTGCTTCTGTGAGCATTTCCTGATTACCCTCATGCTCAGAGTATGAACAACTTCCATGTACAAGGATTTTAGGGGACTAGTCACTAATGGTGGTATGTGTGCAGGTAAGGGCCCGTTTCCACTATCGCGCATCTGCATGCGTTTCCTGCATGCAGATTCGCACAGCCAATATAAGTGGATGGGCCTGTTTCCACTAGTCAGTTTTCCTGAGCGTTTTTCTGTGCAGGATTTTTCTGCACGGCAGTGCCCTCAGAATTCGCCTGCATGTGGAATGCATGCGAATCGCCGCTAATGTATTTAATAGGGAAATCGCCTGCGGCTTTGGTTTGCGAATTTTCATGCGAATTCGCATGGAAATCAATGGAAATGCACACCGGCACTGCCATGGTTAAATTCGCATACTTCGTCATTCATGCGAATTTTTATGCGAATTCGCATAAAGATTCGCATACACCCGCATGCGAAATTCGCATCCGCATGTGAATTTTTACCGCGTCGATTCGCACCGCACAAGTGGAAACGGGCCCTCAATGCTATCAGTTGTTGCTGCAAACTACATAATGTGTATTTTGTAGTTTGCGTAACTCACGTTATACATTTAAGGCATAGGTTGCTTTGTAACATGAGCCATGCAAATAGCATAACGCATATTAAACAGGCAATGCAGGCCTTGTGTGTATAACCCAAGTTATGCAAACTATGTAATGAGCAGTGCATAGTTTGCTTAGTACCCAGCAAACTTTACTAGGGATGGTAGTGGGTAGGATGGAGGCGCCCACCGGCGTAACAATAGGGGATGCGACCCCTGCACCCCTAGGGCCCGCTCAGGGACTTTTGGGGGGCAGGAGGGGTCGCAACATAAGAGGAGAGCGTGGCCGCAGATCGGTGGGGAGGGGGGACATTCCCCCCCCCTCACCTCGGGCTCTCCTCTCAGCGCTCCCCCTCCTGCAATCATTGGTGGCAGCGGGCGGGGGGCGGTAGACTGAATACATACCTCCTTAGCGCCGGAGGTCTCCCATCAGTAAGTGCTTCATGTGACTTCCTGTTATGTTACTTATGTATTCAGTCTACCGCCGCCCGCCCACTGCCGCTAAATATTGCAGGAGGGAAAGTGCTGAGAGGAGAGCCCAAGGTGAGAGGGGGGGGAATGTCCCCCCTCCCCACCGATCTGCGGCCACGCTCTCCTCTTATGTTGCGACCCCTCCTGCCCCCCAAAAGTCCCTAAGCGGGCCCTGGGGGGGGGGGGGGGGGCCGGATTTGTTTTGGCAGGGGGGCCCGGGGATTTCTAGTTACGCCCCTGGAGGCACCCAATGTATGTTCTATTTTGGTATTTTTAAATGCAAATTAAAAAATCATATAATAAAAAGAGAGGTAATTGCTTACCTCTTAAGAAGATTTAGACACCTGATCAACTGGAAAAAAGTTTTTACTGAAAAAGCAATCTGACAACACGTTTCACTTGTCATGGCCTCCTTCCTCAGGTCAATACCAGGGGTGCTCATTTGGATTCCACAGAATTGAAATTTCTGCATTTCCGTTCAGAATTCGGAAAACGGAATTCTGCGGAAATCTGGTTTGCCGGAACGCTGTAATTTTAGCCCAGTCACAGAACTCGGAAGCATTGAACCCATTAGAGAATGCAGAATTTTTCTGCGAACATCGGATTACTGCGGTCATTTTAGACCAATCACAAGATTACAGATTTCTGATTTCCAATTTCTCTTTAACGGAAATTTGAAAATAGAAAATCAGAAATTGGCATTGACAGAAATCGTAATTTCCGCAGAATCGGAAATGGGCATTTCCAACCAACCCTAAACTTTATGTGTACTGTCTGCAGACATAACATTTTGAAAAGGAAAGGAATACGGATGATGTCATCTTTTTTTTACTTTAAAAATAGCTAATTGTCTGTCTGCAGTTTTCTCCTGACGGACTCAAAGCGCTCAAGAGCTGCAGCCACTGGGACGCGCTCAAGAGGCCACTCTGCAGTGTTAGGGAGTCTTGCCTTGAACTCCTTACCGAATAGGTACTGACCCTAGCCAGGATTCGAGCCCTGGTCTCCCATGTCAAAGACGGTGTCCGTAACCAGTACACTATCCAGCCACTACTTGCTGCCACTCCCCGATGCACTGCACGTGACATCTTCCTGGCAATTCCATCTTCAGATGGAATCTGTATGCAGCACATCAGTGAGAGGTGGTGACATAGGTGAGATAATCTTGTGTGCCGCAAACTGTACCCCCCTTCATGCTGGGACAGTTTTACGGTGGGGATATGAGAAGTTAATGGGGTTTGCGGTGGGAATGCTTTTTTAAAAAATTTTGATAGCAACTACCACTGGTGTCCCAAGGACATCTTGTAAAAATAGAGTTATGACATAAGTAATTGTATCTCTAATACTGCACAAAAGTTTCCTTGATACCCTTATTTTAATATTCAGGGATTAAAATATAGGTTTGAACTTTGCGCCATATTTAGCATCACACTTATATTACTATTGCTCATTCAGCTGCCGCACAGAGAAGTGATGACCTACTAAATCACTACCCAGCTATATTTTGGGGTCTCTAGTTAGTTACCATGAGAGCTACTGCTGCAGTCTAACTGTCACCGCTGTTCTCGCAATGAGAAAAAAGTAAACACTGGCAAGTTCTTTATAGTATGATTATTATGCATACACATGGTTATCTCATCATGGCACATGTTACTTCATGAGCCCTTTAAGGACTACATTTGATTGCAGAATTAACCAACCATGGATTCATGCGATCTGCTTTGGTTCGGATCTGCCTGCCCCACTTAGAATCCCCAGCTTGGACTTGAATTACAAAGCAGGTTGAACTGAGCTACAAATCTTTAGACAGGTAAAACAACTCACATACACATCTCAACTGTATTGTGCTGTTAGGTGGAGGATCCACTTTAAATGCTAAATAGAGTGCTTCAGGTTTTATGGTTATTACCCCCTATAATTTGTGCCTATTCCTCTCTGCAGTGTAATTGTTAAGGAAGGATGGAGAGAATGGAAGACTGTAACAAATGGAATTTCTCTATACTTAACTGTGATTCCAACACATGGGTGCTCATGTCAGCCTGACACAAGCTTATTACTCTGCTAACAAAGGCACACAAAAATAGTACAGTTGAAATAAGCATTGTTTATTAATGGATCCTTACAGACAGCAACAAGTGATGGAAGCGCATTAACGTCACACAGAACTAATAAACTGGTCAATAGATTCTCAAGGCGGAACAGTAATGTTTGACAGGTACAAAAACATGATACAAAACATTACAGAAGACCCAATGGTAATAAGAATCAGCTAACCCTCATGATTCTAAAAATGATGCACCAGCTTGGCCTGATGGGCCCTCCTACATGCAGTGCAGTGGGGACTTTCTGTAGTCCTAGTTCCAACCTGTTCTTTTTGAGCACCTGATCAGATCACTGTGAGGGGCAAGTGGTGAGTTCCTTAGATTTCCATTACCTGAAATCTGTGGACACTGTTCGAAAGCCTACAGTCTTCCACCAGGCCCTCTTTAGTAGGTGAAAAGAGGTTAGTTGAAAGGAAGTTGGACTTTTACCTATGTAGTTGGTAGGCTCTGGATGGTCCACAGGCTTCCCGGATCATCCTTGAGTCCACTGTTCTTGCCTAGGACCCTCCTCTTCATGGCCAAGAGCTGGATGAATATGCTCTTGTTGCTGTGCTCCCATCTGTGGATGAGCCCATCTGTACTGGGCAAGTGTAAATACCAAACAAAGCTGCTTGTGCAGGGAGGAGAAAGCCATGCACCAAACTTTTCATTTCACTGGGCACATGCAGAATGTGCTTGCATACCCAGTATGGATGCACTCGGTCATGGACTGGAGCGTGGCTATGAGAGCATATTCAACAAGCTCTTGTAGAATATCATCAGATGGTCCCAGAGTTTGAACTGTGAGCTCAAGGAGAATTGTGGAAGCCGCTGGACTATCTGGAGGCTTTTAACTACTGAGGTAAGTATGTATTATTTTAACAATTCCTCACTTAAACCTCACTTCAAAAAGCCAAGCACCAGCCTCCGCTAACAAAAAAAATGCAAGCTACCCTCAGCCACTCTCTATGTGGTGGAAGAGGTGTACCATTTTATCAGCAAGTATCGGATACCTTAAATCCAACAAAAATAAAAAAAATTAAGCAATGCGAATTCGTAAAGCAATCGTGTTGACTAGTGTAAAATATACATATGGCCTTTAGAACTTTTCATATTGAAAAATGATTTGGATACTTGTGCGTGCCATAGTTGTGTACCTATCTTTTCAATTTTAAGAACTCTCCTGCTTGTTATTTCCTGCTAGCTAGCTCTATGGCACACCTACGTCTTGTGCACTACAAAGTCCCACCACTGGAATGTAGGGATTCTGGGAAATGTGTCCACAAAGGGGAGAATGCAAGTACTACTACAGTTTCAAACACATTTGTCCCAATAATTTGGTATTCCATCTAGCAATTTCTTTCCCTACACTGTTTATTTAATTTCTTGTCTTACTTGCTGTTGGAATTAGCCTTGGGTTAGTTGGGATTTATTGCCGTCAACTGGAACATATCTACAAAATACACATTTTGTAGATGGTTACAAATCAAGTGGTTCAAAATATTAGTGGCAGCCACATGAGCACTCTGGGCACTGCCATGTGTCTCCTCCTTTAGAAAGTCAGCGTCAAAGGGAGGGCAGCCTGAACTTCCACAGAGCCAAGAAAGGCAAAACAGGACTGTTCCAGTTTTGGCAATGCTGAATTCATGATCAGAAAACTGAACATTAAAGCTTAAAAAAGATATTTTCTTATATTTATTTTTAATGAAACTATTGCAGAACAGTGGGGTATGGGAGAGGGAGATAAAATGACCTTATTTAATCTATTAGCAGAGTTTAGCATATGGGTTCTACCCATCCACTGACACACAAAGCCGTAGATGTCCCAGGCACCTGGTTCCAGATTATGGACACTTCACAGCCTAGCTAGATATGGGCTTCTCCAGTGAATGCTGTTGTTGGCAGGTGTTGCAGCTTTTTGTGGCCACTAGGTCCTACATGAAAATCCTGCTGCCTGTCCATCATGTTGGTTTAGCAGGTCCCTGAGCCTGATGCCACTGTTAGATGAAACCATGTGCCTGGGGCTCCTAAACTTAGGCTACAGGACATGAGGGAGGATACCATGTGGATAGTGCATAATAATAACTATCAACCTTTCATTTTTAACATCAGATTAAGGATTGCAAACTGATATTACCGGTACTGTTAGGTATATAGCACAATTTATTGTTTTACTTACATAAAAAAAGAGCCAAAAATCTACTTGCATAAGCAATGTACAAATAAACCAGCTTGTTCAGTTATTTCACAAATGCCTCCCCTCCATATTTGCCACACATGCAATTTTTATTTATCATCCATCCTACGGTAGGTGCATTTCGCCCCTAAAGTCATAAAGTGTTTTTGGATCATTTATGTTTTGAAAAAACAAAAATGTAATAAGACACAGCATTGACACAATACAATTTACAGTTATGCGAAAAAGAACAATAAATCACGTCACAACAATCTTGACATTCTTTACAGTTTGTTAAGGTTGTTTATGCATTTGTTTTTTCAATGGCAAAACTGGTTATTAATTAGAATACAACAAATTTTGCAACCTAATAAGTGATACTTATAAAAGAAAGAGAGAAAGTTTGGGGCAGCTAATCGAGACTCTTTGCCTGAAAGTAGAGGTCATTGGTTGTGGGCCTCCTTCTCTGTCCCGTCAGTTGTATCTTTTTACAAGCTTTAAAAATTGGGGAGTTCTAAAACATTTTACCGATAGAGTATGCATATCCAAAGCACACATAAAAGCAATCACTATCATAGCACCAATGAAGAGCTATGGCAGCGGCTGAAGGAAGGCCCTACATGGGTTCTCAAGTCAAGGGGCCTCAGTACCGTCACAACCTCGTACCGTCTGATGCTATGCCACTGGTCTCATAACAACAGAGTACAGAGAGTATCACTACCAAAGTTGCAGTGAAGAGAGATTGAGCTTGTTGTTAGCATTAGATATTCTTAGCTGGCTTCAGATCAAAATTAAAAGATCATTTTGAAGAACATTAAATTTTGCAAGCACATTTACAGCAGCAATCTAGATTCATGCAATCTTATTTATTTTATAAGTTATGCATGCTTCATGCATTGTTGAAAACCAGTATACCAATGTCTGGCCTCCAGTTTAGCCTGAAGTGAGGATCAGCAAGCACAGATTCAAGAGAACCTACCCATTGTCTAGAGGGAGGCTGTGGCAAAAAGTGTTTATTGACCCGGATGTCCACCTCATGTCACGATGCTCCATACTCCCTTTACTTCCTGTTTCACAGCTGGAACTTCCTCTATAAAACATGATGGGCTAGATTCAGTAAACGGTGCTAACCCAGTTAGCATGCCTAAACACTTTGGGCGTGTTAACTAGGGTGCTAACTAGGTTAGCAACTTTTCCAAATCAGTCCGCGCACAAAGTCCCGTGCGCAAAACTTTGCGTGCGCAAAGTCCGGTGCGCGCAAAATGTTGCATCGCGATGGCCCTATAACGTCGCATTGGATGTGACTTTAACGTTGCATGCATGCGACTTTAACGTCGCATACGTGAGACGTTAAGGTCGCATCCAATGCGACGTTACAGGACCATTAGGTGCAACATTTTCATTGCACCGCGATGCAACGTTTCGCGCGCACCGGACCTTGTGTGCGCACAAAAGTTTGTGAGCGGGGCTTTGCGCGCGATGCGTTTTGCACGCGTTTTAATGCGCGAACAGCTGGTTTAGGCGTGAAAAGGCGTGCTAAGTAGGCGTGCTAACACTTAGCACCATTTACTGAATCAAGATCGAAGTGTTGAGAGGATGGAGTGCGGTTCTTGTGGAGTAGACGCAGCCCTGCAAATAGCAAATGACAGTCTCTAGGCTGACCTTAAAGCGGATCCGAGATGAAAAACTAACTATAACAAGTAACTTGTCTATATATCTTATCTAAAGTTTAGAGTAGTTTACACAGCAAATCTAGCTGCAAACAGTTTCAATAGAATATGATTATTACTTCCTGAGATACAATGACAGCAGCCATGTTGTGTGTAAACATTACACACAGGCAAGCTTATCTGTATCTTCAGCACACAGCCTGTAAAAAAAACCTAATTCCCTTCCTCCTCCCTCCTCCCCTCTGCCTCTGAAATCTCTGGCTAGTAATACCTACCCCTCCTCCTGCTCAGACTGAGCTCCCATGAGCCCTTGCTACTGTCTGAAAATGCCAAGGCTCTCCGATAAACTGTGGGCGAGGCTTGTTTAGTTTATAGGGAAGTAGAGTATTAAAACAAAAACAAAAAAGTATTTGGCTTCAGGAATGCCCTATAAACAATAGGAAAGGAACACAATTAGGCAATGAGTAAAAGTTCATCTCGGATCCACTTTAAAACCTGTAATTTAGATGGGAAGCGTAAGAAGCAGAAACAGATACCCTCACTTCCGGTCATCTGAGCTTATTGCTTATAATGAAACATAACTGAAGTTGTGAAATTTGTTGTAATCTAATTGGCCAGTTTAACTGTTGATCAACATTGTTTTCAGACGATTAAATGTTATGCATTTGTACTTCCTCACATCTTGAAGGATGTTTGCTGTCTAAACATTTAATAACACATATGCTACATAACACATGTATGTATGTACGTACACTTCTCTGCCCTGCCTAAGACATAACACAAACACACACATGCACCTACGCACTTCGCATGCAAGTTGTTCATATGATTTTATAAAACAGCTGCAAGAAATGTTTTTTCTTAGTGAATCTGATGTCTTGAAGTGAAAGACTTGCTGTTGTAACAGCTTTTCTGCACAGCATCCGAAAGTTGCAAAACTATGCAATACGAACAGCCGCAGCTGTTTTTTGATACAAAAAACAAACATTTCATACAGCAAGAAGCAACATATCACATATCCCCATAGAACAGTGCAGTCTAAAGTAATACGAAACAACACGTACTACTCTAGACGCCACAAGAAAAAAGAAAAACATCTTGCACACACACAGATTTTTGATTCAGCTCAACATATGTACTGAAATTAATTAGCTAAACAGGCTTTTATGCAACACAAGATATACACCCACGCAGACTCTCTCACACGCGGGCACCTCGTGATTTGCTGTTGATTCGCTTGTGCTGCATGGATGCACCATGTGACAGCAGCGTTGAGGGCTGGTTGTTGGGGTCTGAGGAACTATTGGATATTATGCTTTCCTTGTACTTGCTCATCAGAGACATCTTTGCGTTCTCGCCTCCCGAAGACGCAGAATTCAGGGCGAATACTGGAACAACAACATGTGGAAAAAAAGCAAAGAAAAATTACTTGTGTGATTGGCAGGCTGAAACCAGAACAGTCATTCAAGGACGTTAGAATTGACAAATAATATGGCAATGCTACAACAGCGCATGAAGGTAAATTAAATTTTATTCCAAGAAGCTGTCAGCCTAACAGGTAGTAATTGCTGCAGCCTAACAAGATCCCCTAATTGTGTATTCAAAGGTAACGCTAGCAAAAAAGGAGAAGTGTGGATGGTTCTATTATTTTGGATGTTACACATTTAGAGGTTTTTTGTTACCTTATGAAAGTAAATGTTGCTAAATTAGGCTATGTTATGAATAATTACGCCACATAAAAATTCAAAGGATATACTTCAACAGATATACTTTAAGAGTAAGTCCGCTAAATCTGGTTGTGTGGGAGAAATTTGCACCGCAGGATCAGCAATCAACTAAATGGCTAGACATCAAAACCCTAGCGGGTGATAAGAAGTCTTTAGAATCCTAATTTTACCCAAAGTCCCAAAAAAGGTATGAGGGAAAAAGACACTCTAGATTTATTTGCTTTTATTGCTATTACCGGTACCCAGTGAAATGAAAACTTGGCTCTCCAGCTGTTAAGGAACTACAAGTCCCACAATGCATTGTGGGAGTCTGACAGCCACAGTCATGATTCATAAAGGCAAAGGCATTGTGGGACTTGTAGTTCCTTAACCGCTTGCTGCCCGCGTCACGCCAGTAGGCGTGGCCGCGGCGACAGCCCCAGGACCAGCTAACGCCAATTGGCGGAAAGTCCTGGGGCAGCAGTTTACAGGAGATCGCGCGCGCATCTCCCGCTTGGTGGGCGGAGCTGAGCTCCGCCTTCAGTCTCCGAGCGGCGATTGCCGCTCTGGAGACTGTTACACGGCGAAACTGCCGTGTATTTACATGTGCAGCGCTGCGATCAGCAGCAGCGCTGCACTGGGGACAGCCGTGTGACACGGCTGTCCCCATGGGGGACAAGAGAGCGATCGGCTCTCATAGGCAGAAGCCTATGACAGCTGATCGCTGTGATTGGCCGGCTGGGGGGAGGGAGGGGATTTAGAAAAAAAAAAAAAAGAAAATATCAAAAAATATTAAAAAAACAAACAAACAAATATTTATAAAAAAATAAATAAACACAGGGGGGGCGATCAGACCTCACCAACAGAGAGCTCTGTTGGTGGGGAGAAAAGGGGGGGGGGGAGATCACTTGTGTGCAGAGGTATACGGCCCTGCAGCTTGGCCTTAAAGCTGCAGTGGCCAGTTAAGGTAAAATTAGGCTGGTCACTAGGGGGGTTTACCACCATGGTCCTCAAGAGGTTAAAGTGAATGGGAACCGCATCTAAAAAAATGAGACAGATACTTACCCAAGTAGAGGGAAGGCTCTGCGTCCTATAGAGCCTTCCCGCTCCTCTCCTGGTCCCCTCGTTCCAGTGCTGGCTCGCCCGGTAGCAGTATTTGACTAATTTAGTCAAATACTGCTTTACCCGGCCGAAGGAGGCTTCAGAAGTCTTCAGGGAGCCCAAGTGCTCCTGAAGAAAGGCGGCCCTGTACTGCACAAGAACGCTCTCTTGCACGCTCACGCCTGTGCAGTATGGAGTCGCACGTCTTCGGGAGGACACGGCTCCCGAAGACTTCCAAATACCCTTTCGGTGACGGATTGAAACGGGGGGGAGGGGGGGGGGGCAGCACAGGATAGAGGGCACCGAGAGAGGAGACGGAAGGCTCTATACAACCCAGAGCCTTCCCTCTCCTTAGGTAAGTATTTGCTTCATTTTTTTAAAAATGCGGTTCTCATTCACTTTAACAGCTGGAGAGCCAAGTTTGCAGATCACTGCCGGTACATAATGCCGGTATTACTAATCAAATCTTATCAAATCTTGTCTCTTCCTGTTTCAGTAAGCCAGCACGTATTCAGTAGGAGTTCTTGGGCAAGACTCCTTAACATTGCCACCGCCTACCGAGTGCTCTCCAGTTGCTGCCTCGCAAGCGCTTTGAGGCTGAAAGGAGAAAAGCGCTATACAAATATTGTAATTATTATAATTACTAATAACGAGGTGAATTCACAAAATGATGGTAGATGCCAGATGTGCACAAAGCGCACATAAAGTTCACCAGGCTATAACTGTAACGCGCACTACACAAATAGCATAAAACACATGCAACATCTATAACGTGCACGAGCAACACACATGAATAATACACTTCAGTGCTTTCAGAGTTTCTGCTTTCCTGTAGTAATACTGCAGTTCAGTGGTGCTCGGATCATTTCCGTGATCACGGAATAGCCATGATTCACCAGCACTTTTTCAATATTCGAAATCCAAATCATTCACGGAAAAAATCCGGGTCAAATTCATAAATCCGTTTCAAATCCGGAAATGAATCACAGATTTTTTTTTCAATCACGGCTGAATAGTGGAATCCGTGATTGGGGGGTATCCGAGCATCACTGCTGGAGTTAAATCATAAATAATCTTGAATTATCTTGCCTTACCTATTTTTTTAAACTCAACTATAAAAATAAGCAATTCAAGAGATAAACAGATCGGTTTTGGTGTGGTGTGTTGATTCAATAAAAGTCAGACAGCACTCTCCAACTTCATCTTTGTAGGGGCGCCTCTCCTCCATGACCTGGTGGCATATTACTATGTTATAACATGTTATGGGTCACAGAGAAGATGTGGCCAGTAGTGGATGAAGTTGCAGAGTGCATAGAGCGAGGGACTGACAGAGGAGCACGTCCACCCACACAGGTCAGCCACCACTCTGTAAAAGACATTGCAAGGCCCCCGGGGGAGCACAGTTAAGTTGGAGGGTGATTGGAGGAGGGGGGGGGGGGGGGGCAGCAGCTGGCTCTGGAGCCCTGAAGGGAAATTTGTCTGCAACAAAGAGCCTCTAATGCGGCTTTTTGTTTGGGGGAGGGTTTGTCGTGTGCCCCATTGTTACTAGAACCGGCCCTGGGTATAGTTTGTACGTTTGCAGAATTCTCACTTGTTCTTTGCTGCAGACCAGACACTCACGCCTCTTCCTGGCAGCAGGCCCTTATACTGGTCTCTGGCTGCAGGCTCTCTCACCTGTTCATGGCTGCAGACTCTCTCACCTCTTCCTGGCAGCAGGCCCTCCCACTGGTCTCTGGCTGCAGGCCCTCCTACTATTCTCTGGCTGCAGGGATTCTCACCTGTTCCTGTCTGCAGGCCCTCCCACCGGTCTCTGGCTGCAGGCCCTCCTACTATTCTCTGGCTGCAGGCCCTTCTACTATTCTCTGGCAGCAGGGATTCTCCCCTGTTCTTGTCTGCAGGCCCTCCCACCGGTCCATGGCTGAAAGCCCTCCTACCAATCTTAAGCTACAAGCTCTCTCACCTGTTCCTGTCTGCAGGTTTGCAGAAGTGACCTGCTCTGCTCCCATCATTCTCTGTTTCCAGGCTCTCCCACACTTGGCAGCTGTCTAAGGCCTGACTCTTGCCAAGTGGTGAGTTGGGATAGCTGAACCCACTATCTCTCCAAGTCTAAAACCCTATATGTTAATTGCTGGTATAAATCTGAGAAACCCCTGGAACTGAAAGAGCAACATGACATACAGGCCATTCACTTTTTATTTTAGAAAGTATGAAATAAGTTTCGGCCACTTCGCTGTTAGAGGTTAATGCTCTTTGGTCATTATCCATATACTTTGTACTCAAGCATAAATTAAACAGTACCCATCATGAAAAAGGAAGCAAAAGGTTTGACTAAAACATCACCTTCAGAAAAGGGGCAGTGGACTGAGCTCCCAGCTATGATGTTGAAATTTCTTTTGATGTATGTGGCTAACCAGAGGTTGGTAAGAAGGGAGCAGCATATTCGGTAGTGTAACTGGAGCCTAATTTTTCATGTGTAGATAAGGGAAGGATAGGGTTTTTTTGTTTTTTTTAGGGTTAGATGGTTTAGGTTAGCCATCCGGCAGGTATTACTTAAAATGGAACTAAACTCAAAACTTTTTCTCTGCTCTAAAAGATTAGCCACAGCATGATAACCTTCATGGGAAAAGAATTTCATTAACATGTATGAAAATTAAAAAAAAAAAAACCTAAACACAAAGGGCTCGATTCACAAAGCGGTGCTAACCCAGTTAGAGACTTTAGGCATGATAACCATTGCACAACGCTGGTGAAAAGCCAGTTTAGGCGTGATAAGTTTAGGTGTGATAAGTTTAGGTGTGATAAGTTTAGGCATGCTAAGTTTAGATAAGTGTAGATAGCATGCAAAGTCCCGCACGCAAAGCAGCGCCATTAAACTCTATGCGAAGTGCACCAGTCTTTGCTAGCGCAAAACTTTTGATCAGCTGTGCACTGCAGTGCTAACGCAGTTGGTGCTTAAACTTATCATGCCTAAACTTATCACACCTAAACTTATCATGCCTAAACTTATCACACCCAAACTTATCACACCTAGGGCCTGATTCACAAAGCGGTGATAACTCAGTTATCACGCCTAAAAGACTTTAGGCATGATAACCTTTGCACCACACTGGTGAAAAGCCAGTTTAGGTGTGATAAGTTTAGGCATGATAAGTTTAGGTGTGATAAGTTTAGGAGTGATAAGTTTAAGCACCAACTGGGTTAGCACCGCAGTGCACAGCTGATCAAAAGTTTTGCGCTAGCAAAGTCTGGTGCACTTCGCATAAAGTTTAATGGTGCTGCTTTGCGTGCGGGACTTTGCAAGCGAACTAAACTTATCTAAACTTAGCATGCCTAAACTTATCACACCTAAACATATCACGCCTAAACTTATCACACCTAAACTGGCTGTTCACCGGCGTGGTGCAATGGTTATCATGCCTAAAGTCTCTAACTGGGTTAGCACCGCTTTGTGAATCAAGCCCGATAAGTTTAAGCACCAACTGCGTTAGCACCGCAGTGCACAGCTGATCAAAAGTTTTGCGCTAGCAAAGTCTGGTGCACTTTGCATAGAGTTTAATGGCGCTGCTTTGCGTGCGGGACTTTGCATGCTATCTACACTTATCTAAACATAGCATGCCTAAACTTATCACACCTCTAGGGCTCGATTCACATAGCGGTGCAAAGTGTTAGCACCATGGTGAAAAGGCCCTTATCACGCCTAAAGTCACTTTAGGCATGATAAGAAGAAACTCGCGCGAAGTTGCCGCGCGTACGCGCGTAAGTGCGCGCGCAACACCCGACGCTTCGCGCGAAGCTCCCATTAAACCCTATGGGACTTTGCGCGCGCTCTTACGCGCGTACGCGCGAACGCGCTTACGCGCGGTAACTTCGCGCGAAGAGCAGGAAAAATCGGTGATAACTCAGTGGTGAAAAGGTCATCACGCCTAAAGTCTTTTAGGCGTGATAACTGGGTTATCACCGCTTTGTGAATCGAGGCCCTAGGGCCTGATTCACAAAGCGGTGCTAACAGTTAGCACCCTGGTAAAAAGCCCTTTATCATGCCTAAACTCAGTTTAGGCATGATAAGTTTAGGAGTGATAAGTTTAGGTGTGATAAGTTTAGGCATGATAAGTTTAGGTGTGATAAGTTTAGGCATGCTAAGTTTAAGCGGCAACTGCGTTAGCACCGCAGTGCACAGCTGATCAAAAGTTTTACGCTAGCAAAGACTGGTGCACTTTGTATAAAGTTTAATGGCGCTGCTTTGCGTGCGGGACTTTGCAAGCGATCTAAACTTATCTAAACTTAGCATGCCTAAACTTATCACACCTAAACTTATCAAACCTAAACTTATCATGCCTAAACTGGCTTTTCACCAGCGTGGTGCAATGGTTATCACGCTTAAAGGGCCTGATTCACAAAGCGGTGCTAACCCAGTTAGAGACTTTAGGCATGATAACCATTGCACCACTCTGGTGAAAAGCCAGTTTAGGGGCTCGATTCACAAAGCGGTGCTAACCCAGTTAGCATGCCTAAAAGACTTTAGGCATGATAACCATTGCACCATGCTGGTGAAAAGCCAGTTTAGGGGCTCGATTCACAAAGCGGTGCTAACCCAGTTAGCATGCCTAAAAGACTTTAGGCATGATAACCATTGCACCATGCTGGTGAAAAGCCAGTTTAGGCGTGATAGTTTAGGTGTGATAAGTTTAGGTGTGATAAGTTTAGGCATGCTAAGTTTAGATAAGTTTAGATCACTTGCAAAGTCCCGCACGCAAAGCAGCGCCATTAAACTTTATACGAAGTGCACCAGTCTTTGCTAGCGTAAAACTTTTGATCAGCTGTGCACTGCGGTGTTAACGCAGTTGGGGCTCGATTCACCAAGCGGTGCAAAGTGTTAGCACCGTGGTGAAAAGGCCCTTATCACGCCTAGGCCTCGATTCACAAAGCGGTGATAACCCAGTTATCACGCCTAAAAGACTTTAGGCGTGATGACCTTTTCACCACTGTGTTATCACCGATTTTTCCTGCTCTTCGCGCGAAGTTACCGCGCGTAAGCGCGTTCGCGCGTACGCGCGTGAGAGCGCGCGCAAAGTCCCATAGGGCTTAATGGGAGCTTCGCGCGAAGCGTCGGGTGTTGCGCGCGCACTTACGCGCGTACGCGCGGCAACTTCGCGCGAGTTTCTTCTTATCATGCCTAAAGTGACTTTAGGCGTGATAAGGGCCTTTTCACCATGGTGCTAACACTTTGCACCGCTTTGTGAATCGAGCCCCTAAAGTCACTTTAGGCATGATAAGAAGAAACTCGCGCGAAGTTACCGCGCGCAAAGTTTTGCGCGCGCAACCGCGCACGCGCGCGCGCAGCGGCCCCCGCTTCGCGCGAAGCTCCCATTAAGCCCTATGGGACTTTGCGCGCGCTCTCACGCGCGTACGCGCGAACGCGCGTACGCGCGGTAACTTCGCGCAAAGAGCAGGAAAAATCGGTGATAACTCAGTGGTGAAAAGGTCATCACGCCTAAAGTCTTTTAGGCGTGATAACTGGGTTATCACCGCTTTGTGAATCGAGGCCATCATGCCTAAACTTATCACACCTAAACTTATCATGCCTAAACTTATCACACCTAAACTTATCACACCTAAACTTATCACACCTTGGGCCTGATTCACAAAGCGGTGCTAACAGTTAGCACCCTGGTGAAAAGCCCTTTATCATGCCTAAACTCAGTTTAGGCATGATAAGTTTAGGTGTGATAAGTTTAGGTGTGATAAGTTTAGGCATGATAAGTTTAGGTGTGATAAGTTTAGGCATGATAAGTTTAAGCGCCAACTGCGTTAGCACCACAGTGCACAGCTGATCAAAAGTTTTACGCTAGCAAAGACTGGTGCACTTCGTATAAAGTTTAATGGCGCTGCTTTGCGTGCGGGACTTTGCTAGCGAACTAAACTTATCTAAACTTATCATGCCTAAACTTATCACACCTAAACTTATCATGCCTAAACTTATCACACCTAAACTGGCTTTTCACCAGAGTGGTGCAATGGTTATCATGCCTAAAGTCTCTAACAGGGTTAGCACCGCTTTGTGAATCGAGCCCCTAAACTTATCATGCCTAAACTGAGTTTAGGCATGATAAAGGGCTTTTCACCAGGGTGCTAACTGTTAGCACCGCTTTGTGAATCAGGCCCAAAGTCTCTAACTGGGTTAGCACCGCTTTGTGAATCGAGCCCAGTGTTTACGTATAAGGAGATAGCCACCAGAGATCCTGGCTCTTTTGTGTTTACAAACAGTTTGATCTGACTAATCAAACAAATAACACATCCACAGTGATTTATATATTCAGAATGTTGTAGAGTTTGGATCCACTTTAATAAAGTTAAGCTGGCCATACACTAGGCCAATTCCCCGCCCATCGACAGCAGATTCGATCACTGGGATCTAATCTGCTGTCAAATCATTAACATTAACGCTAAATTTCGATCTATTTCGTCCCAAAATAGATCAGTCCCGTCGATCGCTCCGTGCGGGAAATTACCGTCGATCGCCCGCGGGGAGTGCGTCGCTAGCAGCGTTCGAGTGCCCGACGACAGACGCAATGCAGCTGCAATACATTACCTGCTCCGCCAACGCCACTCCCCAGGTTTCCGCTGTCTTCTTCTTCGCGCTGGTCTCCGGATCCAGCAGGCTTCACTTCTTCCTGTTCCGGCAGGAAGTTTAAACAGTAGAGGGCACTGTACTGTTTAAACTTCCCCCAGACAGAAAGAAGTGAAGCCTGCCGGACCTGGAGACCAAACCAGAGCGGAGAAGAAGACAGCGGAGACCGGGGGGAGTCGCGCCGGCCGGAGCAGGTAATGTATGTGGGGGGGGGGGGGGGGGGGGTTGGAGCGACGGCAGCACCACCACCTCCACAGATTGTGAACGGTTTCAGGCACGATTCACAATCTGATGCAGTAAAGGCAGCCATACGATCCCTCTCTGATCAGATTCGATCAGAGAGGGATCTATCTGTTGGTCGAATCTGATGGCAAATCGACCAGTGTATGGCTACCTTTAGATGTCATTAAGGACAGGTGAGATTAGGTGGCCAAAAAAAGCCTTGGCTTTTATTAGAGTGGTAAGGTAAGGATAAAAGGCTTCTAAAAGGGAGGGATAGATTAAAAAATAATTTAAGATTAGCTGACCAACAAGGTAACAAACACTAAAACCATCAGCCAATCAGTGTCACTAAGCTAAAACAATGTACAATCACAAACCAAATGAAGTAAATCCAAATGTATGCAGTATAAGAATCTGTAAGCACTAAGCACCACCATTTATGATTTTTTTGGAAGTTCCTTGATCACATTTCTCTTTTAGCTACATGTGAAGTTTATACGTTCTGTGGGCCTGATTCACAAAGCGGTGCTAACAGTTAGCACGCTGGTAAAAAGCCCTTTATCACGCCTAAACTCAGTTTAGGCATGATGGGCTCGATTCACAAAGCGGTGATAACTCAGTTATCACGCCTAAAAGACTTTAGGCATGATAACCATTGCACCATGCTGGTGAAAAGCCAGTTTAGGCGTGATAAGTTTAGGCATGATAAGTTTAGGTGTGATAAGTTTAGGCATGCTAAGTTTAGATAAGTTTAGATCGCTTGCAAAGTCCCACACGCAAAGCAGCGCCATTAAACTTTATACAAAGTGCACCAGTCTTTGCTAGCGTAAAGCTTTTGATCAGCTGTGCACTGCGGTGCTAACGCAGTTGGTGCTTAAACTTATCATGCCTAAACTTATCACACCTAAACTTATCATGCCTAAACTTATCACACCTAAACTTATCACACCTAAACTTATCATGCCTAAACTGAGTTTAGGCATGATAAAGGGCTTTTCACCAGGGTGCTGTTAGCACCGCTTTGTGAATCAGGCCCGATAAGTTTAGGGGCTCGATTCACCAAGCGGTGCAAAGTGTTAGCACCGTGGTGAAAAGGCCCTTATCACGCCTAAAGTCACTTTAGGCATGATAAGTAGAAACTCGCGCGAAGTTGCCGCGCGTACGCGCGCAACACCCGACGCTTCGCGCGAAGCTCCCATTAAGCCCTATGGGACTTTGCGCGCGCTCTCACGCGCGTACGCGCGAACGCGCTTACGCGCGGTAACTTCGCGCGAAGAGCAGGAAAAATCGGTGATAACTCAGTGGCGAAAAGGTCATCACGCCTAAAGTCTTTTAGGCGTGATAACTGGGTTATCACCGCTTTGTGAATCGAGGCCAAGGTGTGATAAGTTTAGGCATGATAAGTTTAGGTGTGATAAGTTTAGGCGTGATAAGTTTAAGCACCAACTGGGTTAGCACCGCAGTGCACAGTTGATCAAAAGTTTTGCGCTAGGAAAGTCTGGTGCACTTCGCATAGAGTTTAATGGCGCTGCTTTGCGTGTGGGACTATGCGCGTGATCTAAATATCTAAACTTATCATGCCTAAACTTATCATGCCTAAACTTATCACGCCTAAACTGGCTTTTCACCAGCGTGGTGCAATGGTTATCATGCCTAAAGTCTCTAAATGGGTTAGCACCGCTTTGTAAATCGAGCCCTGTGTGTGTGTCTGTGTGGGTTTCCTTCGGTCACTCTATCTTCTTCCCACATCCCAAAACATACAGATAAGTTAACCACTTCACCCCAAAGGGGTTTTTACCCTAACGGACAAGAGCGATTATCACCTTTCAGTGCTCATCCCTTTCATTTGCCAATAGCTTAATCACTACTAATCACAATTAAATGATCAATATCTTGTTTTTTTCAACACCAATTGGTCTTTTTGGGGTTGATATTTGTTTTCAGTAATTACTTTATTTTCTATGCATTTTAAAAGTAAAAACAAGAAAAAAAATGAAAAATACACTATTTCTCCAATTTCATCGCCTATAGTTTTAATAAAAACACTGTTGCTGTGTGTAAAATCCACACATTTTATTTGCCTATTTGTTCTGGTTATCTCAAGATTTTAATTATGTCCCTAGTACAAAGTATGGTGACAATATAGTATTTGGAAATAAAGGTGTATTTTTTCATGTTTTTTTTTCACTATTTTCATGTACACGTGCATGCATGTGCACGCGTGCGCGCGCGCACAACCGCACAGTGGCAGCAGTACTGACTTATAAAAACGTCCTGGAGCCATTAAGAGGCTCTAGCACAACATTTTTATAAGTCAGCTTGTCATTAAGTGGTTAAATGGCTCCCTTGATAATTGGCCCTGGACTACAATGGACATAAGACTATGGAAGGGATTAGAATATGAGACACTCTGAGGGACAGTGAGCGATATCACTGTGTACTCTGTATAGCCCTGCAGAAAATATCAGCACCATATAAATAGAAAATACATAAAATAATTGAAAAAATATCTTATATTCACATTTTTGCATGTGCATTTCCTGACACATTCCTATGCATTAAAAATGGCACATCCACGTAAAACACATCAGACACACGAAAACAAGCATATTGCCCTACAAAATGCAGCATGCTGTCAACAAACATGAGAACACATTCGATGTGAATGAGCCTATTGATTAGCAAGGGCTGTCAGTTCTAATGTGGTAAAACGTGTAAAAATGGACGTCGTGTGAAGGAGGTCTAATGGTTGAGTTATTGACCAGAAACAACTTTATTAGTCGGGCATTTGGGAGTCCTTTGGGTGCTTGCTTTTTTGAGTCAGTGACTGACTAAACAGTGCAGTTACAGAAATGACAGCAGTTATATTATAACAAGATGCACTTCCAGCTCTGGCAGAGGTTCCGGAAGCATATGGGCTCGTTTATGAAAACAGTTCATGTGCCCCAAGGAATCTATGAATTGTCATAAAACCCAACGGGTCTACAACATATAACAATGCGGAACTCTGTAATAACACACAAGAGAGCTGCAGCAATCTACTGCCATGTCAGCGTAATCCTTACTTAATAGAGCATTATAGTTTATTTCTTTTCTCAACAATTCATAAGACTTTTCATGTGACAAAACCTGCCTTTAGTTTACAGTAATCAAATGCCTACTCTCCTTTATCATGCGGAATACAAAGCAATCAAATACGATGGGGGGATCCCAGCATGAAAGAGTTAATCTGCTTAAAAAGGGCTTCACTGTGAGTCAAACGGGTGACTTATAATAACCAGAAGATTAAAAGACCATAATGCTAATGCTACAAAATGACAGCATATTGGAAATATCAGCACTTTTTCCTCTGCATTTACTACTGTGAACATTTATTCATGTGTTTGTGCCTTTCGTGGTGCTAGTTCTATTTGTTTGTATTATGCCAAAGTAATTTAGGTTACTTATAGACATGAGATTCCAAATGAATGGCATTAAGTTTTCTTTTTACTTCAGCTTCTCGTTTTTATTAAGGCAAATTATAGTAAATTTGCTGTAATTCCCTGTGCATGATGTTTAGAGCATTGTATGCTGTACTTTTTGCAGTAAGTATATTGAAAGTACCTGGCTGGCTGTTGGTTGTTTGCCCTGCTTGCGACCTTATTTTCTAAGTACCCTCATGTTAATAAGCTTCTTCCATAATCTGAAAATGCTACACCAGTTGGGCTCCTGCTATCCCTGTGTTTATTTTTTGAAAGGTCATATTGCCTTATATCGCTCAAGTTTTGCAATTATTTTGCATTTCTAGGGAGCTACCTTTGTTTTCTTTGGTCAGCTGTGAATTTTGGTAAATGTTTGTTTTGGTAAATCTGGGAAATACCATGTCATTATAGCAGGTGACCACTTTCAGGACATTTCATGAGGAGGTCACAGCTGCACGATGGATCGGGGATCCTCACAGTGACGCCTACAGAAGAATGAGGTTCCCCGATCCATCTTCCTGCCCATGGGAACACGCGACATCACATGACTTGCACAAATGAGAGTTCAAGCATATCTCACAACTTTTTGAGATAAGAAAGAGGGACACGTAAGCCACACCCTGCTCCTAATCATGCCCCCGACACACCACTAGTCACGCATACTATAAACTTTTCATGAGAAAAAATAGTTATAATTCAAACCACACTGGTCCTTTCATTCTGGTCCATTATCCTTCACATTAACATTTAAAAATAAGAAATATAGCTATTTAAAGAGAATCTGTATTGGTAAAATCGCACAAAAGTAAACATACCAGTGCGTTAGGGGACATCTCCTATTCCCCTCTGTCACAATTTCGCCGCTCCCCGCCGCATTAAAAGTGGTTAAAAACAGTTTTAAAAAGTTTGTTTATAAACAAACAAAATGGCCACCAAAACAGGAAGTAGGTTGATGTACAGTATGTCCACACATAGAAAATACATCCATACACAAGCAGGCTGTATACAGCCTTTCTTTTGAATCTCAAGAGATCATTTGTGTGTTTCTTTCCCCCTTGAGGGGGGAGTGCATAGCAGAACCACAACACTGAAGAACTTGGCAGCCTTCCAGACACAGGCTGACAAGTCTGACAAGGGAAAGATGCATTGATTTATTACAGAGACTGTGATAGTACAAAGTGCTGCAGTAAGTCAGAACACATTAGAATAGCTTTTGGAACTTGTAGGATGATAAAAAACAGGATGCAATTTTTGTTACGGAGTCTCTTTAAAGGATGGGAATAAAGTTTAGAGTCAAGCCGCGCAGGAGGATTTCTCAGGCCCTGCTGGGCCGATTTGCATAATTTTCTTTTTGTATGCGCAGCTAGCACTTTGCTAGCTGCGTGTACTGCCCGATCGCCGCCGCTCCGCGCCGATTCGCTGCCGCTCGCTGCGCCGTGTCGCCCCCCTCGCCGCGCCGTGTCGCCCCCCCCGACCCCATGCTCTGAGGGGTGGATTGGCACTCCCTTTGACGTCACGATGTCGATGACGTCATCCCGCCCATTGCCATGGCGACGGGGGAAGCCCTAATGGAAATCCCGTTCAGAACGGGATTTCCGGACGGGCTGGCTGGGAGGATGCAGCTGCACAGCGGCTGTCATGTAGGTATCGCTAGGCTAGCTGCATGATTTAAATAAAAATATTAAAAAAAAATAGTGTTGCGCTGCCCCCTGCCGGTTTTAATTAACCGCCAGGAGGGTTAAACCCATTTTTCAGGAGAAAAATACATACACTTACATAGATCTGTACACCAGTCCTGAAAGAGGGACAAATGAGGGAGAAAGAGGGACTAGGCTCCCAAAGAGGGGCTGTCCTTCCAAAAGAGGGACAGCTGAGAGCTATGGTTCAAATTATCACGTCACTTTGCACTGGAGTCATCAGTGATCTTAAATGGAACCTAAACTGAGAGGGATATGGATTTTTCCTTTTAAAGTAATACCAGTTGCCTGACTCTATCACTGATCCTGTGTCTCTAATACTTTTAGCCACAGCCCCTCAACAAGCATGCAGATCAGGTGCTCTGACTGAAGTCAGACTGGATTAGCTGCATGTGTGTGATTCAGCCACTGCTGCAGCCAAAGAAATCAACAGGACTGCCAGGCAACTGGTATTGTTTAAAAGGAAAAATCCATATCCATCTCAGTTAAGGTTCCCTTTAAAGATCTGATCCTCCGTGATGATCGCTATCACCGTGCATCGGCAAAGCGTTGTTTGCTTAATCGCGCACTTGTACCCACCTCACGAGATCGCTGAAACGATCGCTCGTCGCTCAGAGGAATTATGTGAAGAATTGCGAGGTGTGTACGAGCCTTTATTAGTATATGCACAGAATAAGGTAAGGATCTATTAACATTTTTTGCAAAATTCCTTTCTGTTTTTAGCTTTATTGTGGGAGAATTGCTTTATATTTGCTTTTTGTCCGTTATGTCCTCAATAAAAGTGGATTTTCACTTTAAGGAAGAAAGTGACAGCCAGTGAAAACAGGCTCACATGTGTTACTTTGCTAAGCAGCACATTCCGTGCCATGTTATTTCATCCTAATTCTAACAGGTATGTGGATAATGCTTTACAAGGTATTGTAGTGCTACCCTCTAATTACTGAGACTGCAGCATATAGGAGGTGAAAGCTAACGTCTGCAAATACCAGATGTTAGTCTTGATGAGATGCAAATGATGTGATAATTAGTCCTAAGCGTCCCCTTTCCATTGACATACACAGGTGCTAATGCCGGGAAATAGCATCACACTTGGAAGTATGGACATCGAAATGCTTTAATGCATTTAAATCTGCGGTATCTCCTGATCACACAACTCCTAACAGGATAGAAAATGATAAAAATTAAAAATAAATACATAAATAAATCACTGCTTTGCTGTGAAACAAGTGATGGCTTATCAGTATGAGTTTTAAGAACCCCTCAAGTCGCATTGATGAAATATTTAAATGGAATGAACAGGAAACTACAGAAGATCAAGCAGATATGTGAATGTTTGCTGCAAATTCCCCTTCCTCTCATAACCTAGTGAACCAAGTTGCTGTAAGAACTGGTTAAAGCCTGAAATGAAAATAAAATGAGGAGATAAACCATTATATCTATCTTCCTACTCTGAACTGAAAATTCCACAGTTTTATGTTCTTTGTAAATGCTAAAAAAGTAGGTTTAAAGGGACACTTAAGTCAAACAAAAAAAATGAGTTTTACTCACCTGGGGCCTCCAATAGCCCCCTGCAGCTGTCCTGTGCCCTCGCCATCTCCCTCCGATCCTCCTGGCCCCGCCGGCAGCCACTTCCTGTTTCGGTGACAGGAGCTGACAGGCTGGGGACTCGAGTGATTCTTCGCGTTCCTGGCCACAATAGCACCATCTATGCTGCTATAGCATATATCATATACCATATAGCAGCATAGAGGGTGCTAATGTGTCTGGGAACGCGAAGAATCACTCGCGTCCCCAGCCTGTCAGCTCCTGTCACTGAAGCAGGAAGTGGCTGCCGGCGGGGCCAGGAGGATCGGAGGGATACGGCGAGGGTACCGGACAGCTGCAGGGGGTTATTGGAAGCCATAGGTGAGTAAAACTCATTTTTTTGTTTGACTTAAGTGTCCCTTTAATGTTTAATTGTCTCAGGTGAATGACAAATGGGTTGATTAATTATCACTACCGCAGGGAAACAGTGAAAGTAAACTCCTATTACTGGCACTAATAAATCAGCGTGACTTTCTGATATCTCCTGCACAGTATGCACGCTAGTGGTATTGTAGCGTGCGTTGCATAGCAACAGCCGAGGCTTTATCCTGCAATGCGGTAGTGACGTATCGCTACTGACGTATCACTAGTAGTGGCCACACTAGTGAAGTATTGCTGTAGCGATACGCCACTACCGCTCAGCAAGATTAAGCATCGGTTGTTGCTAAGTAACAAATACTATGCTGCCACTAGCGCGCAGGAGATATCAGTATCACGCTGATTTATTAGCGCGCAGGAGATATCAGTAAGTCACGCTGATTTATTAGCGCAAGTAATAGCAGTCTGTGCGCTTTTTCCCTGTGTGCTTTTCTGTGCCACTATATGGCCTCGTGATTTGTCTGCTGTATTTACCAGGAAAACCCCTGATTCTCAAAAGAATTACGTGCAGCATGCACACCACTCTAAGCCGCAGCCGCACTAAGTCTCCACCCACACTAAGCCACTGCCCACAACTGCACTGCCCACACTAAGCCGCCACCCACATGGTCTGTGTATACTTACAACCTTTGGTTAGTATATAAGACCCCTACCTTACAATCTGAGCAACATTGTTTTACTATTTTGTGTACCATTGTTAAATGCTGATTTGTCCCGTGTTATGTTGTTTGACGTTGTATTGTCTCCCCTATCTGTACAGCGCTGCTTAAAGTGTTAGTACTTTATAATAATAATAATAAAATACTAAGCCATAAGGCTCCCTCCATCCATTTGTCTCTTGTCCTCCCACCTCCTACTAAGGGGTTTTCTTTTCTTCTTTACGTGGATGACAATGGGACAGGGGGAGGAATCTGGATAACTTTCTGTCCTGTAAAACTGCTTTGTCGCCTCAAAGGGAAATGGAGCTATATCCGTCCCCACTAGGTGGCAACAGCTCTCTCTGTGTTTGTCTGCCGCTGTCTATAACGATCTGGACTGATCCTACCCACTAAAAAGCCTCCCTTGTGTAGAATACAACAGGAAGGAGAGGCACCAGTTAGAATAAAACACTTTAAGCACTAAAATTTGGCTCGAGGAAGTGATCCAATAATGTTCACGAAACACATTGCTATAGTGCAATTACATTTTATTTCTCCCCATCATTGGTGTCATCCCTGAGGTAAGCCACATCTCAATTATTTTGATTTTATTGTTCTTAAAGTGTTTTATTCTCCTGGGTGCCCTTTCCTTCTGTTGTAAAATAATTGCATGCTTTTGCAGGAAGAGGGGATGCTGAAGGTGTACTGAAGAGAACAATCTGTATTCTACATAGTGTACTAATATCAATGAAATTTGGACTGCATAGACATTTTAAGGAATTTGACATCACCATAGTAGGCTGCAAATTAAAATGGAGATTTACTTTTAATTTCACTATAGCGTTAAAGCACTCAAGTAGATGGAATTGTATGCCATTGAATACAGCATTAGTTTTGTACTCATTGAGCAGTACAAAGCTGCTGGTGGCAGCAATACTAATGACTATTTGCACTGAAAATGTCCTTATTTTCATTGTCTATAGTGTGTGAGGAGGTTAGAGACTTGGGGGAGTTGTTACCTCTCATGTGCCTATTGGACAGCATTGGACAGGGGGTGGGGGTTGCAGCCGACGTGCTACTTAAACTGGCCCTATTCATCACTTACTTTAAGTGGTACATCCATGCAGCTCTGTTGTTTATTATAAAAACTGGTAGTTTTTGGAACAAAAAATGAGGGACAGCAGTGAAAACTATTTATGGATTTTAACTCCTCCCCCATTCTTCAGAGGTAAAAAAATATATTTTGCTGAAATTTCTGCATTTCTTGTCACAGACGATGAGGAAACTGTACACAAATGGGAACACAAGAGGCAATACAAATCCCTAAAAGAGGCTCTAACCCATTATGCTAATCCCCCCCAAAAATTAAAATATTTTCTTAAAATTAGGCTTTAAACTATAGCTCCCGCCTCCCAACTGTCCCTCTTTCGGAGGGACAGTCCCTCTTTGGGAACCAAGTCCCTCTGTCCCTCTTCCTTCCTTATTTGTCCTTCTTTCAAGGCGTGCATGAAAAAAAGGCGCAGTGAAAAAGGGGCTTGGCTTGATAATGAAATGGCGCAGGTTGATAACAAAATCTGATAACGATAAACATAGTTGTCAAACTTGGTTAACAATAAATACCATTGTAATGACAGACTGAAAATAATGAAAAGATATTAACCTTAAAAATTGTTACGTAATTCAACAATACAGCTTAGCCCAACCCTGCTCTCACACAGAACCCTCCCCTGGTGGTGCCTACAACTAGCCACTCCCCTGGTGGCGCCTAACCCTAATTACCTCCCCGGAGGTGCCTATTCCTAACTACACCCCTGGTGGTGCCTAACCACTCCCCCTGGTGTTGCCAAAAACTAACCGCCACCTGGGTGTTGCCTAACCCTAACCACTCCCTCTGCAGAAACACCCTTCTACACATAGAAACGATAATATCTTCGATAACGAAAAATCTGTACATATAAACAAAATAATATGACAAAAACTAGTGGTCTGAATGATAAAACTATAGCTTTTGATTCAGAATTCTTTGTGATATGCATGATGAGGGGTGTGGTTAGAGGTGTGGCAGGGGTGTGTAGTAAAGTGTCCCTTTTTATCTCAAAAAGTTGTGAGGTATGTTTAAACTAAGCAGTGGAGCATCAGGAAGGAGGTGTAGGATGTGTGTATTCTGATGATGGGGTAAGTCAGAAGTAGTATTAAGTTCCTCCACTGCAGGAAGTGACATCACTGGTCACAAAACCTTACAATAATAGTTACACAATCATGTAGGATTTGTTGCAGCTGCATCACACCTTCCACAACCTGAGAGCAACACCATCTAATACAGTAATTTGGTCATCTCCATCGTGTTCCTCAAAATGTCTGGAACCCAAGCCTTCTGCTCTGCTGTGCCTACTCTGTGGAAAACATTTTCACACACAGGACAGGTCCATCTCTGGAGGTGTTTTAGTCTGACTAAAACCCTGCCTGTTTGGTCTGGAATATATTTATATTCATATTTAGCGCTATTATCTCTGACAAAATCTATCCTGCCACTTTGAGCCGTATAGTCGAAAGGCACATTGCAGTTGGAAGAGGGGGAAGGAGAGTACTTCCAAAACAGGTAATATGGACACCAGCAGCTGCCTGGTAAAATGGGTGCCGCATGGACTGCAATGCTTATTGCCGTTATGCGGGCGCCTACCAGGTAATTTGGCAGCCGGAGTTGCTGAATTCCAATGGTAATCGCAAAATTGAGGCTGTTGTCAGCACCTGTCTATAGCAAGTGCCAGCAAAGCAATTTGGGCACCTGATATTGGGGGCGGCAGTGGCAGCGGCGAAGGCAGCACGTACTGTATATCGGCTGTCTTTTCAGCAGGAAGGGATGTTCATCAGTTAGGGTTAGGCATCGATAGAGGGAGGGCTTGAGTGGGGATAGATTTTGGTTTAGTGTTAATTACTAGCAGGGAACAGTTTTAGTAGGTGTTTTACAACTCATTAATTACCAGTATTTTACTATCGGAATTAGCTGCTGACTATAGTGAAATATTGGTAATTTTACCTATATTCCACAAGCGGCTTTCCTCGGGGCCCAAATTACAGTGTCGCCCTTTTTAAATGTAGGCAAATGCTTCACCTCAAGTATGCCTGGGCTGGAAGCCTGGTCAAAAATGTTGCTGTGGGGTCCTATTCATTCTAGGTACACCTCTATCCAGACCATTAAAACATGATACACCAGTGAGCTTTTATGGGCTTCTATAATGTAGCAGCTGGGTAAGTGGTAAATGGGAAATCGTATTTCAAATCTACAGTTTTTATCTGTACAACTGCAGACCAGCATCAATAGCAATCAGACACGACAAACTTCCCCGTTCTGTTCATCTCTATTCAGGAAGATGAAGATGAACAGAGATAACCTAGCACTTGCTATTACTGACTGGCTGCCTCTTAGGGGATTGCAGTGCAACAGAGACATCCAGTAAGGGGAAACATGACAAATGTGTGTATGAAATAAGATGATAGAAGTGAGATTGGAGCACACGCCTGCAGAATATGAACATCATCACATGAAAGTTTACTTTATGGTAAACATTACGCTGATCACTTACAAATAACCTTATGTATCAGAATGCCACTCAATGTCATTGCTTAGAAGAGGAGTTAGCGTACTACTGCCACAATCACAATGGACGTTCGGTCACTTTCTTCAGGTTTCATAAGTGTTTATTAAAAGTATTTACAGTCATTTACCTTTACCATTGTGCAGCGGTTCCCAACCTATATTCAGATAGGAAGAGGGCTGTAAGGACTCCTTCCCTGCCTGCTACTGTCACAGTCTTTTGACCTAGGACCACACCATTGCCACCAAGTCCTAGCTCTCACAGACATGTGCCTGTGCACATTTTGCCTAATGTTAGCCTGTGAGAGCTATTACCATTACTAGGTAACTTGTTGATGTAATTCTACCTTCATCGATAGGAGAATGACAGGGGGAGGAAACAACAAACATCGCTACCTACAGACAAAGCAGCAGCAAGGGGTGGACCTAGCAGGGCAATGCTGAACTAGTCAGTACTTGTCCTTTTCTGGATCTTTCAAATCAGAGTTTAATAAGGTCCTTGTTTAGCAGTGTTGCTTGTGAATTTTTCACATTGAAAACGCTATTTTCGATTTCGAGAACATTTTTGCAAAAATAGCTTGTGGTTTTTGCATTTTTGCAAAATGTGCAAAAATGCAGAAAAACTATATTTTAACCACACACATTTTTTATCATGAAGCCGTGAAAGATGAAAAAACTTGGAAAGTGCCAAAAATATAAAAACTTATTTTCAATGGCATTTTCACTCGAAAATGTTACATTCTTTTTGCAAAAATAAATGCAAAAAAGAATCTTGGCATTTTTGCTCATCACGGTTGTTTAGTCGCAAGACCAAGCTTGCTTGGTGAAATTTCAAAGAAAACATAACATTATAGACTAGCATAGGAATGTTTTAAAGACAATGGGGTATATTCACTAAATTGCAGTATGCAGAATAACCTGCGTAAGGTCTCACCGCATAACATGCAGTGCCTGCCTCCCGCAGACTCCCATCTAAACTGGGCCTATTGGGTTTGCACAGAGGGAGATACCACTTCCTTGCAGGGGGATAACTAGAAATCACTGGGCCCCCCTGCAAAAAATGTTGTAGGCTAAGCAGATGGCTGAGCAGATGCAGTCATTAGAACAATTGTGCAGAGAGCACAATTACGCCCTTAGTTGTCAGTTTCTCTGGACAGGGAAAAGAAACTCCTTCCCCGCAGGCCCCCTGTGGCTTCTTCTCCTCCCAAGCCGCCCCCCCCCCCCCCTGCAGCTGCATCCCTGATTGTTACGCCCCTGCTTCATTGGCAGATGGAAACAGCTGTTATTTCCCACAATGCAAGGAGGTATACAGTGAGCAAACTGTCAGGGCCATGGTCCTGACATCACTCTGTGGGAGGGATTTTTCCACAATATCAGCCACACAAACATCCCTGATGATCTATTTGAGAACAAAGTAAAGCTTTCTTGTGGGAAAGGGGGTACAGGCTACTACTGACTGGTATGAAGTTTAATCCTGTGTTAAAGTTCTCTCTTTAAGGTACATAGCAGAGAGAAATGTTTCAGCTTTTAACAGGAGCAGGAAGAGGGAAAAGTACCATATACTTATCTTTGCAGAGGTGTTTGAGAAAACAGCTCAGCTTTTTCCAATTCTAAGTGTCACTGACAGCCTTTCAGTAGAGCATAATTGAAGGCAGCGCACTTCCATCAAGGACACAGGGCAAACTGCGAATCTTTCAGCCAACTCTTTCTTAAAAATTGATACAAGAAAATCTGTGCAATTCTGTTTGCTATCACAGGAAATTCTAAATCACGGTTCTGCCATATTAAAAATGCATTTCTTATGCTAAATGATATTCCAGACGAGAATAATTACTTCTGAGCCCAGATAAGTCTTTTTTATCATTTAGATTTCAAAAAGAAAAGAAAAAAAGGAAGAAAGAGAGAGAGACCTGGTAACTTTAATCATGTTAATTACAGGGACGGGGAGATGGGACTGGGTAGTGTAAACTAACAGAAAAAGACAGTACACAAAATACAGTTCTGAAAAATTAATATATAAATAAAAATCAGAAATTATTAGATAAAGAGCTAAAAACCCATAATCTAAAATCAAAACAAGCAAGCCTAACATACAAAAACGGATAGGCGCAGGACGCTATTGCGGACAGGAAACCGAAGAAAAATACACATGGCCAGGCCTGTTAGCAAAAACGAAATTAGCTGGCGGCGGGGGACCGGAGGCTCCATGAGTGACTGCGAGGGCACGGGAAGGCTGGAGGGGGCTCGTAGAAGCCCCAGGAAAGTAAAACTGATTTTTTTATACTGGCTTAAGTGTCCTTTTAAGTAGCCTACTCCAAAGTCAAAAAAGATCCCCAAAACATTAAAGTAAACCTGCGACGAGAATAAAGAGGACGGCGAGGGACTCAGTGGTGCTTTTGGGGCTGGAGGAAGCCACGGGTAAGTATCAGATCTTTCTTTAGTCTCGTCTCAGGTACACCTAAAGCAACTATGCATGACTGCTATTGCTTCATTCCACTACAGCTCACACCTGCTCACCTGCTCATTCTCCCCCTACCCTCTCCAAAAGCCAGAGCTGACTGTGGAGCAGAGAGCCCAACAACTTGTTGTATGGGTTTGTGTATGTAAGAATCAGCTATGTTCTTGCAATGCTCTGCTCAAGGAACTCTTAGGACCCATTCACACTAGAGCGTTTTGCATTACGGCAAAACGCTCAAGCGCTAGTGCTTTTTAAAGTGCTATGGCTATAATACCCTATGGACCCATTCTTACAAACGCAAACGTGTAGCCTGCACCATTTTCAGGCGATTTCCTGGTGATCGCGTTTCAGTGCTATAGAAGCACTAAACGCGATCGCATGAAAATCGCTGCAGTCTCCAGTGATTTTTCCGTGGGTAATCGCGGAAAAATCACTCCCGTAGTTTTGCACTTTTAAGTGTGAATAGGGCTTTAGGCATAGGTAGGAGTGGGTTAATGTGAGAATAGATTATAGAGGGTGATCCTATATAATAATCTCCTATTCCTATGTCCTCCTGTAAAAAGTTCTGGGGTAGTGAGCCCCTCAAGGTGCGATCTGGCCACCCGACAATCACTCGGCTGCTCCCATGTTAATCACTAGAGGAATATGTAAAAAAGAGAGGAGCGCTCTGAGATTTCCAGCAATGATAGATCAATTAACACTAGGAAAGGTCTCACCTAGTATTAGTGTGGCCGGTACAGCGTACTCAGCCGCGATTCGCATGCGTCCCTCTTAGGCAGCCGGGGACCGGGCTCTCCGTGGCAGCAAGGCAGAGACAGGGCGGAGGCGACGTCACCAGCTCCAGACCTCCTTAATAAACCTTTATTTTATAGTCCCATATGTATTTTGTGCCATATTGTAACACTGTGGCCAGTCTATTCCCCTGCCTCTATTTTTACCATTCACGGACAATTGGACGCTGCTCACCACGCCTTTCAGCGTGTGTTTGAACAGACGTCCTCGCTACCATCGCAAGGAGGTCTGGAGCTGGTGACGTCGCCTCCGCCCTGTCTCTGCCTTGCTGCCACGGAGAGCCCGGTCCCCGGCTGCCTAAGAGGGACGCATGCGAATCGCGGCTGAGTACGCTGTACCGGCCACACTAATACTAGGTGAGACCTTTCCTAGTGTTAATTGATCTATCATTGCTGGAAATCTCAGAGCGCTCCTCTCTTTTTTACATATGTCCTCCTGTGTCCCTGTGTCCGTGCCAGCTGCCTGGTCCTCATGTGCGGCATGCAGGTGAGGCCAATCTTTGGGCAGCGGTCATGGACCATGTTGTGGAGGATCGCAGCTGTGCGCGCACGAGGTTGCAGGCTCACATATGGCACGCAGCTTCACATTTTGTGTGGACTAGCACCAGAATAATGTACGATTATCTAAATTATCTGACAACCTTTTTACCGGAGACCTTTATTAAATGTATACTGCAGAGTGAGAGGACCTAGTGACCAGAAGATGCAGTTTCAGTGGTGATCTTTGCATGGAGTTTCCAGGAGTAGACCAGTCCAGCAGCATCACTGCCACAGAACAATGGCAGACAGAAGCGAGGCAGGGCAGCAATGCTATAGTCCGAGCTTTGGGTACAGGTAATTCAGGGATCTGGTGATTGCCGGACCCTGAATTACTTGTCCCTCTGAGTTGCTGCGGTACGGAGGGGGAATAGTAATTAGCACCACCTCCAATATGTGCAGCAGCAGGGGGAGCCGAATGACTGCTCACCCTGCGCCTAAATGATATATGCCCCTCTGTTCCACAAGAGGTGGGAACAGACCTGTTTCCACAGGTGTTTTGGTATTTTTCCATTTCCCTTAATGTTCTATTTTAAAATGTGCAGCCGAGTATAAACTAGTTAAAACATATGAAAATGAAGCACACACATTGCAATGTTCCCAAACAACAAATAAGCTGGCACCATAGTTCAATGGGATGCTTATCTCAGCCAGCCAAGCACATAACTGGTTACTCTGTTCTTTTTCCAGTCCGACAAACGTAAAAACTTAATCACTCACTGGGGTGCTGTTTAGGGACGGTTGGCATACTGCAGTAATGGCACAATACATTATACAACGCCACCCCACTGCGTGCTTGCCTGTGGTGTCTATTTTATGCTACGTCGGTTTGGAGTAACTTACACATTTAAATAATACCTAATTTAAGAATCTCCCCCTCATAACAGGAGACAGCTGACTTTGGCCTTTGCAAACTTGAATCTCGTCAAGGCAGGACCTCCTGACTCCTTTAACTCCTGAATCAGTTGAGGTTAGAGTTTGGAGCCTGTACTAGGAAAGAAGTGTTCCCTTTTGTAAGGAGAAAAGGAAATTGCTGGCATAAAAATCACAGACGTCCCCTCCTCCTGCTGAGCTGCATCTGTGCAGCCTAGAAATAAACAAAAACTTTTGTCTACCTTTTTCAAATTGCTGGGGACAACGATCCACTACATGAAACGCAGCATGAAGTGGACTAGATAGGTTTTAAGGTAGCCATACCTCAGGAGACTTGGCGGCCGAATGATCATCCAAATTGATTATTATAATTTTAATCGGATGAAAATCGATGCCCGATCGACATGCTACAAGATGTCGGTTCGTCATGGTCAATTGGGTGCGTGGTGGTAACAGTGAGTGACATCGGGACAAGCGACGAAGGTGATAAAACCCCTGGCGCTGTTCTCCTAATGTATAAATATGTGTGCATTTCTACATTACCTGTTGTGTGTTGCAGTGCCCGTCCGTCTTCCGAATCCGCCACTCTTCCGTTACCCGGAGCCGACACATACCACGCCGGCGCGTGTGTGATGTCACACGTCACGCCAGCGGTGTGTATAGGGCTAATTGAAAAGCAGCGGATTCGGAAGATGGACGGATGCATTGCGACACGACGGGTAATGTATAAATGCACACATGTACATTAAATGAATAGCGGTGAGGGGGCAGACGTGGCGTGCTTGGCGAATTCCGGAGACATTTTATGCTGAATTGATTGGGAATCGACCTACGGTGTATGGGCAGGCAACAGATCTCTCTCCGATCAGATTTGATCAGAGAGAGATCTGTCTCTTGGTGGATCTGCTCATACATGTATGGGCACCGTTACCCATGCTTGTGTGACAGCAGAAGAAGAATGGTGCTGCATAGGAGAGATACACTGATCTGGAACACTGCATGTTGGGTTGATGTGACTCTGAAAAATGTATAAGCTATAGGAAGACAAAAACACTTCCTATACACTCCTATCTATATTTTGCTGTATATTGGTATGTAACTCTACCCCACCCCAGTGATATTTAGCCTAGGCTACAATGTTTAACGGCCTTCTCCACTCAATGTACTCTGGGAGACCAGGTTGTTTCTGCTGACTTCGGAACACACAAACATTAATATAACATTAGTAGCAAAGAAAAGTGTCTCATACTTTTTATTTTCAGTTATACAGCTTTTTTTTTATAACACTGCATCATTCTGTCATATACTGTATGCAATTTACAAATCCCACTCTGTATTTGAAACTATGAAACAGAGCAGAGCTAATGACCCTTTGAACTCCCCTGCAGTAAAACCTTATCTGAAGTTGTTTTCACTGTTTCTTTGATGTAAAAGTTTTTTAGAAAATAGGACTGTCTCAGACCCAAGTTGGGTTGGAAGGCTCAGAGAAGCACTTTTTTAACCACTTCACCACTGAGGGGTTTTACCCCTTGAGCACCAGAGCAATTTTCACCTTTCAGCGCTCCTTCCATTCATTCATTCGTCTATAACTTTATTATTACTTATCGCAATGAAATGAACTATATCTTGTTTTTTTTGCCACCAATTAGGCTTTCTTTAGGTAGGACATTATGCCAAACATTATTTTATTCTAAATGTGTTTTAATGGGAAAATAGGAAAAAATGTGGGAAAAAAATCATTATATTTGTATAAGAAAAATGTTTTGGATGTAGTTTTACTATTTGGCCACAAGATGGCCACAGTAATTTTTTGTAAATGCGTCCTGTAAGCGTAGGAAGTACGCTTACAGAAAGTTCAATGAGGCTGGGAAACTTTTTTTTTTCACAATGATTGCGCTGCTTCTCATAGAAGCAGCCGTTCATTGCTGGGTGGCTGAGATCAACGAATGGGAACGGTTTTTCCCATTCATTGATCTCCGGGCGCGCGGCCGGTGGCGTGCACGAGCTGCGCGCACGAGAGCGGGAGCGCGGACAGCGGCGGTAGCGGTGGGAGGTGCGTATATCTACGCTCCTGGTGAGCAAAAGGTGTTAAAAGGAGCGTAGATATACGCACCCGTGGTGGTAAAGTGGTTAACTCTTCCTGTACTGTAATCAATATGGAACTCTGTTCTTTGCTACTAATATTCTATTTCTTAGCTGTACAATACTTACAATTCAATATCTCATAAGTTTATTTTCACTTCAGATTCCCTTTAAAGAGCAAAACTTAAACAGGTTCTCACTGTAAGAAGATAAAAGTAAATCAACTTGCGCTGAGTATTAAGCTACTATTATAGCCCATTGTGAAAAGTTTTTGGTGTTTGGAGCAGCTCCCTCCACTGGGTGGCGCCAGTGACTATATATTATCAAACGACCACCAGCGGGTTCTCTCTAGCTGCCTAAAGCCTGGCCAGGGCTGACAGTGTGATGGAGTTTGCGAGAGAAACGTCTCGCCGGCAGGAGCTGGGCGCACGGAGCCGTCTGACAACACTACGCGTTTCGGTGTTGTCCGCGCATTCTTCCGGAAGAAGGCGTGGACAACGGGACCCGCTGGTGGCCGCTTGATGAGCGCTTATCTACACGTCAATTTTGTAAGTGAAAATCTTAATGTGTTTAATTCATTGGAAAGGTTAATGCATTATTGGAGCGCTCCCCTCCCCTCTTGTGTTTTCTCACTGTACGAAATCTTTGTTTTGTATAACAGATGAAATGTGATTGATTGGTATGTGTAAGAGTCCCACTTTGTATCTATCCTCCTACCCTATACATGACTTTTTTTGGAATGTCACAGTTTTATTTTCTTTGCATCAGCTAATAAAAGTATGCTTAATGTTGTATTGTCTCATATGACAGATACAGTCTTTTAATGTCTCAGAAGCTGAAATATATGCGCTATTGACCGTTTTCATCTATTCCATGCATTCAGGAGCTGTTACCTACCAGGAATGAGTTTTATGGCTGTGAGGACTACAAAGTCTGACTAGGTCCTGACTGGAAAGAAGCTATCATTTGCATACCTAAATGTTAACGCTTTCAGGCAGAAAAAAAAAGACAAGAAATCCTAGTTATTTGTATGCTTGGCACTATCCATACATACATCTATCTGATCATGTTATGTGTCACCTCAGGCACCCTTTAGGCCTCGTTTACACTATATGGGCTGCCGTGCGCATTTCGGCAGCGTGTATAGTATGTGATCAGCAAGAACATGCATAGAGAGCACTTCTGACGTTCATACTATGCACGCTGCGGCACACATTTTTTACAAAGCACGTTTCTGGTCCCATTCACTGTAATGAATGGGATCAGCTGGGCAACGTGGATGGCGTGCGATCCGGTGCGCTTGCGTCCCGAACGCACGGCCATACACGTTGCCTAATGTGAACGAGGCCTTAAAGTCATTGCCTTGCATTCTGACCCTTTCAGGTGTTTGCTGGTGTTCATACCTGGCGTGAGGTCCATGGTGTTCTTATCATTGCACCCATGAAGGGATTCCAGAGTCCGGGACATTTGGCTGCTAAAATCTTCCCCCCCATTCATGCACTCCCGTTGGAGGTGATGACGGAGCTCGGTGACATCGTACTCATAGCCATCTAGAATAGGGGTCTCACGGATGCCCAGCGTGCCACCAGGGTGGGTAGACTGTCCACGGGAATTGTGGAGACTTTCTCTGCCATGGCCACCTCCAATGAGCACTGATGGTATATAATGGATCTCATTGGCTGCTTCTGCACTGGCACTTTTCTGTGGTTGTGGAGCCCGCCTCCTCTTACACCAGCGACGCCTTGTGTACAAGATAAGGAGCAAGCACAAGATGCAGAGTAGCAGGGCAATCATTCCACCCTACAATGAGAACAAAAATAAAGATCAAAGTCAGCAAATTACGGGCCACCTGAGGAAAAAAAAGATTAGTATTTATAAAAGTTTTTTTAAAGCTGAATTTCAAACAAAATCTAAATTTCAAACTATAAAAAAAAATCCTTAAAGCAAACCTGAAGTGAAAATAAACATATGAGATAATGAATTACTGTATATGTAGTACAGTAAAAAAAATAGAACATTAGGTGCAAAGAAAAGAGTCTCATATTGTTTTCCAGTACAGGAAGAGTTAAACAAAAACTACAGTTGTTATCTATGCAAAAGAGCTTCTCTGAGCTATTCGACCCTCTGGGTTGAGTACAGTCCTGTTTCATGAAGCACGTAAACAGCCAAGAAACAGTGAAAGACAGCTTGAGATAAGGGCTTACTGCAATAAAGTTCAAAGGGTCATTATTTCTGCTTTTGTTTTATAGCTGAAAAGACAGAGTGTGGTTTGAAAACTGCAACTGTGACAGTATGATGCAATGTTATAAAAAAAATAAAAAAGCTATATAACTGAAAACAAAAATATGAGACTCTTTTCTTTGCTACTAATGTTCAAATTTTTTATCAATACTACCCATACAATTCATTATATCATACTTGTTTCCACTTCAGGTTTGCTTTAGAAAAAAAAAAGTAAAAACAAAGCAAAGCAAGTAAAAGCACTTTTAAAAACTGTTGCTGAAAATACCTAAATCTTTTTAAATTGAAATTTCACTTCTGACCCTGTAGTAAGTCCATGCAAATATATATACAATTATACCCTGAAACAAGAGGTTAAAAAACACCTAAAGGTAATGCCGTTTCTAGGCATAGGCAAAGCATGCAGACACCTGCAGGAGGGGGCACCACAAATCTCAGCTTACAGTATCTTACATTTTGGCTGTATTGATTTATGCAAATCCTCTGGGGTTTTTTTTCAGGACAGTAACTATTCCATCTTGTTCATTAAAAGTGTAATGTTTTTATTAAGTGGTTACATACCCCTCAATCTTGCAGGATGGACAATTTTGCTTGGTTTGCTGTGGGTAAGGAGCATGTTGTCAGCATCGTTTGATTTCGTGACAACCAGCGCAGAGCAATGGTAGCACTCTCACCTGTCCACTGGCTGCATGTCCTCCTGGGTCCAGTGGTTTAACAGCGGGTCTCCTCCGTGTCTTCTTCTCTTCCTGGTCATGTGACACAAGTCAAAGTTCAAACACTAGAGGTTCAGCAGCATCCTTCAGCTTGTGTCACATGTCCAGGAAGAGAAGAGTACATGGGGCAGAGGAGACCCATGGCATGAATTAAACAACAGAGACGCACCAGCGGGACATGTAAGAAAATAATTCTGCTGCCGGCTGGGGAAGCATAGGGAAGCATAGATCGTGGGGTGGGAGACGGGGGAGACCTGAGCGGCGAGGCAGACGGTGGCTCCACAGATGCTGAAATCAATTCAAAATCTGTGTTCAATGTATGGGCAGTCATTAGATTGATCAGAGAGGGACCTATCTGATTGTTGATCTGGTGGCCATCTATAGATGTATATGAGAATGAGATTCCAGGAAAGTCCTATTTAGTATTAGAACTATAGTTACATTGATTATCTAATCAGTTTTTCCTAACTTCAGGTTTGCTTAATAAAATAAAATAGTTTCTTTCTTACCCTGACAATCTCTGCTTCTTTCTGCACAACCATTTCAGAAATGTAGTGAAATTCAACAATAGCAATAGTCTAAAGTAGCTCATCCTAGCCTACATTTTTTTAAAATATGTATGTCAAGAGGGTATACTATTAAATTTTGGACTTGTGATTAGTGTGATAGATGTAGAACAAAAAAAATGCACCTTTATTTCCAAAGAAAAAAATTATCACAGCACATTGTACTAGGGATATAATTTAAACGTTGCAATAACCGGGACAAATGGGCAAATAAAATGTGCGGCTTTATCAACAGTAGAACGTTTTGTTTTAAAAATATAATGGTCACAAAATGAGAAATTATGATTTTTGTTTCTTATTATTCCCATTAAAATGCATTTAGAATAAAAATTCTTAGCATAATATACCACCCAAAGAAAGCCTAATTGGTGGCGGAAAAATAAGGTAAGATCATTTCATTGTGATAAGTAGTGATAAAGTTATTGGGGAATGAAAGAGATGATCGCTGAAATGTGAAAATTCCTCTCGTCCATAAGGTGAAAACAACCCGCGGGCTGAAATGGTTAAATTAAACCTGAGACAAATGAAAAAGTTGTCTCTTACTTACTTACCTGGGGCTTCTTTAGACTACTGCTCGTCCCCGGCCCCTGCCACGTGCCTGCTCAATTGTGCTCCAGTAGTCAGGACTCAGGAGCATTCTTCAAATTAGCAGTTAGAAGTCTTAACCAAATGCACAGAATGCTCCCAGCCACTGGAGCGCAATCGAAGAGGCACGCAGCCGGGACAGCGCCTGTGCAGTAACCCACAACCCAGCTGGGGCAGACAGTGGAATGACATAGGGAACCGATGGACACAACAGACTACGTGGGGCTGGAAGAAGCCCAAGGTCAGTAAAAATGTTTCATTCTTCTCAGGTTTATTTTACCTAATTCTTCTCACCAAATACTTTTTGGCTAACTAGCCCTTTAAGCATGTAACAATTTTCCTGTAAACAACCCAGATAGACAATACGAAATCCCAATAAATGAATTTTTCAAGCCATGCTTTGCATAATACAGGCACACGGAACATCTTTTGATATCCGGATAGAATGAGACTGAATAATAGAAGATCAAGTAAAGTCGGCTCGAATAAGAAAAGTTATCATATCGCTTTATTTGTATATTTCATGTTAAATTAGTTCTCAGGAACAACCGAAACCATATTCTGTTCAGTATCTAGAGGATGCTTATATTACATTAACAATGGAGGCATTTTGTATTACAAGGAGAGGCAATGCCTGCATTATCTTGCAGCATTTCCCATTCAGTTTCTGTTCATCATATTTCTTCGCCTTCCCTCTAAAAATGAAAATGCAAGTTTTGGCCAGGAACGCATAAAAATCAATTTTGGGGGAAAAAGGCTCATCTTTTCTAGAGTTCAGCTAATACGACAAAAGCATCTGCGTTCGCCGCAACAAGACATTAGCTCCAGTTTATAGAGCCAGCAAGAACCAAATATCCAATCTCGTTAAGTTGTTCACATGAATGCTGCTGCAAATTGTGCACAAATAATTTAACACTGTTGTAAATATGAGATGTTAGAAGCACAATACAGAAACGGTACCGCAGAAGATTCGAATTCCAGACAAAAAAACAGGGAAAGTTCTTATTGTAACGACTACTAATTACCCACTGTTGTCTGTCCATGTGGTTACGATTTAGCCACTTCCTGTCTGGACAGGAAATTAGTAAAATGCCCTCCAACTAAAGATGTATAAACTTTCACATTATGTATTGCCAAAATAAATATTTTGGTGGACTTGTGCTTCAGTAGCAGTACAGAGCAGAAGTTTGGTCAAAAATAAATAATAATAATAATTATAATAAACTGACACTTTTTCGGAAACAGAAGATTTGGGTGCCTGCAGCAAATGGACTGTTTGGGTGCCACTATTCACTATAATGTTACATGTTGGCTAGCTGGCAGCATAGAAGACATTTGGGCACCCGGTAAAAATGCTTAGTTCTAGGCATATATACTTATATTTTCCATTTATACTTTGGTGTAAAGCAGAAATTTTGGTTTCATCACACAAACTTATATTTTCTCTTTATACTCCACTATTCCCTACAATGGTACAACAATGTGGTAGGGTTTTTTATTTGTTGGGGGGGGGGTGGGGGTGGAGCGGTTTGGTCGGTTAGATTTTAGGTACGGTGTTGGAGCGGGGTGGAAGGTTAGGGTTAGGCGTCCTCTGGCTGCATATGAGTTGTGCCAAGCTTCTTTCATTTTTTTGAAAGAGTGCATACAGGTTATAAGTTGGATTAAGAAGACCACTATACTCTTTTTTTTCTGTATTGCAGGGTTTTTTTCCTGGGCGACATCAAAATGCTTCAGCACTGTCTGAAGAAACATATTGAAGTTAGGGGAGTTTAGAGTTACGATACAAATATGTATTGAATCTGAGAGTTTTCTTTTTGTGTGAGCCTATGGACTTTTGGATGAGCCTCTTGTACAATAACTCCTTGTAGATCACTCACCAGGAAGTAATATGTAATCAGGTGGCTTGGCTTTCCTGATGTATATGCTAGTTAGATGAATGGCATAAAATGTATTATACCCAGAAGTTCTATAGTATAGTCAGGCAGCCAGCATTTCCAGAGGTCCTGTCACTGTGTGTATTTTTCTCAAGGCAGGTTTACTTTAAAGTCACTCTGAGCTAAAATAAAGGGGAAGAAAATATGATGTGGTCAATGGGACAGTCAATCCCACCTTCACTTGTCACTTGCTCATACTCATATGATAAATCAAATACCATAAGCATAGATGTACGCTCACCCCACGCATGGCCTAACTTGCCATAGCTATGGGGGGGAGGAGGAGCTTCCGCACACAACCAGGAAGAGTTGGACTTGGCAATATGTGCCGCCTTTCTTAGCAATGACATTGTTTTTTAATGAAAGGGACCCTGAAGTAAGAGTAAGGCTGCCATCTTTATTCCCTTATAAACAATGCCAGTTGCCTGAGATCCGTATAGATGCTCTACCTCTAATGGCCCATACTCACGGGCTACAATTGTCACCGCAACCACGTGGCGCCCCGAACCGTCGCTCGTCGCTGCTGTCGCTAGGCGATTGGCGCGGTCAATCGCCTAATGACAGTTGCTGCCGCAACTTCGCCGCAACTGTCGCTAGTCCGCATGTGTATGCGGACTAGCGACAGCAACCTGATAGCCAGAGAACTGAGTTTCCGGCTGGGGGGAGGAACGTCGGTGACAGCTTCCGTCGCACACCTGATCCCTCTTCCGCGTGTGTACGCGGAGGGACCTGGCGACGAGCTGTCGCCGGCCTGTTGCGCACACGCTCACGTGTGCTGGCGACAGGCCACAAATGTAGCTCGTGAGTATAGGCCATAATACTGTAATGCACAGCTGGTCTGGTAATACCCGTGAGTTCTTCCGCGCCCTCATAATCTTAGTGCCCCCTCAGCTTAGCCAGCCTCTCCTCCATGTCTGTGCTTTCCCTCTCCGTCTAACGATCTCACTGAGCCCAGTCACAGCAAGGGCTCATGTTCTAATTGCTCATTTTAAATGTGATTCCATACAGCTGTGAATCGCACCATCAGCTGGGAGCATTCTGGGCATGCGTGGCTCAGATACATTTGTGCTCCTGACCGAGGCTCCAGGACACAGTCTTGGGGAAGTACACCTAGTACAACAAGGGAACTGAACATGCACCCTTCCCGCAAGAATAATGGGGCAAAGCAGGAAGACAGGGGGGACATCAGCTAAGCTGGGGGGGACAACAAGATTATTGGGGAATTAACCCCCAGGTATGGCCAGCTCTGATATTTATTTTTAGTTCAGGTGTCCTTAAAGTTGGTCTTAAAGCACATCTGAACTAACCCCAAATATCCTAAAATAAACATCAGAACATGTCTATTATGAGGTCCTAATATTTCACCAGGCTCCCACCCATTGCACCGCTCCTCCACCTCTCTCCCAGACTGCAGCCTGTCTGTGTATAGCAGCCACGGGCATGTGCATTCTGTGCATGCGCACTTGAGAAGAGATACTTGTGTAATGGAGCATCAAAGGGTTATAACGGTACAAAGGAGGGAAACCCAGTAAAACTAGAGTTCCTACAAGTATCAGGACCCCATAATAAACACACTTATGTTAGTTTAGGATTTTGAGAGTCAGTTCAGGTGTCAAGAATAGTATTAGTTTTCTAATCTAAAGAGTCCCATTTCATCCTCCTAACACATACTTATTTTTGATGGAAAGCTGTAAGCGCCTCATCACTTCTCCATACTCTGTACCTGAAGCGTGGAACACTCCAGCAGCAGACAGGAGAGAGCAGATAGCATTTTGTGGGAATCACGCCTATACTTTGTCTTTTATTTCAACAGCTGCCAGAGCAGACTTTCCCACTGTGAGCTTGATTTGAAATTTAACTTGATTTGCAGGGCATGAGAGCAAAGTAATATAAAGAAACATGACAAGTAATTACAGGAGGAACATTAAAAATAAACACAATGTATGTAGGCCAAATAGATTTTTTATATTTATCTGGGGTTTATCTCGAAAGCATCTAGTGGGCAGTGTTTGACAGAGTTTGCACCAGTGCACAACTTCCCCTGCCATAGACGCCTATTAACCCACATTAGACAAACGGTACATGTCCAAGAGACATAATACAGTCCAATTATTTTTCTCCTGACATGCTTATTGAATGTGGGTTCAGTGTTTTAATAGAGACTTAAAACTGCTGGTGGGAAATGTCCTCACTGTTCTAGACTCTTTAGTGCAGAGTTCCCCAACCCTATGCTCAAGGCCCACCAACAGTACATGTTTTGCAGACAGAGCCGCCACAAGGTCCTCCAGCACCCAAGACTGAGACACCAATGTGTGCCCCTCCCTCCCACCCCAGCCGTCACACACCGATTGCAATTAGACTAAGAGGTGCCACAGGGCCTCCAACCCACCCAACAACTTAATCTCTAGTTATCTGGCTTGCAGTCACTGCCATGTATCCCCTTTTCTTATTTCTTTCTGCCTCAAACAAAATAGGGGAATGATAGCTGAGTGAGTTGTGCACCCCCTCCTACACTGCACCCTGAAGCTGGAGCCTTTCTTGCCTCTGCCTTGGCCCTATTTGCAGAGAACCAAAAACATGCACAGGTGAAGTAATTAGTGTCTCACAGAGCTGATTAACTACCTGTGTGAATTTCCACAAAACATGCACAGTTGGTGGGCCTTAAGGACAGGGTTGGGGAACACTGCTTTGGTGATTAACCACTTCCCAACTGAGGGGTTTTACCCCTTGACCACCAGAGCAATTTTCACCTTTCAGCGCTCCTTCCATTCATTCGTCTATAATTTTATCATTACTTATCGCAATGAAATGAACTATATCTTGTTTTTTTCGCCACCAATTAGGCTTTCTTTAGGTGGGACATTATGCCAAGAATAATTTTATTCTAAATGTGTTTTAATGGGAAAATAGGAAAAAATGTGGGAAAAAATTTATTATTTTTCAGTTTTCGCCCTTTATAGTTTTTAAATAATGCATGCTACTGTAATTAAAACCCATTAAATGTATATGCCTATTTATCCCGGTTATAAAACCGTTTAAATTATGTCCCTATCACAATGTTTGCCGCCAATATTTTAGTTGGAAATAAAGGTGCATTTTTTTCAGTTTTGCGTCCATCCCTAATTATAAGCCCATAGTTTATAAAGTAACAGTGTTATACCCTCTTGACATAAATATTTAAAAAGTTCAGTCCCTAAGGTAACTATTTATGTTTTTTTTATTGTAAATTTTTTATTTTTTTTTTAATTACAAAAAAAATAATAATTGGGGAGTGTGGGAGGTAAGGAGTTAATTTTTTGTGTAAAACAAGTTTATTTGTGTGTAGAAAATTGTTAGGGTGTAGTTTTACTATTTGGCCACAAGATGGCAACATTACCAATTTGTTTCATGCTACCTGCAAGCGTCCTTCCGGGCTCTTGCAGGAAGTAGAAAGAGGCTGGGACTTTGTTATTTTTTCACAATGATCGCGCTGCTCAGCCGAGCGGCAGCAGGTCATTGCGGGGCTTAGATCAACGAACGGGAATGGATTTTCCCGTTCGTTGATCTCTGGGCGAGCGGGCGGCGGCATGTTTACTAGCGGCGGGCGGCGTGTTTACGAGCGGGAACGCGGACAGCGGCGGGAGTGCGCAAAGTACGGATTTCTCCGTCCCTGGGGGTGAAAGGATGGAAAAAGGGGCGGAGAAATCCGTACGCGCGGGGGTAAAGTGGTTAAAGAGGCACCATGTTGACATATAGAATAATGTACTACATTGTTCAGGATACCCACTTTTACATTAACTATCCTGGGGTCAGCATCAGAAACACTTCTTATATCTATATATTGCTGTATATTGGTTTGTGTGAGATGCTTAGCCTAGGCTTTTTATCTATGTGGAATTCTCCTCCTAGAGCATTCTGGGAGACCAGGTAATATTTTCACCAGCTTGGGGACTCTCAGTAAACAAACACTCAGTAATGATGCACGTGACAGCACTAAAGATGTTGCCAACTGTGATCAATTTAAAAATGCAAATCAAGGTGAGGAATGATTTTACAATTGGCAAACACTGACTAAGTAATTTGTAAATGAATATTGTGAAAAATAAACAATTTTATTAATAACATTATTTTCACCAGTAGTAGCAGTACAGTACTGTATCGTGTTAAGCTATCAGTCAAAGCAAGACGTTTTGAATCAGGATGATGCCGTTTGTTGGCCAAAGAGTAAGCTTTCTTCAGACTCCTATACTGAAAGCTTACTTCTTCTTTTAGTTAGCCAATAAATAGTTTTATATATTATGTTTCTTTAGATTGTAAGCTAGCAAGGGCAGGGCTCTCTCACCCTCTTGTGTATGGAATTTGTTGATCATTTTGTGTATTGGAATTTGTTATATACCAGTGATGGCTAACCTTGGCACTCCAGCTGTGACAAAACTACAAATTCCATCATGCCTCTGCCTCCCCAAGTTATGCTTAGAACTGTCAGAGTATTGTAATGCCTCATGGGACTTGTAGTTCCAGCACAGCTGGAGTGCCAAGGTTAGCCATCACTGTTATATACTGTATTTTATTTATCACGTTACATTTGTCACTGTAATTTGCTGCTATGTCTACTTATTCTGTATTTTGTACCAGTGTCCATATTTGGTGTATTCCATTGTCTGTATTATTATGTACCCCATGTTTGTTTCTTACTTTGTACAGCACTACGGAATATGTTGGTGCTTTATAAATCAATATAGATCATAGTAATTCAATTTGCGTAATGCTCAGTAAACGTAACATCTGCTGCCTACACACATAAAGTAATTACCGGGGTTTGGTGAAAATACTCCATACTATGAATATATTGTACCCTTAAGGTGGCCACACACCATACAATTAAAAGATCCAATTTTTCACCAATTTGATAATTTTGATTGACTGTCCCAAAAAATCGAGAGCTTTTCTTTGTTTTTGTTTGATAAATCCGATCAAATTCCCCGTTTTTTTATTTTTGGAGATTGAACATGTTGGAAATTTCAGCCCAACTTTATCTTGAATGATATGGTGTGTGATGGAGTGTCAATTACTTGATGTACAGTCCCAATCAATTTTTTCTGAGCTTTCAATTATTTTATTCATGATTGAAGAAAAATTGAACATATGTGTGTGGTACATTGGTCAGATTTATGAAATGTTACAATCAGTCAGAGAAAAATTGATTGCTATTCTTGAATTGAACAGATATTTAAAAAATGTATGGTGTGTGGCCACCTAAGGTCCTTTTACACTTAATCTGCTGCTGTCAGTTTTAACAGAAAAGACAACTGAGACAACTGATGTGTTGTCTTTTCCAGTGTAGTCTTCTCCACAAGGAGGCTATGTAAAAACTTCAGATCTCCTGTTAAGTAACGGAAGCTTTCTTCCAGCAGCGTAACTTCAAATCTTGGGGCCCCCAACAAAAGCTTTATGCCCCCCTACAATGTTCACACCCCTTCCCTTGCCCACCCCTCGTGTCCCTCAGAGCCTGAGGGTCATAAACAAGTGTGGACATCGTTATCTTCACACCCGTAGCAAGTGTAGCCATAAAAAAACCTGATCTGAGGGAGTGAAGTAGTAATTTGGGCCCTTTTACAGCTCTGGGCCCCCCTGCAGTTGCTGGGGCTGCTCCCCTGTAGTTACGTGCCTGCTTTCTTCTGACCTGCTATATTCAGGGGCAATGCAAGCAGAAATCAGGGTCAGAGTCAGATAGCAGAGGAAAGGTTACAAAGATACAAAATATATAATCAATTGAAAACATTTTCAGGTAATAGCAAGTTATTGTATTTTAACCTCTTTTAACCTCTTGAGCCCCAGAGGTTTATACCCCACTAGTGGCCAGGACATTTTTTACAATTCAGCACTTCACATCTTTAACGGTCAGTCATACAACTTAGCACCCAAATTAATTTGACCTCCTTTTCTTCTCACCAATAGAGCTTTCTTTTGGAGGTATTTGATTGCTGCTGCTATTTTTAGTTTTTTTTTATATTAAAAATGACCAACATTTTATAAAAAAAAAACATAAAAAGATATATACACTACAGGATATATACATAGACATATGCCTATGGTAGGGATTAGATTGTGAGCCCCTCCGAGGGAGTGTTAGTGACAAAACAATATACTCTGCACAGCTCTGAAGGAAAAGTCAGCGTTAGATAAATATTTAAATACCTGCTTAATAGAAAAAAACCCAGCCTGCCAGCGCAGATCATTGGCTGGCAGGCTGATGGCTGGGTCCTGTTGTGCACAGTGATGGGAGCTTGCTCTCGTGCATCTCTCGTTCCTCGCTAGATGACGCATATATGTGTTGCGGAGGAGTGAGAGAGCCACTGTACCGCCACCATTACAAGTTAGGCAGTCTGGAAGCAGTTAACCAGGAGACACTGAAAGCTGTACAGTCCAATCTGTGTGACTAGCAGCAATAATGGGCTCTCCCTATCAACGAAATTACTTAGGGGTGTTATAATGTGCAGCAGCACGAGTGCAACAGTACAAATCTGGAAATGTATTGATGGTGCGCATCAATAGCTGTGAGATATGCTGAAATGCAAGAGAAAAAAACATATGTTTTAACTGAAAATGCCCCTAGCGTTTGACCTCTAGCATTTAGTCACAGGACACACAGCTCCCTGGGAGTGAAGAGACAGGGAGACGCCCCAGCAGTGGAGAGACATGGGAGGAAGCACTGGTGGACAGGTGAAAGTAGCTCTGCTGTGCTGCTCCTACACTCAGCAGGGGGGAGGGGAGTGGCACTGGGAGACCTGGGGACCCAGCAGGCATCAAGCACAGATTTTCTATAGATGTCATGCTAAAATCTGTTAAAATGTGTGTACTAGTGTGTGGAGCGATTTGATTGGATAGATTCCTTTCTGGTAAGATAAAGATGATCTAATCATCTATCTGCTGGCCACATCGTCCAGCAGAGCAGAATTATCTACAAAGCAAACTAGGCAGGTGCTTAGGGCCTGGTGGGATTCAGGGGGCCTAACTTCCACTTTCTCTGTTCCGTCCTACACCTCAGAATGCCAAAAGGGCCATCCAAAGCTACTACCTTGCCTAGGGCCCCATTTCATCTTAATCCATCATTGTATAGCCAGCCTTAGAAGATGGAGGAATTTAGCCTGTTAAATGTAACCTGAGGTGAGAGAGATATGGAGGCTGCTGTTTTTATTTCCTTTTAAACAATACTAGTTGCCTGGCAGCCCTGCTGATCTATTTAGCTGCAGTAGTCTCTGAATAACACCAGAAGCAAGCATGCAGTTAATTTTGTCAGAGCTGACAATAATGTCAGAAACAACTGATCTGCTGCATGCTTGTTCAGGGTCTATGGCTGAATGTATTAGAGGCGCAGGATCAGGGCAGCCAGGCCACTGGTATTGCTTATAAGGAAATAAATATGGCAGCCTTCATATCACTCTCAACTCAGTTTCACTTAAAAGGTAAAAGAGAAATTGCAGGATGGAAATTAGAGCCATTCCTTGGATAGATTACGATTTCCTGCTTAAATGTAAAAGGTTTTATGTGTGACCGGAGCGTACCTTTTATAGATATATTCCCATCTAAGCTATCTCAGTTTGGTTTGTTTTGTTCCTCTGAAATATACGGCCCTATAAACGTTACTGATTAGCAATCTCTATCAAACGTAAGATTAGTTATTAAAAAGCGTTTCACATCTGACCCTGCAGCCAGCAAGAGCCTGATTCTCACAAGGCACAGATCTGATACGGTTTGGCATGGTTTATCTTCAGCCTCTACTATTTTTAGTGCCGAGGACTCCAAATCCGAAGCAATCCTGGTATTTTAATTAAACATAAGATATCGTTTAATTGAAAAGGGGTAGAGAAAAAAAAGTGAGACAGTGAGCTAATATTCCAGCTTCTGAGTGCTGGGGAGCTGTCCGCAAATTGTGGTGCTGAAACCGCTTGCTCTATAAGTGGATATTTAAAAACTGTTTACTCCAGTATAATGTCTCTGTAATTATATTCTTCATACAAATAGGTTTCCATGCTGTCAGCAGTAATGGCTGGATGGTCCAGGATGAAATGAGCTGCTTTCACTTCACAAGAAAATTATAGCTAAAATAGAGGTTGTTCCTATATAATAATATAGCAGAGAAGGGAGAGAGGGAGAGCGCACAGGAGAGAGGAAGAGAGAGAGGAAGATATGCAAGAAGAAAAGCAATGAAGTCATTATGTGACATGAAATGCAATAAAGGGGACGGAAGGGGGCTGGAGAAAGGAAGCTGGAGGCTGCAATGAATAAGATTTGCGGCACAGCTTGAGTTAATATAAAGCGACAGTGACTGGTGTTCAATTGGCGGTGTGCCCTTGGTGGTGTGCAGTCAAGACTTGCTCTGTCTTTACCCAAGTGGAAGGAGAGTGAGGAAAATTGATCCATTTGCTGTGCATTATAATTTTATGTCCTCTGGAGCTCTCAAGACGGGTCAAAAAGAGTCTGCGTTGCCCAACATCAAGAGCACGCCAGCCAAGAAGCACTTCAAAGCGTTCCTATCAAGCAATCACTTTGTAGCAAGACACAAGACTTCAAAGGTCATTTCAGCAAGAACTAGTATCTCCATTGTAGATGGATGCTGATGGTTCTGAATTAACTACTGTCTTATTGTGTTTCTCGGGGCTTCAGTTTAGCAGGAATCACAAATCTTGTTCATTAACATTTCCCATAATTTGAAATAAAAATAAAGAAATTATTAAGGGGAACTCATCCTTGTGTAATGGCCAAAACTGCTGGGTAGACATACTTGCAGGCATGAGCCAAGTCAATCGGTACATTCTGGTATATTCTATTGACATATACATTTAAAACTAAAGTACCAGTCCAAGGCTGACTGACCCTTTATAAGATTCAAATTCAGATGTATTTGTTCACTGTGTACTTCCTAATAAACTATAGAATGGTCATTGTAGCTGTCCAGTACTCACCTGGTACTTAGGCAATAGTGATGATCCTATCTAGGAGAATTCATGGAGAAGCATGTGATTTGTTTGATCAGCTGACAGGTTTACAAAGCTCTGATTTGCTGTGACCGCATCCTGCTTAAGTACATGATATTGACTTACATATCTATCACCTGACCAAACTGATTGCATGCTTCTCTATGAGTTCTTCTAGACATGACCATCAGTGTTAGGCAAATGTGGCAGCACTAAGCCCAGGGATTGCAATGTATAATTCCTCAGTTTAGTGAATCAGGGGTCTTTATGCTATCAGTACACATATTTTATGGTCTAATTGTGCAGCTCTGCAGCACTATGGCTAAATACATAACCGGATAGAGCAGCCATGGGCAAACTTGGCCCTCCAGCTGTTAAGGAACTACAAGTCCCACAATGCATTTGCCTTTATGAGTCATGATGTGGCTGTAAGACTCCTGCAATGCATTGCGGGACTTGTAGTTCCTTAACAGCTGGAGGGTCAAGTTTGCCCATGACTGGGATAGAGTCTAAAGCTCATATCTTGGCCAAGGCACAATCTGCATGGAGATTGTAAGTTCTCACTGTCTTTGTGAGGGTTTCATCAAGGCTGGGATTTTCCCACATTCCATATTAGTAGGTTAATTGTTTATTACCCAAAGCACTTGCCAGTACACTTTCTCTTCCTATGTAGCATATTATGTTAGGAACTTTACATTTTGAGCTTCTTTGAGGGACAGTTAGTGATTTGAATTATTAAAGGACCACTATCAAGAAAAATTGTAAAATACATACATATACGATGTACATTTGTCCCAAAGTAACATACACTATAAATGATTTTGTTTGTTATGTTACTGTCACTTACAGTAGGTAGTAAAAATCTAACTAGTAAGCCACTTTATTGTTAAGAATGGTGTGACACTGACAATGAATTTTTGTAGTTACATAACCACTTCCTCTGGTTTGTGAAAGTATTACAGCAACATGCATTATAATGTATTTATACATATTTATACAATAATAAATTAATTAGAAAAAAACACCTACTGATAATAAGATAGCCAATGTAAATAAAAATATGAACAAACTTTCAGTAAATAATGATTCAAAGGAGCAATAAATTATTTATTTAAACATGGTACATTCATCAGCATTATTTACTGCTGCTAAGAATCAACATTTACGATACATTTTTGTTCTGTTTTTAATTATCTATTTTTAGTTTCGATCATTAGTTAGATATTTAATTATTATTAATTAGATATAGAATGATTTAGATATTTATTTTTAATTAAAATGAATCATTTATTTTCTGTTGGTATAGTCTAGCAGTTACTGCTGCCATACTTACTACTAGGCCGACGAAGTGGCTTCATAATCAAAAAAGACATAGGGGTATATTGACAATATAACTGTGGCCTACCAGCCTTTGTCATCTCTGTCTTTACAAACCCTAACTTAAATGCTAATAATTATATTCTTTTTGGGCACCTCCATCAGTTCTAGTTACTGTTTTTCAATTATCCTGATTTCAAAGCCCTATTCACAAGCAAATGTAACAATAGCACCTGTGATCCCCCCCGCCCCAGGAGGTGTTAGGGGGCAGGACCCTCTTCTCCTCCTTCTCCCCCCGGTATGCAGGGTAACTCAGGGAGCGGTGTAATATTTACCTGCTCCAGCTTCACAGCTCTTTGCTGCCATTTGCTGGCTCCCGATCACATGACCCATGCGAGTCACATGGTCTGTAGCCAGTACAGCATGGAGTAGACCTGCAGCACTGGAACAGGTAAATATGGTGTGTGTGTGTGTGTGTGTGTGTGTGTGTGTGTGTGTGTGTGTGTGTGTATGTGGGGGGAGGGTAAGTATACATATTTATTTATTTACTTTTCCTAGCTGCAATTACAGGGGGAAGTGAGTTGAGGGGCCTGTGAACCCAGGGGTCCCCATGTTATCTTTTTTCAAGGAAGGGGGGGGGGGGCAGGAGGAGGGGGTATACATTTTAGGTACAACCCTGCAAGCAGATTACATTAACACACTCTGAGGATTTAACAGACTCTCATGTGATCAAATTAAAGAGAATCATTTAGACATGAGATATAGAGCAATACTATTGACTGGAGTCACACTTTAATCTTTAGTATCCACTACACATTTTTCAGTGTCCAGCTGCTGAAGACTCTATTATATGCTCAGAAAGATAAAGCTAATCAGATAACACAGCACAATGAGGCCACAATGTGCTCCTATTGGGCTGGTGAGAGACCAGCACTCGGTGTCTTTATCCCTCCTATCTGTCGCATTCATGTGAGATCGCTGATCATAGCCGAGGATGGGATCAATGGCTCCATCACCGTACATGATGTCCCCAGACTGCTCACATTGCGCAGGAAAAGGTTGTAACATACTTGTCATACCTCTGTAGCTTTTAACATAACACGAGGGCAATGCAATGAAGCTGCTGGAGTGCAGTATGTGAGAGAAGCCTGGAATCCCTGGTGATTTGCTCCTGGGCAGCAGCCACTGACAGTGCTAAGACTAGCAGAAAGTGAATGAAGACAGACAGGCAGGGAAGAACAAATATCAGGCAGAGAGCAGACTGGAATAGTGAGCGGACGGTTTCATAATACCATAACTTCTCCAGAGCACATGCTTGCTGATGGGCGTCTCAAGGTAGACATACACCATGCAAAGAGAGGCTGTGAACCGGCACCAAATGCAGCCAGGAGAAGACCACAAAAACCACTGGGGCCACAGCAAGCGTGCTCTTCAAGAGATGACTGCAATGTAACAAAAAGAAAGAGTGAAGAACCAAGTTGTTCTGCCTCCGAAGAAGTTTGTGAAACAGCTGTCAGGCTCCCTTTTGCCCCCGCTTTTTCTGTTATTACCCATACCACAATAAATATATACAGTATAAATATACACCAGTCTGATTATTTTCCAGAAGATTTGACACCTTTAATAGCATGCAATAGAGTACCTACAATTCATGGGCTCCCCAATGAAATGTTGATGGTGCCCCCCAGTGTTCACACCCGTTAGTGCATTTCACAGCCTTGGGGCCCATCTCACAAGGGTCATAAAACAAGTGTGGTCATCCTGCTATGCACATCCATAACAAGTGTAGCCACAAAAACACCTGATCTAAAGTATAGTCCCCTGTATAGGAAGAAGAGAAGGTTTGTAGTTGGGCCCCTCCTCAAAGTTCTGGGCCCCTTGCAATTGCAGGGGATCCAACCTGCCCCCTCCCCCCAATTACACCCCTGGATGTAACTAAAATCCATAGAAAGACGGTTAGCTTAATATTCTGACACCCCCGCCTAAAAATAAGTGTGGTCAGTATAAACCCCCCTCCCCACTTAGTAAGTACCCCCATTTATGATAAAAATCCACCCCCAATAAGCATGGCCAATAGAAACTTTAGCCCAGGAACTGAGGGGGCAGCCTCTCTTCCCACATCTTAAAGAACAAGCGACACCCATGCTAACCTAGAAATGAAAAACACAATATTAAGTAGATAAATACTACTTCTACTTACATAACCAATGTATTGTGCTATCCACGTAATGATTCCTGTGAATTTTACAAAGGAAAAGCAGAAAATCCTATTCTAGGCAGTGGCTATCTTGCCAAGCCAATGCTGACATCATATCCTCCCTGACTCTTGTATTCCCACCTCCCTTCTCTTGCTCACTGGCGTCAATTCACCAGAGGTTACCAACCTATTTATCTCTTGGGAGGTAATTTACCTCCTGTGATATCTCCAAATAGCAATTCTCCAGAAGTATAGGGGAAAATATCGACAGAGAGAAATGCAAGAGATAAATGTGAGATAAGTATGAGATAAATAAGTGATAGTTAGTAGTTCGTTTTTCTCCAAATCACAATTCACCAGGGAAGAAAGGGGGTGTGGCCATTCGTTATTTTTTCTTCTCTTTATCCCCTGAATGAACCTGGAGATATCGTGGTTTTCACACAGCAGCTGCTGCTGTGGAAGATGGAGCCTTTTGAGCTTACTCTGTTAGGCCTGGTGCACACCAAAAACCGCTAGCAGATCCGCATAATGCCAGCAGATTTTGAAACGCTTTTTCTTATTTTTCTGTAGTGTTTCAGCTAGCATTTTGCGGTTTTGTGAAGCGTTTTTGGTGCAGTAGATTTCATGTATTGTTACAGTAAAGCTGTTACTGAACAGCTACTGTAACAAAAACCGCCTGGCAAACCGCTCTGAAGTGCCGTTTTTCAGAGCGGTTTGCGTTTTTCCTATACTTAACATTGAGGCAGAAACGCTTCCGCAATCCAAAATCTGCAGCAGCCCGGGAGTATGCGTTTCTGCAAAACGCCTCCCGCTCTGGTGTGCACCAGCCCATTGAAATACATTACCCAAGCGTATCCGCAGCCGCAAGCGGATCGCAAAACACAGCCAAACCGCTCTGGTGTGCACTAGGCCTTAGAGCTTGCTTCTATTATGTGGAGAGGAAGGCACAGGAGGAGGATCTGTTTAATCGCCCCTCGTATTTTTCGTGAGAGAACAGTTCTTGATAATTTTACTGAGACAGAGGTGGTGAAGAAGTTCAGACTCACTCGTGATATGATTTATGAAATGATCCGGCAGTAAAAGGCGGGAATACTCTGGTAAGGTAGTGGTAAAACTCCGCCTCCTACCCACAATGCTTCACTTTCAAGCTTACAGAGAGGAAAAGTATCCCATGTAAATCATTAATACCGATTACCTAACTCTCTGCTTTCTCACACTTTCCTCATGCATATCTCTCCATTATCCCCTGCTATCGAACACTTTTCTCTCTGTCCTCTCACACTGGTGAATTGACTCCAGAGTGTTAAAATACCTCATGAGATAAACTACCTACCTTTTTTCTCTTAGTAAATCCTCTCTGGTGAATTGACGCCATTGTGTATTCATTGTGTATTCATTAGCTCCCTTTTGCAAGTTTTGAATGCAGGATTAGCATCTTTATCACTTAATACACCCAGACCAGTTTCTGTTGAAATTTGATGTTTATCGTGACAATACCGCTTTAACAGCATAGGAACACATATACCTACTCCAGCGCTGGGTCCTCTTCACTGGAGTCGGTCTGTGTGCTGCAGCATCCCCCCGTAGGCTCCTGGTGCATGTCACATGACATTGGAAGAGTGCTGCTGCACACTGACCGGCTGCAGTGAAGAGGAGGAGAGGACCCAATGTTGGAGAAGGTATTAGGGCTGTGCTTCGCAACCCCCCCTCCCCTTCCCACCAGGGCTCCTGGGGCTATAGTTATACCCTTGTTCTGTAGTAATCTTTTCACTGCTACCTATCCAGGTGATTCATACTGCTCAAGTTTTAACTGCAATAAGGGATGCAGCAATTGTGGCTGCACCAGGGCCTGTTGACCTGAGGGGTCCACATGGGGCCCTCCTCCGGTTATCGCATTGCTGCTGTAATAGTCATGATTGATAACCTCTAAATATGCTTTGATTAATCATAATCCTCAATCCATCCCTTGCCTCTTTTTATTCCTTTAACATAGCTCCCAACTGTCCCTCTTTTGGAGGGACAGTCCCTCTTTGGGAACTCAGTCCCTCTTCCCTCCTCATTTGTCCCTCTTTCAGGACTTTGTCCCTCTTTCTATGTACATATATGTATTTCTCTACTGAAAAATGTGTTTAATTGCCTCTAAACTTTATTCCCATCTTTTAAATTGATATATTTCTTATTTTCAAATGTTAATATGAAAGAAAATGCACCAGGATAGAAAGGACCAGTGTGGCTTGAATTTAAAAAAACACATATTTTTATTATGAAATCTTTACATTTCTCTTACCCCTTGACTAGGGGTGTGCCAGGGGCGTGATCAGGAGTGTGACAAGGGCGTGGCTTAAGTGTCCCTCTCAAAAAGTTGGGAGGTGTGTTTCTAATATAATGGTTTTCCTAGTTTTCCTGGTCTGTATCGTGTGATTTTTTTACCCATGGGGAGGGGTGCACTGCAGGAAAACATGGCTATATAGTTCTTAAAGAAAATATTATTGTCTTATACAAATTATTTTTGTTTGTAGAGGCGAGTCGTTCCATGCAGGGTGCAGAGAGGAGGGTGGTGTGTGAGAGGCCTGAGCAGCCCTGGGAGATGGGCAGCACACACACTGATTCCTTTAACTACTGACACATATACTGTATATTATACATCTCTCATGGCTAGTTAGATGAAGTTTAGGTACTATATGTCAGTAGCCCCAGAACCTGCATAGTTTAGAACAATGTGAAGAAGAGTGTGTTTGCAGCAATCATCCATAGAGAAACTCTTATTATACTTTTGGCTGAGAATTTCTTGAGATTCTGCTAAATCTCAAAGAAGAGCACAACCGTGAAGGAACTGGCATTTTTAAAGGCTACACAGATGACAATCTCCATATTTGGCTCTTCACAAGATTTATTATGTAAGCTTTATCACAAGCAGACTAAGACATACTGTATACCGTATCTCACTGCTGAGTAGCCTGTTGAATTTGGATGTATAGTACATCCATATAGTATTTATAGTCTCTTAATGGTTTGCCTTATGTCGCTAATCTGAAAGCACATCTTTTAAAAAATGTTCAGTATTGGAAAAGGCCACAGAGGTGACTGTACTGTAGGAACAAGAGGTACAGCAACAAGCAGGTCTATAGAGGTGGATGGGCACAAACTGAAATACCTGTATCGGAGTAGGACAATAGGTCCATTGCAAGCTTTTTCTACCTATACACCGGCTTCCAATTAACCCTACTGTAAATGGAGGTCATCTGATACCTTAAGGAGCAAAGGAATAGCACACAGAGGTCTCGGATTCATACAACCTCCCAAGGTCCAATCACACTATGCTTGACAAGACATCAATCACTTTGGGCCACAGGACCAGATTAGAGAGCTTTTATGTGCAGTGAATGCACCCACGGGCAGATAAAGTTGTCCTATGAATGCAGCTACTATTTTGGCCTTAAAGAGACTCTGTAACAAAATTTTCAGCCTTATTTCTTTTATCCTATAAGTTCCTATACCTGTTCTAATGTGGTCTGTCTTACTGCAGCCTTTCCTAGTTGCACAGTGGCTGCCTGTATTATCTCTGTTATATAATCTAATCTTCTTTCCTCTGACGGCTTTGTCGGGCTCAGGCACTCAGGCAGGAATGTGCTGCTCTGCTTGTGATTGGATAGAAGCTATACACACCCTCTCCACGCCCCCTGCAGGCTCTGTATGAGTCACAGACTGAGCTTCTCTCAGCCTATCATATGCTGTTAGCAGCCATGTCTTTTGTTTGTAAACACTGCCTAAAACTGGCAATTACAAGCCATGATTGCAGCAGGGAGTGGCAGAAACAGCACAGAGGGGCCCAGGAGAACATAATGAATAGAATGGTATGCTTTTTATTGTAAGAATTACAGATTCTCTTTAAGCATCAATGGAATTTAGGTATAATCTCTATACCATACACAAGACAATTACTGTGAGATGGGTATGCATAGACCTACTGGATGTATCATAAAGTCTTCTGAACCTATTAGCCATTTCATGGGAAGATTTATATGTGTATATCACAGCTACCATGAAAGACACGTGGTTTCTGACCTCACAACTTTTTTAGATGGGAAAGAGGGACATTTTTTTCTGTGTTCAATTTGCCACAAAAGGTTTGTGTCACTGTTGCTAAAAATAATAAAAATACACAGGATGGTGTTTGTACAACTGTAGCCTTCTATTCCATCCAAGTATAAAGGGGGGGGGGGGGGGGGGGGTCTGTCAGTCTTTTTTCCCTTGCCTCTGTTTTGTTGCAAGAATGGAAACAGTTACCATTATTAAAAAAAACATTAAAAAAAAACCTCTTAAAGAGGTATACAACCCTGACATAATATTCAATAAAAACATGTTTTCCTACTTTTTAGATGCCATACGGTTATCATATTTGCTTTTGTGCATAAGTATTATTATTCATTTAGAAATTATACGTTTCCAAAGTACACTTTTTTTGCTCTGAGAGCTGACTTTGCATTTTAATCATAACTGCTTTATTCATCTTCTAATGTAAGCAGAAATGCTTTCTGATTGTCTCACTATCTTCAGGAGATATTGTAGTGTCAGAGAAGTGTTTGCTTACATTTCTCACTTGATACAATTAAACACAAGATAACATTATAACTAATTCAGATTAATCCAGTTTTCCCTGCAGGGGAGCTTCTAAGGCCTGTGTTTAACCCTTTGAATGCTGTTCTAGTAAACAAAAAATGCTGGTTGTATATAATATGCTGTAATAATCTATTAGAGCAAAGAAGAAATGCTGGGTTGCATGCTTTTTTTTAAAAAAAAGTGTTGTAAAAGCAAATAAGTACAATCATTTTCTAAGACGTATCTATTAAAGGACACTGAGGTGAAAATAAACTAATGAAATACATGATTGTATCTTCCTTCTCCAAAGAATGCATTTTTAAGATATTCCCCAGTTTTATTTTGTGTTTAGAAAGATTGTAAGCCTTTGGCAGAGCCCTCCCCCCTTGTGTATCATACTTGACTGTGTGCACTTTACCCAGAATTTGGAACTGGTAATTTTTTACCACTACCATTACAGTTTATGATCTGGCATTGTACTATTATCTGCATTGTGTTGTGTATCTTATTGCTATTACCTGTATTGTTGTATCTATGGTCTGTTACCTGTATTGTTCTGTCAACCCTGTTATCATTGTCTGTAATCCTATTTATTGTACAGCGCTGCGTAATATGTTGGCGCTATATAAATCTAATAAATAATAATAATAATGTTTAAATCTACTTTTTAAGTTTTAACTGTTTTATTGTTTTTGCTCAATGACACATTCATTGAAGTATGCCAGAGCTAAAATGTGTGAACTATTGACCCCTTGTATCTCTTTCCTGCTCTCAGAAGCCATTTTCTGCTAGGAAAGTGTTTTATAGTTGGAATTTCTTATCAGTGAGGGTCACACACTGTAGTCACTTCCTGTCTGAGTCAGGACTGAATAAGCCACTTACATACCCGATATTTACCTCTTTCAGGCAGAGAAAGAAAAAAAGGAACACAGCATAGTTATTTGTGTGCTATGCACTGTACATACACATGTCTATCTCATCATGTCACATGTCACCTTGGTTATCCTTCAAAAACATGCTTTCAGGCAGACTTAAAAGAACTTAAAAGAATGGCCAATAGTGATTGCTCTGCTGCAACTGTCTTATCAAAAAAAGTGCTGAGCACAACTGGAGCGATGGTGAACAACACTCGTAGTGGTGACCATTTTATTAAAATGAAGGTGTTGCTCTCAGATGACTTCTATGGCTTCTGGTGGCTTCCAAGCCTTCCACCAATCAGCTGTCTCATGTAGTACAATCAACGGTGACACAGCATATTTTTACACATTTATGGGCACACATTGTTCCTGCTGGGTGGTGGTGGTTGCATTGATGCTGCTGTTACTGCTGCCTCCTGGTAGCTTCCTCTGGGTAGCTGCATGCAATCAAGTCTCTACAGCTGTGATGAAGCAGATCTTTACAAGTTCAAGAGAAAACACTGTGTTGGTCACCACCCCTCTGTGTACACTAAACACTCTTTCGAAAAAGACACTTGCAGCAGGTCAGGGCAGCGTCTCTAGTGCATTTTCTGCATGTTCCTGCCACAAATCCATCTTTAGTGGTTGTGCTGCTATTGCTGATACTGTTGCCTCTGTGATTCTCTCCTCTTAAGCCAGAATTATTAAATAAATATATAGATATATTAAAAAAATAAACGTAAATAAAAGACATTTTAAAATGTTGAAATTTGAAACTTTAAAAAACGTATTTTTTTAAGACACCTTCCATGGCTCTCTGCTTGATCTTTCAGGGGTGTTGGTCCTGCCATCTAAACATGGTACTGTTGCTGAACTAATTGGAAATGTACACTTAAAGTGGATCCGAGATGAACTTTTACTCATTGCATAATTGTGTTCATTTCCTATTGTTTATAGGGCATTCCTCAAGCCAAATACTTTTTTTTTGGTTTTAATACTCTAACTCCCTATAAACTAAACAAGCCTCGCCCAAAGCTTTTCAGAGAACCTTGGCATTTTCAGACAGTAGCAAGGGCTCATGGGAGCTCAGTCTGGGCAAGAGGAGGGGGAGGTATTACTAGCCAGAGATTTCAGAGATAGAGGGGAGGAGGAGGGAGGAGGAGGGGGGATTAGGTTTTTTTCACAGGCTGAGTGCTGAAGATGCAGATAAGCTTGCCTGTGTGTAATGTTTACAAACATGGCTGGTGTCATTGTATCACAGGAAGAAATAATCATATTCTATTGAAACTGTTTGCAGCTAGATCTGCTGTGTAAGGGCCTGTTTCCACTACACGCAGATTGGATGCAGAATGGATGCAGAAAAACTGACTCCAATGAATGCCAATGAAAAAATCTGCAATTGCGTTTAGTGGAAACACACCCATAGGCATTCATTGGGGTCAGTTTTTCTGCATCCATTCTGCATCCAATCTGCGTGTAGTGGAAACAGGCCCTAAACTATCTAAACTTTAGATAAGATATATAGACAAGTTACTTGTTATAGTTAGTTTTTCATCTCGGATCAGCTTTAAGTACTGATGCTATCATTTTATTTTACTATAAAAAAAGCTATTTGTGCTTTGCTATTGCCATTAGAGATGTCCCGAACGGTTCGCCGGCGAACGGTTCCCGGCGAACTTCGGTGGTTCGCGTTCGCCTGCGCCTGCCAAGGGCGACCTTTCCCGGAAGTTCGATTCGCCCCATAATGCTCTATTGAGCAAAACTTTTACCCTCTACATCACAGTCAGCAGGCACATTGTTGCCAATCAGACTGCACTCACTGGTGGAGTCCCACCCCCTCTTATACAAGGCAAGGTCCTTGAGCCATTTGACTCACTCGTCTGCCTATACTAATTAGTTAAGGGACAGCTGCTACACACTTTGCTAGGGAGAGTTTAATTAGCCTCTTGTAGGTTTCTCCTCCCTCCACCCTTCTACCCTCCTACCGGAGGGAGGAGGGTCTCATCTGCCAGGGAATTCCAGTATTTCAAAAGCCAGCTTACATACTGTGGCTGGGGATTGATCCCAGGTCTCAGTGTATGGTAGGTAACTAACATATTCATTATACCACCAACACTACTAGCTGAAGCTAGCCTAGCATGTACCATTTAAGCTCAATCCAAAAGAAAAATTAGACAAGACAAATAACAGTTGTCTAATTTTACTCTTGACAACTGTTGAGCACAAAAGGCAAGGCCATGCCTGGCTACATATCCTTAAGCAGTGGCGGGATGGTGTAATGGTTAAGGGCTCTGCCTCTGACACAGGAGACCAGGGTTTGAATCTCAGCTCTGTCTGTTCAGTAAGCCAGCACCTATTCAGTAGGAGACCTTAGGCAAGTCTTCCTAACACTGCTACTGCCTATAGAGTGTGCCCTAGTGGCTGCATCTCTGGCGCTTTGAGTCCACCAGGAGAAAAGCGTGATATCAATGTTATTTGTCTTGTCTAATTTTTCTCTTGAAAACTGTTGAACACAAAAGGCAAGGCCATGCCTGGCTACATATCCTTACGCAATGGCTGGATGGTGTAATGGTTAAGGGCTCTGCCTCTGACGCAGGAGACCAGGGTTCAAATCTTGGCTCTGTCTGTTCAGTAAGCCAGCACCTATTCAGTAGGAGTCCTTAGGCAAGTCTTCCTAACGCTGCTACTGCCTATAGAGCGTGCCCTAGTGGCTGCAGCTCTGGTGCTTTGAGTCCACCAGGAGAAAAGTGTGATATAAATGTTATTTGTCTTGTCTAATTTTTCTCTTGGATTGAGCATAAATGGTACATGCTAGGCTAGTTTCAGCTAGTAGTGTTGGTGGTATAATGGATATGTTAGTTACCTACCATACACTGAGACCTGGGTTCAATTCCCAGCCACGGTATGTAAGCTGGCTTTTGAAATACTATAATTCCCTGTCAGATGAGACCCTCCTCCTGTAGGAGGGAGGAGGGAATAGGTAGGAGGGTGGAGCTCCAGGTATTAGAACCCTTGAAACATGTTTTCTATCATTTTTTTAGCCAGTAGAAATTTTTTTAAATTTTGAAGTTCGCCTCCCCATTGAAGTCTATTGCGGTTCGCAAACTTTTTCGCGAACCGAACTTTCCGCGGAGGTTCGCGACATCACTAATTGCCATGCTATGAAAATGGGGTGCCACATGGTACTTATAACCTTCAAACCTTCAGGATCAAAAATCTAATTTGTGGTTATCATAATAGATGCCTCATGCATTGTCCATTGTTGCTTCTAATGCTAAAGCTGTGTACACACACTAAATAAAGTTGACCAAAACATCAGATAATAACTACTTTGGCTGATGATTGTTCACTTATTTAGTGAGTGTACAGTGGCCGCCCAACGTCGCTTTAATGATCCTACATGTTGGATCCATATCGACGCCTGATATCTGAGCAGCCCCAATGGCATTGCTTTTCTCGTTACCCCAACTCTGGGAAGCTGCTCCGTTGTACACTACTTGCCCCTGCTCCGCCCCCCATAGCAACAGAATGCGTCGATAGCTATCCCCACCAGGCAACAATAAAATAATTTGTGTACACAGCTTTACAGCTACTTAGGAAACAAGGTCTATGGCCACCATCAATGCTGAAACAAGGGCTTATTTGGTAACTGACCAATGCACAACCCTTTCTATTCGACCGGCATATTTTTTTTGAATATACATACACTCAAACACAGAAGAAACCCCTACACACAACCACACACACCTGGTGTAACGATTGTGGAACTTTCTCCGTGATCAGCACACAACGCGCGCGCTGACAAGGCGGAAATCCTCCACAAGCGTATATTTGCAGGCACCCAGCAAAAGGTGCTACGCACCTGTAGAGGGAAGTTCCTGTCGGCAGATGGCGCTGGGGAGTGCAGAGGAACCAATCCTCTGTACCTCCACAAGTGCCAGATAGGAATTGTACGAAGCGCAGAACGCAATCGCAAGTTAGGCGATTGCGAATGAGATTGAGCAAAGGGACAGGTTGTATGTGTGTGCGCCAATCCAGTCGCCACCCCGCGACCGCGCACACACACAACAGCAGATATGAAATAGGAACGCGATCGCGAGAGGTGCGATCGCCAGACGTGACACAAGGCAGATCAGAATAGAATACGAGGGTAGCAAAGGCACAGCAAATAATACAATAAGGAGAAACGGAAAATAACAACGCTAGCTAACCGCGAACACCGCACTCATTCGCAACAGTGCACACGGTTATGCGCGGTCTCCACGTGATAAGCACAATAGAGACAAGCACGCCTAACTAACCATCGACAGACAGACATGAAACAGAGGACGCGAGCGCTTGCTTAACAGTTACCTCACTGAGTCTCCAGCAAGCGTAGCAGACAAGACAGACACACGAAAACAGGGACAAGCGAGAGATAGGATCCACAGCACTAGCGAAAAGTGGCTAGCGCGATCCAGGTACAGAGTAGCAGAACAGAAGGATCCCCAGCGCTAGCGAAAAGTAGCTAGCGCGATCCCAGAAGACAGAACAGAAGGATCCCCTGCGCTAGCGAAAAGTAGCTAGCGCGATCCCAGGAGACAGAACAGAAGGATCCCCAGCGCTAGCGAAAAGTAGCTAGCGCGATCCCAGGAGACAGAACAGAAGAGATAGCTGGTAGCAACCGCTGCACCAGCTATACTCCAAGAACAGAGATCAGAACCATTTCCTGTCGACCACCTTTGGGGCAGGACAATGGCAACAGGCAAGACAAGAAAGAACAGGCAATACAGATAATACAACCTGACTGGGCTAGAAGGGGAGCCTAAAGCAACCCCCAGGAATTAACTATACTAGATAGCAATGGCTGACACTCCAGCAGTGTCCATCAGGAACAGACCATGGGAAGGAAATGACCAGCAAAGCCTTCTGGGAAACATAAAGCTCTTATAGTGCCAGTCATCAAAGAAGGCAGGTAGGGGATTTGCATAACGAATGTATGCAAATTCCCCAGCAAGAGAACAGACCAGAAACTTGCAATGGAAAGACAGGTCTCTGTTCCAGAGACCTGCAGCCCACAGACTAGAGGAATGGACAAACAGCTGTCTGCCTGTGCAGCCAGCTGAGCGGATCATCACAGTACCCCTCTCTCTAGGGATGGATTCCAGACATCCCTCAAAACTGGTATCATCACAAAACTCTAACTGAAGACTCATGAAGGTCGGGGCAGCCCGACAAGGCCCAATTCCAGAGTCAGTCCATCCGAAACCGACCTCATCGGAAGCAGAAGCCACCGAAACATGCCCATCAGCACTACAAGTCTCAGCGTAACACCCATCAGAACTGTGGACACCAGAGAAGAAGCCATCGACACCCTCCAGACAATACCCACCACCTTCCAAGGAGCGTCTAAGAATACCAAACCTGCCGCAATACCTGTTCGAAGTGTCCCTTACAACACCAAAGCCATTGCTGATCGTATTCAGGGCACCAAGCAAAACCTTTCCTGGAATCTCCCAGAACGCCTTGAAGCTCCGCAGAGATCCCAAGAAGCCAGAACGCTCACCAGGCTCACATGGAGAACCACCAAGAACCCCTATGGAACCTATGATCATTCCAGACTCAAAATTAGTAGGACACCCATCAAGATCAGGACTTTCAGGGACCACTTCTGGGCATGCAAGCAGGCAGGCTATATCAGAACATGTCTCCACTGAGGAAGCATCTGAGTACGCTGGTAACCGAGGCACACTTGGGCTTTCTGGGTCACAGAGCACATCGGGGTACACTAGTACAGGAGAAACCTCAGGACATGTCGGGGAACTGCCAACCTCAGAGTCCGACACGACAAAACCAGTACCGGGCAGAAAATCATCACGAGTAAAGGTCACAGGTACTGGTCTTTCAAAAGAAGACTCGGACTCAAATTCAGAATTTTCTGTAACTGTAATATCATCATTGACTACACATGAATGAAGCTCCACAAGAGCTGCAAAAGTAGTCAGCAAGGCAGCAATGCCTACTGAAGTGGGCAACACCTCAGAAGGACCTGGGGGGCAGGAGACATCTCCTACAAGTTCTGCACCCTTTGGGAGGAACTCGGAGACCTTCAGATCATCAAACAAGACCTCAGGAACATCATTTTTCAAGTTGTCTAAGAAGGATTCTGTACTATCCATGTTACAGGGCAAAACTGGAACTTTACTTTGAGAACAGGGCAGATGTCCCAGGGAAGGTTCCACCATAAACTGAGACTGAATTTCATAATCATGAGTGGAACGTACAGGAATATTCACTGGACCACACACTGACTCCCTAACTTTAATCTCGCTGCACCCAGAACTCTGCGTAGCAGTCAAACTAGCTTGCAACTCCAAAACTGCAGAAAGACAGGTAAAAATAGCAGCAATACCTAGACGAGCCTCTAGGGGCAGGGCAGGAGATATTGTACAAGGCAATATTGACTCATCCAGAGTACTGGGTGGAGAGTCAATACTTTCTTCAGAATCAGACTCGCAAATGTCAATGCAAGTGGACATCATGCCTTCATTCATGGTACAGGGCAGGTTCAGAGAAAGCTTCTCTGGACAAGGCAAAGAAGCTTCAGCATCAGATTCGCAAAACCGAAGCGCTGTCTCACTCTTAGATTCGGCTAACAATGTCGAATCCGAGGAGTCAGAACGCAAAATTTGCGGATCCAAGATCGCTTTAGGTTGCGAAACTGACGCTTCCATATCGCAAACCTCCGCGATCTGCGGAGCAGACTGCAAGGCATCTAGTACAGAAACACTGGAGCAACTGTCATCAGGCAACAGGCCTGCACAGGTGCGAACAGAATAAGACATAGATTCATTTGCAAAAGAAGTGGCGACAACAACAGGAGAAACTTTATTAGACACATCAATAATTTTCTTAAAGTTGCATAACTTAGGAATTTTCCCCATGGCAGGCTCACAAACGGACGATCTTAGAGAACCTGAGGGAAAAAAATCTGTCTTCCTTAGACACAGGACCACACGGACCTTTTGCAGCCATACGTGCGGTGGCGACATCAGACCGCACTGGTTCAACTTCCACACAAGCAACTGCTCTGAATGACTTGCACTCAGACTTCAAACACTCAGTTGCTTTGGGAAAGGGAATGCATTCAAAACTCACTTTCTTTAAATCCAGAGGATTGGAACAATCGTCCGCTGACAATGTGTTTTTAGCAGATTGAAGCGCATGTAGTTCATCCAAAATCATTTTCCACACGTCAAACAGCGGAGTCACAAAGTCAGAGATACATTCACCAGTCTTGATTAAAGTGCACGCAGGCTTAATGCACGCATACAAAACTGCTTCGTTTTTAGAACGGTAATGATTGCAAAACGATCTCCAATCACATTCCAATTCATAGACCAGGAGCTCGATCTCCCATTTCTCAAACGGGGGCTCCCATGCACACTTAACAAAGGATGAACAATCATAGTGCGCACAGTCTACAGATGGAACTGGAGCAGGAACGGAACGGGAATCTTTTACCTCTTTATTGGGATCAAATAATTGGTGTGTGTGTAATTCATCCAAAATGATCTGCCACACATACATCACCAGATCCACAACACACTCGTCACATTCATCAGAATCAATCAAAAGGCACACAGAGTCAAGACAATAGTTCAGGACCTCCGCGCTTTTTGCGATGTAAAAATCGCAAAAGGCCTTCCAATCCAAATCAAATTCCTCCACCAAGGCCCAGATTTCCCATGAGGCAAATGGCGGTTCGAACAACCCAGTATCTAAATAATCTCCATATGGGTGGGGATCAGGAACGAGTACAGATTTTTTAACTGCTTTAATATAGTGTGCGATCCTACCTATAGCAGGATCCACATAAGCTTTGGATTGGGGCAAAAAACCTGGAAACTGATCAGCAGATGCATTATAAACATCATTATCATACTGCATGGTTTTGCCCATTTCAGACTTGACAGAAATAACCTCTCTATCTGTGGTTGCCATGGGCAACGGATCTTTACGCTGGGAAGCCTTCCGAGATCTTTTATGTTTAGACTTAGAGGCTTTGGATGGCTGCTTTATGGATGAAAGAGTAGATGGAACAGCTGATTGAGCTGCTGACAACAACTCATTAAGGGGGTATGGTAATTGAGGTAATCTCAGCCAATTGTGAATTAAAAAGGCCAAGAATTCCAGGGGTCTTTGACTCAGGGTGGTATGATCTAACACATCATAACCCCACATTGACATTTCGCCCCCCAACAGAATGTAGACCATTTGGGGGGCCCAGGTAGACACTGGGGTGCATTGGAATTCAGGGTTCGCTAACAGTTTCGTACACTCAGACAAAAATTCGTCTGCTGATTCAGGTTCAAGTTTTTTAAATCTCTTAAAGGTACAAGAGCCATATTCGACAAAATCGTATAAATCGGAAATTCCGTCTACACTGGGGTTTTGGGTTGGGCTGGTCATTCTGTAACAATTGTGGAACTTTCTCCGTGATCAGCGCACAACGCGCGCGCTGACAAGGCGGAAATCCTCCACAAGCGTATATTTGCAGGCACCCAGCAAAAGGTGCTACGCACCTGTAGAGGGAAGTTCCTGTCGGCAGATGGTGCTGGGGAGTGCAGAGGAACCAATCCTCTGTACCTCCACAAGTGCCAGACAGGAATTGTACGAAGCGCAGAACGCAATCGCAAGTGAGGCGATTGCGAATGAGATTGAGCAAAGGGACAGGTTGTATGTGTGTGCGCCAATCCAGTCGCCACCCCACGACCGCGCACACACACAACAGCAGATATGAAATAGGAACGCGATCGCGAGAGGTGCGATCGCCAGACGTGACACAAGGCAGATCAGAATAGAATACGAGGGTAGCAAAGGCACAGCAAATAATACAATAAGGAGAAACGGAAAATAACAACGCTAGCTAACCGCGAACACCGCACTCATTCGCAACAGTGCACGCGGTTATGCGCGGTCTCCACGTGATAAGCACAATAGAGACAAGCACGCCTAACTAACCATCGACAGACAGACATGAAACAGAGGACGCGAGCGCTTGCTTAACGGTTACCTCACCGAGCCTCCAGCAAGCGTAGCAGACAAGACAGACACACGAAAACAGGGACAAGCGAGAGATAGGATCCACAGCACTAGCGAAAAGTGGCTAGCGCGATCCAGGTACAGAGTAGCAGAACAGAAGGATCCCCAGCACTAGCGAAAAGTAGCTAGCGCGATCCCAGAAGACAGAACAGAAGGATCCCCTGCGCTAGCGAAAAGTAGCTAGCGCGATCCCAGGAGACAGAACAGAAGGATCCCCAGCGCCAGCGAAAAGTAGCTAGCGCGATCCCAGGAGACAGAACAGAAGAGATAGCTGGTAGCAACCGCTGCACCAGCTATACTCCAAGAACAGAGATCAGAACCATTTCCTGTCGACCACCTTTGGGGCAGGACAATGGCAACAGGCAAGACAAGACAGAACAGGCAATACAGATAATACAACCTGACTGGGCTAGAAGGGGAGCCTAAAGCAACCCCCAGGAATTAACTATACTAGATAGCAATGGCTGACACTCCAGCAGTGTCCATCAGAAACAGACCATGGGAAGGAAATGACCAGCAAAGCCTTCTGGGAAACATAAAGCTCTTATAGTGCCAGTCATCAAAGAAGGCAGGTAGGGGATTTGCATAACGAATGTATGCAAATTCCCCAGCAAGAGAACAGACCAGAAACTTGCAATGGAAAGACAGGTCTCTGTTCCAGAGACCTGCAGCCCACAGACTAGAGGAATGGACAAACAGCTGTCTGCCTGTGCAGCCAGCTGAGCGGATAATCACACCTGGCTTGTACACATTAAACTTTTATTGGCCTTTGTTTTAATTTTTAAATGCTCTTGTTTGGCGTAAGAGATCTGCAAGTTGTGTGACATTTCATTTTTCGACATGTTTAGATTTTGGTTCTCCTAAAATGTGAAAGCCCCTTATGGGGCTGTACAAGGCAGTAAAATTCCTTGTCTTATAACAATGACTTTATGTGGGTAAGATGGACAAGTAATCAGGGACTACTTTTTTGCCCCTTGTCTCTATATAGTTGAATCTTATAACAATGACCCCATCACCTTTGACGGGAGATCCCTCAACACGGATTATTTTGACATTTTTTGGCATTTTGTGAAAAAGTGTGTATCAGAAAGAATCTGAAATATGAAGAACCCTGAAGAGGTTTCGCGTGTCAAAGAAGAAAGTAGGTTTATTAAGCATTCAGTGAGTTTATTTATGTTTTTTTTTCTTCTAGCATTTCTCTGTGAATGTATACGTAACAAATATAAAAACATTTTCTATATCTTAAGGAGACAGCTGCCTCTTAGGACATTTTCAATGTGTTTCAGTAACGGGATGGTGGTAGTTGTTAAAGTGAAGCAAGCACCATTTTTAGCACGCAGGGCAACTTAAAAGCACATTAAAAATGCATACTAACAATGGAGCTCATTACTAAAAGAAACTTTATTTTTACCTCATCTTTGTACTTTTAAGTGTTAATTACAGGCATTTTCTTCTACTTCCACTACTTCCTCAGTCCGCAAACCAGTCGCAAGCCACAGAAAATGGAAGGCAGTTAAGGACTCTTTTAATAGGACTTAATTGCCCAGGAGCTAAGATCAAACAAACCCATTCAGCATTATGCTCAACACACACCATACAATCTTGGTTGTACAGATTTACCAAATCTATGTAGTATAAGGGCCAACAGATTGAAAATACCTTGAATGATTAATTGGTTAAAAAAAAGTGGAAATGAAAGTGGTAAGATTGAACAACCAAGATTGTATGGTGTGTGTTGAGCCTTAGGGAGAGGGGAGGAAGGGGAATACGTTGCTTCAAAGAGATAAGATAAGTCACACTTGATGAACTTCACACCAACCCTGGATAATGGCAGTGAAAAGGGAGCAGGGGGGTTACTTCCCAAACATGGCAGCCCTTTCAGTTATTTGAAACCAGGTGCTGCTAAGCAGGGCTGCTCAAATCCGGAAACGGGAGACTTCCGGATAGTTCTATCTGGAAATCTCCCACTAAACCTGTGCGGGGTGGGCGGGGGAGTCAATATTACCTGTCTGACATCTTCTTCGTCCATCCCTCAACGCCTCCCACGATGCGCTCCAAGCGGCGGTCACGTGATTACAAACACTTCCTCCTTCCGGCTTGAAGGAGGAAGTGTTTGTAATCACGTGACGCGCGTGGAGCACATCATGGGAGGTGCCGAGGGACGACCGAAGAAGACGTTAGACAGGTAAGGGCCTGTACACACTGCTGCGCTTGCGCTGCCTTTTCAAATCGCACGCATTTTTTTATCGCAAGGTCTTTTGAAAAATAATGAAAATCGTGAAGACCTGTACACACTGGTGCAATGCGCTTTTTCTATTCTCACGAAGGCTTGCGATTTTAAAATCGCATGCGATTTTCAAAGCGCAGCAGTGTGTACAGATCCTAAGATTGACCCCCGCCCACCCCGCACAGGTTTACTGGGAGATATCTGGATAGTAATTAGCCCTACTGCTAAGATCCCTTTAAAGGGATTTTCTGCTATAGCTGAAGGTTTATCTAATCCCCTTTCTGAACTCAATAGTTAAAGGGTGCCAACTCCTGAAGAATAGAGGTTCTCATATTGTTACGCAAGCCAAATGAGCTACCCATTTATGGCAATTTTGATTATCCATCACGGAGCAGCCATAAATCAAATGGGAGTGACTACGGCATCTAGAATATTTTATGATGCCAAATGAGTCAAGTCTGGAGCAGACTTGTACAAGAGCCAACCGGGTCAGGACCCAAGACTGCTGGTAACAATAAAGCATTTCTGTCTGGTGTTTAAATCATCTTTGTTTCATTTATCTTACACTGTTAAAAATTAATGTATTCAAAAACCCTATTTTGACTGCCAACTATGTAATAATTGTTCTGAATGTATTCAGGCACCTATCTAAACAGTTCTTCTTATTTAAACAAGGCATATTCTTGAATCAGGTGTGTTAAGTTTTGAGCTTGTTCAATAAAGATTTATTGAAAGAGAAAACTTCAGCTGCTGTTGAGAGGCAGAGATTGGGTGGGGCTACCTGTTCCGGAAACTGGAAATTTTGCAGTGATTATGGCTAGGGAATTTAGATGCCAGAGCAAAACAGCGGCAGTGGAGTTCTGCTGCTGTCTAGCAAGACTCTGCAGTGCCAGCGCCAGGCGAATGACTACGAGCTCACTGGGATATGTATATATGCCGTTTGACTGCATGGCAAGGGACATGGATAAAATCTATGTTAGGCCCAGTGCACACCAAAAAGCTCTAGCAGATCTGCAAAACGCTAGAGGTTTTTGAAGGAGATTTCAGAGCGATTCTAGGCATGTTTAGAGACGTTTTCTAAACATGCCTAGCATTTTTTGGAGCGTTTTTGTGTATCAGATTACAAATATTTCTATAGTAAAGCTGTTACTGAACAGCTTCTGTTTCAAAAACACCTGAAAAAAAGCTCTGATCAAGCGTTTTTCAGAGCTGTTTTCCACTTTCTTATACTTTAACATTGAGGCAGGAACGCCTCAGAAATCTCAAAAATGCTGCAGCCCCTGAGTTTGCGTTTGTGGAAAAAACTAACCGCTCTGGTGTGCACCATCTCATTCACTTTCATTAGCCAAGCGGTTTTCCCCCTGCAAGCATTTTAAAAAACGCTCCAGAACTAGTGTTGGGCGAACAGTGTTCGCCACTGTTCGGGTTCTGCAGAACATCACCCTGTTCGGGTGATGTTCGAGTTCGGCCGAACACCTGACGGTGCTCGGCCAAACCGTTCGGCCATATGGCCGAACTAAGAGCGCATGGCCGAACGTTCCCCGAACGTTCGGCTAGCGCTGTGATTGGCCGAACGGGTCACGTGGTTCGGACCCGAACGCGCTCTGATTGGCCGAACTGTCACGTGGTTCGGGTAAATAAATACCCGAACCACGTCATATCTCCGCCATTTGTCTGTGGGTTTAGCTTTGGGTAGGCAGGCAGGGTAGTTCGCGCTCCAGCCACGCTAGCCAGGGTCCCCCCCAGTCATTGTGTGTCGCTGCTGGGAATAGTAGTACACCGCTCGCTCAGCATTCTGTTTACTGCCACTCTGTGTACCTCGCTCAGCCACACTATATAGCATTCTGTTTACTGCCACTCTGTGTCTGCTGGGAATAGTAGTACACCGCTTGCACAGCCACACTATATAGCATTCTGTTTACTGCCACTCTGTGTACCTCGCTCAGCCACACTATATAGCATTCTGTTTACTGCCACTCTGTGTCTGCTGGGAATAGTGGTACACCGCTCGCTCAGCCACACTATATAGCATTCTGTTCACTGTTCTGTGTCTGCTTGGAATAGTGGTACACCGCTCGTTCAGCCACACTATATAGCATTCTGTGTACTGTTCTGTGTCTGCTGGGAACAGTAGTACACCGCTCGTTCAGCCACACTATATAGCATTCTGTGTACTGTTCTGTGTCTGCTGGGAACAGTAGTACACCGCTCGCTCAGCCACACTATATAGCATTCTGTTCACTGTTCTGTGTCTGCTGGGAATAGTGGTACACCGCTCGCTCAGCCACACTATATAGCATTCTGTTCACTGTTCTGTGTCTGCTGGGAATAGTGGTACACCGCTCGCTCAGCCACACTATATAGCATTCTGTTCACTGTTCTGTGTCTGCTGGGAATAGTGGTACACCGCTCGCTCAGCCACACTATATAGCATTCTGTTCACTGTTCTGTGTCTGCTGGGAATAGTGGTACACCGCTCGCTCAGCCACACTATATAGCATTCTGTTTACTGTTCTGTGTCTGCTGGGAATAGTGGTACACCGCTCGCTCAGCCACACTATATAGCATTCTGTTCACTGTTCTGTGTCTGCTGGGAATAGTGGTACACCTCTCGCTCAGCCACACTATATAGCATTCTGTTCACTGTTCTGTGTCTGCTGGGAACAGTAGTACACCGCTCGTTCAGCCACACTATATAGCATTCTGTGTACTGTTCTGTGTCTGCTGGGAACAGTAGTACACCGCTCGTTCAGCCACACTATATAGCATTCTGTGTACTGTTCTGTGTCTGCTGGGAACAGTAGTACACCGCTCGTTCAGCCACACTATATAGCATTCTGTTCACTGTTCTGTGTCTGCTGGGAATAGTGGTACACCGCTCGCTCAGCCACACTATATAGCATTCTGTTCACTGTTCTGTGTCTGCTGGGAATAGTGGTACACCGCTCACCCGTCACTGTATAGCATTGTGCTCTGTGTCGCTGCTGGGAATAGTGGTACTGTATAGCATTTCTGTACTGCCACTGTACTGCTGCCAGTCAGCGTGTACTGTAAGGATAAGTGAAATGAGGAAGAAATCCGGTGAAAGAGGGAGGGGCAAGGGAAGAGGTGTTTCCCCTGACGGTTCACGTACAGGCCACAGGGGAGCACCCAAGAAAACCCACTCAATACCACCCATGTTGTCCAGGACAACAACCCTCACAAATCCAAAAGAACAGGACCAGATAATTACTTGGATGACCTCTCAAGCGTCCAGCAGTGGGTTAAGCAGCACCAGCACATCACGCACGAGGTCCGAGTCCTCAGCCAGTTACAAGGAGCCAGTGGGCACAAAGCTGACACAACCGGCAGCGACACCACGCACACAACTGCCAGATAACCAGTCCGATGAATTACCTCAGGACACAATGGGGTATTCGCAGGAGCTATTCCCAGCCCAACAAACTTCCACCTTTCAAAGGTCAATGGAGGAACAGCCAGAAATGTTGTGCCTGGATTCACAACCGTTAACTGTGGGAAATGTACCGCGCACTGAAATACGAGGCGAGTCCGAAGAGGACTCGGAAACCCAAATCCCAGAGCAATTTGGGCAGGAGGGGTTGCAATTGCAGGAGGTCGGCCGACAAGATCTGGAAGACGACGTTGGAGTGTGCTGCGCAGAGGTTGTTGTGGGGAGCTCTACTCCACGGCGGTGGCCCACAATGACATATGACGAGTTTGAGGAGATGGAAGAGGAGGGTATGGACAATGTGGACAGAGACCCAGATTTTGTTTGTGAACGAGAACATCGCCGTCGTAGCAGCAGCACAGATGAGTCTGTTGAAGAACACACTGCTGCACGAGTTCGCCTTGTGCCACAAGGTAGGCGGCGCGCAATTTCAGGCACCACAAGCGTGGAAGTTCAAGTGAGAGGCAAAAGAGGAGCAAACAGAAATCGCCAGCAAGGAGGCAGGTGCTCCAAAGTCTGGGCTTTCTTTGAAGACTGCACTGAGGATGTTACCATGGCGATTTGCAAGGTGTGCAAGACCCGCCTGAGCAGGGGGAAAAATATTAACAACCTCTCCACCACCAGCATGAGCCGTCACATGCTATCCAAACATCCCACTCTTTGGGCAAACGCGTCAGGACAGGGTACCAGAAACAACACTGCCTCCCTTGGGTTCACCAGACCCGCCTCAGCAGCAGCAGTAGCCCAGCCATTGCGTGGTTCACAACATTCACAAACATCAGACGACGCTGACACTGTCACTTTCCGGAGTAGTGCTCTTGAGGTCTCCCAGTGTTCATCAAACACAACAACCAACAGCCCTTCCGTGTGCAGCGCTACGGTTCAGTTGTCTGTGTCGGAGATGTTTGAGCGCAAGAGGAAATTGCCAGCAAATGACCCCCGGGCCGTGGCAGTAACAGCCAGCATAGCCAAGCTTCTGGCCTGCGAAATGCTGCCATATCGATTGGTGGAGACAAACAGCTTCAAGGGCATGATGTCAGTGGCCATCCCACGTTACGTGGTTCCCAGCCGCTACCACTTTGCACGCTCTGCAGTGCCTGAGTTGCATGAGCACGTGGTCAGCAAAATAACCCGAAGCTTGAAGAATGCCGTTGCCTGCAAGGTTCACCTCACCACTGACACCTGGACGAGTGCGTTCGGCCAGGGTCGATACATCTCCCTTACCGCGCACTGGGTGAACCTTGTGGAGCCTGGCAGCGATTCCTCACCTGCTACGGCACGGGTGTTGCCCACGCCACAAACAGCTGCACCGCCGTCCCTCCCACTGGATAACAGCAGCACCTACCTCTCTGACTCCTTCTCCTCCAACGCATCTCAAAGCTGTACCTCATCCGGAAACGCTAACCCAGCAGCAGTAGGATCGTGGAAGCAGTGCAGCACAGCTGTTGGCATGCGTCAGCAAGCGTTGCTGAAGCTAATCTGCCTTGGGGATAAGCAGCACACAGGGGAGGAAATTTGGAGGGGAATAAAGGAACAGACGGATTTGTGGCTGGCACCGCTGGACCTGAAACCGGGCATGGTTGTGTGTGATAATGGGAGTAATCTCATTCGCGCTTTAAGGTTGGCTAAGCTGACACACATCCCTTGCCTGGCGCACGTGATGAACCTAGTAGTTCAGCGGTTCCTGAGGACATACCCAGGCGTGCCCGATCTGCTGTTGAAGGTGCGTCGAGTGTCCAAACATTGTAGAAATTCCAGTACTGCTTCGGGGGCACTCGCCAAGATGCAGGAGCGCTTCAATCTCCCCCACCATCGCTTGCTGTGTGATGTCCCTACGCGCTGGAATTCTACGCTGCACATGCTAGCCCGCTTTTGCGAGCAGAAGAGTGCAGTGGTCCAGTACATGACGGCGCAGTACCGAGGCGCATCCGGCCAGCTGCCAAGCTTCTGTGGATCCGATTGGGCCAACATGTTGGACCTCTGCCAAGTCCTCCAAAATTTTGAGCAATCCACGTTGCTTGTGAGCAGTGACAACTCTTCAGTCAGCATTACCATACCACTGCTGTGTTTACTGAAGAGGTCGATGTTAAAAATCAAGGAAACAGCTGTCATGATGCAACTGGGGGAATCTGAAGGAGAAAACGATCAGCGTGATGGTACCAACATCAGGCCATCCGCCTCAGGGAACGCTGGCCCCAGCAGCTATGACGAAGAAGAGGAGGAGGAACAGCTGGAGTTGGAGCAGGAATTTCATGCCACCACTGACGAGGGCCAGAGCGGTGCACGTTGGACTTCCACAATTCAACGCGAATGGTCAGCAGAAGCAGACCAGGAGGAAGGTGACGACTATGATGCATCACAACAACTATCACAACGCTCACAAGAGGATGATGAGGATTCTGGTAGGACTCTGGCACACATGGCTCAATTCATGCTAGACTGCATTGAACGTGACCCACGCATTGTGCGCATTCTGGACAACACCAATTACTGGGTTTATACCCTTCTGGATCCACGGTACAAACACAATGTTCCAAAACTGCTTGAAGAAAGAGTCAGACAGGTCAAAATGGAAGAATACCAGCAGGCCCTTGTGGAGACTTTAGAGAGGAGATTGACATCCTCCCCCTCCTCTAGCCAGTTGTACGCAGACAGACTGACTTCCGCAAACCCAGGACGACCAGGAGGGCAGCAAACAACGCAAGCCGCAGCTAGTACCCAAAAGGGAATGGTATCGGCAGTGTCCTTGGAGTGGGAAAATTTTCTGACACCCATGCAGCCGCAGCCCACTGAACAGCAAGCGTGCAGATCCACCTCCAACACCGATCGCCTGGAGAAGATGGTCAAGGACTACATGTCAGATGGCGTAGCTGTGTCGAACCATCCATCTGCACCCTTCAACTATTGGGTATCGAAGCTAGACACCTGGCACGAACTGGCAATGTACGCAATAGAGGTGCTGGCTTGCCCGGCAGCCAGCGTTATGTCGGAACGCTGTTTCAGTGCTGCCGGAGGCATCGTCACAGATCGGCGTATCCGCCTCTCTACAGACAATGCAGACCGTCTGACTCAAATTAAAATGAATCAATCCTGGATTGGAAATGACTACGCAACACTCCAGGACCCCAACCAAGTAACATGACCAATGAACATCTGGGATGGTGTTGCGTTTCCGGGCCCTGTTTATTGAACCTCTCATCTGTATTACATTTATGACTGCATGGCGGCAAAAAGCATTGCTGCTATATCCGCACGCTTTTTGTCCACATGCAAGGCCTGGGTTGTTGTGTCTCACAAAGCGTGGCCTTCTCCTCCTGCGCCTGCTCCTGTTCCATCACGTCTGCTGCTGCTGGGTTAGCGTTGCCGCGTGGTCCCTGTTTATTGAACCACTTATCTTTATTACATTTATGACTGCATGGCGGTACAAAGCATGCTATCCGCACGCTTCTTGCCCTCATGCAAGGCCTGGGTTGTTGTGTCTCACAAAGCGTGGCCTTCTCCTCCTGCGCCTCCTCCTGTTCCATCACGTCTGCTGCTGCTGGGTTAGCGTTGCCGCGTGGTCCCTGTTTATTGAACCACTTATCTTTATTACATTTATGACTGCATGGCCGTACAAAGCCTGCTATCCGCACGCTTCTTGCCCTCATGCAAGGCCTGGGTTGTTGTGTCTCACAAAGCGTGGCCTTCTCCTCCTGCGCCTGCTCCTGTTCCATCACGTCTGCTGCTGCTGGGTTAGCGTTGCCGCGTGGTCCCTGTTTATTGAACCACTTATCTTTATTACATTTATGACTGCATGGCGGTACAAAGCCTGCTATCCGCACGCTTCTTGCCCTCATGCAAGGCCTGGGTTGTTGTGTCTCACAAAGCGTGGCCTTCTCCTCCTGCGCCTGCTCCTGTTCCATCACGTCTGCTGCTGCTGGGTTAGCGTTGCCGCGTGGTCCCTGTTTATTGAACCACTTATCTTTATTACATTTATGACTGCATGGCGGTACAAAGCCTGCTATCCGCACGCTTCTTGCCCTCATGCAAGGCCGGGGTTGTTGTGTCTCACAAAGCGTGGCCTTCTTCTCCTCCTGCGCCACCCTCCTCCTGTTCCATCACGTGTGCTGCTGCTGGGTTAGCGTTACCGGTCCCTTTTCCTGGAACCTCTTATATGTATTACATTTATGACTGCATGCCGACAAAAAACATGTTACCTGTGCAAAGAAAACAGACATTTCCCGCATTTAAAAGACAGTTTTCCCTTTGAAACTTTAAAATCGATTTTCTCAAAAACTATAAGCTCTTTTTGCTAATTTTTTTTTCCTCTTGTACCCACTCCCAAGGTGCACATACCCTGCAAATTTGGGGTATGTAGCATGTAAGGAGGCTTTACAAACCACAAAAGTTCGGGTCCCCATTGACTTCCATTATGTTCGGAGTTCGGGTCGAACACCCGAACATCGCGGCCATGTTCGGCCTGTTCGGCCCGAACCCGAACATCTAGATGTTCGCCCAACACTATCCAGAACCGCTCTGGTGTGCACCAGCCCTTAGTGGCATGCTCATGAGATTTTTAACTCACGACTGATTTTTTACCGAATACTTTAGGAGATGTATGCAAAGACTCCTTTACTTATTCACCAAAAAGGGACTGTCTAGAGATGAGCGTAATGACCTAATTACGATTTAGCGAAATTTCGCGTAATTAGTGTAATTACGATTATGGCCGTAAGTACATAATCGTAATGAAGAAGGATTTCGCGAAATTTCGCGTAAGCGTAATTTTCGCGTAATTTTCGCATTACAGTCGTATCATGCCGTAATTTCGCATTAAACGCTACCGTAATTTCGCGTTAAACCGTAACGCTCCGTATAATATAAAAAAGCCGCCGACTTTAAGGGTTAATAGCAAAGCCCCCTTAAATGCTAAGAGCCTCAAATTTGGAGAATATATTAAGGAGATCAGGAGGAATAAGAGGAAAAATTTTTTTTTCAAAAAGACCTTATAGTTTTTGAGAAAATCGATGTTAAAGTTTCAAAGGAAAAATGTAAACATTTAAAAACCCGCCGACTTTAACGGTAATAGCAAAGCCTGCTTAAAGTTTAGGAACACCAAATTCCCAGGGTATATTAAGGGGATCAGTGGGAATAAGAGGAAAAAATTTTTTTTCAAAAAGACCTTATAGTTTTTGAGAAAATCGATTTTTAAGTTTCAAGGACGAAAATGTCTTTTAAATGCGGAAAATGTCAGTTTTTTTTGCACAGGTAACAATAGTGTATTATTTTCATAGATTCCCCCAAGTGGGAAGAGTTTTACTTACTTCGTTCTGAGTGTGGGAAATATAAAAAAAAAACGACGTGGGGTCCCCCCTCCCAGACCTCTTTAACCCCTTGTCCCCCATGCAGGCTGGGATAGCCAGAATGCGGAGCACCGGCCGCGTGGGGCTCCGCACCCTGACTATACCAGCCCGCATGGTCCATGGATTGGGGGGTCTCGGAAGGGGAGGGGCAGCCAAGCTTTCCCCTCCCCCTCCGAGCCCTTGTCCAATCCAAGGACAAGGGGCTCTTCTCCACCTCCGATGGGCGGTGGAGGTGGAGGCCGCGATTTCCTGGGGGGGAGGTTCATGGTGGAATCTGGGAGTCCCCTTTAAAAAGGGGTCCCCCAGATGCCCACCCCCCCTCCTAGGAGAAATGAGTATAGAGGTACTTGTACCCCATACCCATTTCCTTTAAGAGTTAAAGTAAATAAACACACCGACACTTAGAAAAAGTATTTTAATTGAACAAAAAACATAACCACGAAAAAAGTCCTTTAATATTCTTAATTAACCATTAATACTTACCTGTCCCTTTAAATAAATGATCCCTCGCAATATCCTCGGAAATGTTCTATCAGTTACAATGTAACAAAGTTATTACAATGTAACAACTTTGTTACATTGTAACTACGCCGCACCCGATGCCACTCGCCGCTCAGCCGCCGCATACGCGTCCGTGCAGGACGCTAAGTCCCCGCAGCTCCCGCTGTCCACCCCGCCCACATCTGTCACCCACATGTCACCCACATGTGGGTGACATGTGGGTGACATGTGGGAGAGGCGGGGAGGGCAGCGGAGCCGGCGGGGACTTAGCGTCCTGCACGGACCCGACAGAGCTCTGAGCTATATAGCTCAGAGCTCTGAGAAGCATCTTTGTATTTGGGCTCCAAGGAGCCCCATTGGTCCTTAGCAGACCAATGGGGTTCCTTCAAATCAGAAGGAACCCCATTGGTCTGCTAAGGACCAATGGGGCTCCTTGGAGCCCAAATACAAAGATGCTTTCGAGAGCTCTGAGCTCTGTCGGGTCCTGCAGCGCAGACGTGGCGGCGGCGGCAGCGGTGAGTGACGTCGGGTGCGGCGTAGTTACAATGTAACAAAGTTGTTACATTGTAATAACTTTGTTACATTGTAACTGATAGAACATTTCCGAGGATATTGCGTGGGATCATTTATTTAAAGGGACAGGTAAGTATTAATGGTTAATTAAGAATATTAAAGGACTTTTTTCGTGGTTATGTTTTTTGTTCAATTAAAATACTTTTTCTATGTGTTTGTGTGTTTATTTACTTTTAACTCTTAAAGGAAATGGGTAAGGGGTACAAGTACCTCTATACTCATTTCTCCTGGGAGGGGGGGTGGGCATCTGGGGGACCCCTTTTTAAAGGGGACTCCCAGATTCCACCATGAACCCCCCACCCAGGAAATCGCGGCCTCCACCTCCACCGCCCATCGGAGGTGGAGAAGAGCCCCTTGTCCTTGGATTGGACAAGGGCTCGGAGGGGGAGGGGAAAGCTTGGCTGCCCCTCCCCTTCCGAGACCCCCCAATCCATGGACCATGCGGGCTGGTATAGTCAGGGTGCGGAGCCCCACGCGGCCGGTGCTCCGCATTCTGGCTATCCCAGCCTGCATGGGGGACAAGGGGTTAAAGAGGTCTGGGAGGGGGGACCCCACGTCGGTTTTTTTTTTATATTTCCCACACTCAGAACGAAGTAAGTAAAACTCTTCCCACTTGGGGGAATCTATGAAAATAATACACTATTGTTACCTGTGCAAAAAAAACTGACATTTTCCGCATTTAAAAGACATTTTCGCCCTTGAAACTTAAAAATCGATTTTCTCAAAAACTATAAGGTCTTTTTGAAAAAAAATTTTTTCCTCTTATTCCCACTGATCCCCTTAATATACCCTAGGAATTTGGTGTTCCTAAACTTTAAGCAGGCTTTGCTATTAACCGTTAAAGTCGGCGGGTTTTTAAATGTATACATTTTTACTTTGAAACTTTAACATCGATTTTCTCAAAAACTATAAGGTCTTTTTGAAAAAAAAATTTCCTCTTATTCCTCCTGATCTCCTTAATATATTCTAAAAATTTGAGGCTCTTAGCATTTAAGGGGGCTTTGCTATTAACCCTTAAAGTCGGCAGCTTTTTTATATTATACGGAGCGTTACGGTTTAACGTGAAATTACGGTAGCGTTTAATGCGAAATTACGGCATGAACGAAACGCGAAATTTCGCGTTGAAAATTACGCTTACGGTATTTTCAATTACGATTTTAATGGCAATTTCGCTACGCTAATTTCGCATCGTAATCGCAAATTTCGCATGCGTAATTATAGTAATGCGAAATTACGAAAATTTCAGCTCAACTCTAGGACTGTCTGTCTAGTCCCGTGCATTAAGGGTGGATGACCAGATAGTACATAAGCACTGTCACCCCATACTACCTATACCTTTTCTTAGTTGGAAAATAATCCCTTGTCCCTTACTATTTGGTATACTGTAAGGGTGCTTGGCAAAGCAGGGGGTGGATTCACCACTCCCACCTGCAAGGGGGGTGGGGCTATAAACTTTTTTTTCACCTCAACCTACTTTATAATTTTGTCACTAACACACTTTTGTCACTAACTAAATTCTGATATGATGTATGTATGTGCTAAACTCTTTGTTTCTATTGCGGTGCTCAAGGGATGATCTTATCTGAAGATTAGCGTAGGACAAGATCTCCCAACTTGTGGAGCGCACATTAATGAGAGCAATAACTTTCAATTATTATTGCATGTATCCTTTTATGAAAGTCTACATTTACCAAGTACCCCCTGCTGTGAGAAACATTGTCTCAAGTGTCTCCTGCAACTTACATATTTGCTAGCAATAGTCCATAATTGTGTATAGTTTTTTTATGTATTCCCTTGTGCTATTAATCATTTAAAAGTAAATCCCACAGCTGCCGCCTGGTCTCACTTCTCCCTTTCTCATCCAAAGTAATGGAATGGCTAACTATCAGTCTACTTACTCCCTTATTATCTTCAGTCTGGCTTTTGCCCCAATCACTCCACAGAAACAGCATGCACCAAGTTGTTAATGATCTCCTAATGGCTAAAACCAACTGCCACTGTTCCATATTCACTCTTTTTGATCTGTTCTCAGCACTGCCCTTCTGCTGTATCTTTAATCATTTATTCTTGCCTAACATGAGCAAAACTGAAATGATAATTTTTACACTATCTCAACTCCCTTCTCAACCTGCAATAATAACAAATGCCAGGGCTTTTTTCCACTTAGAAGCGAGATCCCAATCATAATCGTACTGTTATCTGATTGCCTTTCTTCTTCATTTCCAATTCCACATCAGCGATCAGTTGTAATGCAAACTGATCACACCTATGAAATGGTCGCTGCAGCCTCCATTAGTGTTAACTGTACCTGGTGTTCTGTGGAATCGGATCACAAAACACTTGTAGTACTAGTGGACAAGAGGCCTTAATGTAAGCCACATAAGTTCAGCCTGCAATCAAGATACTTAAAGAAAAGTCCTAAGGAAGGTGTGGAATATGCTGAAACCGTTACTGACGTATCGGCACCAGCGTCCTGAGGACACGCCCCCTGCACCTCTTGCTACGCCAGACGGACTTCGTAGAGTGTTTCTACAGCAATCCCTGGTCCTGGCCAGACCAGAGAAGGGAGGATCAGTAGTGGGTGGCCTCTTACATGCACTTTTACCTACAACTTGAGGTAAGTGCAATATATTTTGCGTTTTCAATAAAGAAAGTTGAATGCACTATTGGAGCGCTTTTCTCTCTCCTACACTTTCTACAGTGCTCTGGAACCACCCAACTGAAGAGCCACACCACAGTGTATACGAACTAAAGGGGTAATATTTCTATTATAAATACCCTATTGTGGAAGCCATCCAGCGGCAACGCAGTATAAAATTCTTTTTGTCTTCTGCTTAAAGAAAAGTTCCTTTTTTTATTATTTATCAAATGTTAAATGTAATGCTCTGTCTCAGCACCTACAAGGATCGGTGGATGACAGCTGCACTAACTCACCTGCCTGCATTGGGAGCCCCATAAATCATCAGAGGTCTGAAACTCCACCCCATCAGCAAAAACGCCACAGTGTTTTTTTTTCTAAAGTGAGAAAGAGGAGAACCGAGAGCCCAATATGGTGTCGTATGTAAAGGCAATTGGATAATTGGAACGAGTATAAATTGAATACTCACAAACCAGGGTTACCTCCAAGTAACCACTGTACAGGCAGGTGAGGAGATTAGCCTGTCCCCACTCAGGATTAAGAAGTCGCTCTCTGTAGACTTGAAGACAAGAAGGGGTATAGGAGGTGCCAGGTGCTACCCAGACATACTGCTGTTGTGTGCTCCTTCCTGTATTTGCCTGATGAAGCGGGTTTGACCTGCGAAACGCGTTGAGATCCACTTTTGGAGTATACCAATAAATATCTCTTTTTGTGAATACACAGTTTGTTGTGTCTGCTTGTGGGAGGTAAGTCCACCACTGCCTCTTAAGCAAAATTTTAAACTTTGAAATACTGTTTTTATTCTTTTGGCGCCTCTGTTCTCTATTATAACACATTTTTTTCTAAAGTGTTATGAAGCTCGGCCTTCAGAACTCTTTGGTTAAAAATGACCATGGCCATCTAGGCAATGTAAGTGGGAATAGGGGCGGAGTTGAAGATCTCTAATGATTTACAGCCAAATGGTTGAGTCACTGACGCTGACAAACGCCAATCCTTGAAGCTTTGAAATAAAGCTTTACATTAAACATTTTATAGACTAAAAAATATGTAATTTTTTATCTCCATTCCACTGTCATTTACAACCGTAGCCTATGCCTTTTAAACTACCTTATTGCGTGCAGGAAAAAAGGATGTGCAGACTGCAGAAAAAAGGGTGCGGCTGGATAACAAATTGGCGCAGGTGGATAATGATATCTCAATAACGATGAACATCGCTATTGAAATTGGTTAAGGATAAATACCCTTTTTAAAACAAATGTGAAATCAAAATGAAAAGATATTTACTTTAAAAAAATGTTAACCACTTGCCGACCAGGGGATTTTACACTGATCGGTGCTGCGTGGGCTCTACAGCCCGCAGCACCGATCAGGAGTGCAGCAGGGCGATCAGACTAGCCCCCTTTTTTCCCCACTAGGGGGATGTCCTGCTGGGGGGGTCTGATCGCCGCCGGCTGCAGTTGCTTAGTGGGGGGGGGCTCTTCAAAGCCCGCCTCCGCAGCGCTTTCAGCCCTCTCGCCAGCTCCCTCCCTCTCCCTTCCCCTGTGTGCTGCGCAGGACGGATTTCCGTCCTGCGCATTGAAGGATAGGCTTCAGCCTATCATATGCCGGCGATCCCCGGCCAATCAGAGGCCGGGGATCGCCGATCTGCCTTACGGCGCTGCTGCGCAGCAGCGCCGTATGATGTAAACAGCGGTGATTTCTTCCCCGCCTGTTTACATTTTGCCGGCGAGCCGCCATCGCCGGCTCTCCGGCTGTTCACGGAGACACCCTCCGTGAACTGACATGGAAAGGCCGCTCGATCGAGCGGCCATTTCCATGGTAACCCGCAGACGACCAGTTTACGCCAATCGGCGTTAGCTGGTCGTCAAGAGGTTAAATAATTCAAGAATACAGTTTAACCTAACCCTACTCTCACACAGAACCCTCCCCTGGTGGTGCCTAAACATAACACCCCCCCCCCCAGTTGGTGCCTAACCTTATTCACCCCCTGGTGGTGCCTAACCATTCCCTCTGGGTGTACTTAACCCTAACCACCAGATCCCTGCAAAAAAACTCTTACAAACATAGAAACAATAATATATTTACATAGTTACATAGTTATTTGGGTTAAAAAAAGACATACGTCCATCGAGTTCAACCAATTTGATAACGTAAACTCTGTACATACAAACAAAATAATATGACAAAAACTATTGTTGCTAGTTTCTAAAATGATAACATGTTTCAAAAACTTAAATGTTGAAAACGATATTTATTGTGCGCCCATCTGCTTTGGGTGTCGTATATTAGCTATAAATGCATTGGAGTCTATGGCGGCGCCCAAATCGCCCACTAGCCACCGGCACCCTTTTTTCCTGCTACCACCTTATTTATTCTCTACTAGAATCACTTCCTCCTCATATCCACAGGCTCTCAAGGGCTTCTCCCTTCCACTGGAATAGCCTACCCAACACACTTTCCATTTCCCAACTCTTGAAACTTTAAAGAACAAATTTTAAACTCACCTTTTCAGGAAAATTAACTTGTTTACTCTAGGATATTTCTTTACCCTTCTGAATAAGGTTTACTTCCTACAGAATATGGAACTCACTGACCACCCATCTATAGCTTGTTCACTAGTTCACTTTGTAGTTTATCCCTATCCCTCTTGATCGTAAGTTCAGCAGGGCAGGAATTTTTTTCCCAACTGTTTCTTGTAACCACTGTCTGCTAGCGTACCACAAGGTTCCATTCTTGCGCTCCTTCTCTTCTTCATCTACACTCGCAGTTTAGGACAATTTAGATTTCAGTATGACTTAAACACCTTGGGAAGATGTTTTGAATCAGGATGAAACCATTCATTGGCTATTGCTTACTTAAAAGAAAAAGATAAAGGGTTTTGTTTTTCTTTTCTTTTTTTTTTTACCAGAAGGCCTTCTGCAGACTCTGTTCCTGTATACAGCAATAGAACACACGGTCCTGAACCAGCCCCTACCTTTATACCTCTGCATGGCTTCTGTAGTCGCTCTCCACTGAAAAATCTTCTAATTTCTCACGAAAGAGAAATGTCTGGAATTCACTACAACACCTTGCAAGAGACAAATGTAAACCTTATTTCAAAGAGTCTCTTAGACTGCAGGAGCCCCATAGACTGCAGCCCTGATTCTTGCCCCACTGGTGACAGACAGGCAATCATGTGAAGGGAAGAAGTAAATTGTAAAGCTGATTCATAGGTGGGAAAAGGGGGGTAGTGGGGGAAGGTCAGGATGGTGAGCAGACAGGTGGAGTCAGCAATCAAAGCATGTAGGCAAAATAGACTTTAATGCCAGCATGAGAGGTAACATGATAGCAAATACCAGCCTGATGGAACCTCTGCTGGCGCCCTGTTATGAAAGTTCTCCCCTATTTCATGCCTCCTTCCCAGTGGGGTTCCCCTTGCTTCTTTGAGAAACTTTGATACCATGATTTACCAAGCTGGGGACTTGACAGTGACCAGCTAATTGCTTAGATGCTTAGAAAGCTGGCTATGAAGAAAAATAACAACTTTCTTAGCCAGCTTTTAAGAGCTGCTATGAGAGTGCCTAATTTTTATGCAGAGATCTCGGGAACTTACATGGGAAAGAGGAGAAAGCTTATTATTACCAATGCACATAAGAAGAAAATGACATAAAATGACAGATTCCCACATCCTCGCTTAACATGTGAAATGATACTGTGAAATTCTTTATTTCTTGAATCAAATCCATTATAAAGTTCAAGGGTATGTGGGTCCAAGAATGCCCAAGATCTGATAGTAGATGTTGGATTCCCGCATTTCAACCTTAGGGACTTTGTGATAAACAGTGCCTGTACAGATTTCCAATTTATCAAAAAAATTGATGAATAAACTTGACCCAAACCACGATACAAGTGTTGTTAAAGCGATCTGTTTACCTGAGGCAGAATTTCAAGGGCTCCTTGGATGTGAGTTTGCAAAGACCTTGGTCACCGAAAGTAAACATATTGATAATATTATATTAGCAATGTTTTACCATAGACTTTCCCAGTCCCCTATTCTAACACTATCCATCCCTCCTAATGCCTAACACTAACCCCCTTACTACTGATATAGTAGACAAATAGCTACTCACAGGGGAACATATTTTAGGCCCACTTAACTACTAGCCATTCAGCTGTTAAAAGCAAATGGTTAGTATTGCCAGAAACCCGTATAGTAATTGGCTAGTGATAGCTGATCTGCTAGTATTGAGCACCCAAATCTCCACCCGGGCACCGTATCTCCGCAATTTAGAATCGGGGTCCATTACATGCCCCTCCCAAAGCCGCTGCCCAATTCAACTGATCAGGTACTTGCACTACAGTAGCAGTCAGCAAAATACAGTTATTTCTCTTGTTAGCGCAAAATACATTTTGAAACATCAGTGGGGTTGCAAAGTGCAAAATGCACCTCTCTAATTTAGCACACAGACCTTTGTCCTGAAGATGCCCAGTTCTATACATATTTACAATGAAACTGAGGATCTGTTGTGTAAATTAACAAACAAATGGAAAGCATGACCAAAAAAGATGTAATTGAAAGACAGTTAGGCACTACAAGCATCAAAAGGCATTGACCAAGAATTCACATAGATCATATCACATATTAAAGGCCATCATCCACTCCTTGCCCTCATTTATGTGAATTTGATCTAAGACTGAACTTAGATCAAGACTGAAGAACATGGCAAGCCCTTCCAGCTGATCAAAGATCAAAGAACTTCATGATCAAAGGCTATGTGTTTTTATGTTTAACCGCAATCTTTTTGAGGTTATGAAAGTCAATATAAGGCTGGAAAACAATCTTTCTTTTCTACAAAGAAAAACTTTGCTCCAGTGGGAGATGTAGTCTTTAGAATAAAACCTCTTTCAAGGTTTTTCTGAATAAAGACCTTCATCATTTGTGCTTTATGTTGCGAGAGAGGACATACTTGCCCATGAAGTGGAATCAAAATCTCAGCAGGCATGGACTCAATGGCAAAGTCATAAGATGGAATTGGAGTAAATGTTCTACTTGTGTTCTACAGAGCAAATCAACAAAGATTCTGTATAGCTGCTGGATTCCAGGCAACAAGATGGCTTTTGCAGCACACATAGATGAAGCAAGAAGTGCAGTTAAGAAAACAGGAAGTGTTTAGTGCCTAGACTATTCCCCGAAAGGCAGACTGAGTCCGTACGAGAGATCCAGCAGTAAGACTTTGGCCCTCTCTAGCCGGGACAAGGTATCTCAGCAGCTGGTGCAGTGTCCACGTCTCCCTTGGTTGGTAGCTGTAGGTTCTCACGCTCCCGAGCTGGCTTCAGTATTGTTTGTCAGGGCTGTGTGGGGACAAATATAAGTAAGAGGACAAGGACTCGCCGAGTATAGGATCAATACACAAATGAAAGTTTAATCCTATACACGATAAGTCCATGCCCCAGACTTTTGTCTCTGCGCGGCTCTGAGATTAGCAGCTAAACAACGCAATGGATCCCACAGAAGCCAGCTCAGGAGTGGATAGGACAGGTTGATCTACATGGACAATAACTGCTGTCTTTTACCATCATTGGGACATGTTTTTAAACTGATTCTTGGCCAACCAATTATTAATTCCAGACGTTGGTGGTCAAGCATGCGTACAGAGCTAAAAGCAGAACTGTAGTGAAGATAACATAATGAGTACAAATTGCTTATTTTTTACAATAAACATTTATATATTATTTAGCCAGTGTTTACTCATTGTAAAATCTTTCCATTGTAAAATCTTACACATCTTACACACAATCTTACACATTGCAAAATCTTTCCTCTCCCTGATTTACATTTTGACATGTATCACTGGTGGTGACATCTTTAGTTCTGCCAGGTGTTTTGTACGGAATGTTCGTTACTGAGAGTTCTATGCACAGCGGGAGATATTGCTTTCTTGGCAGTTGGAAAAAGCTATTATTATATTAAAAGCTATTATTTCCCACAATGCAACGGGGTTCACAGACAGCAAACTGTCAGGACAGTGGTCATGCCATCACATGGGAGGAGTTTCACCACAATATCAGCCACACACTAATGATCTATTATAGAAAAGGTAAAGATTTGTCATGGGAAAGTGGGTCTCAGCTTGGTTAGGATGAAGTTCAAGCCTTGATTACAGATCCTGAACCAACCTGAGTCATACTAGTTGGTTGGGGAAGATGGCAGAAAATCAGGACACAGCTGCTGAGCTTCAAAGCTAGAACTTGAGCTCAGAATAGCAACCACCAGTGTACTGAAACTTTTTGAATAAGTACTGATACAGCATCCTGAGCTTTCTTTCAAACTTTCAAAATGATGTTTTTAGTATTTTGGGAATTTTCTGCATACAGTACAAAAAGTCAGTAGATTTGGCAGCGGACTGCACACAGGGAACATAGGTTCAAACAACAGCTTCTAAAGCCTGAGCTGTGCTAGTTCCATTTGAGAAATAGGAGGAGGTGAAGATAGCCAACAGTGCCAGCAGGGAGCTTTGAAGGACCAATACTGAGACCAAGCCTACTTTTTAGCACAATAGTTGACATTTGCTTATTACAGTTTACAACCACAAAGCTGCTGATGGATTCAACATGCTGAGCTTCTATTATGCAGATTAATTATGACAAGTGTACACAGGCCTCACTTGTTTGATTTGCTGTATAGAGTCATTTCAATCGAAACCCGTTATTTTCCAGGGAAGTGGGGGAAAAATATTTTCCTGCATAATCATTCTCTGCTAAAATAGCACCTTTAGCGAAAGCCAGCAGGATGATGTTTAATCTGCCCCTATTAAGACGCATTAATATTCCACAAGAAGGTAATGGGACAAAATGACATAATATTATTTCACGCAAACAAAGGCTTAATCCCACAGACAGTGGGGTTGAGAGAGACAAAGTGATCGGCATTGTCTACTATAAGGACCTGGAGACGTGTTGACAGCTCATTGCCTTTGTTCTAATTATGCAGATAATATATTAAGATGTGAGCTGGGAGCATGATAGATCGTAAGGGAAATAGAATGTGGAGAGGGGAATTCAGACAGCTTGTTATCAAAATTAATTATCCAAGAAATAAATATCTACCGAGATTGCCTGAAAGCGAGTGACGAGGGGGATCCTTCCCGTTTCACGAGGAATAGGAAAAGTCACAGAGAAGCCCCCAGGCTCTGACCTATTCTGCAAATGACAATACTCAGTGTCCCAATTTATTACATGCAAGAGAGTCTACGGGGCATCCATCCATCATACTCTTCACTGGTGGGAGATTATTGAAGATTATTAATGTCATTATTGTCTCATACCTACTTGCAAACAATGCTGCAGCGATTTCACAGGAAGGAAGATAAGCACACAGCATGGAGAGGGTATAGCAGTCAATGGAAGGACTTAAAGAGTACCTATATCTTGAAAAACCACCAGCAGCCATGTACATTGGGTTCTGGTATCTATTTTGTTAATTGAATATAGTTTTTCAGAAGCAGTTTATTGGGGTCCCGGCTTCATTAACACGCTTAGCAGACCCTAGCAGACCACAATGTAAATTGTGGTTATACGGCGCCAAGTCGGTGAGTTTGGCACCGAATACTAGTCAATCAACCAAAGGTGTGGAGGGTGTTAAAAGAGCACCCTGAAAGGAAAAAATACAGAGAGAAGCCCCGATGGTGCTTACATAAAAATAATAATTGGTGAGAGTTGTGGAATTCGGTACTCACAAGGAGAGGTTTCAGATAGGCAACCAACCAATGCAGGCAGATGGAGATGAACAAACCCGACTCCACTCGGGTATCCAGACGAGCTGGATGCGGTCGTGCTCTTGCTACAAAATGGTTAGATGGTTCAAGGAGTGGCTAGGCCACAGTGGACCAAATAGAATATCCCTTCAAAGGAGGGTGAGAAGCACAAAGGGGGGGAAGAGGCACCCAAGGTATCAATAAAACTATGTTAAAAACAGATAAAATAATACAATTAGGTGTCTTACCTCAACAGGTACGACAAATTTATATAATAAACAATGAATACTATGATGAAACGTGTCCACAGTACTTATAAAAATAAATGATTTATTATATGAATTTGTCTTCATTAAGATAAGGCACCTCATTTTTTCAAATGTATCTGTTTTTAACATAGTTTTATTATATCTAGGGCACCTGTTACCCTCCTTTGTAGTCAATCAGTTATAGTTTGACTAGCCAACCGACTATTCATAGTCAATCAGCTAGTACTTCAGATACCGCTTAACTGTAATACTACCCAATTAGTTAGTAGCTGAATGACCAGTAGGTCAGTCACTACTTTGGTACCTGGGGTGTTCATGTCAGGTAAGGGGCAGTATTAGACATTAGGAAGGGTGGAGTGTTAGGCATAAGGAGGGGGAGGGGAATAGTGTTAAGCATTATGAGGGGGGTTAGTGTGCTAGGCATTAGGAAGGAAGGTAAGAATGGGGACCAGGTGAATCAATAGTAAAATATCGGTAAAGTTACATTACTGATATTTTAACATCACCATCACCCTGCGCCCAATATAACTGGTGACACTGTTAAACGTGCTTAGTTTTTCTTTCGTCATTGCTCAAGGCAGTCAAAATTGTTAATGTAACTGGCTTGTGTCTGATTCTGAGTAGGTCTAGGGCAAAATCTCAGCTGGTGAGAACAGCAGTTTCTGCTGTTGTTTGAATTGGCAACAAACTGAGACAATGCACTTTTCAGAACTTTCTGCAGGTAAGCATTACTCTTATCATAACTTGGGAACTTCAGGAAAGTTTAGGGTTAGGGAAGGTAGGTGTTAAGCTTCAGAGCTGTTTAGGGTTGGGTTAGGTATAGGCTAGGAATAATAATAATGGTAACAGGACAGCACTGAGTTAGAATAAGTCTACCAGCAGTTTGGTATATAATTTAGGATTAGGCAGGGTTTAAAAAGTATAAAGTAAGCTTAGGCTTTGCTGAATGGTTTGGTTAAGGTTAGGTACTTGGAAGAGAAGGGGTTAAGAGTTAGCACAAGGATGCACACAAGGAACTTGTGGGGGCTAATGGTTAAAATAAGTTTTAATTAGCGTTAGCCAAATGACAGCTGAGAGGAATATCCCAGGGATGAGTTTAAGGATAAGCTATATTGGGGACAGAAGAAGTCCTATTACCTGTGGCGTAGCTAAGCAGCTACAGGCCCCAGAGCAAGTTTTATATTGTGCCCCTTCCAGGCTCTAGGGATGGGCAAAATTGCCAATTTCCACATCTGACAGAATTCTAAATTCCAAATGGCATTGCGAATGGCCATCTACATTGGAGAAAATACTGCCAAATTTCAGAGTTAATCTTCACCAAAATTTGCCAGGTATCTTAACTACTTGCTGACCTCGTCACGCTGATGGGCGTGGCTGCAATGGCAGCCCCAGGACCGCCTAGCGCCGATCGGCGTAAAGTCCTGGGGCAACAGTTTGCAGGAGATTGTGCGCAAGGTGCGCACGCATCTCCTGCTCGGGGGACGGAGGTCCGCCCCGCTTTCAGTCTCCGAGCGGCGATTGCAGCTCGGGAGACTGTTAGATGGCAAAATTGCTATTTACATGTACAGCACTGCGATCAGCAGCAGCGCTGTACTGGGGACAGCCGTGTGACACGGCTGTCCCCCTGGAGCACATGAGATCGATCGGTTCTCATAGGCAGAAGCCTATGAGAGCCGATCGCCACTATTGGTTGGCTGGGGGGTGGGAGGGATTAAAAAAATAATAATAATAAAATAGTAAAAAAAATACAAAAATATTAACATAAATATTTATTTAAAAAAAATAAACACGAGGGAGATCACTTGGTGGGGGGAAAGGGGGGGGGGGGGGGGGGAGGAATCACATGTGTACTGTGTTGTGCGGCCCTGCAGCTTGGCCTTAAAGCTGCAGTGGCCAATTTTGATAAGAAATAGCCTGGTCTTTAGGGAAGTTTACCACTGTGGTCCTCAAGTGGTTAAGGAGCATAGTGGGAACAAGTGATTAAAAAAAAAAAAAAACAAGACTTTGTAGTTTATAGACAACTGATTTAGAATACTTCAAAGAAAAAATGTTTTTTTTAAAGTCATCAAAATGACATTCTGCACAGTTATTCCACTATTTAAAGCAGAAATCCATCATTTACATTAAATGGCATAATTCTGCTGCAGAATGACATTTTAAATACCATTTTATGAATACTTATTGATAATCGATTTTCTCAAAAACTACAAGGACTTTTTGGATTGTTTTTTACTTGTTCCCACTATTCTCCCAAAGATACGTGGAAAATCTGGTGAAGATTGCATTTATTGGGACTTTGCAAATAACCATGGAAGTTGGCGGTATTTACTCAGATGTAAATGGTGGAATTCTGCTGCAGAATTTTCAAAAACTACAATTTTCTCAAAAACTACATGGTATTTTTGTTAAAAAAATTCAATTGTTTTCACTATTTTTCCAAAGATACCTGACAAATTTAGTGAATACTGCATTTTTACATGAGGGCTTTGCAATTGACCGAAGTAGTCGGTTGTATTGACTCTAATGGAATGGAGGAATTCTGCAGAATTTACCTTGGCATGCAGAAATCATAAATCTGCGTGAATCCACAAAGGCACACAGACCACATAATAAAAAAATAAATACAAAAATTAGGGAAGATATAAGGACCTATGTTAGAAAAAAGAGGTTTACAGATATATTTAGAGTACTAACTATTTTTAGGCGTTTTTTTTTTCCTTTTTGGATGTTACAACCCCCTTTAAACCACATTTTTCTTTCTACAGAAGCATCATCCAACTCAAAAAGTTAACATGTAGCCACACTGCTTACTTAGCTATCAGATGGTAAATTTTAGCCTGTGAATGGAATTAGAGTTTAATTATTACTGCCGGCTTAAGACATCATTGGGAGCACTTCTGCATGTTTAATCCGTACAGGCCCAATTTTCTTTGTCAAAATCATGAATAAGTGCTACTTACTTCACCTCTCATTAGACTCCCATTATTCTAAAATGTTACTACTCATCCAATTGTTACATTAGAGTGTGTTTTTTTTGTGTAGCCGGGCGATGTAGCCAATTTAGGTGTCAGGTATAATATTACCTATACTAAGAAGACGGTTATAATAAAAAAGTATTGTTTTTAATTCATTAGCCACAATGTATCTTTCAATAGACATGTCAGGATGCGAACTGCCAGGCGGCCAATGCAAGTGCCAAAGCTATATAATTGCTATTGTTTGAATACGAGCAACTTCAAAGATAAAGAAGGGCCCTGCATGGCTTTGCCGGATGTACGTTTCAGGGGGGATAAAAGGGAAGAAGATTCTAATTGTCTTCCACTCACAATTTCTGACTGCTAACTGGGGCTAACTAAGCACCTCATTAGGGAGGAATGGAACGGGTACACCTAAAGGGACGCTTTGCTCGTTAAGTTTGACTGGCATAACTTATTCTGTGACGGGTACAGAGAAGAGTAGATAGCGGCATGATCTTTCATCTCAAGTCAGCTGAAATGTTTGGCATCTATAAATACAACAAAGAAGTGGGAGTGAGGCTGGCAGTAGAGGTTCAAAGAGAATCCAGTAATGACTGACTGCTCGAAAGATTTGCCTGGCTTGTTTGTGTTATTGTTTAAAGGTTTCTAGACTAGAACACTCTATACAAAGAGAAGGTCTGTATTCTGCCCTGGTAGATTCTATATTGTTTTAACAAAATTAATCAGTATTTGAATATTTTTCTTAAGACCTCTTCAACTAAAAGAAACAAAAAAATATGTCATTAACGTATTGCGACCCCTTATTAAGCCCCTGGCAAGAAAAGCAGAGCTGCACTTGCTGACGGAAGCAAGGAAAAGGGGGCGCACAAAGGGGGGTCCCCAGTGAGGACAACAGAGCTGTTTCTGAGATTTTACATTAAAATATGAAGAAGAAATAAAAATAGCAAGGTCAGAATCTTGTGCTGAGGGCTGCGAGTGACATATTTTTGATGAGTCCACCATGAAATAAAAATAAATTGCCTGCTGTAACTACTTAGCTTTGCATACGAAAAGGCCCTTTTTTTTACTTTTTAAGGCAACCTCGAAGTAAAAATAAATTGAGATAAACAATTGTATCTGTTGCCCTAATCCTGAATAGACTTTCCTGGAATTCCTTTCTTATTTTGCGCTTAAAAGCTAAACATCTGAGTTTGAAGTTTTTATTGTCTCAGCCAAATGTCAAGTTTTTTTTCTTATGTTTTAGAGCTCCAATCTCAACCACTTCAATATCAACAGGTCCTGGGCCCTTAAAGTGTACCGCAGATGGTACACTGGGCTTGATTTACTAAAGCTGCACTAAAGGTGGCCATACACTTATAGATTTGCAGCAGATTCGACCATCAGATAGATTTCAGATGTTTGTCAAGTCGAATCTGACAGGAAACTATCTGATGTGTGCCACACACTAGGAACAGATTTCCAACAGATTTCAGAATTAAATCTATTGGAAATTGATCTAAATGCATTATTGGACCATTAGATCCAATGCAACTCTATGGGCCATCGATCTTCTGCCAGCAGCAAATTGACCTAGATTTTCCATCCTGTCAGATAGATCAAATTGATCGAAATCGGTCACATATCTATTGATTGATAGATTTGATAGAATCGATTTCCGACCGATCGAAGGCTGAAATCGACCAGTGTATGGGCCCCTTTAGATAGAAGTGTGCCTTACTTAGATAGGAGCGTGCCTTCCTATACATTGTCATTATGTATAGGAAGGCACACTCCTATCTAAGTAAGGCACGCTCCTATCTAAGGAAGGCACGCTCCTAAGTAAGGCTCGCTCCTATCTAAGGAAGGCACACTCCTATCTAAGTAAGGCTCGCTCCTATCTAAGGAAGGCACACTCCTATCTAAGTAAGGCACGCTCCTATCTAAGGAAGGCACGTTCCTATCTAAGGAAGGCACGCTCCTAAGTAAGGCACACTCCTATCTAAGGAAGGCACGTTCCTATCTAAGGAAGGCACGCTCCTATCTAAGTAAGGCACACTCCTATCTAAGGAAGGCACGTTCCTATCTAAGGAAGGCACGCTCCTAAGTAAGGCACACTCCTATCTAAGGAAGGCACGTTCCTATCTAAGGAAGGCACACTCCTAAGTAAGGCTCGCTCCTATCTAAGGAAGGCACGTTCCTATCTAAGGAAGGCACGCTCCTATCTAAGTAAGGCACACTCCTATCTAAGGAAGGCACGTTCCTATCTAAGGAAGGCACGCTCCTAAGTAAGGCACACTCCTATCTAAGGAAGCAGCCAAGCTTAAAGGGAGTCATAGCCTAAGAACGGAGTGGCCGAAGAGTAAGGCCACGGTCCTCATGGGGCTGGAGGAAGCCCCAGGTAAGTATGTATACATCATATTTACAACTTTTGGTTCTCTTTAAGTCCTACCTGACCACCTAACGCCGATAGGCGTTCGGAAGGTGGAAGCCCATGGACCAGCTAATGCCGAATGGCGTCATGTTCTGGTGCGGGGTTTTGCAGGGGATTGCGCGCTCCGTCATCAGTCTACCAGCGGCATTCACCATCTATTTACATTGTACAGCGCTGCGATCTACCACGCTGTATTGGGGATGGCCTTGTTACTTGGCTGACCCCTGGAGAGACTGGCAATGTGATCCCCTGTCATAGGTTGATGCCTATGCGAGTGAATCGCTCTCATTGGTTCACGGAGCGAGGAAGGGACCGGGGGAAAATAAATAATAATAAAAAGACATTTTTACATAAAAAAAATACACAATTTAACTAGAAGCTGGAGCAGCGATCAGAGCCCACTAACAGAAAGCTCTGTTGGTAAGCAGAAAGGGGGGGGGGGCTCATTTGTGTTCTCAGTTTTATGGCTCTGCAGGATCGGAGCTTTCTTTTTTGTCAGAATTCCTGCTGTGATCACTGTGATTGGCTCACTGGGTAAGGAGTCAATGAAATGTCTGAGGTACGGAGCTCAGCTGTCATGAGGGTTCAGCTGGGAGAGTGGGCTGCCGCAGTGCCAACGTGCCAAAGGCGATGGGACCCTGCAGTGAGAGTAAGAAACCGTAAACAGGGCATAGATTTCAATTAGTTAAGTCCAGAAGAGGTTAAACAGATGATGTTTGTTACCACCAATTATGCTAAGTATACACACAATCTAGTGTGTGTACAGGTGCCCCTGATGGTGGTATATCTTTAAATGTCATTGACCGCTAAATGCATTGTTCCCCTTCTTGAACTGCTTGCCTGAAGTCATCAAGTGCCACTCCTTCCTTCTCCATAGAAACATGCATGGCTGTAGCCATTGGACATCTCTGTACTAAGCCCATACACCACAGCATCAACTGCAAGATTGAGCTCTTGCCACTATTCTAGCATGTGCACATAGTTTTGGAATTGTTTCTCTGCCATGCAAAAGTTTTATGGCCTGTAATTTGTTATAAGTAAGAGTTACACTACAGAGCGGCACAAGGCAGACCCACAGAGAAACGGTTATCTGCCGTGCTGGATTCTTAACCCTTACAGTGAGAAAAAAGAAAAAAGGAACACAGCCTAGTTCCATGTTGGCTTGGGACTGTACATACACGTTTATCTTATGTCATTTGTCACTTCAGGTAACCTTTAACCCTTTCTAATCCCTCTTTCCGGTCACCCATGTCCCCTCCAGCACTTATTTTTCTTTTCTGCTGTGTGGGCAGGATGTACCCCTTTGCTCTAGAGCAAGGAGACGACCCAACATTAGCTGGAGCCAGCACCAGCTTGCTCACCTGTGTAATTGCATAATTACATGTAGCAGTGGGGTGCCAGAGGGAACCAAAGTGTTGGACTTGGTCCGAGACTTCAATCCACACAGGCTAATGCAGTGCCAGTCTAGATTGAGCAACGGCGCCCCTAGCGGCAAACCCGAATGCAGAAACGTAATATTTAAATTACAAAGTGCAGTGGCTGAGTATGTGTGTGGGGGAGGGGATTGCTGGCAGAGGTCAAAGTAAAGTGTCGGATTTAGTCCAACATTTTCATAGTGGTACCACATTTTTCTATCACTTAGTCTGACATTGGTGCTGAACTGGAAAATGCCAACAGAGATAAAGAAAATCTATCTTGCACCCAAAAAGTTTTGCTGAGCGTTGTACATTTTGACTTACAGCATTGTTACCCCAACCGATCCTGAAGTTTCAACAAACAGTTCTTGTTTAGGTGATATGCAACCATTGTAAATAAATCCCAATACTGGGATGTTCATTATTGAACCAGTGCGTCTATGTAGTTTTTAGGAAAGACTTTGACTTTTGACTACCTGTTAGGACACAAACGCAAATATTTTACCCCTGTAAAAGTTCACAGTGCTGTCAATGTTCCAGGCTAGGGGCAAAAATGTTTTTTTCTCGCTCTCACACATGAAAATATATAAACTCTGCTAACTCTTTAAGCAGCGGCATCGTTAAGAAGTAATTTTTAGGTGTTTTTTTTTACACTTAGGTTAAGGGCTCTAATAATATATTTCATACCTGTGTGTGAAATATATTATTAGCTGGATAATTGTGGTGGTGTCAATCACTAGAACATGGGAAAATGCATGTTTTGCTGAGAATCGGAAGTGAAAATAGCCAGTTTTCACAGGGAAAATGATTTAGAGAGAAATGCTGGCATATCCCTAATGCTTATCTGTTGTGTTAATTGAGACAGATCGGCTAGAAATTCTGTGATCTGTTCAGTTGGGATTGGAGCTGTCAGCAGAGCAATCCAAGGGATTTCCTAGCTTGTCTTAATGACATAACCAGTCAAGAGATTTGCGTTTGCATCTAATGACGTGCCGTCATGATAGGGTCAGACCCGCCAGTGAAAATGCTGGCTTCCGCATTCAGTAATAGGCTAAAGGACCACTATCAAGAAAAATTGTAAAATGTAAAATATTTAAAATATGCATGCCTGAATACACATAAGATGTACAGTACATTTCTTCTCCTATGTCACTGTCACTTACAGTAGTTACAGTAGTAAGTACATTTTTGACATATTTGACAGGTCTTGGGATAGTCGATCTCTTCATGGGGGATTTACATCTTTATCTTTAAATGCACTTTCTGAACATCAGTTGATCAATGTAGCTGCCACATTAGAGAGCAAATGACTAGGGAGGCCAGCTGAAATCTTTTCACAGGTCCATTCTAGAGAGTGCTTTTGTAAAGAATAAAGAATGTATCAAGAATGCCCCATGAGGAGATGGACTAGTCCAAAACTTGTCAGATTCTTTATATATTTCCTACCTACTGTAAGCAACAGCAAAAAAAAAAGAAGTTTATTGCTTATTTTATTCTGGTAGAAATATACTATTTTATAAGCAAGTGTAAACATGTATTATACATTTTTTGCAATAGTCAGCTGGTAATCCCTCACGTATTGATAGATTAATGCTTGGGAGGCCAGATCCCCTGTTAGTTATCGGTCTTTCAACTACAGTAAATGGCTTAAAGAGAACCCGAGATGGGTTTTTGCAATCAATAGAGGACACAGAGGCACATTCTGCATACTGTCACCAGCCTTTGTGTCCTTATAGTGTGCCCCAGCCGCCCTCCCCCTGTGCTCTGCTGTCCCCCTTATAAAAACCACCAAGCTAGCGACACACAGATTGTCACTAGCAGGCTGTTTACATTGATGCTGACACTCACTGCCGTTCCTCTGCCTCCTTTATAGAGTGGCTCCCCACCTGCGTCCCTTCCCACCCCACCTCTGTAAGCCGATTGGAGGAAGCTTACAGAGGCGGGGAGGGAAGGGATGCAGGTGGGGAATGGTGATATGCAGGAGGCGGGGGAGAGGCAATAGTAATATATCAAAATTTTGCGTCATTTTTCGCATAATTTTTGTGAAATTATAGGCAGACTTTAGCGTTTAATAGCAAAGCCCTCATACATGCTATTGCTACCAAAATTGCTACATGTGTTAAAGTGGATCCGAGGTGAACTTTTACTCATTGCATAATTGTGTTCCTTTCCTATTGCTTATAGGCCATTCCTCAAGCCAAATAATTTTTTGTTTTTGTTTTAATACTCTAATTCCCTATAAACTAAATAAGCCCCACCCACAGTTTTCAGAGAGCCTTGACAGTAGCAAGGGCATATGGGAGCTCAGTCTGGGCAGGAGGAGGGGGAGGTATTTCTAGCTAGAGATTTCAGAGGCAGAGGGGAGGAGGGAGGAGGGGGGATTAGGTTTTTTTTCAGTCTGAGTGCTCAAGATACAGATAAGCTTGCCTGTGTGTAATGTTTACAAACAACATGGCTGCTGTCATTGTGTCACAGGAAGAAATAATCATATTCTATTAAAGCAGTATGCAGACAGATTTACTGTTTAAACCATCTAAACTGTACATAAGATATATAGACAAGTTACTTGTTATAGTTAGTTTTTCATCTCGTATCCACTTTAAGGAGAAGAGTGGGTACAAGTAAAAAAAAATAATTTTTCAAAAAGACATTGTAGTGAGAAAATCCATTTTAACCACTTAACGACCAGCTAACGCCGATAGGCGGCACCTGGTCGTTTGTGGTTTTGCATGGAAACGGCCTTTCCATGCCAGTTCACGGAGGGTGTCTCCGTGAACAGTGTGCGAGCCGCCGATCGCGGCTCGCACGCATAATGTACACACGCGGGGAAGAAATCCCCGCTGTTTACATCAATACGGCGCTGCCTCTGATTGGCCGGGGATTGCCATCATTTGATAGGCTGAAGCCTATGCTATCTGGCGCAGGACGGATATCCGTCCTGCTCACATCAGAGGAAGAGGGAGAGGGAGGGAGAGGAAGGTATGGCGGAAAACATTGCGGAGGGGGGCCACACGGAGCGGCGGCGATCAGACCCCCCCAGCAGATCATCCCCCTAGTGGGGAAAAAAGGGGGGGAAGTCTGATCGCCCTGCCTTGCACATGATCTGCGCTGCGGGCTGGAGAGCCTATGCAGTGCAGATCACACAGAACAGCCCCGGTCCTTAAAGGGAACCAGAGGCCCCAGGAAAAAGAGACTATACATACCTGGGGCTTCCTCCAACCCCATACGCACAGGTCGCTCCCACGCCGCCATCCTTTGCTGCCTGGATCCACCAGTACCTGGTCCCGTCATGGCCGCCAGTCGGCCGGTCGGCCGGCAGACGCGGCCAATTGTCCGCATCACACGGCACTCCCTCTATACAAGTACGCATGAGGCTGCCTACTGCGCAGCCGCATGCGTACAGGTATGGAGGGAGCCACTGTGATGCGGACAATTGGCCGCGTCCGCCGGAAAGGACGGGCCCGGTACCGGCGGTTCCAGGAAGCGGAGGATGGCGGCGTGGGAGCGATCCAGGCTTATGGGGCTGGAAGAAGCCCCAGGTATGTATAAAAGCTTTTTATTTTTATTTTGTAAGTTCCTCTCTGGTTCCCTTTAAGTGGTTAAATATGCAAAGAAACATTATTTTTAAACTGTCATTTTTTAACCATTTTTTCTTTGTATTTTTAAAATCGATATTCTCAAAAACTACAAGGTCTTTTTGGAAAATTCTTTTTTTTGACCTGTTCCCACTATTCTCCTTAACATATGTTCAATTTTCTCACTACCATGTATGAGGGCTTTGCTATTTACTGCCAAAGTGGGCACGAAATTAAGCAAAAATTACGCAAAATGTTAGGTGAAATTACAAATGACTATACGAAATCAATTGAATTTACAAATCGTAATTACGTATAGGCGTAAATGCGAAAATTTCGTAAGCTGATAACGATCATCACTGAGGCTTAGTAGGTTTGGGAAGTAATTAGCTAAATGGCCATAACTGTAGGTCATACAGTATTGTGTGCATGAGGCCCTTTCTACTGTTCAGGCAGGATTGGAAAAGAGACGCTCCAGGGGAGAGACTGGGAGAAAAGAGACGCTCCAGGGGAGAGACTGGGAGAAAAGAGTCGCTCCAGGGGAGAGACTGGGAGAAAAGAGGCGCTCCAGGGGAGAGACTGGGAGAAAAGAGGCGCTCCAGGAGAGAGACTGGGAGAAAAGAGGCGCTCCAGGGGAGAGACTGGGAGAAAATCGGCGCTCCAGGTGAGAGACTGGGAGAAAAGAGGAGCTCCAGGGGAGAGACTGGGAGAAAAGAGGCACTCCAGGGGAGAGACTGGGAGAAAAGAGGCGCTCCAGTGGAGAGACTGGGAGAAAAACGGCGCTCCAGGGGAGACACTGGGAGAAAAGAGGCGCTCCAGGGGAGACACTGGGAGAAAAGAGGCGCTCCAGGGGAGAGAGTGTAAAAAAGGGTGAGAAACATGAACTGAACTGTATACTAAAAAAATAAAAAATAGCCCCAATATTGCTGAACTGAAGCACCATGTACAATGCATTTTATGAGTGAACCCAGGGCTGGTGTAATCCATGTGGAGGCCCCAGGGCAAAAGAATCTTGAGCCCCCCCTACCCCCAGCAAAGGCAGCCCCCAGGGCCCCTGCGCCGCTGGACTCCTTAGGTGACCTGCCAATGACTGCTCCCCGTTGCCCCAGCACGTTCTGAAGCTAAGCTGGCTTTGAATACCTCACCTGTCCCAGCATCTACTCCGTCCTGCTCTCAGTCGTTATCCACTCTACCTGTGTCATCTTCATCCTGCGCATGTTATGTGTAAATAACATGGCTGAACATACAGAAGATGGAGATAGCGTGGCTGAAGACACAGATCGTAAAGAAGCAGCTGCTGGGACAGGTGAGTTATTACAAGGCAGCTCAGCTATGGAACATGCAGAAGCCATGGGGAGCAGCCAGCGGGAGACCACCTGGGGGGTCTGGCAGAGCGGGGTCCCTGGAGTGGTCAGGGCCTTGGGCAGTTGCCCCCTTTGCTTCAATGGCAGCGCCAGCCTTGTGTGGACCCTCCTCCTCAGTTAGACTCCACTAATAGAGCTGTACTGAGTGCATGTGGACCTTTAGGAAATACATGGTACTGCAATAAATGTGTTGGTCAAATTGTCATAGTATACAGTTGACTGGGAGTTAAGTGGTTTTTGCATACTCTCTCATCTGGGTCTCCTCCAGCTTCTGGAAAAATAGTCATTTTTGGCTTCTGGCTAGAATACAAAAATAAATATTAGGAAGCAACCTAAAAAGGACAGGAATTGATCAAGACAAGCAGGGAGATATACTAGTTTTCTCCACAGGCCCTAGCAAAGTCAAAAATTGATGCAGTTATGAAATTAATACTGTAATAGCTATACTTAAGCTGGCTAGCAGCCTCCCCCCAGGTGTAAAGTGGTCCCCATGGCCGCTACAGAGAATTCGACAGAGGAGAAACACACTTGTCCAACAGGCACGCTCCAATATCAGTCTACTTGCTTCCTGTCTTCATCCCTGTTGGTGACTCCTCAGTGACCCGGCACATGTAACATAACACGCCCCCAAGTCATTAAAATGGGTAAGGCTCAACACACACCATACAATCTTGGCTGTTCAATCTTATCACTTTCATGTAGTATAAGAGCTTATCCAATCAATCATTCAAAGTATTTTCAATCTGTTGGCCCTTATACTACATAGATTTGGTAAATCTGTACAACCAAGATTGTATGGTGTGTTTTGAGCTTAACAGAGATGTAGATAGGGAGCATGCAGACTGATGGAGGAGTATGTCGGCCGGACTGTAAGGTCTGCTCCCATGCCAAATTCTCTGTAGGGGCCCCAGGGACCACTATACACTCAAGTGGCAAATTCACTGGCTTCAGCTTCACATGGAAAAGAAGTCTCACTTTGATTGAAAATGCAAAACAGACATTTGCCTTCTTAAAGTCATTGGGTTTGGGTACTGGAAAAAAAATAATCAGCCAGATACTTACCTAAGGAGAGGTAAGGCTCTGGATCCTATAGAGTCTTCCCGCTCCTCTCACGGTCCCCTTGTTTAAGCGGCAGCTCCTCTGTTTAAATTCCCCACCGTGGGGGACTTTGGAAGTCTTTGGGAGCCGAGTCATCCCGAAGACAGGTGGCTCCATACTGCCCAAGTGCGAGTTTGTAAGAAAGGAGGCTCGCACGTGTGCAGTGTGGAGCGGCCTGTCTTCTGGAGCACTCGGGCTTTCGAAGCCTCCTTCGGCGGTGGTAAGCAGTATTTGAATACGGGGCACTGGAATACGGGGACCGTGAGAGGACCAGGAAGGCTCTATAGGACCCAGAGCCTTCCCTCTCCTTAGGTAAGTATCTGGTTTATTTATTTATTTTATCTCGGTTCCCATTGAATTTAAAACAGAAGATGTTTTCAATGTATTCTGGTTGGAGTGAGCATTGAGATGTCCCACAATGCATCACTGCTGAATATACCAATCATCCCTTTGTTGTCCCTGTAAGCGAAACACACCTCCAGAACCGCTGGAATGCAATGATGTGTCAGCTTGTTAATTGCCAGACATCTATAGTCACCAACATATGCAATTCATAAGATTTCAACTGATACCAGAAAGGTTGTCAAGCAAAATTGATAAGACGTGTAGAAAAATGACCATCAAACAAGTGTGTGTTGTGGGAAAAGGGGGTGGCAAGCAAGAAGGTAAGGTGGGGTCAGAGCCGAATCATCCACAAGGCAATTCTAGGCAGCTGCCTAGGGCCTGGAGAGAAAATAGATGCCTGGTGGATACTAGCCCTCACCAAATCTAACTAAAAAAGGCAGGTGACCATCAAAAAATGATATCTTGCCCTGGGCCCTATTTTATCTTAATCTTTTTCTGAGTGGGGGAGGGGGACAAGCAGGACTGTAAGGTGGGGGAGGGGATTTGACAGCAGCACAACATTGTACTACAAAACTACATTGAGCTGTACAGAGATAGCCATTCGATACATTCACAACAGATTTCTGCTGGAAACTAATTAAGTGGGCAGTGTGGTAGAGTATCGATCACCACCCAATCAATTACCCATCAGGGAGGGATCGATTGTTTGCCACATCGGCCATTATCAACCCTTGTTTGGCTAGCTTAAGTACTTTAGTCATTCATTCATTGTGACAGCGTGAAAGCAGTGGGGTAACATTCTCAGAAGGCGCTTAGCAAAAACAGCCTCCATATTTTTCTCAGTAAGTTCTAATTGAACTCTGAATAAGTTGAAAGGGATAATCCGGGAATTAAACTCCTTTCCACTTACACAGGTAGAGGGTTTATTCAGCGATCTCCAGCCCTCTGCTCATTCGCTTGCACAGGCAATTAATGAGCTAAGGACCGTACATCAGCCCTAAGAGCAGCCCTGCTGGCAGGCGCAGGTTGTCAGGGAAGACGCTGCCATAGGTTCTCATCAGTTCTATAAGTATCTATGGCAGCATCTCCGCTAACAACCAGTCTGTCTCAGCAGGCTGATTTTAAATAAGGCCATGACTTCACACAACCCTCACCTTTTACATGGGAGTTAATGAGCTGGGGCCTGAATATGACAGAACAGCATCCTTCTGTGGCAAGTCAGATGCCTCTAAAGGGAAATTGTATTGAGAAAATTTCAGTCTTTTCATTACAACTTTTCAATTTTCAAGGATAAATTTTAAACGCTTATTTCAGCTTGATTACTCAGTGTTTGTGTGCATATAAAACACATTTCACAGTCCATGTCCACGTGCTCCCTTCCTTTCCCACCTCCCCCACTACTTCAACTACATAGTACCCCTGCCCACACTCTAGTTTATTATGAGCAAAACTTACACCTTTTCCCCTATTAGGAGGTAGGTTTTAATAACCATATGTACCATACACACTAACACTAATTCTAATACTAAACTATAAAGCATTATTTAATTGTTAATATGGTCATTGGTCTGATATATCCATTTGTGTCTCTGGTTTTCAGTAAAATACTTTGTTGTTTATTGCCTGATGAAGCAGGACTATATCTGTGAAACGCATTGCAGCACTGTTTTGGAGTATGTTAATAAATCTATTTTTTTTGAAAACTGACAGTTTCATGTCTGCATCAGGGAGGTAAGTCCTCCACTGAATTTTTAAGTTTTTAGTATATTTTATCCTGTTGGCGCCTCTGTTCACTTCGTACGATCCTTGTGTCCACCCCTGGTGGAGGGGTGATATACCCCCTTATTTATGATCTACAGAGAGTGACTTCTTAATCCTGAGTGGGAAGTGGACAGATCTTAATCTCCCCACCTGCATTTACAGTGGTTGCCTAGAGGGTAACCCTAGTTTGTGAGTATTGTTTGACTTACCTACAGTACATTGTCCACCCTTATCCAATACTTACTACACTATATTGGGCTCTCGGTGTCTCTTCATTTTGTACATTTCACAGTGTTTCTGCCCAGTGGCGTAACTAAGGAGCTTGGGGCCCCAGTGCAAGTTTTAAATGGGGACCCAAGCACTCTATTGATATGGAGGGCCAAAACCTACCAAGTACAGCTGCAATGTCAAAGAGCTGTATTTAGAAACAGTTTGTAAGTGATTAAAACTATGCAATGCACATATAGAGGTGTTCATTACCAGCATAGCACCAATGAAAAGCTAATTTAATAGACCAAGGAGGGCCCTTAGTAGGCCCCTCTGGTCCAGGGGCCCTGGTGCGGTCGCAATCACTGCATTCCCTATTGCTACGCCACTGCTTTTACAAAAAACTAGGAGACAGATGTGCCAAAGTTTGCGGTTAGCCAAAGGGTTTATCCATGTGTTGATAATGAATAGCAAAAACTTGCCCTGCCCAACCCATGACTACCGCAGTAACGCAAGAATTTCTGGAGAGTCTCATGTCAACAGTAATCCAAACAGAGAACAGAAAGCACTGTAGCCAAAGATGCAAAAAGGGGCAGTTTTGAACATTCTTAGCTGGTTGAAGACTAATAGAAATATAGTTTTTACGGCAATAATAATAAACTGCAAAAACACTTAGCAACAATCTATGTACACAACAATTTTCTGAGAAAATTGCCAAGAAAAATGCCAAGAAAAAAAATCCATCTGCCTTAGGCCCAGTGCACACCAAAACCGCTAGCAGATCCTCAAAACTCTAGAGGTTTTTGGAGCAGATTTCAGAGCGATTCTAGGCATGTTTAAAGACGTTTTCAAGACATGCCTAGCGTTTTTGGGAGCGTTTTTGTGTAGCATATTACAAATATTGTTACAGTAAAAGCTGTTACTGAACAGCTTCTGTAACAAAAACGCATGGAAAACCGCTCTGATCTAGCGTTTTTCAGAGCGGTTTGAGCTTTTCCTATACTTTACCTTGAGGCAGAAACGCTTCTGCAAACCGCAAACGTGCAGCAGGAGGCCTGTTTGCGGTTTGCTAAAAAACTTAAACCGCTGGTGTGCATCATCCCACTGAAATACATTAGCCAAGCGTTTTCACCGGCAGAAGCGGTTTGCAGATCGGTGCAAAAACCGCTCGGTGTTGACCAGGCCTTATTTTATGGGAAGTGTTAATTGAACACATTGTGGTCCTCATGCACGTCATCCTTTGCGAATGTTCACTTCTTTAAAGCTTTTGTGAAAAATCTGTTAGGGCCCGTTTCCACTATAGCGTTGCGGAATCGGCCGAAATCACCACTGATGAAATCTCATGCGGGTGCGAAATTGCATGCGTTTTTTGCCGCGATTTCGCATGCAATTTCGCATAGGTTAGGGTATATACGAATTTAACCATGTCACTGCCTGTGTAAATTAACATTGCTTCCTATGCGAAATCGCGGCAAAAAACGCATGCCAAAAATGCATGCGATTTCCCTATTAAATACATTGCCTGCGATTTGCCTGCATTCCACACGCAAGCGTATTCTGAGAGCTCTGCCGTGCAGAAAAATCCTGCGCAGAAAAATGCTCAGAAAAACTGACAAGTGGAAACAGGCCCATCCACTTGTATTGGCTATGCAAATCCGCATGCAGGAAACGCATGCGGATTCCCGATAGTGGAAACTTTAAATTCTAAAAAATAGAAATGACTCAAACAACCAACTTAAAAAGTCTATTTTTCAATTGATCAATTTGACATTCTGAAAATAATGCATGTTCCTCTAAAACTCATCACTTGCAATTGCCAATAGCAGCCACCTAATAAGTGTGGACTGCATGGGCTACCATAGAGAGGAAATTACATAGGAACCAGGATATGCAGGTGGAACGCATATGCGTTCCACAGCGTTATTGGCCATTAGAACTGGAAATAGGCGGATTTTGACGGCGCAGTCACGCCGATTGCCTCCCCGATGGCCTTCTTATACCTGGTTATGTCGCAGCCTGCACTTAAGCCTCCGTGGAAGCGCAAGTTCAGTGCGAAACGGCTGTAAGGCGTCAGTGCCCAGCACCCACAGCACTCATCACACCTCGCAGCACTGATATGTTCACAGATGTATAGCTGTTGCATACAAATTGTATTAAATTGTGCCTCATCTTTTTGGATAATAAATGTATCTCTCCTCTTCTGTTATATTCCTCTAAAATAAGAAACAGCATTCAACCTTAAAAGAATAAAATATAAGAGAAGTTTGATTTTTTTATTATCCAGCTATACACACACTATTACACACAGATGCACACTTGTATAGTATAATGTTTGTATGGGAACAGTAAATTCGGGCGCCTGAGGCTAGTGGACAAATCGGGCGCCGCCATTCACTCCTATAATAAATATCGTTTAATGGGCGCCCGATAGGAAAAAAGGGCGCCGGAGAAAAATAACGTTTTAAAAGCGGCGCCCGGAGACTTAATGTATTATTACTGTTTCTCATGATTACACATTATTTAATGATTTATACATTTTTAAATTTTATTTTTAAACGAAAAACAGTACAATATTTTTTCCAAACATTATTTTTAAACGAAAAACAGTACATTTTTTTTTAACATTATTTTCAAACGAAAAAACCAACAGGGGGGTCTTAGGTTTAGGCACCAACAGGGGGGTCTTAGGTTTAGGCACTAACAGGGGGGTCTTAGGTTTAGGCACCAACAGGGGGGTCTTAGGTTTAGGCACTAACAGGGGGGTCTTAGGTTTAGGCACTAACAGGGGGGTCTTAGGTTTAGGCACCAACAGGGGGGTCTTAGGTTTAGGCACTAACAGGGGGGTCTAGGGGTTAGGGGTAGGTACAGGGAGGGTTACTTAGGCACCAACAGGGGGGGTCTTAGGTTTAGGCATCAACAGGGGGGTCTAGGGGTTAGGGGTAGGTACAGGGAGGGTTACTTAGTAATTTTTTTTTTAAACGTTATTATACGTTTCACTATTTAAACGAAAGATTAACGTTTTTACAATTGCCGATTTAATGCACATTATTTAATGATTTATAACTTTATAAAACATTAATTTTAAACGAAATACAGTACAATACATTTTTAAACGTTATCCATGCTTATCGTTAAAAACCCGGCGCCCTTTTTTCCCAGCGCCCCTTTTTAACGTACGCTGTTTGTATATGATTAACCACTTCAGGACGAGAACAATTTTCACATATCAGCACTGCTCCCATTCATTCGCCAATAACTTTATTACTACTAATCACATCTAAATGATCTATATATTGTTTTTTTTTCAGGACAAATTAGGCTTTTAGGGCTGGTGCACACCGAGCGGCTTTTTCCGCGTTTTCAGATCCGCTTGCGGCTGCGGATCTGCTTGGTCAATGTATCTCAATGGGGTGGTGCACACCAGAGCGGCAGGCGTTTTGCAGAAACGAAAAATGCCTGGGTGAGGCATTTTTTGGATTGCGGATGCGTTTCTGCCTCAATGTTAAGTATAGGAAAAACGCAAACCGCTCTGAAAAACGGCACTTCAGAGCGGTTTTGCAGGCGTTTTTGTTACAGAAGCTGTTCAGTAACAGCTTTACTGTAACAATATATGAAATCTACTATACTGAAAACCGCAGCAGCAATCCGCAAAACGCTAGCAAAACGCCTCATAAAAATAAAAAAAAGCGTTTAAAAATCTGCTAGCGTTTTGCGGATCTGCTAGCGGGTTTTGGTGTGCACCAGCCCTTAGTGTGTGAAAATTTTGTTTAGTAATTACCTAATTTTCTATGTATTTTAAAGAAAACCTGTACTGAAAATAGTCTGGGGGGTACTCATCTCAGTAGGGGGAAGCTTCTGGACCCTATCGAGGCTTCCCCATCCTCCTCCGTCCCACGGCGGTCTCGCTGCAGCCCACGGAACGCACAGGTGACAATTTGTTGGCCTGTGCAATATTTACCTTTTCTGGCTCCAGCGGGGGCGCTGTTGCAGCTCTTCTGATGGAGCAGGCGGAAATAGCCGATCTCCGTCGGGTCCGCTCTACTGCGCAGGCACAGGAGACTTACACCTGCGCAGTAGAGTGGCCCGACGGAGATCGGCTATTTCCGTCTATCTCCGTGGGAAGAGCAGATACTGCGCCTGCGCTGGAGCCACGGAGGTAAATATTTACATCGCCGCCGCTCCTGGAGGATTTTCGCTGCCACCGTGGGACCGAGGAGGACGGGGGAAGCCTCAATAGGATCTGGAGGCTTTCCCCCACCCGAGGTGAGTACCCCCCCAGGGGATGTTTTTTCGATTTCTAGTTACACCCCTGACCATATACATAACAATTGATAGGGTGCAACAAAACCTGCCAAGGACAACCCCAGCATCAGAGCTGCAGGAAGGGGATGGGGAACAATGTGTTAATGATTATTATCATTCAAAACATTTATAGAAGTGATCGTTACCAGCACAGGATGAATAAAAAGCTAATACTGCAGTTGAGGGAGGGCCCTGAGGGGCCTCTCTGGCCCAAGGGACTCGGTGCGGTCAAGAGTCAAGACCTGTGCAACCCCTTTTGCTACACCACTGCTGCTCTCCACATGGGCTGGGATTTTTTACACCTTGCTATCATCACAAAAGCCTTTGGTTGTTATGCTGAAACTGGAGTTCACAGTAAACCAACTTTTAAAAAATAATTGCGTTTGTGACCCATCAACACATATCAGCTGCAAGAATCAGCAAACGATCTGGCAATAAAATGTTAGAAGGCCTATCTGTAGTGACAGCATAGCATCGCTAGAGGAAACCTCTCTCCATGCAGGGAATATGTACAATATCCTTCACTAGTAAGCTTGTTCACAGGGGCGGAGTGGCCTGGGGGGACAGGGGGCGATTGCCCCCCGGGCCGCCTCCTGCACCTTTCATCAGGGCCGCCAGGATTTTTTTCCTACTTGTCATATAAGCGGCTCCCTCTCCCAGCCTGAATGCAGTGAGTGTTGGTGAATCGTTCGAGGTGCTGCTAGGCAACAGAGGTCCTGCCCCCTGCCTGTAATACCAGCCAGCCAGTGAAGAGAGAGCAGAGGTGGCTCTAGCGCGTCATTTGAAGTGGCCAGGCTGCCGGAGGATTCCAGTGCTACCTGGTGAAATGAACGCTGCAGTTTCTCCCTCAATGCCAGATTCCCAGCCTCCTGCCCCTTGAAGCTGGAAGGGACAGGACACAGATCACTGCAGCCAAACATCAGCGACCAGACAATGTTCTTTGTAAGCAGACACCTCCTCTTCACTTGTTTGCTCTGTTTTGAACTGGCCAGCTCTGTGTACATGTAACCCTTTCACTGCTGCCTGCTAGTTTTAGCTTTTTGCAGCACTGGCTCTTTGTATGCATATTTATATATTCTTCTAGTTTGACTGCACACTGATATACTGTACTATATCACTAACACTTACTACTTTACTTAAAGGGAAGGTTCAGGGAGGGTGGGTTAAAAATAAAAATCAAATTCCACTTACCTGGGGCTTCCTCCAGCCCGTGGCAGGCAGGAGGTGCCCTCGCCGCCGCTCCGCAGGCTCCCGGTGGTCTCCGGTGGCGCGCCCGACCTGGCCAGGCCGGCTGCCAGGTCGGGCTCTTCTGCGCTCCAAGGCCCGGAACTTCTGCGTCCCACGTCGGCGCTCTGACGTCATCGGACGTCCTCCGGGCTCTACTGCGCATGCGCAGAACTACTGCGCATGCGCAGAACTACTGCGCATGCGCAGTAGAGCACGGAGGACGTCCGATGACGTCAGAGCGCCGGCGTGGGACGCAGAAGTTCCGGGCCTTGGAGCGCAGAAGAGCCCGACCTGGCAGCCGGCCTGGCCAGGTCGGGCGCGCCACCGGAGACCACCGGGAGCCTGCGGAGCGGCGGCGAGGGCACCTCCTGCCTGCCACGGGCTGGAGGAAGCCCCAGGTAAGTGGAATTTGATTTTTATTTTTAACCCACCCTCCCTGAACCTTCCCTTTAAAGAACTTCCGATGGTTCCGATGCACAATAAAAAAAAACTATTTTTTAATCACGCTTCTCCTGGCCGCGAGCAGCAGTCGCAGTCCCTTGCCGCAGCCCTGGTCCTCTTCAGTGTCCCTGCTGGCCGTCTGCAATGATGTCTACCTGCTGGCAGGGTTGGCTCTTCTGTGCATGAGTCCACGTCATCTGGCGCATACTGCACCTGAGCATTAGTTTTGCACACGCCCAGTATGCGCCAGATGTGGACGTGCAGGCGCAGAAGACCCGACCACCTGGCGGGTAGCCATCATTGTGGATAGCCAGCAGGGACATTGAAGAGGACCAGGGCTGTGGCAAGGAACTGTGACTGCTGCTCGGGGCCAAAAGAAGCCCTAGGTGATTAAAAAATAGATTTTTTACTTTGCATCGGAAGTCCTTTAACCTCCTTAGCGGTAACCCCGTGTGTGACACGGGGTAAGCCGCCGGAGGGTGCCGCTCAGGCCCTGCTGTGCCGATTTAAATAATTTTTTTTTTTGCTGGACGCAGCTAGCACTTTGCTAGCTGCGCCAGCACCCCGATCGCCGCCGCCGCGCGCCCGATCGCCGCTATCCGGTGCGGCGCGCGGCCCCCCCCAGACCCCTGCGCTGCCTGGCCAATCAGTGCCAGGCAGCGCCAAGGGGTGGATCGGGTCTCCCAATGACGTCCCGACGTCAGTGACGTCATCCCGCCCCGTCGCCATGGCGACGGGGGAAGCCCTCCAGGAAATCCCGTTCTTTGAACGGGATTTCCTGATCGCCTATCGCCGGATTCGATCGGCGGGGCTGGGGGGATGCCGCTGAGCAGCGGCTATCATGTAGCGAGCCCTGGGCTCGCTACATGATTTAAAAAAAAATAAATTAAAAAAAAACTGCTGCGCTGCCCCCTGGCGGTATTTTTCATACCGCCAAGGGGGTTAAAGGAAACCTTAAAGTGTACCTGAGTTGTGTACTGGTGTATTTATACTTACCTGGGGCATCCTCCAGCCCCATGAGGTGCTTCCTCGCTGGCCGCTTTGTTGTCTTGTAATATTACACAACCCCCTCCTGGTAATCTAGCCAGTCGCAGCCAGTCATGCGCTTCTGCACATGCCTGTTTCCCTCACCATTCCCTCTCCCTGCTGTCCTCCTTGTCCCTCTCTGATATCCATTCAGCAGCTGTTCCCTCTGAAAGTTGCATGTGCCTCCTGAATTGTGCTCCCACAGCCGGGAGCATTCTGCGTTTGCGAAGTTGCTAAAAATTGGTACTGCGCACGCAGCGAACATTTCCAACTATGGAAGTGTGATCAGGGAGGCGTGTGGCCATGCCTGGTCCCTCACCCTCTGCAGGGGCCTCAGGCTGAGCTGTCCCTGTGCTCCACAGCCCCTCTTAAGAGTAGTAATCACATGTCCTCGATCCAATGGCAAATCTCTCTGCTCTCCTCAAGCTGAGAGTAACTATGGTGGCTTTCCTGTCACTTAGCCTCCAGGTACCATGGTTACCTGATGATAAGCGTTCTCCTATCTTCCTCACTGGTACCCCCTACTGCTGGATTATATTGATCACATCATTACGCGACACCGGCATTAGGAGGGAGCAGGCAGAGGAGGACGCATATCATGCAGACACCTTGGAGTAGGTGAGATGACTGCTGCTCTTCCCGCTGCGGGGGGTGGGGAACCAAAGGAGCCACGGTGGGGGGACACAGGAGCCATGGGGGTGGGGCACAGGGGGAACAAAAGTGACACAGGGAAAAAGGAACAAGGGACATGAGGGGACACAGAGGGAGATAAGAGACAGAGGGGGACGAAAAAGGCACAGTGGGAATAGGTGACATAGAGGGGGACAGAAGAGGCACAGAAATGAGTGTTCTGACTTAAGAACAGATTTAGATTAAGAACAAACCTACATTCCCTATTTCCTCCATTAACCAAGGACTACCTGTATTTCACAAGCCACTTTTATTAGGTACAGTATGTCTTGCTAGTACTGAATATATTCTGTTTTTGCCATCAGAACTGCCTTAATTTTAATTCTTTATGGCATTCCTCTGAGATTTTTGGTCCATACTGACATGTTATGCAGTTGACTCCACCCACAGCATGCCATGGTCACGCCCATTTTTGTCATCTGTCGTTACCCCCCCCTCAAGGGCCTCTGGGTTTCATTTTCCCCCCAGGCCAAAAGGTCCCAGTCCTCCCCTGCTTGTTCAGTAAAAGGGCGATCAGCCAAGAAAATTGAACATTTTTTCACACTGCACAGACGCCTGCTGTAAGGGGAAAAAAAGCAAATCGTTTGAGCTAAAAGAAAAACTGCATTCTCTACAGGTACTTAGAGGTTGTTTATTGCACAGGAAATTACTGGATTCTCTTTTTTTTCACCTTTCATTCCATTAGCGCATATCTAGATGCATATGTGGAGCCTGAGCTAGTGGTTGACCTCCGGTTATTTAGAGAATGCGAGTCTTAGTTTGGAGACAGTGTTTCTGCAGACTCGGTGGGAATTGTGGTGGTTTTTGTTTTGTTGTTTGAGGCCAGTTTTATGCTTATTTTTAGCATTGCATTTGCGGATGCGATGCTCCTGCTGTATCCTACCGCAACAACTGACAAACATATGACCCTGCAGCAGAGTGTGCCGACAGGGTTATAGGCATAGCGCCACCGGCCGCTCAGTGACGTCCTCCCTGCTGAGTAGAAAGTATGTCACTGGGATTTCAGTCGGACCATGCATGTGCGCCGTGACACACTGCATTCCCATTTAATACATTCCTACATCGCAAATTAACTCCAATGACTTCCGCCGCCACTGTGTAAAGTCATACGGTAACGTCCTGCAGACTTTGCATTGGATCTGCGGTGATTCGGGAGATTCCGATGAAAAGTGGTAAGTGTGCAAGGCCCCATACACTTGCATTGCTGTTTTACCGCAGGGTAACGCAACGCACACTTGCAATGCATGTGTAAAAGGGGCCAGAAATTGTTCAGTCGTCCCACTGATCAGAGCAAACTGTATTTATTTATTTTTTTAGCTTTGGAGCATTGTGCCTGACTAGCTACACCCTGCAATAGCTATTTAAGTACAGCTGGTATCTGACTAAACTCTGCAGCCCAAGGTGGAAAGTAGGGCGGCCTTCAGGTAGGTCTGCTTTGAATGCCGCTGCCTGGATATGCCCTATTGTAAATGTTTTAATCACAAATAAGAACTGCAGTTACAAAAATAGGTTTTAGGGAACTCTGCAGCTTCCCATTAAAGGACAACCGAGGTGAAAGGTGACATGATGAGAGAGACATGTATGTACAGTGCCACAACTATATTGTGTTCCTTTTTTTTCATTCTCTGCCTGAAAGAGTTAAACATCAGGTATGCAAGTGACAGTTTCTATCTGGGTTGGTACCATGTTGGACTGAGTCAGACAATTGCATAACCCTCACTGATAAGTAATTATAGCCATACAACACTTTCCTGTTAGTAAATTGCTTCTGAGAGCAGGAAAGAGATAAAAAGGGCCAATAGTTCATATATTTCAGCTCTGACATATTTCAATGAAGGTGTCATTGAGCAGAGACAATGAAACAGTAAAAACTTAAAAAAATAAACTAGATTTAATTCCTACTAATATAATAAATGGGAAAGTTCCGATGTTTGGATGTTTGTTACTCGATCACGCAAAAATGGCTGAATTTGAATGAAATTTGGCACACACATAGTACATTACCTGGAATAAAGTATAGGATACTTTTTATTCCCATAACCAAAAAGGGGGCGGAGACAAATACAAATTTCACTGAGAAAATGTAAACTGCAGCCATTCTTACACTGTTAATGGTAGGGTTCTCAAACTTTGCACAATTGGTCACTGGGTGACTGAGATTAATATTCAGAAAGTGGGTGGAGCCTACAAAAGCCAATCAAAATTCACCTACTTTCAAGGGGAATATGTAATTGCTACCATTCTTGCACTGTTAATGGCACAAGCCTTAAACCTGGTACAGTTGGTCATTATGTCACTGGGGTTCAAATTTAGACAAAGGGGTGGAGCCACAAACAGCCAATCAGATTTGTTTAATCTCAATGCAAATTATTGATGCCAAAGACTGCAAAGCTCACAAACTTGGTCATTGAGTATATGGCCTCAATTCACTAAGCTTATCTCCTGTCTTTAATAAAGTTTCTAGAGTGATCACCATGGTGATGAGGCATGTCGTATTCGAAACATTTTACATCAGGCAAACCTAAAGGTAACTCTTCTGTCTTTAAGTTAACTCTTCAATCCTTAAAATAACGCCAGAGTTAAAGGCAGGCTGTTTACTAACTGCATGTGAAAATAACTACAGAGGAGGTAAATTAACTACAGAGTAGGTAACTTAAGGAATGAAGAGATAAGATAACTCTCTCACGGTGTGGAGGTAAGTTTTCTCTTCCCTTATTATCTCCAGCATGATCTTAGTGAATTGAGGCCATTGTGTGTTAGGGTTAGAAAAGGTAGGCTGAGCCAACACCCGACAAATACATACCCGAACAATGTCAGTAAATCAGTGGGTGGAGAAAAATGCAAATTTCATTGGGAAAATGTAAACTGCAGCCATTCTTACACTGTTAATGGCAGGGTTCTCAAACTTTGCACAGTTGGTCATTGGGTGACTGGGATTAATATTCAGAAAAGTGGGTGGAGCCTACAAAAGCCAATCAAAATCCACCTATTGATTTTTAAAGAGACACTGAAGCGAAAAAAAAAATATGATATAGTGAATTGGTTGTGTACTATGAATAATTACTAGAAGATTAGCAGCAAAGAAAATATTCTCATACTTTTATTTTCAGGTATATAGTGTTTTTTCTAACATTGCATCATTCTATAATATGTGCATATTACACAACACTCAGCATTCAAAATGAGTCTTTCAGAGCAGTCTGTGAAGTAATGAACTCTCCTCTAGCAGAGGAAAAGTAAATAGTCCAGGAACAGTTGAGATAATAAAAGTCAGATAACAGCCCTCTCCACGACTAACTTAGTCGGAGAGCTTAATGGCTTGTTTGCATAGAGATAACAACTGGAGTTTCTCAACTCTTCCTGTACTGGAAACAATTACACTGATGTATCTGATCTTAATGTTTTATTTCTTAGCTGTGCTACACATACAAATCATAATATCATCATTTTTTTCCGCTTCAGTGTCTCTTTAAGGGGAATATTTAATTGCTGCCATTCTTGCACTGTTAATGGCACAAGCCTCTTGCACTGTTAATCACCTGTACCTGGTACACTTGGCCATTGGGTGATTTGGGTTCAAATTCAGAAAAGGGGTGGAGCCACAGCAAATCATATTTTTTTATTTCAATGCAAATTATTGATGCCAAAGACCGCAAATCTCACAAACATGGTCATTAAAGGGGAACTGAAGAGAGAGGTATATGGAGGCTGTCATGTCTATTTCCTTTTAGACAATACCAGTTGCCTGGCAGCCCTGCTGATCCTCTGCCTCTAATACTATTAGCCATAGCCCCTGAACAAGCATGCAGCAGATCAGGTGTTTCAGTGGTTCAGACTTATAAGTCTGATCTGACAAGACTAGCTGCATGCTTGTTTCTGGTTTTAATCAGATACTACTGCAGAGATATAGACCAGCAGGGCTGCCAGGCAACTGGTATTAATTAAAAGGAAATAAACATGACAGCCTCCATATACCTCTCTCTTCAGTTCCCCTTTAAGTAATTAAGTAATTGTGTGTTAGGGTTAGGAAAAGGGGGCGGGGCCAACACCAGCCAAATACATACCCGGGCAACGCCGGGCGTCCAGCTAGTCTAAAATAAAACTGTGGGATATCTAAAGAAAAGTCATTTTTAGGAGAAGGAGGATAGATACAATTGTTTATCTCATCAGTTTATTTTCATCTTAGATGTCCTTTAAGGACTGTTTTATATTGCAAAACACATTTGCACGCGCAAAAACAATTCAGTTTTACAATGTGACTTTCCTGCGATTGTGTATTACAAGTTCAAGGCCCAATTGCCACTGGCTGTGTTTCCCTAGCAACTGCACTGCATTTGCCTTTTGAAAAATGTGGCTGAATAGTCTCATTGTCTACACTTCATATAATAGGGGAAACAACCATCCCTAAGGCCTGGAACCCACTGAAATCAGCAAACGCGAAACGCTACCACTAGCGTTTTGTCTGAGCGGTTTGCAAGCGGATTAATGCGCGTTTTCGGTGGCGTTTTGCAACATTGTATTTTTTTGCTCAGCGGTTGCGTAGCGTTTTGCGTTTTGCGTTTTTATCCTGATTGGTCCTGTGAATTATTTTTCATTTTGTTACAGTGTGCTGAACCGCAAAACGCTAGCAAAACCGTTCAGTTTAGGTTTTGCTGAGCGTTTCCGCTAGCGTTTCAATACTTTACATTGAAGCGCTAACGCTCCCAAAATGCTGCAGGTCCTGCGTTTGCGTTTCTGGGAAACGCAAACGCTCCTGTGGAAGTTGCCCCATCCATTAACATTAGCCCAGCGTTTTGGCAAAGTGCTAGCGTATCGCAGCGCTGCCAAAACGCTGCCAAAAGCGCTCCTGTGGGTTCCAGCCCTATGCGTTTCTCTGAAGCTGCATGTTAGATGTGGGCCATGTGGGTGGAAGCGACATTGTTGCATTTCTGCAATAACTGCTGCATTTCATATGTACCTTACACTTCCATTGACATTTTTTTTGCACACAAGAATGATATGAATTTGAGCTTGAGCTGTGGTGAAAAGGCCAGTAGGCTATGTTTTCCCCAGTCCAAAAAGTGTCAGTCCTCCTCTGTCAGGTTTTATTAATAATAATGATAATAATAATTATTATTATTTTAGACTTATATAATGCTGAACTATTGCTTGTAGTGTTTCACAAAGAAATATTACTCTCAACATGTGAATTACATCATTAGGCTAAATATACATTCTTCCTCATTGGCCAATCAGGGTGCGCTTTGTGAGTGGCAGAACTCCTTTAATTGTCCCCTTAAATAAATCTTTAGTGTTCACGCATGACTACATTCCAAGAATACATAGGCTGGCTTCAGCCAATAAGTATTTGTACAGTTGCAGATAAGCTGAGGTTAAAAATCTCCAACCCCAGTCACTGTGAATATTTTGTTAAAAGAAACCTAAAGTGAGAGGGATACGGAGGCTGCTATATTTATTTTCTTTTAAAGGAAACCTAAACCCACTGAAAAAAAAAATGAGTTTAACTTACCTGGGGCTTTTACCAGCCCCCTGCAGCCATCCTGTGCCCTCGGCGTCACTCCTGGATCCCCTGGTCTCCCGCCACCACCTAGTTTCGTTTTTACCGATGCCGTCGCGCGTATCATTGCACGAGTTACCACGGTAACAGGACGCTATACGCGTACAAAGATACATTTTGTCACCCGCTATAGCGCCCTGTTACCATGGTAACGCGTGCAATGATACGCATGGAGGTCCACATTTGTTTTATGACCCTTGCAAGATGGTTTGTGAGGGTCACAGGAAGTAGAAAGGGGAAAGGGTACCATTATTTGGAGGCCCCAGCCCCATTAAAGTGCCCCTGCAGCTGGTATTTATTACAGACATATGTCAGCCTCTATATCCTTCTCACTTCAGGTTCCCTTTAAGGTTTTTTTTTTTACTTGTAAAAGTTATATGTAATGACTATGTTATGTATGTGTGCGGGAGTTTAGATTTTAAACCTCAGGCAATATTCTGTGGTAAAAAAAAAAAAAAAAAAATTCAAAGCAGAATTTCTGAGTTCACAAACCAAGACTCCATTAAGAAGCATTTACTTTTAACTTTAGTCCCATTTTAGCAAAAGCCCATTTCCTAATGCTTGCAGGACACAAAGCTTCAAAGCTCGGGCACAGCTAAGCTAGAAAAGCACCAAAGTGTATATTGTTCTCTCTCCGCCCAGCTACTCAGCATCGGTTTTCAGGTCACATGCTAATTGCTGAAGAAAGTTTCACAGGTTTCTCTCTGAGTATATTCTTGCAGATCAAGAAAATATATTTTATACTTTTATGTGCCAGGCTAAAAGTCAAAAAACTTTTCTTTTGTTTAGTAGTAAGTAGGGATTAGGTTGAATTCAAATGTCCGCCTTACCACAACTCTGTAATTTTAGCCAAATCACAGAACTCGAAGTATCGAACCAATCAGAAAATGCAGAAAAGTATTTGGCCAATCAAAGAATGCAAAAAAAGTCTCCACAGAAAACGGAAATGGAAATCGGATTTCCATGGAAATCACGCATTACGGCAACTTGATAATTCTAGCCCAGTCACAGAACTCGGAAGGATTGGACCAATCAGAGAATGTAGTGTCAACTCGGAAGAATTTGGCCAATCAGAGGATGCAAAACATGACCAAAAAAAGACTCCAGAGAAATAAAAAATCGGAAATCCGCGGAATCGGTAATCAGCATTGGCAAAATCCAAATTTCCGAGGAATCGGAAATCGTCATTTCCAACCATCTCTAGTGATAAGCAACCCAGCTCTATGCATTGCTAGAACTGAACCTATCATGTATATCATCTGCCTATCAGGATCCTAAACAGGATATTACAAACATATAGCAGCACAGCCAGCACGGTGGCGTAGTGCTTGGCTCTCCCTGGTTCAAATTTCAGCCAGGGCTCTATAAGCATGGACTTTGTATGTTCTCCCCGTGTCTGTGTGGGTTTCCTCCTGGCACCCCGGTTTCCTCCCACATACCAAAACACACACACATAAGTTAATTAGCCTTCCATAAATTTGCCCTAGACTATGATATAAGCACTACACGATACATACATAGAAACATACATAAATAGGGATTAGATTGGAAACCCCTCTGAGGGACACCTAAGTTACAAAACAATATACTCTGTACAGCACTGCAGAAGATGTTGGCGCTATATAAATGCTAAATAATAATAATATATTATGAAAAATGTTGCACTAGGGATATGAATGTTCTATTTTTTTTTAATGTGTTAATCTGATGAAGTTCAAGCATTCAGAAAACCTGTAACTAAAAAGAGTTCCCCTGGGGGGTACTTACCTCGGGTGGGGGACGCCTCCGGATCCTATCGAGGCTTCCCCCGTCATCCTGTGTCCCACAGCGGTCTCGCTGTGCCCCTCAGAACAGCGGGGATGTAAATATTTACTTTCCCGGATCCCGCGCAGGCGCAGTATCGGCTCTCTGCTCAGAGATAGGCGGAATCGATCCCTGTCGGGCCACTCTATTGTGCAGGCGCAGTAGAGCAAACCCGACAGAGATCAGCTATTTCCACCTATATCCGTGCTGAGAGCCGCAACAGCACACAGCTCTGCCTCTAACAGGAAGGAGCTCTGCAATTAGCCCTGGGGATTTCGAGGTGATTAACCACTTGAGGACTGCGGTGTTAACCCCCCCCTAGTGACCAGGCCATTTTTACTTAATTGGGCCACTGCAGCTTTAAGGCATAGCTGCAGGACCGCACAACTCAGCTCACAAGTGATTCCCCACTCCTTTTCTCCCCACCCACAGAGCTCACTGTTGGTGGGGTCTGATCGCCCCCACATTGTTTATTTATTTATTTTTTTAATAAATATTTATGTTTTTTACTTTTAAATAAATTTTACTAATTTTTTTTTTTTTTGCTTTAACCTCCCTCCCTCCCCCTCCCCTGCTGGCCAATCACGTGATCAGCTGTCATAGGCTTCTGCCTATGAGAGCCAAACGCTCTCTTGTCCCCCAGGGGGACAGCCGTGTCACACTGCTGTCCCCAGTACAGCGCTGCTGCTGATCGCAGCACTGTACAAAGTAGTTAGACGGCGAAACTGCCGTCTAATAGTCTCCCGAGCGGTGATCGCCGCCCATGTATACAAGCCCTCTGACTCTTGTTTGCCTGTAGTTTTCTTTTAAATTATAAATAATAGTCTCCTTATTTTTCTTGTTTTCTTTTTTTTCAAGTCATTCAGCATTTTCCTACCCAAAAACTGATGTTTATGAATAAATGATCAACACATTTTTAGCCATTTTTATTTAGGTTTTTTTTTCTATTCGAGCGAGAAATCTGATCCAATATATGTTTTTTTCCCGATATATGCTGATCAAGAGTAGTGGATTTTTCTGATCAATTTTTCTGAAAATTGAATGGTGTAGGGTAGATTGCCAGTTTACTAATGTATAGACACAAGCACGTTTTTCAGAGTTTTCAATCATTTTTATCATTATTGGGTAAAATTGAACATGTGTGTAAAACTTTGGTCAGATTTTTTACATGTTACAATCTATCAGAAAAATTGTTTGGAATTCTCAGCCTCATTGGCTGCCGGGTAGCTTATGAGGGAAAAGTGAGGCTCACTCTTCCCTCGCTGGCTGCCCGGCCCCATGTGATGTCTGCTGCTGTGCAGTGGAAGGCATCTGTAGCTCCGACCCTGCACGCTTCGGCCCCCTGGATACCGGGTAAGGATTTCTGGGCACTGCTGTAATGGCCCACTGTAAGGCGGTGGCGTTGTGCCATAGCAACAGAGATGCCGCTCAGGGCATTGTGGCAGGGAAACACTGCAATAGATTTGGGAAGGTGCCTCGAATCAATCCGCCTAATGACACGCCTGGTGGGGGCTGTACCAAATTACTGATATGGGTCCCAAGCAGTGCCCAAAGCACTCCACAGAGAAAACACAGTCATCATGGATTTTGTGAACAAATAATAACAACAACATAAAAGTACATCACCCCAGATTACAGCCTAGCTTTAGACCATAACTATGGCACAGCTTAGATTATAGGTAAGCATCTCTGGGGGAACCCAACCAGCAGTAGGAGGCACACACTGTTCTGAGGTAAATGAAGGCCAGACAGTTCCCCAACAGCAATCCCTCCCCAGAACTAGTCACCACCAGCATACAGACTGACCTGAAAGAGTCACAGACTACGTGTTCACAAGCTATCTAAATGTGCGTACACAGATTCAATTTTGATTGGCCAAATTTACCATTCTATGTAGTATGCGGTCCAACAGACTTGTGTAGGTAAGCTACTTGGAATGGGTAAAGCTGTCCAGTCAATATTGGATGTGCATACCCATATTAGTCTTAGGGCCTGTTTCCACTTGTGCCGGCATCTGTCTTCGCAATGGACGCCGCCACTTAGTCTGTTGCATAGGCAAGCGCAGGGGGGGGGGGGGGGATTACAGCTGCCCAGAATCCCCCTCAGACCAAGGCTGGTGCAGTGTCTGGGGAAAGGCACAAGTTGAGACACCAGAATATCTGCATGCATCCTGCAGCTCACAGCACCGTGCTACTGCCTGCACTCTCTTTCCTAGCCACAGTTGACTTTGGATGGAGCAGCATGGACCAGCTTTGGGGAACTTAACAAGGTCAGGTATGAGCACAGCTCTGTGCCCTGCTGTGTGAATGCTTCACTTTCCCCTCCATTACCAATGTCGGCTGTCCTCATTATTATCTGTATCCAAACGTTGTCGATTGGGAGCAGATTGGACATTTAGGAAATAATTGTCATATCCTCTCAGTCAGACGCGAAATTGCATTAGAGTATGTGTACCCAGTATGATGTCCTACCATATTATTATACTGTATTGTGCATGGCTGAAGGAGTCCTTTCAGGAATCCCCACCTTGAAAATCCTGGGTTTGCCCCTGTGTTGCAAGTACACATCTGAGCCCTTCTGGTCATGCTATGCCTGGATATAGGAATTTGCATGCGTGATATGAAAAAATTCTGCCGACCTTCCGTTTTTCCCCCTGCGCATGAATTTTGAAGCAGCCTATTAATTTCAATCTGTTGCAATTACCCGTCCAAATTCACATGTGGGGAAACACGCCGCCCCGCCTGTAATGGAAACGAGCCCTCAGGCCCTGAGCAAACTTTTTTGTGGAAAAAGCTCTGTGTGATGGGCACATACATGTGCTGTGCTGCCACACTGCTGTATGCATTTCTGTGTGCAACGCAATCCTGTCCCATCTAATGTAACTGAATCACTGCTACAACACAGAGCAAGACAGGTGCCATCCATTCCTGTAACACACAGGACACCTGCGTTGCTTAGCAACATGAGTGTGACTTAAAGTGAACCTCCAGACTAAAAATCTACTCAGTAGAACTGAAAAGGCTTGGTGTTTCTTTAACAGTTTCAGAGCATCAGAACTTTGTTTTTCTTACCAAAGCATCATTTTTAGCTGCATTTTTAACTAAGCTCCACCCATCAAAGAAAAAAAACCCGGGCTTTTTTCCCTGATGCTGTGCAGAGCATGATGGGATTTCCTATGTTGTTATTCACGTTGCCTAGCAACTGGGATAGGTGCTCAGGACACAGGACAGTTGGAACTGTGTCTTATGCTCCCTGTCACCTCCTTTCAACCAAAAAAGATGGCTGCCATCATGAAATCAAACATTTGCCTCTTTTTTTAAAACAGTGTGGGTAAGAGATTATATAACCATATATATTTTAATTAACATAACTAATGTAACTTAATGACAGTATTTTTGTTTAGGCTGGAGTTCCTCTTTAAGCCTGGCACACACTTTCAATTATGATTGTCCAATCACTGACCAATTTTACCAACTCCATGTACTATGAGGGTTTATCTATACAATCTACTCAGTATTCAACATCTGTTGACCCTCATACTACATGGTGGAGGTAAACTGGTCAGTGATTGGCCAATCATAATTGAAAGTGTGTACCAGGCTTAAAACAGGATAGGCCAGTTACAGCACAGACACACACAGCACTACTAATCCCAGATTTCCCCATGCAGGCTATCTACGCTTACAGCTCAGACACCCACATGACACTACTAGTCCCAGACTCTACCACATAAGCTATCTAAAGCCCTGTACACACATTCAATTTTGATTGGCCAATGACTGACCAATTCTGCCACCTTCATGTAGCATGAGGGCCACCAGATTTAAATACTATGAACATATTGAGTAGGTAAGCTCTCATACTACATGGAGGTCGTAAAATTGGCCGATCATAGGCCAATAAAAATTGAAGGTATATACCAGGCTTGTCTAAAGGTACATGTACACACTAGATAAAAGATGGATGAAACTGCAGATAACGACCAGCAATTTTTCTTGTGTATGTACAGCATCCACCCTTCATTGCTTAATAATCCCCAATGCCTCAGCAGCCCCGATCGCATTGTTATTTTTCGCTCCACCCTTATCCTGTCTCTGCCCTCTCCATAGCAACAGGATGTCTGTACAGCAGCAGGCCCTGAATTGTCTCCTGAGAGATCATTTCCTGATCCCCGACAGGAGACAATAATCTAATGTGTGTACATAGCTTAACGTAACCTTAGATAGCCTGGGGAGGTCTTAAGGTGGCCATAAAATGGTCGATTTGCCATCAGATTCGACCAACAAATAGATCCCTCTCTGATCGAATCTGATCAGAGAGGGATCGTATGGCCACCTTTACTGCAAACAGATTGTGAACCGATTTCAGCCTGAAACCGTTCACAATCTGTGGTGGTGGTGCTGCCGCCGCTTCCTGCCCCGCATACATTACCTGCTCCGCCGGCGCGAGTCCCCTGGACACTGCTGCTCCGTCTCCGCGCTGATCTGGTCTCCGGCATGCTTCACTTCTTCCTGCCCGGCAGGAAGTTTAAACTGTTTAAACTTCCTGCCGGGCAGAAAGAAGTGAAGCATGCCGAAGACCAGACCAGCGCGGAGACGGAGCAGCGGTGACAGCGGTGACAGCGGGACTCGCGCCGGGGGAGCAGGTAATGTATTGCGTCGGTCGTTGGGCATTCGAACGCCGCTATCGACGCACTCCCGACCCGCCAGCGCTCGAAAAAAATCTTCCGCACGAATTGATCGACGGGAGTTGACGGGAACGATGTATTTGCGCGGCGATTTCACAGCCGTTTTGATCACTGTGATCGAAACGGCTGTATATCGGCGGGAAAATCGTTAGGATAGCCTAGGGAGGTCTGGAACTTGTAGTGCTGCGTGTGTGTCTGTGCTGTTACTGGCCTGTTCTGTTAGGCTTAGATAGCCTGTGTGGGGAGGTCTGGAACTTGTAGTGCTGCGTGTGTGTCTGTGCTGTTACTGGCCTGTTCTGTTAGGCATAGATAGCCTGTGTGGGGAGGTCTGGAACTTGTAGTGCTGCTTGTGTATCTGTGCTGTTACTGGCCTCTTCTGTGAGGGTTAGATAGCTTGTGTGGAGAAGTCTGGGACTAGCAGTGCTCTGTGTCTGCCAGTCTGTCACCGTGACAGACTGTCTGTGCTCTGTGCATCATTGGCAAGCTCTCTCCTCATCACTCACAGACAAGCCAGGTGCCGGATTCAGTGACCAGTACCTCTCCGTGTCCCTGTGCTGTAGTGATGGGTCGTTCGCGAACGAGCCGGCTCTAAGAGCCGGCTCTTTGCTGCGAACGACGAGAGCCGGTTCTCAGTTTTAAAAGAGCCGATGCCTCAGCCGCCCCACAGAGCTCTGATTTGCTCTTTAATAAAGGGCGCTGAGGCATGCTGGGAGATGTAGCACTCCTCTTGCAGCTTGTAGGAGTGTGTGGTGTGGAGCAGAGCAGTAGCAGGAGGGATTGCCCCAGTCAGGGAAGCAGTCTGGAGACGTCATGGAGACGGGGCGGGGCTTCTACTCCGATTCTTAGTGATATTTAATGAAGAGCCCATTCAGAGCCGTAAGAGCCGGCTCTTTACTGAGAGCCGATTCAGACGAGCCGATTCTCCGAGAAGAGCCGGAATTCCCATCACTACTGTGCTGTGGCTGGACAAGATGGCTGCCGCTGGGCTGAGTGTCATAGCTGAGCTGTTGTGGGCGGGGCTGCTCTACTGCTTCATTCCAGAGGGGAGTGGGCTGGCTCTGGCCTGGCTGTGCAGTCAGATGGATCCATTCAGGTACCATTAAAATTTGGTTTTGATCGATATAACAATCAGCACAAATCTAATCAGTAGCGTAGCGATAGGGGATGCAGCGACTGCACCGGGGCCCTTGGCCAGAGGGGTCCTGAGAGGTTCTACCTCAACCACCGTATTAGCTCTTTATTGGTCCTGTGCTGGTAATGATTGCCTCTATAGATGCTTGGAATAGTAGTAATCATTAACAAACTGTTTCGCATCCCCTTCTTGCACCTCTGACACCGTGGTTTTCTTGGCAGGTTTTAGTACACTGCATCAATTGTTATGTTTAGAGTGCTTGGGGGGGCAATGTAAATCTTGCACTGGGGCCCATAGCTCCTACGCCTCTGGACAATAGCAAGGGAGACCCTTATAGATCGCAGATCACGTCACTGAGGTAAGCATCACACTCACATGTTCATTAATACATATAATTCTAACTAAAACAGGAGGTTTTTAGGTCAGGAACAAAATATCCCAAAGCAATAATTTTATTTACTGCAAAGGCTGGAATCTAGAATAAATAAATTATGAGGACAGAGATACAACAGTCACATTGAATTATTTCAAACATTTCAAGCTCTAACAAGAGACAATAGTAATGCTACAAATAACATATGAGGCTATAAACGTAAAAATATTATCTCCAAACTGTAAGGCAAGTCTAAACAGGAATAGTACATTGCAGAGTGTTATTTTAGAACAAAACTATACCAGAGTAAGGCTCGGTTCACACTTGTTTTAAAAAGTATCAGCGGGACAAGTTTTTAAAGCTCTGCAAAAACGCAGGAAACAGATCCTTTGTTAAAAATAGGACCCGCTTCCACTTGTGCATAAACACAGATTGCACGCGGATCTGTGTGGCACGGAAGGAAAACCTCCGGATGTTACACTTTTTCCCAGACTGGACAGGAAAATGTGTGCATTGCAAGCCTATGAAAATGGACATTGTCCGCTCTCACTATGCTAGTCGCCGCATTTGCGTCGCCCGTTTCGGCTACATCCGTGTCGCCCATTTTTATCGCACCGCCACCGTGACGTAATACTCAGGTGTCCTGCCGCCCATCGCCGCGGATCGGTCCATTCTGAACAGCCCGGTGGTCGGGGATTCTCCATTGAGCTGCAGCAGACCAATGGATCCATGTTGGACCAATGAGAATTCTTCCTGTTGCTAGGGAGACTTGGCCTGTTGCAGCCTATAGAGAGCCATGCTTCTGCAGGCCCACGGGCTGCTGAAGAGGCCGAGTGCCGGACGAGCGGCGGTGGCCAGACAAGTGAGCGGCGATGCGTACGGGCCGACGTAGCGACGCTGCGGACACGGAAGGGACGGAAGGTGTATTTGCACAGAGCGGATGCCTGTTCCGTTTCCATTTTGCTTATGCACAAGTGTGGACCGAGCCTTACTGCTATAATACAATTTACATTGCTAAGGTGAACCTTTGTTTGGTTGTGTGTTTGGCTGAGACCTGACACATAACATGTGCCTGCCCCGTCCTCCCTTACTAGGCCGCTCCTATTGGCCAACTGTCATCATCTCTTTTTATATGATAAAGCTTTATTAGTAGGCAATGGTGCAGTCATAACTTAGTTGGTCTATAGAAGCAGGTTGGAAGTGATCTCACTCTATAAACAGGTGAACAGTTTTACTTTTAAAGGTTCCCAGAGCTCAAAATGTTTGGTGAAATGGGGGGAGCAGGCACATCCTACCACCTCCCTGATGCCCACTGGTCCCCCCGTTCTCCTCTCTGCCACCATAGCTCATCTAAAAGCCATCCCCCCCCCCCCCCCCCGGGATCTTCTTCCAGCCGTCAGGGTAGGGCTTACTGCGCAGCCGCCGCAGCACGTCCTACAGCACATGCACATGGCTGGGAGCACACTGCGCATGTGTATGACATCACTTCATATGCATGCGCAGTGTGCTCCCAGCCATGGGTGCGCGCTGTAGGATGCGCGCAGCCCGGCCGGTGCTTGTGCAGTAAGCCCGACCTTGGCGACTAAGCTAATATGCAAACACAAGATGTTAACCCTTTGTCTGCTTCCATGAAAGCACGAAGTGGACACACTACAGATTTATTGCAGGATTTGTATCAGCTGTAACAAAGAAATGTTACTGACACTGACTTACCATGACAGAGATGTGCAGTATCCTCAGCTCTTCCTCGGCCATCTCCCCTTGTGGCTCTTCAGTGGCCTCTTGCCCTGGCAGATTTGGTGCACCATCCTGGTGGTGAATATGGAAGAGGAGTGTTCCATTCTCAAGCCATTGCTGCCTCCAGCGTACCATTGGGATGTCATCAGTGTTCCCTGCAATTTCTGAAAGAATAACATAAGGAAAGGAGGAAAGAAAATGCATCTGTTTTACTAGGTACAATGAATAAATCTGCATTTAATAGATCATAAATGTACTTTGAAAAAAAAGACAGATGTGGGTGGAGTCTCAGATCTGCACATGACCTTCCTTATTGCCCCTCTAGAATTACGTCCTCTCATTCACGTATACAAGACTTCACCCCTACTCTGGAATGTCTTCCCAGAACACCTCCATCACTCTCCAACCTTTGATATCGTTAAACGCTCCCTCAAAATTCGCATTCGCTCTTCCTTAGGCCATTCTCCCTCGGATATAAGGCCAAGTTGCATTTCTATTAGATAGCCTAAATACACACTCACTCTAGGTATGAAAATTGTATACTACCCCACATCTTGTCTCCCCCCCATCTCTTTAGATTGTAAGCTCACAAGGGCAGGGCTCTCTCACCCTGTTGTGTCTTGGAATTTGTTATACATTTTATTCATCATGTTACTTTTGTCACTGCAATTACTAATTCTCTATATTGTACCGACTAGCCCAAGGCCACCTAGGCCATGGCCTAGGGCACCACAGGAGGAAGAGCACCAAAGCAGCAGGCTAAAATGGTGCAGCATTTGTAAGCTTGCAAATTCTGCAATGCAGGGAGATCAGGCGAGCGCCAGCAGCCACCTTGCTCTCTGTGTACGTTTGCATTGTGGCCAGCGGCTATGGACTTGGGGAGCATTGGAGATGGAAAGGAAGAGGAAGCTTCTGCACTAGATATGAGTGGAGAAATGAGTGACACAGATGGCTGTTGCGGTGTAAAGGTGAGCTGGCTTCCTATACTGAAAGATGGGGGGTGGAAAAAGGAGGGATTAAGGGAGTCATCTGGCTACCTATACTGGAGGGAAAGGGGGGAGGAGTCATCTAGCTACATATACTAGAGGGAAGGGGGAGGAGTCATCTGGCTACCTATACTGCAGGGAAAGGGGGAGGAGTCATCTGGTTACCTATACTAGAGGGAAATGGGAATCTATACTGAAGGGGGGGCGGCTTGTGACAGTGGCCTAGGGCGGTAAAGAGTACAAATCTGGCCCTGGTATTGAGTACTAGTTCTGTATTTTGTATAATGGTATACTCTTCCATTGTCTGTATTATTCTGTACCCTATGTTTGTTTCTTACTTTGTACAGCGCCACAGAATATGTTGGTGCTTTATAAATCAATAATAATATGGAGGCAGCCATAGTGTTTTTAATAATTACGCTGCTTGTCTGGCAGTGGACATCGTCTGCCATTAGGGCTTTTTTTTCCTTCTTTTTAAACACACAAGACAGGACAAGTATTTAGATTTAGTACAATTGGTGTCTGAATGTTCTCAGTGCAGTGAATTTTTTTTTCCAGCTATTTGCAAGAATATGAGTATCTTTCAAAATGTGCTTTACCAAGCAAGGCTTTTTACTACACTCTGCCATAAAGGTCTAAGAAGCCTTTAGCATACACGGTACTTACAAGCCTATTTAGAGACGTGCTTTGAATGGGGATAAATACCTTTCACCGTTTTACTGCAAAGCGATAAAAGCAGCATAATCATTATAAATTGGCCCCGTAAAGTTTAGAAATGGGTGTTCTGCAGACTTCGTATACAGCTCCACCTTATATTACTCAGGCAGCCAATAGCTGGCTTCGCCCAACGATAACCTCTTTCTGATTGGCTGCAGTTAAATACTCTCAATAAGACCATCACCTAAATTTAAGGGGCCCATACACTTATACTATTTCCTGCCGATATACAGCAGATTTGATAACTGTGATCGAATCTGCTGTGAAATTTTTACGCAAACGCTGACCGAACGATCGATTTTCGTCCGTCAATAGTGCGTCAATAGCGCCGTTTGAATGTCCGATGACCTACGCTAGCGGTAATACATTACCTGTTCCGCCGGCGCGTGTCCCCACTGTCTCTTCTCCGCGCCTGTCGGGGGAAGTTTAATTGAACAGTAGAGCGCCCTCTACTGTTTAAACTTCCCCTGACAGGAAGTAAAGTGAAGCTGGAGCCCAGCGCAGAGAAGAGAGCAGAGAACTGGCAGCGGAGATCTGGGGACTCGCGCCGGCCGGATCAGGTAATGTATGCGGGGGGCAGCTCCACAGATTGTGAACCGGTTTCATTGTGAGATTGATTAAAAAATTGTTTGCAGTGTAGGCATCCAATAGATCCCTCTTTGATCAGATTCAATCACAGAGGGATCTATCTGCTGGTTGATCTGGTGTCAATCGACCAGTGTATGGCAGCCTTTACTTGTACAAAGTTATTTTCATTATATAATAAATTATAACATGACAAATAGTCTTAATTGTGAGGGTAATATATCAAGCTATGAAGAAGATGAGTGAAAATCTTGAATATGTTCATATAACTCTAGTTGACTCGCAATTGATTATCACAGTAAATAAAAGTAAACAGAACAAAAATCACATAATTATAGTAAAGTGATGACTGCATAAATCACAAAAACATAGTGCTATAATAAGTTTAGGAATTGTATTTTTTATTACATATATATTAAGTGTGTGTGTGTGTGTGTGTGTGTGTGTGTGTGTGTGTGTGTGTGTGTGTGTGTGTGTGTGTGTGTGTGTGTGTGTGTGTGTGTGTGTGTGTGTGTGTGTGTGTGTGTGTGTGTGTGTGTGTGTGTGTGTGTGTGTGTGTGTGTGTGTGTGTGTGTGTGTGTGTGTGTGTGTGTGTGTGTGTGTGTGTGTGTGTGTGTGTGTGTGTGTGGTGTGTTAACCTTGCCACTGTTTCTGTGCACTTCACTCCATGTCGAGTTCAAGCTCCCATATACTTCCTCCTTCTGGCTGTGGCTCGACTTTTGTTTAAAGGGAAACTAAGGTGAGAGGGATATGGAGGATGCCATATTTCTTTTTAACCTCCCAGGCGGTAAGCCCGTGCTGAGCATGGGTTATGCCGCGCAGGAGGATTTCTCAGGCCCTGCTGGGCCGATTTGCATGATTTTTTTTTTGCAACACGCTGCGTGTTGTAGCACTTTGCTAGCTGCGTGTGCATTCTGATCGCCGCCGCTACCCGCCGATTAGCCGCCGCCGCTCCGGGCCCCCCCCCAGACCCCGTGCGCTGCCTGGCCAATCAGTGCCAGGCAGCGTTGAGGGATAGATCGGGACTCCCAATGACGTCACGGCGTCGATGACGTTGGTGATGTCATGCCGCCCGTCGCCAGAGGCGATCGAAGAGGGCGGGGGGGGGGGTGCCGCTGCACAGCAGCTATCATGTAGCGAGCCCTGGGCTCGCTACAGGATTAAAAAAAATAAATAAAAAAAAGCTGCTCTGCTGCCCCCTGGCGGATTTTAATAGACTGCCAGGGGGGTTAAACAATACCAGTTGCCTGGCAGCCATCCTGATCCTCTGCCTCTAATACTTTTAGTTATTAACCCTGAACAAGCATGCAGCAGATTAGGTTATTTGACTCAGCTGACTCAGGTTTTGCTGAATTAGCCACATGCTTGTTCCAGGGTTCCAGTGTTTTGACTTAGACAATACTTATGCCAGAAGATCAACAGTGGGCTTGATTCACTAACCGGCGCTAAGTGATAGCGCCGGAGTGAACAGCCACTTAGTGCCCCATAAGTAGCTTTGCGGGCACTAATAGTCCCGCAAAGCTACATCGCGCACAGCCCAGGGCAGTGCGCGCACAGCTGTAAATAGTGCGATAACGTTGCACCACAGCGTTAGGTGGTTTGCTCCCACAGGACCACTTACGTCGCACCCGCTGCCCTGAAAACGTTGCACCCCATGCAACGAAAACGGCGCATCGGGTGCCCCCGACACAGCACATCAGCGCTGTTTCGGGGGAACCCGATGCACCGTTTTCGTCGCATGGGGTGCAATGTTTTCAGGGCAGTGGGTGCAACATAAGTGGTCCTGTGGGAGCAAACCACCTAATGCTGTGGTTTGCGCCCATATACTATTAAGGCCTTCTAACCGGCTTAGCGCCGGTTAGTGAATCGAGGCCAGTGTGGTCAGACAACTGTAATTGTTTACAAGGAAAGAAATAGGCAGCCTCCATATCCCTCTCACATCGTGTTCCCTTTAAAAAAATAATAGGTTATACCACATAGGATTAATTGCTCCACAGTAGAAACAAAGCACACTACAGGCCAAAATTGCATTTCAAAAGTGTATTAGATTAGGACAGCACGCTACCTGTTTCGGGCTCCATCCTTTATCAGGTGCAGAGCCTGAAACAAGTACCAAATAGGGATGGCGATCCTTAGGAGAACTCATGGAGAAGCCTGTGGTCAGCTTAATCAGCTTATAGATTTGTAAGGCTCTGATTTGCTGATCAAGATTGTGTGTTAAACCAGGAAATCCTTACAGCAAATCACAACCTTACAAATCTATCAGCTGATCAAATTGATCACGTGGGCTACTAGGGATGGCAATGCTTAGAGCTCATTCTCCATGAGTTCTCCTAACTAAGCACTGCCACCCCTGGTAGGAAGCAGTCATAATCTAATACACTTTTGAAATGCAAGTTTTGGTCTGTGGGCAGCTTCTTTCCTTCAGTGGAACAATTATTGATGAGTGCAGGAGTAGTGTACCTGCCAGGGAATTGAGCACTGACTACTACTTTGGTTCAGAGCAAAGTCTAATAGGGAACTCTGTGGTTGAATATGTTGACATATAGCATTAATAAATAATGCATTCTGTAATTTTAATGTTATTTAAAATTACGTTTACATTCCACTTTGCAGCACGCCTAATAACGGCAAAAGATTAAAAAATTATGCTTTCTAACCAAAGCAACAATCCAGCATTTTATTTCTCTCATTGCCTGACTGGCTGAGGACACAGGATGCTTTTCACATCCATGGCTACAAATCCGCAGGTTTTCTGAAGTGAGTATTTCACTTAACCGCATCTCATGCATCCGAGCAAAGCTCACCTCCCATTCATTCGCCTATAACTTTATTGCTACTTATCACAATTAATTGATCTATATCTTGTTTTTTCCGCCACCAATTAGGCTTTCTTTGGGGGGGGTACATTTTGCTAAAAGCCACTTTACTGTAAATGCATTTTAACAGGAAGAATAAGAAAAAAACGGGAAAAATTCATTATTTCTCAGTTTTTGGCCATTATAGTTTGAAATTAATATACGCTACCGTAATTAAAACGCATGTATTTTATTTGCCCATCCTTCCCGGTTATTACACCGTTTAAACGATGTCCCTATCACAATTTATGGTGCCGATATTTCATTTAGAAATAAAGGTGCATTTTTTCAATTTGCGTCCATCACTATTTATAAGCTTATAATTTTAAATAATATAATAACATATTCTCTTGCCATGCATATTTAAAAAGTTCAGACCCTTGGGTAACTATTTATGTTGTTTTTGTTTTTTTTTAATTGTATTTTTTTTTTTAATAAAAAAAGTGTGTGTGGGTAATTTTTGGTGTGGGAGGGAAACTGCTAATTTTAAATGTAAAATAATATTTTTTTTTATTAAAAATGTATGTGGCCACAGTGAAAAAAGTCCTGGATGCGAACGATCTTGCATCCAGGAACTAAAATGCTGGGGAGAAGTTTCCTGGGGGCAGAAATACCGCACTCTCTGGAGAGAAAGCGTCGGAATTTCTGCTGGGAAGGTAGATCGGTGAATGGGAATTATATTCCCATTCACTGATCGGGGGGCTAGCGGCGGGCAGCGGGAGCGCGCATGGGGGCGCGCTCGATCGCGCGCACGAGCCGGCGACAGCAGCAGTGCCTATCTGGACGAGAAAGCTCGTCCAGATAGGCCGAACCGGTTAAAGCGGAATGAAACCCAGCATTTCTTCTTTGCTCTAAAACATTATTTACAGCATATTATAGACTACCACCATTTTTTTTAATAGAACAGCATTCAATTAGTTAAACACAGGACTTGCAAGCTCAGTGCAGAGAAAGCTGGGCGCATCCGAACTGGAGATAATGCTATCTTGTGTTTACATTCCTCAATTGATACAATTATGTAAACACTTCTCTGACTGTGCAGAAGCTCCTGAACACAGACACTCAGAAAGCATTTCTGCCTTCAATACAAGATAAATAAAACCAGTTTTGTATAAAATGCAAAGGCAGCTCTCAGAGCAAAAAAAATGTACTTTAGGAACTTGTAATTTCTCAATAAATAAAAATACTTATGCACAAAAGCAAATATGATAACCGTATGGCATATAAAAAGTAGGAAAACATGTTTTTATTGAATATTATGTCAGGGTTTTATGCCGCTTTAAAGGGAACCTAAACTGAGGGGATATGGATGTTTCCTTTTAAACAATACCAGTTGCCTGGCACTCCTGCTGATCTCTTTGGCTGCAGTAGTGGCTTGATCACAGACCTGAAACAAGCATGCAGCTAATCCAGTCTGACTTCAGTCAGAGCATCTGATCTGCATGCTTGTTGAGGGGCTGTGACTGAAAGTATTAGAGACACAGGATCAGCAGGAGAGTCAGGTAACTGGTATTATTTTAAAAGGAAAAATCCATATCCTTCTCAGTTTAGGTTCCCTTTAAATGGATTGGGAAACTGGGCTCCTACAAGGAGATGCAATAGATTTATAACATTATGCTTCTATAGCACAGAGCTTTTCCTCTCAACCAGTATTCATTTTTCCTCAGTGACTTAGGCTTACCAGCTGAGACAAACAGTCAAATACAAAAAGACATGTTTATTAAAGGAGCACTATGACGAAAAATATAACATGTAAAACACATGTGTACACATACATATAAGGTGTAGGTTGGTCCCAGATTCATTACATTGTAAATTATGCTTTCCTATGTAGCTGTAACTTACAGTAAGTAGTAATACTCGCTGAATATGCTGAACTTGAATTTTGGACTAAACTATCTCCTCATGGGGGATGCTCATGATTTCATTTATGCATTGCAAAAGTACTCCTTGTCAAAAAATATATATATACAAAGATGCCAACTGGCCCGTCTACTCCTGTACCCACTGTTCTAGTTGGTGGGCTGTCCCACTGCTGTTCAAGAAGTGCCTTTAAAAAGGAAAACCTTAAGGTTCTCCTACGAGAAAGTGGACTAGTCCAAAATGTGTTCAGAGCCTTCAGATTATAATACCTAATGAAAGCTAATTAACATGAAATTGCTTCTAAGTAACTTCAAAATTTCATGTAAATGAAAATGTAATTTTTATGTATTTCCACTGACACAAAACAATGGAATCGATGGGGGAAATCGGCATTGCTACATTTGGGTAGATCTGTCCGGCACATCGCTCGTTGGTTGGGCATCAGGATTATCTGATTATCGGCTGTGGCGGTTGTTATCGGTCGCCTCAGCCAACTTAAACAAAAACCATAACCAAGAATTGAACTATATCCCAATCAGTAGCCGATACCCCCTTTCCCATGAGAAATCTATTCCTTTTCTCAAACGGATCATCAGGGGGCTCTGTATGGCTGATATTGTGGTGAAACCCCTCCCACAGCGTGATGTCAGGACCATGGTTCTGACATCACACTGTGTGAGCCTTGCTGCATTGTGGGAAATAACAGCTGTTTACAACTGCCAAAAAAGCAAGCAGCATCTCCTTCCACAGACATCACCTGCCAGCAGTAAAGATGTCACCATGTGATAAATGTCTGAATGTAAATCAGGGAGAGGAAAAATTTTACAATGAACAAACACTGACTAAATCATTTATACATAATTATTGCAAAAATTAAGCACTTTTTTAATTACATTTTTTCACTGGAGATCATCTTTAAGTCGGTTATGTACAAGGCTTTACAGATATCCTTATATCAGAAAGGTTATTAGCTATTGTTAACTACACAATAGAGGTGTTTACCAAGACCTGGCAGCCTTGGCTCTCCTGTACAGACCTACTTAGTCTCCGTTCTGTGCCGTATTGGTATAAGGCATATCAGTATTGGTATAATTCTATGCCTTTTTGCTCTATTACCACTCTTTGCTTTATTACCACTCAATATACTCATTGTGCCTGTTTAATATTTTGCTGGGATTTCCTATGCTCTCTAATGAGGCACTATTTACATCTCCTTTAGAGGCTATTGATGACTATGTGACGTTGCTATGTTTTGATTACAATGTTCTTATCTGTTCATTTTTGTGCAAGCTATAATATTACTCTGTCCCTTCAGGGCTAATAATTGCATGTTTGTTACTTTTTGTCTCATAAACTATTTGAAACTAAAATGTGATTATATAAATCTTACAAAGGTCCACCTGTATAGTTACTCTAGAGGGCATTTTTTTCTTACAGTACCGGTACGACTATATATTCACTAAACAAACTAGGCTTCAGTATACAACGCTTACATTAAATCTTCTCATTATTGTTTTCATGCAGCTCTTCGCTGCCATAGAAGCATGCTGGTTATTTTTTTTCAATATCTTACTTAATCCTCTTAAATCCTATGTCAGACTATATCCAACAATGGCCCTTTCGAGCCTAGGTCCAATGTCGGACATATTATTATTTTTTATTTATATAGCACCAACATCTTCCGAACTAGAGTGAGCAAGCTGGTTGCTGCTTCAGCCCCCCAACACCCCCCCCCCCCAATCCCGTAGTTAGCTCCAGACTCCAGTACAAGGAGGTAGAGTCTCCCCACCTCTTTCCTCTGTAGCACACAGTTGTCACCATGTCCCCTGCATCACAGTAGCAAAAAAGTAAATGCTGGGGTGTGGGGGGAGGGGGACAGACGTGATTGCTAAATTGGATCGTAAAGAGTTAAAAGATTATTTTTCACTATAATCTGGTTAGCTGTTGCTGGAATAACAGTTCTCATTTTACAAGCTTTAGAACATCTGGATATCACACTTTTGATAGGCATTTTGCCCACTGAAACGTTTAACCCAAGGCTCCATAATTATCTAAACAGCTTCAACTCCACAGAATTAATTAGACACAAAAGTTCACAAATGATTATTAGATTTTTTTTAGGAAGTTTCTCCCCCTAACACTAACACTTTCCAGATGATTAATTTATTACAACCTCGGGATAAAAATGCTTCTTATCTCGTGACTTTGGTATAATATATCTTTTTTTTTAAATCATTGCAATGTGCAAAAACTGAAAGAAAAAAAACCATGAGGCAAGCAGGACGGTGCTTTAGAGGGAATTGCTAATGCTAAAGAAACCATTTTGCAATTGAATTATACTGAAAATCGTCTTTTTATTTCAGCCTGCTATGAGCAGTAACTTTCTAAAACAGCCAAAAAATTCAAACAGCAACTCACTTAGGTGTCCTCTGCTCCTAATCTGAGCAAAACCCTAGAAATCTGTGACAACAAATGAGGCTTATGGAGTACCACTATAGTGAAGATTTTGACATTCTGCTACTCCTATCAGGGGCAAACACAGGATTTTCAAGGAGGAGAATTCCTGAAAGGTCTCCCTCAACCATACACAATATAGTATAATAATATGGTAGGACATCATGCTGGGTACACACAATGCAATTTCTCGTCTGACTGACAGGATCTGACAATTGTTTCCTAAATGTCCAATCTGCTCTCGATCGACAACAGGATCGATCAGGAGCAGTTTGGATACAGATAATAATGAGCACAGCCGGCATTGCTAATGAGGGGGAAGTGTAAAAGAAAAGGACCAAAGGAGAAAAAGAGGACCAGTTAGCTACAAAACAAACTATGGTAAAAAAAAAAAAAGTATTTTCCTAGATTGCTCAAGAGGAGATAATACTTCCGTTTCCATAACCTCACATTCACAGTTATTTTGATTCCACAAAAAGTGTAACAGCATTTCTTCAAATGTGTTTGTGTTTTTGTGAAAACAATGGCAGAGCGAAAACTTTGCATTTCCTTGTCCTTCCCCAGGATTGTTTCTTAAACAAAAGTTAAAGATCTTTAATTTATTACTCACTTGTGTAAAAGGAAGAGGAACAAGTATATAAAACTCAGGGCGGAGATGTAAGTCCACCCTAGTATGCGCCCCGGGGCCGCCTTGGCCCCATACCTCTGGGGGCCCAGTCACCCATCAAACCGCCATCCCCAGGGCACCACGCGGCCCGGACCAAGGGAACGGAGGGAGACCACACCAATAGATTCAAATACCTAAAGTATATAGAATACATGCAAACCCTTAGGAAGCTCACTCACATATAGGGAGCATGTCAATAGTACTCTCAGGCGTGGTACTCGCCCCGGCCATCAAGCCGAGCCACACAGACACCCCAAACCAGGGAAAGAGGGAGGGGACAAAGGCAAGGACCCCAGGGGGCCATAACGATCACACCACAGGGAACCCACCACATTGTCAATATAGTACTAATAAAATAAAACAAAAATCAGAATACATCCATTATCCTATAAATTCATTAGTTGACTAACATCATGTGCAGCAACCAATTAACATTCACATTTCTAATAAATGGTGACAATAAACTACAACACTATCCCTACATGTGGGCAGTTGTTCTTGGTATACAGATAATTGAAAACCATAAGTCTCGTTCTGGTTGCATCCATGGGGCCAGCGGGGTACCATCCCCGATCCCCCATAAGGGGAGACAGCAGTCCTGGCCATGCAACCGCCAAACCTCAGACAAGGTGGCACAACAAAGCTTGCCCAAACAGGAGGACAAAATCATCTATTTGTATCTATAACTATATAAAAGTTCTGATCTCGATGTGTTACTTGCTCTGTGATAGGCCTTTTTAAGATATCTTTTGGGATAACCCCTAGCTTTGAAACGTTGTTGCAGATCATCTGCTGAGGATTGGAAATCCAGATCCTCAGAACAATTACGTCGTACACGAAGGTATTGACCAATTGGAATACCTCGTATCTGGTGTGTAGGGTGAAAACTCCCAGCATGTAATAGGGAGTTAGCAGCAGTGGGCTTTCTGTATAATTTGGTCTGAAGCATACCAGTCTCATCAATGCAGATTGTTACATCTAGAAACGGGATGCTATACCGATCCTTAGACATCGTAAATTTTAAATTGAAAAGGTTGACTCCGAGCAGTCCCACCAATCTGGTCAGATCTTGCTCTGTGCCTGTCCATATTAAAAATATGTCGTCAATAAAACGATGCCAGGTGAGTATATATTGTAACAAGTCACTTAGATCTTCATCTGCAAAAATACATCTTTCCCACTCCCCCAGGTACAGGCACGCATAGGACGGGGCACATGTTGTCCCCATCGCTGTGCCCTGCACCTGGAGGTAGTGGGCGGAGTCAAATGTAAAAAAATTGTTTGTCAAAATGAACCGCAACAACTTCAAGAGAAAGATATTATGTGGGATGCTATCAATCGGCAGACTGGTTAATACCGATCTAATGGTCTCTGCAATATGTACGAAACTATCTAATATCCAGGATCCTCCATTCACTGTGACTAATAATTACTTTGGGAACTGTGAACAGTATCTTGATCCACATGGAACTGAATTTTTATGCTGAGAGCTCCAGCTAAAATGTTTTTTGGAACATCTGTTGCCATATGGTTTGCATTGGTCAAGTTTTTACCCCCCGGTTGCTAGGAGATAGGGCTCTGGTTTTTAATGGAATCTATATTTTTTATATATGTAGTGATCTATAATAAATGATATATATTTTTATATACTTGTTCCTCTTCCTTTTACACAAGTGAGTAATATGTACATTTTGAGTCTTAGACTCTAAGGAAGCACCTTGACTTTATACTCAGACCCATAGTGTGAATAAAGATCTTTAATCACAAGCTTTGGATTGCACATAAATTTCCAGCACAAACCATTTTGTAATTCAGTGCTAGTGAAAAAACACCTTTTCATTTCAATCTGCTGCCAGCAAAGGTTTGGTAAGACTGCCAAAATATTCATCTTATCCTCTAAGTGACCTCAAATCTTTGAATGAGTGTGGCATTTTAAGATCACAGCTAAGGAAAATAAATGTTGATATATGTTGATATAATGGGCCAGCCAATCAGTGTTATTTTTTTGTTTTTACAACAGCCAGCAGGTTAGGCAATCCAAGCTTTGTGCAACAGCATTCTAGATGCAGAAGTTGGGAGCATTTTTTCTATGGATCAAGCAATGTGAGTCCAAGACCAGAATTAGAAAGGTTGAGTTCTTTGGAGAATACCGTATACCGTAGGCGATGCAGCAAATCTCATCTCAACCTATAGTAAATAAGCTACTTAGCAATGGCAAATATTTGCAACCTAGATAAGATCATATAATCGTCTGCTAAATAATAGAGTTATCTAATTTGAGATAAGTGCTCTGCTTTTGACCTCAGTCAGCATAACTCCATGTGCTGTAAATATCTTGGAATGCTTTCACCTCTCCCTGTTAACAGAAAGTACATGCACTGAAAGCAGAAGTCCATTATTATTGTCTCACACTGCCCCCTAGTAACAAGTGGCCATGAATACACATTACAGCAATACAGCAATAGTAGCAAGCAAATGCAACAGATAAGAAAGAAAACATGCGCTAAAAAAATTGGCCTAGAACACTTGCAAGCTTCTAAATAAATCGGCTGCTTAAAGGTTAAAAAAAAAAAAAAAACAGGTTCTCACCATGGGCACCTGCTAAGAACTGCAGTCACATACCCACTTGCTATGATCTGAAATGATTACCGCCTAATAGCAGATACTTTTTAAAATAGAACTCCACTCATCACCATATACTGGCATGTGAAGACGTAAGACTGATGGTCTCTTGATAAAAAGGCTTTCTTATTATCTTCTTTGAAAAGCCTGTTCTGTGACAACACATGTCTACTGCACTCAGCCCCACACTTCCTCCCGCTGTGCTGCCTTTGCAAGACACTAAGACACTAAATTCATTAGTGTGGTTATTTTGGCACTGTAGGCACATGCCTACAGACTCCTGATGGTGGAAAGGTGAATCCTTCCCTTCTTCCCTATGCAGAGCCCTGATGAGAGTGTAAATGAGAGGTTACTCGACCAGCTCTCTGCATTCCACTGCTGAGATCTCCCTTCAGTCAGGGGCACCTCTAGCTCATAATACCTGGGGCACCTCTTACTACTTAATAATGAGGGTTCTTCTGGCTACCTAATACCAGTGCTGCTCGGATACCCCTTTTCAAAATCCGGATCCGATTCGGATCCGGATACCCCGCTATCCGATCCGGGTCGGATATCCGAATTCAAAATTTTCCGATCCGAATCCGATTCGGATATCCGACCCTAGTATCCGATCGGATTCGGATATCCGTGTTTAATCCCGGAAGTGGCCTTTAAATTGCTTTAAAAAGGTTTTTTAGGGTATATGAGGCATGTAGCATCATAATTTTGAAAATGGAAACACTGATGATGTGGGGAGTGGACTTAAAATCCCCCCCCCCCCCTAAAAAAATGGCTGTCAATCAACATCAGAGTGGTATCAGGAAGCAGTCGTACTGACGCAGTTGGGGCCTCCCCACAACTCGGACAGCAGACACCTCCAAAAAAAATTACACAGCTATTGTGTTTAGATAGTTGACCATGGCACTGTTGTAGGTACCACGGCACAGTAAAAAATTAGGAGAGGTTCCAGGAAGCGGTCGGTCGTACTGCCGCAGTTGGGGCCCCACAACTCGGACAGCACAGACACCTCCAAAAAAATTACACAGCTATTGTGTTTACATAGTTGACCATGGCACTGTTGTAGGTACCACGGCACAGTAAAAAATTAGGAGAGGTTCCAGGAAGCGGTCGGTCGTACTGCCGCAGTTGGGGCCCCACAACTCGGACAGCACAGACACCTCCAAAAAAATTACACAGCTATTGTGTTTACATAGTTGACCATGGCACTGTTGTAGGTACCACGGCACAGTAAAAAATTAGGAGAGGTTCCAGGAAGCGGTCGGTCGTACTGCCGCAGTTGGGGCCCCACAACTCGGACAGCACAGACACCTCCAAAAAAATTACACAGCTATTGTGTTTAGATAGTTGACCATGGCACTGTTGTAGGTACCACGGCACAGTAAAAAATTAGGAGAGGTTCCAGGAAGCGGTCGTACTGACGCAGTTGGGGCCTCCCCACAACTCGCACAGCACAGACACCTCCAAAAAAATTACACAGCTATTGTGTTTACATAGTTGACCATGGCACTGTTGTAGGTACCACGGCACAGTAAAAAATTAGGAGAGGTTCCAGGAAGCGGTCGTACTGACGCAGTTGGGGCCTCCCCACAACTCGCACAGCACAGACACCTCCAAAAAAATTACACAGCTATTGTGTTTACATAGTTGACCATGGCAGGTACCACGGCACAGTTCAAAAAATAAGAACCTGGCTTCATGAAGATGGAGTCAGGAGGTTGTGGTGGTAAAGGGTGGTTAAGCAGCAAGCAGGCATAGTGATAACCACTCAGCCACTTCATTTCCCCCTCTTGCCAACAACAGGGGCCAGGAACTCACCAATTGCCCAAGCCTCGTTCATCTTTAAAAAAGTCAGTCTGTCCACAGACTGGCCTGACAGACAAGAGCGCTTCTCAGTGACCACGCCACCGGCCGCACTGAAGCACCTTTCCGACATAACGCTGGAAGGCGGGCAGGACAGCACTTCCAGGGCGTATTGCGCCAGCTCGCCCCAGATATCCAGGTGCTTCACCCAGTACTCCAAGGGGTCCACAGGGGTGTCGGTGTCAAGCCCGCTATAGGACCCCATATAGTCGGCCACCATCCGGGTCAGGTGCTGGTTCTGGCTTTGAGAGCCGGATGCTGCTGCAGGCACCTCCTCTGTAGGCAGCGGTACTGGTGTGGCATAGAGCGCCTTTGTCAGAGACAGCAGGTTTGTTGGGCGCCTGCTGATGCTGGATGCAGGCACCTGCTGCTGTGCTGGCTGGACTGAGACAGCAGGGGGGGTGGGAGTCCGGGGGAAGGCTTCCTCCAAGCGCCGAACCAGAATCCGCTGCAAGTCCCTGATTCGGCGCACAGGGTCTCCTCCTACAGGCAGGAACTGAGCCAGCTTCCCCTTCAGCCGTGGGTCCAGCATCAGGGTGATCCAGATGTCCTCCCGAGCACTCATCTCCTTCACCCTTGGGTCTTTGCGCAGGCACTGCAGCATGTGCACTGCCATGGGGAAGAGGGCTGCCATCTCTGCTGACCTATCATCTTCTGCACCGCTGACAGTGCTGTCGTCCTCCTCTGATTCCGGAGCCTCATCTTGCTCTCTCCACCCCCGCACTACTGCAGCTGCACTCCGCTGTGCCCCCTCCTCTTCAAGGACCAGGTCAGGGACCTCCAACTCCTCAAAGTCCTCCTCCAACTCCTCCGAATCCTCCTCCTGCTGCACAGAGGTGGACTGTGAAGTGTGCTGCTGCTGCTCCTGCTGCTGGATCAAGGCTTCCTCTCCCACTTCCAGCAGAGCATCGAGGGCCTTGTCCAGCATGCACACAATGGTCAACCACTCACACAGCGACGCATGGTCCCGGCTGACCATGTTGGTGGCCTCCAGGAAGGGTGCCAGCACAAAGCACACCAGCTGCATTTTTCCCCACTCAGCAGGGCGGATGATGTCTGGGAGGTGGGTGGTGCCGGTCCCCAACAAGTTGGCATCCATGGTGGCTCTGGCCAGGTACAGGTTGACAGCCCGCCTCTGTTCAACCAGACGTTCCAACATCGCCAGGGTGGAATTCCAGCGTGTTGGAACGTCTATAATGAGGCGGTGCTGTGGGAGGTTCAGCTCCATCTGCACGGCTGTAAGGGTCGCTGTGGCACCACCCGAGCGGCGAAAATGACCCACCGTTTTCCTTGCCGCTCCCAAAAGAGTGTCCATCCCCTGGTAGGTGTGCAGGAATTTCTGCACCACTAGGTTCAGGACGTGGGCCAGACAGGGGATGTGGGTGAGGTTTCCCCGCTGGATGGCGGCAACCAAGTTTGCACCATTGTCGGCCACCACCTCTCCGACTCTGAGGCCTCTGGGGGTCAGCCAACTCCTCTCTTGCTCTCGGAGCTTGGCCAAGACGTGGTCTGCCGTCAGCTTGTTCTTGCCCACCGTGACCATCTGCAGCAGCGCTTGGCAGTGGTGGGCCTTCACGCTGCTGCTGAGGCGGGGTTGTTTGGCGGCGGATGGAACCGGATCAGAGCTGGAAGCTGCTGCACTTCCCCTGACCCTGCTGCGGGGTGGCACCACCCACCGTGGTGATGATGCTGCTGTCTCCTCTTCACCCCCTTCCACCAAACTGACCCAGTGCGCGGTGAAGGACAAATAGCGGCCTGTCCCGAACCGGCTGCTCCATGAGTCCATTGTCACATGGACGCGCGCACCAAGCGCATGATCCAGCCCACGCTCCACGTTGGCCTTTACAAAGCAGTGCAGTGCTGGGATGGCCTTGCGTGCGAAGTAGTGCCGGCTGGGGATTGGCCAATCCGGCGCTGCGCACTGCAGGAGCGCACGCATCCGGCTCCCCTCCTGCACAAACGAGTACGGGAGGAGCTGGGAGGACATGGCCCGTGTAAGCAAGCCGTTCAGCTGGCGTATGCGACGGCTGCCGGGAGGCTGAGCCCTGACCACAAAAGAGTCACTCAGCAGGGTCTGGTGGTGGGGGCGTTTTAGGCTTGCACGGGAAGCTGAGGAGGGAACAGAGGAGACCACTGAGGAGGACTGGCTGCCTGAACAGGCCTCAGTGTCAGCAGGAGTGGCAAAGCTGGTTATAGTGCTCTGACCTCTGCAAGGGCCAGCGCCAGCTTCCTTCAGCAGCTTGAATTCCTGATGCTCAGGTTTGTGCTTATTGCCCAGATGGTTGATGAAGCTGGAGGTGCCATAACTGGAGGGGTGAGACCCTCTGCTCAGCTTCACATGGCATAATTTGCACGTTACAAATTTGCTATCCAGTGAGGGCAGATGGAAAAACTGCCATATTGGGGATTGGAGTTTTCCCTTACGTGGCTCAGAACGGGATGCTGCTGTGGATTTTCTCCCGGTGGTGGTTGGGGCCTGGGGTTGAGTGGTGCGGCTGGTGGTAGTCGTGCCACTGACAGATGGAGCAGCAGCCTGCGGGTCACGTACTCCATGCCCACTGCTGCTCCTGCCAATCCCTGCAATGCTCAACCTGCGTGCCATACACACTGACTCCTCCTCCTCAGAGTCAGAGCTGACATGCCCCTCCGGTCGCTGGTAGTCCGGGTCCTTCACCTCATCATCAAACTCCCCTTCGTAAAACTGCTGGGATGATGAGCCCGCCTCAAACTCCTCTTCTGCTGACACATCATGGACGGGCTCCCCCCCAACAATTACTGTCAGCATCTCAGACTCTTCTGTAAAGCCAATTTTGCTGAGAATATTTTCTCTAGGGCTAGGGCTGGTGGTGGTGGCCTCACTGTCACTGGCTTGCTCCTCGTCATGCGCCATCTGCTGCATCACAGACGCGGCGTCCTTCTCCTCCAATCTGCGCCGCTGACCCTGCTTGAAAATTGACGCAACACGCTGCTGCGTCTCTGCAGCGTGACTGCCAGTGGGTAGCGGCGGAATGACTGATGCGGCAGAACTGCTGCCAGAGGCCGCAATGTTGCTCACTCTCCTTCTGGCCTTGCCCCTCCCCCGTCTCACACTGCCAGTGCCAGACATAGTACAAGACTCACTGTCACTGATGAGTCGACGTCACAGATGATGTGTGTGGGGTACTTGGTGCACTTTTATTATTGGCGGCGGGCTTGGAAATGATCAGCAGATTGACAGACAGGAGTACAACAACTAAACACACTGACACTGCTCACTCAGCAGCAGCACAGCAGCAATAATCTGTAGTACTAGCACTGTCTGCAACTACACAATATAAAACCACAGTAGCAGTAGTAATAGCAGCCCAGCCAGCAGCAAGGAGCCTGGAGTGTGTGCACACAGACACAGCACACACAAAGACACAGGACCTAGTAGCAGTAGTAATAGCAGCCCAGCCAGCAGCAAGGAGCCTGGAGTGTGTGCACACAGACACAGCACACACAAAGACACAGGACCTAGTAGCAGGCACAGGCAGCTGCTGCAGCTGAAAGACTGACTGACAAGACTGACTGACACTAACAAATTACACAGACTAGCTAAGCTAACTACAACACAGTAAAACAGTAAAACCAGAAGGTGTTTTAGTGTTAAAACGCTGGGTTATCACTGGGATAATGTACTTGCTTCAGCCAAACACACTGGACAAACTATCTCAGTGGCAGTCACAAAGCAAGGACGAGATTCTTAACATGCCCCCCTCCTTATATACAGGAGGGACTGGCCAAGGTTCCCCTCTGTGATTGGGTGCTTGGGCTTAGGCTGGGAGCGCTCTGATTGGCTGAATGACGTCATGGACATCATGTCCATGGTTACAGTACCCGGATTCGGATATCCGATCGGTATCCGCGGATATCCGGGTTATGCGACCAACTATCCGCATAGAGCTATCCGGATTTCCGTCCAGCTATCCGGAATCCGGATCCGATCGGATAGGCCTAAAAAGTTCGGATATCCGAGTCTATTCGGATATCCGGTATCCTGATGAGCAGCACTGCCTAATACTAAGGGGCACCTGTAGCTACCTATAAAGGGCAAGGGAAGTAATTGAGACGTGACAGCTGGGACAGCCAGGACATTTGCAGTGCAGTTTGTTGGGGGTTTGTAGGTTCATGGAGGCTGAAGCTTAAGGTGCCAGGATAACTGTGCCTATAGGCTCCTGTGAGGTAAATCCGGGCCTGATGGCAGGACACTTTCTACCTTGTTAAAGAGTACCTGTATGGAGAAAAGTGCCCCAAATGAGTACTCAATGAAATAGAGGAAAGCATCTGGATAATTCACCTGACCTCCATCAGGAAATCAAGCGCTAACACCACCACGGAACCTTTGAAAAGAGGTTGTCGACAGATTGTACATGTGCAGTAGTATGAACCAAATCGGGCTTGGCTTTTTCCGCTAAAGCCTGAGCGGGTCTGTGCTACTGCGCAGTCGCAGTGCGGCCATGCCCACGCAGGTTTCAGGGCCTCAGCCCTGGAGCAGCCTGGCGCAGAAGGACGAGGTAGGCCTCGGGAGGATTCAGAGGCTTTCCTCTTCTGAGGTAAACTTCTAACTTTTTTAATCTCACAGGTTTGCTTTAAGTTATCTTCATATTGTAAATATAAAAACTTTGCAACCCAACAAGAAAAGATATAAAATACTGTATGCTGTTATGCAAAAGATTCCCACAATGCCTTTCTTCACTTCAAGCGGAGATGCAGAGGGTAAAAAAAAGCAACTGACTTAACATTATCGATTTCTGCAAGCACTTGATTGTTTTCAGAAGTCTTTATTTCCACAGAAAATCATTTTGCTCTCTTTACTATTAACTTCAAGAATTTTTCATGGTGCATTTTACCCCCTATCGTTAAATAACTGCTTGATAAGTCTTGAATATTCCTTTTTTTTTTTTATCATGTTTCATGCAGAGTGTCAAAATGAATAAAAAAAAAACAGAACAGTTTCGCCCTAGGTAAATAGCAAGCATGATATAAACAATATTTTTTCGGTTGTAAAAATGAGAAAGGTTTGTTCTGCCAAACATCTGGCATCCTGGCACTCGGCCTAATTAATCATCCTCATTATTAACTTATCTAGATTGACTTGTTTTAAACCAAATTGCCGCAAAAAAACAAACAAAAAAAAAACAAAAAACGAAAACACAAAAAATGACAAAAGTCATCCACAGAGTAATGGAATGGTTTTTGCACTTCTACCATTGTGAATAATTTTAAGAGGCATTAGGTGGCCATACATTCATCGATTTTCTCATTCAATTCCTTGCAGATTCGATAATTTTTTTTTACTAATACTCGATCCAAAGGATTGATCGGACAGGATGGAAAATGTATAACAATTTGGGGCAGGGGAAGAGCATTGGCAGATTGATGGCCTATAGCTTTGCATTGCATCGAACAGTGTTACTGTGCAGATCGATTTTCAATAGATTCCCTGCTAGAATCTATTGGAAATTGATGTGCAGTGTATGGTAGGAATCGATTCCTTCTGAATAGATTATTTTCAGAAAGGAATCAGTTGTTTTGGAACATTGGGTGGAAATCCATGAAGGTGCCCATATATCTCGACTTGGTGGCCAATTGACCATCCAATTCGATAATTATTATCGAAGAGGATGAAAATCAGTGCTGCCAAGAGCATGCCCGATCGAAATTGCGACCAATTTTGGGCCAAAAATTGGTCGCATGTATCAATCAAACATGCTGCAAGATTTCGGGCCATCGTGGTCGATCAGGTGCACGGCGGTAACATGAGCCACAAATGTTAAATAAAACCCCCCGGGCACTGTTCCCACCGTGTGTGCATTTATACATTATCTGTCCTGTGTCCCCCACCGCACATGGCCATCCGTCTGGGGACCCCCACTCTTGCGCTGCGTGCTTTGCCCCGATGGCATGTATACCGCTAATAGAAGGAGGATGGATGGGCACCCTACAGTGGGTGACAGGACAGGTAATGTTATGTATAAATGCACACATTGGGGGTGCATTTATACACTGGGGGGGGCACGATGGACGCAGCAGACTCGGCCGATTCCCAAGAAATTTCATGCTGAAATCGATCAGGAATTGTCCTGTAATGTATGAACAGACCTCTCTCTAATCAGATTAGATCTGAGAGATCTGTCTCTTGGTCAAATCTGCCCATCATCCCTAGATGTATGGCTATCTTAAGTGTATGGCCAGCTTTACTTATTGATGCAGTACTATCAGGATCACAAATGTTTATGCTCACTCCCTGCTGAAACATGATAATTAAATGAGCACCTCTAGCGTGCTACAGGTAACAAGGCAAAGCCTCCTAGCACATATCGGTGTCCGCAGTATGACTGCAAATGCTGGTCACATGACCAAGCTGGGGTTAAAGGGTGAAGAATCCCTCAGGACCCATTAGGTGCTTCCATGATGGCACGCCAGCAATTCTGAGCTATTATGACAGCTGCTTCAGAAATACATTCTAACCAAAACTAATTACCCGTTATGATTAAGTCAGGAATTTTACTTCATCTTTGATTAAGCGACTGCCAGTTTTAAAAGTAAATATGGAGACTCATGTACACAAAATTCTCTATTAAACTGCCACTCTGTAAACCATCTGAGGATGTGTTACATTTTACCCCACTATGACACTGGCTACATTTTAAAAGTATAATCTTACAATGAACATGACTAGCTTAAAGGGACCTGAAGTGAGAGGGATATGGAGGCTGCCATATGTATTTCCTTTTAAACAATAACAGTTGCCTGTCTGTCGTGCTGATCCTCTTCCTCTAATATTTTTAGCAGAGGCGTATCTAGAGGGGTGCAAGCAGTGCCACAGCACCATGGGTGCCATGTCTGTCCCTGTGCTGCGCCCTATGTCTGCCCCTGTGCTGCACCCCTATGCCTGCCCCTGTACTGTGCCCTCATGTCTGTTCCTGTGCTGCACCCCCATACCTTCCCCTGTGCTGCACCCCAATGTCATCCCCTGTGCTGCACCCCCATGTCTGCCCCTGTACTTCACCCCCATACCTTCCCCTGTGCTCCACTCCCATGTCTGCCCCTGTGCTGTGCCCCCATGTCTGTCCCTGTGCTGCACCCCAATGTCTGCCCCTGTGCTGCGCCCTCATGTCTGCCCCTGTGCTGTGCCCCATGTCTGCACCTGTGCTGCACACCCATGCCTGCTCATGTGCTGCGCCCCCATACCTTCCCCTGTGCTGTGCCCCCATTCCTTCCCCTGTGCTGTGCCCCCTTGTCTGCCCCTGTGCTGCACCCCAATGTCTGCCCCTGTGCTGCGCCCCCATACCTTCCCCTGTGGTGCACCCCAATGTCTGCCCCTGTGCTGCTCCCCCATACCTTCCCCTGTGGTGCACCCCAATGTCTGCCCCTGTTCTGCTCCCCCATACCTTCCCCTGTGCTTCACCCCAATGTCTGCCCCTGTGCTGCACCCTCATGTCTGTCCCTGTGCTGCGCCCCCATGTCTGTCCCTGTGCTGCACACCCATGTCTGCCCCTGTGCTGCGCCCCTATACCTTCCCCTGTGCTGCACCCCAAATGTCTGCCCCTGTGCGGTGCTCCCATGTCTGCCCCTGTGCTGTGCCCCATGCCTGCTCCTGTGCTGCACCCCCATACTTGCCCCTGTGCTGCACTGCCATGTTAGCCCCCATGCCCCCCGTCACTCAAACCTCAGATCGGTTTAGATCTATTATCTGGGGAACTTAGCTACTTAATTTATTTCTGTAGGGCATACTTGGCATAGTGTTATAAAAGAGGACAGGGTGGAAATAAGAGATATTTCCCCCAAAAAGTAATATTCCAAGCTATAAAACATAGGCAACCACAATACATGTACGTGAGAACAGTGGTGCTCATCTGGATGCCCCACCTGACCTCATTGAGCCAATCAGAGGGCTCCCAGCCTAAGCCCTGGCACCCAATCACAGAAATGAACACTGGCTAGCCCCCCTGTATAATAAGGAGGGCTGCCATGATGAGAAATCTCGTTCTTGCTTGTGAATGCTCACTGAGAGACATGCTCCAGTACTGCTGGCCTAGCAAGTGCTGTACACAGTGATAAACCTAAAGCTGTTCAGTGATTAACCCCTTCATTATCACTACACTATTGTTGTATTGTTAATTAGCTTAATTTCATTGTGTGACAGTCAGAGTGTGTGCTGCAGGGCTGCTGCAGCTGCTATGTGTCTGTGTGTGTGCTGTGCTCAGACCAGGCCAGCTACTGCCTGCTGGCCAGCTATTAGCCATAGCTAGCTACATATAGGTTAGGTTATGGATTAGGGAATAGGATTACTGTGTTATTGTGTAGTTAGTACTGTAGTATTGCAGTCAGTGCTAGTAGTTGTTAGAGTAGTAGTACTACTGTGTTAGCTTACTACAGAACTGCTGTGCTGCTGAGCAGTGCCAGTGTGACAGTTAGTGTCTTCTCCTCTGCTGTCTGATTGTCACTCGGCACGTGGCACTTGGCACGTGACCCTTGGCACATGGCACTTTGCACTTGGCACGTGGCACTGTGCACGTGGCAAGTGGCAGATGGCACTTTGCACGTGGCACTTTGCACTTGACACTTGGCACGTTACACTTTGCACTTGGCACGTCGCACTTTGCACTTTGCACGTGAAATCCCAACTATAAAACACTTTCCTAGCAGAAAATTGTTTCTTAGAGCAAGAAAGAGATAAAAAGGGGAATTTCTTATCAGTGAGGGTCACATTGTAGTCACTTCCTGTTTGAGTCAGGACTGAGTCAGCCACTTACATACCTGATATTTAACTCTTTCAGACAGAGAAAGAAAAAAGGAACACAGCATAGTTATTTGTGTGCTAGGCACTGTACATACACATGTCTATCTCATCATGTCACATGTCACTTCGGGTATCCTTTAAGTACCACTTTCAGCTCCTCATCTAGTAATCTCGCATCTCTATAGTAATTGCATAGTTTTTAGTATGTGTAATTGCCTTCAGGTTTGCATTAACCCGTAGACCCGACCTTTTGCAGTCTTCACTGGAAGTACCTGCTGCAGTCCCAAGGAACTCATATACAATATGCTATAACTGTTTATTGCTTGTCTGGATCAGATAATGATGGTGATTAAATCATCTCACTTTACAAAGTAAAAATAATATTCTATGTGAAACAGCCTGTCTTCCTCTTCATAATCGGCAACACAATTAATAAGATCATTTGGAAAGGGCAGATGCCTGTCTTCCTGGTACGCTGATGCTCTGGGCTCCCGTCTGTGGGTGGTTTGGAAACTTGGGCTGGGTCATTAATGTTACAAAGGCTGGAGAGGTAGATCTTTCTCTAAAACCACATTTCACAGAAATCAATAGGTCACATGTCACCATTACCAACTCACATTAATATCTAAAGTGAAAAGTATCTCATTCTTTTCATACATAATAGAAACTTGTCTGCAAGACTTTGACTCACTGATCCAACTAGGCTCACAAGAGACAGCAAGCTGAAGAGGGGCATAAAGAAGAACTGTCGCAAAAATCTTAAATTGTAAAACACATACAAATATGAAGTATATTTCTTCCAGAGTAAAATGAGCCATACATTACTTCTCTCCTATGTTGCTGGCATTTACAGTAGGTAGTAGAAATCTGACATTACCGACAGGTTTTGGGCTATTCCATCTTTTCATAGGGGATTCTCAGCAATGTCTTTATTCTTTATAAAGACATTCCCTGAAGAAGATTTATACAATGATGCTGGCCAGCCTCCCTGCTCACCGTACACTTCTTTGGCAGTTGGACGGAGCTGTACAGATGTTTTAATACACTAGATGATAACACCGGTTCTGTTGTTATGAGGGGGAGGGAGGGGGATGCAGAGCAAAGGATGGAACAGCTTCCATTGGGTTTAGGGGACCAGAGATGGTGTAAGATGTAATGGGGCCCTAGGCAAGGTAGTAGATTTGGGGCCCCTTGTGGTCCTTTTGGTAAGCTGAAGTGGAGAGAGGTCAAAGATGGTGGCTGGTGGACCCCTTGACACCCACCAGGCCCCAAGCACCTGCCTAGACCGCCTGGTGGATGATCCTGCTCTGAGGGAACAATCTGCTCAGGGGTCACTCAGCTACTGGTTTCACTAAAGATCTTAAAGGACAGCCGAGGTGACAAGTGACATTATGAGATAGACATGTGTATGTACAGTGCCTAGTACACAAATGACTATGCTAAGTTCCTTTTTTTATTTCTCTGCCTGAAAATGTTAAAAATCAAGTATGCAAATGACAGTTTCTGTCTGGGTCGGGACTGGGTCAGACTATAGCATAACCCTCACTGATGAGTAATTACAGATAAAAAGGGTCAATAGTTCATAGATTAGAGCTCTGGCATACTTCAATGAAGGTGTCATTGAGCAGAGACAATGACACTGTAAAAACTTAAAAACAGGGTTTAAATATAAAATAAAACTGTGGGATGTCTAAAAAAAGTCATTTTTTTGGAGAAGGAGGATAGATACTATTGTTTATCTCATCAGTTTATTTGCACCTGGGATGCCCTTTAGGGCAATGTAAGGGGCTCCTGTATACACACAAGATTCTCACCTGGGGTGAAGCAAAACAGAGAAAAAGCAAAGTAAAGTAGAAATTCTGAAAATAATAATAATGTCAACATTTGTGTGGTCCTTATCTCCGTTGGGCTCAAAGCACTTGACAGCTGCAACCACTAAGGACGCACTCAGTAGGCCACCTTGGAGCATTAGGAAGTCTTGTCCAAGGACTCCTTACTGAATAATTAGTGGGCTCCAGCTGGGATTTGAATCCTGGGCTCCTGTGTCTATGGTGGTGGCTTTAGCCAGTACGCTATATAGCTAGAGAAGAAGGCAAAAGAGTATATTGTCTAAGTAGATCCAAGTTTTACCATACATCTATTCAGGTCCCATCAAAGGGAAAATCTGGAACAGGTCCTAAATTGGGGTTTTTAAGCTTCAACCAAGCCTGTCTGGCAGCTTATTAATTATTGCTGTTCCTCCGTCCTCATCTTTTTCCGGGAACACCTTGTGTTACATAGTTACATAGTTACATAGTTATTTTGGCTGAAAAAAGACATACGTCCATCGAGTTCAACCAGTACAAAGTACAACTCCAGCCCGTCCCCCACATACCCCTGTTGATCCAGAGGAAGGCGAAAAAAACCCCACCAGGCATGGTCCAATTAGCCCCAAATGGGAAAAATTCCTTCCTGACTCCAGATGGCAATCAGATAAAATCCCTGGATCAACATCATTAGGCATAACCTAGTAATTGTAGCCATGGATGTCTTTCAACGCAAGGAAAGCATCTAAGACCCCTTTAAATGCAGGTATAGAGTTTGCCATAACGACTTCCTGTGGCAATGCATTCCACATCTTAACCACTCTTACTGTAAAGAACCCTTTCCTAAATAAATGGCTAAAACGTTTTTCCTCCATGCGCAGCTCATGTCCTCTAGTCCTTTGAGAAGGCCTAGGGACAAAAAGCTCATCCGCCAAGCTATTATATTGCCCTCTAATGTATTTATACATGTTAATTAGATCTCCTCTAAGGCGTCTTTTCTCTAGACTAAATAAACCCAGTTTATCTAACCTTTCTTGGTAAGCGAGACCTTCCATCCCACGTATCAATTTTGTAGCTCGTCTCTGCACCTGCTCTAAAACTGCAATATCTTTTTTGTAATGTGGTGCCCAGAACTGAATTCCATATTCCAGATGTGGCCTTACTAGAGAGTTAAACAGGGGCAATATTATGCTAGCATCTCGAGTTTTTATTTCCCTTTTAAAGGGGAACTGAAGAGAGAGGTATATGGAGGCTGTCATGTTTATTTCCTTTTAGACAATACCAGTTGCCTGGCAACCCTGCTGATCCTCTGCCTCTATTACTATTAGCCATAGCCCCTGAACAAGCATGCAGCAGATCAGGTGTTTCAGTGGTTCAGACTTATAAGTCTGATCTGACAAGACTAGCTGCATGCTTGTTTCTGGTTTTAATCAGATACTACTGCAGAGAAATAGACCAGCAGGGCTGCCAGGCAACTGGTATTGATTAAAAGGAAATAAACATGACAGCCTCCATATACCTCTCTCTTCAGTTCCCCTTTAATGCATCCCAAAATTTTGTTCGCTTTAGCTGCAGCGGCTTGGCATTGAGTACGATTATTTAACTTGTTGTCGATGAGTACTCCTAAGTCCTTCTCCAAGTTTGATGTTCCCAACTGTATCCCATTTATTTTGTATGGTGCTAGACCATTGGTACGACCAAAATGCATGACTTTACATTTGTCAACATTGAATTTCATCTGCCATGTATGTGCCCATATAGCCATCCTATCCAGATCCTGTTGCAATATGACACTATCTTCCTGAGAGTTGATGATTCTGCACAATTTTGTATCATCTGCAAAAATAGCAACATTGCTCACTACTGCATCTACTAGGTCATTAATAAATAAATTGAAGAGCACTGGACCCAGTACAGACCCCTGTGGGACCCCACTGCTAACAGTCTCCCATTTTGAGTACGATCCATTGACCACAACTCTTTGTTTTCTGTCCATTAGCCAGTTCCCTATCCATGCACACAAACTCTTCCCCAGTCCTTGCATCCTCAACTTTTGCACCAGACTTCTGTGGGGAACAGTGTCGAAGGCCTTTGCAAAGTCCAAGTATATCACATCTACAGCATTCCCAATATCCATATTAGCATTCACTACCTCATAAAAGCTGAGCATGTTAGTCAAACAGGACCTGTCTTTAGTAAACCCATGTTGATGCTGAGAAATAAGATTATTTTCTACTATGAAGTCATGTATAGTATCTCTTAGTAACCCCTCAAATAGTTTGCATACAACTGATGTTAAGCTTACAGGTCTATAATTTCCTGGATCAGATTTTTTGCCCTTCTTAAATAATGGGAAAACGTGGGCTGTACGCCAATCCACTGGGACTCTGCTAGTTGCAAGAGAGTCACAAAAGATAAGATAAAGGGGCTTAGCTATAACTGAACTTAATTCTCTTAGGACCCTAGGATGCATGCCATCCGGGCCAGGTGCCTAAGACTTAGTGTTCACATTCTAAGAACACTAGCCTGGTGGACCTATGTGTCACCAGAAACCAGAACAGGAAGTGAGAAGAGTTATTCACAACACCGACAACAGCAACAAAGCAGATGCTCTAAAAGTTCCACATTCTTTGCAACAACATTTTGCTGCAGTTAACTTCTGAAGAGATATCAGATGTGGACAGTAAGTTTTCTGGCTTTCTCTCTGCTGTCTTGGTCTACCACCTGCCAAAGCTCTTGAAGACAATCTGAATTAAATTACGCAGTGTTTGTCCTTAATAAACATTCTGTGATTTGTTACACAGCTGCTCATAAGCAGTCTCCTGGCGTGATGCAATTTTAATTGCTTTGATGGCATGTTCCCCTTCAAAATTCATTTTCCAGGTGAGTTTTGCGCAGATCGCTCTCCCAGTGCTTCCTTATAATACGCGCATTATGTGCGGAATGAAAAGTAAGTGGGACAGAGCTGAGCAGCACATGTTCAGGGGAAAATGTGGACCTGCTGAAGGCCCGGCGGAGCTATTACTGGCTAAATATAGATGATATTAAGAGGCACAACTGTTTATCTTCTCTGCATAGAGGGGAAACTTGGCCACACTAAAGAGCCCCTTTGGGCACATGTTCTACTGTATGCAAAGAAGATGGCTTTCGCAAGACATAAATGAGGAACTTTCACTGGGGTATAGTGTGCAGTTAATGAGAAAGAAATGAAATGGTGATGTTAAAACTGTAAAAATACCACTAAATTAAACTGGATTTAGATGGTTTCCTTCCGTAATAAATCATTTTCCACTTGCAAGGCGCAGCACATTAAAGAGGATGCAAAATACACAACTTAAAAATGATTATTTATTTTTAACTATACTTTTGAGATTGCATACAAATGGATTGTTTCATTAACTTTCTTTTTTTTTGTGTACCTCTATCTAATAGCGAGACAGCTGATTTATGTGTAGTTGATGATGATTTGGGTGCCCCCATAGGCCGTAACTTACGGCTACATTGGCGCTCAGTGACTAGTTTAGACACCGGCGATTGTGGGTGCTCAAATTAGAAAAAAAAGTCATTCGATTCGCCCCCCCCTCCGCCTTCCAATTGCTGCAACTCGGAGGGGGAATAGCATTATCGCCACCCCAGACTTTCAGCAGGCACAGGGTGAGCCGTATTTAAGCTTAACCCCGTGCCAAAATTTGGCTACGGCAAATTTAGATGCATACTCACTTAGGACTGAGGCGCTCAAACCTACTGCTTGACCCACTGAGTTGTGCTCCCTTTTTTGCCTGAGGAAGCGGGGTCACGCCCGCGAAACGCGTTGCATTTGTGGAGTTGAATAAATTATTTGTCAATTCTGTTTTATCGAGACTCAAGTGAGTTTTCTTTTTTGTAAGAGGGAGGTAAGTCCACCCTAACATCCCCCTCTGCTTTTAAACGGTTTTTAAAACGTTTTACTCTACTCTGGCGCCTCTGTATACCAAGCTTTTGCTACTCACTTAGGACTGTCATGCTTTGATAAGGAAGGCAAGGTGAGGCTGCAACTTCAGGCGGTGACACAAAGTGGGACGGGGGAGGGGTGAATGCAATTTTCAACATTCACATCACGTGATGCAGAGTAGCCAATGATGTGGGGAGGAAGTTCCAGGCATTCCCTGCCCATGGCAACATGGTGTAGATCAGCGGGAAAGACTAAAATCAGATGCTGAACTTGGAAGTGGGCAGTGTAATGCAATAAGAATCTTCACTGCCAGTTGCATTACTCTGGCAAATCGCCAGCCATGCATAAAACGGACAGAAGATTACCCACAGGAGCGCCGAAGATACCGGGAAAATAAGCTTACAGTTAAAAATAAATGTGTTTTCTTTGTTATGGGGAATCTGGTTGAATTTTAAGCAGCTTAACAACGGAGGCAATGCAGCAGAAGTAACAGCGTAAGCGAGAAGGAAAAAAAAAAAAAGAAAGCATGGCATAAATATCTTGCAGAATAGTGACAATACCATTATTATCAGCATGCATTTATTACCTTCATAATGGGTGCAATTTTAATTGTGATAGCAGTTAATCATTTACCGAATACGTGTGAATATGCTGCACTAATTATGCATTTTAGGTAATTATATAGTTTGGTGTGTAGGTTTGATACAGCAGTATGAAGCAAATACAATATGTGCCAGGAAGAGTAGACAAATGTTAACTTTCATGTAAATTGTAGTTTTGTTAAAACTGAGCCGTATGTACAGTAGTGATAACAGCAATGTGTAGATGTTTGTTACTAATAACAGTAATTAACTTTCTTTAGTCTATAAGCTCATACAGATGCTGAATAAGCTCTACAGTACATAGAGTTTGAAAGCTCTAGTTCTAGCTTGTGTTGTTTTGTATTGCAAAAGTTTTGTGTAATGCACATAATGTTTGTTTGCATTATTCATTTTTATTTCCTGCAAAACGTACTTCCTGTGTGAATGACAAAAACAGTTTGGACATACTGAACAGCAGTGTTTAAGCTGTTCAAGCTCCTCCCCTATGCCATCATTGCGCACATGAGGCAGCATAACTAGGGAGGACCTGGAAGGGAGACCAAATAGTGAACATCTGTGATTACCCACAATGTACCACTACTGAATATGCAAATTATCTCTTTATGCACTGAAAGCCAGGCTAGACACCAGTGGTTCTGGATACTAGCCTGGCTTTTAGGGGCAGAAACAGATCATTTGCATATTCAGTAGCGGTGCATTGTGGGTAACCACAGATGTTCACTTAAAGCTGAATTATTGTAAATTCCTTTCGTTTTAAGAAGGCAAACCAAACCAAATAGTCTTTCACAGAGCTCGCCATACTCACCTCCTCTCTGTGTTCTTCAGGATTTAGCAGAGGGAGGACGTGGGTGTGGTCAGGTGATGACTGTGCAGATGAAGACATTTCCACTGTGTTGGTAGCGCTATATTTTGTGCATACAACTGAGTCCTATGACTGAATTTTTCAAAGGACAGATACAACTACACTCCAGGGTCTCATTTGTGAGAGGTGTCTGTGCTAGCTTCTCAGTAAAACAGATATATTCCTGAGTTAATTACCAGACCAGCTCTGTAAAATGGTGTTGTAAAGCAGCGCATGTTTCATGGCTGCCAACAGTCACTCTTACATTCACTCTTACATACACTGAGAATTACAAATTCAGGGGAAAGACTTCCAATACCCGTATAGATTTAAAACAGGAAGTAGAAAACTTGTAGCTCAATAAAAAAAATGAAGATAGTAAGAGTCCCAACTATAAATTTCTGGACCATATTCGCTAAACTGCTGTAAATTTTACTGGTAATCATGCCAGCTACATGGTGTGTGTTGTGCAATTTGCTTAATCTACGTCACCTAGGTAAAACACACTCGTTGCTAGGGTAGTATGCAGGGGCGTAGCAATAGCCATAGAAGCCATAGCATCCAAAAGACTTAAATGGTTAAGAGTGCTGACATCTAAGGGCCTCATGAAAGTTTTGCTTTGGGGCCCCATGATCTCTAGCTATGACACTGGTAGCATGCACTATGCAAGTAGCACTAGCTAGGTAACGTTGGTTGCGCTAATTGCACAACGTGCTCTATATAGTATATATAACTATATAGTTACCACTATTTATTGAATATTGCCCATTATATCTATACACTTTATACGTGACTGAGCAAATTCTGACACTGGTTTATTTTTAAAAATTATAAACGACAACAGTATTCTAAATATAAATGAAATTAGAGTCACTTTTTGTCCCTCACTTCCACCACTTAAAAGGCAGTGCTAAGACACTCATCACCTCCTGAGAGAAATTCTTATGGGAGGAGTAGTAGTGGTGTCTCAGCACCCTGGTGGAAAAAGACACATGACAGCCCAATAGCGCAGTATGTTTTCATATACAGGATATTAACAGGTAAGGTATTTACTCACAAAGGCGGGTTGCAGGGGGGAAACCGACCACAGGAAACAGGTGGAGACAAAAAACCTCACTCCACTCAGGGTGGTGCAGCCGGACCTGGGTGTGGTCGCTCTCCTTGGTAAAAGTGACAGATTATCTCTGTGGTTTAAACCATGTGTGGTCTATCTTGTTGGTGGGTACGTAAAGCACTCTCAGAGGTTCCCTTTGCTGATCGGCTATTTGTAATAATTGACACTGTTATTGGCCTGAGGAAGAAGACTTAGATCCGTGAAACGCATTGCCTGTGCTAAATAAATATCTCTTTGACTATAGAAAGATCTCGTCACTGAGGTAAGCCACCTAATTTTTTTAAATTTTATTTTGTTTTAATCCAATTTTATTCACACTGGGGTGCCCCTTTACCCAAATTGTGTCTCATGGGAGGAATTGTGGTGCTTGTTCTGGGAATTGATATACTGTATATTCCCTTTACTGCACAATACTCTGCATGAAGTATCTTTTAAAGGCTGGACATGTAAATGGTGGAGGGTGGAAGAAGGAAAATAGAAAAGGCACTTGTTATAGGGAGGGATGGTAGGAGAATGGCAACTACCTTCGCTTAGGGGGGAGGGGGGGGGGGCAGCCACACTAGTATTAGGTGGGGAGGTGAGAATGGTAGCATCATTTGTTAAGGAGGATGTAAGCCACACATATTAAAGGGAAGTGGCTATGGGGGAAACAGTGTCTGGCCTGCATGTGAACATACTGGGTGCTACAGTTGCTATATGTGATATTAGCATGAGTGGTGGAGTAGAAAGCAGAACATGATATAGGGCATAGTGTTGGGCGAACACCTAGATGTTCGGGTTCGCGAACGTTCGCCGAACATCGCCGCGATGTTCGGGTGTTCGCGACGAACTCCGAACATAATGGAAGTCAATGGGGACCTGAACTTTCGTGCTTTGTAAAGCTTCCTTACATGCTACATACCCCAAATTAGCAGGGTATGTGCACCTTGGGAGTGGGTACAAGAGGGAAACAAAATATTTGAAAAAGAGCTTATAGTTTTTGAGAAAATTGATTGTAAAGTTTCAAAGGAAAAACTGTCTTTTAAATGTGGAAAATGTCATGTTTCTTTGCACAGGTAGCATGCTTTTTTTCGCCATGCAGTCATAAATGTAATACAGAGAAGAGGTTCCAGGAAAAGGGACCGGTAACGCTAACCCAGCACCAGCAGCAGCAGACGTGATGGAACAGGAGGAGGCGCAGGAGGAGAAGGCCACGCTTTGAGACACAACAACCCAGGCCTTGCATGAGGACAAGAAGCGTGCGGATAGCATGCTTTGTACCGCCATGCAGTCATAAATGTAATAAAGATAAGTGGTTCAATAAACAGGGACCACGCGGCAACGCTAACCCAGCAGCAGCAGACGTGATGGAACAGGAGGAGGCGCAGGAGGAGAAGGCAACGCTTTGTGAGACACAACAACCCAGGCCTTGCATGAGGACAAGAAGCGTGCGAATAGCATGCTTTGTACCGCCATGCAGTCATAAATGTAATAAAGATAAGTGGTTCAATAAACAGGGACCACGCGGCAACGCTAACCCAGCAGCAGCAGACGTGATGGAACAGGAGGAGGCGCAGGAGGAGAAGGCCACGCTTTGTGAGACACAACAACCCAGGCCTTGCATGAGGACAAGAAGCGTGCGGATAGCATGCTTTGTACCGCCATGCAGTCATAAATGTAATAAAGATAAGTGGTTCAATAAACAGGGACCACGCGGCAACGCTAACCCAGCAGCAGCAGACATGATGGAACAGGAGGAGGCGCAGGAGGAGAAGGCCACGCTTTGTGAGACACAACAACCCAGGCCTTGCATGAGGACAAGAAGCGTGCGGATAGCATGCTTTGTACCGCCATGCAGTCATAAATGTAATAAAGATAAGTGGTTCAATAAACAGGGACCACGCGGCAACGCTAACCCAGCAGCAGCAGACGTGATGAAACAGGAGGAGGCGCAGGAGGAGAAGGCCACGCTTTGTGAGACACAACAACCCAGGCCTTGCATGAGGACAAGAAGCGTGCGGATAGCATGCTTTGTACCGCCATGCAGTCATAAATGTAATAAAGATAAGTGGTTCAATAAACAGGGACCACGCGGCAACGCTAACCCAGCAGCAGCAGACGTGATGGAACAGGAGGAGGCGCAGGAGGAGAAGGCCACGCTTTGTGAGACACAACAACCCAGGCCTTGCATGAGGACAAGAAGCGTGCGGATAGCATGCTTTGTACCGCCATGCAGTCATAAATGTAATAAAGATAAGTGGTTCAATAAACAGGGACCACGCGGCAACGTTAACCCAGCAGCAGCAGACGTGATGGAACAGGAGGAGGCGCAGGAGGAGAAGGCCATGCTTTTTGAGACACAACAACCCAGGCCTTGCATGAGGACAAAAAGCGTGCGGATATAGCAGCAATGCTTTTTGCCGCCATGCAGTCATAAATGTAATTCAGATGAGAGGTTCAATAAACAGGGACCGGAAACGCTACACCATCCCAGATGTTCATTGGTCATGTTACTTGGTTGGGGTCCTGGAGTGTTGCGTAGTCATTTCCAATCCAGGATTGATTCATTTTAATTTGAGTCAGACGGTCTGCATTTTCTGTGGAGAGGCAGATACGCCGATCTGTGACGATGCCTCCGGCAGCACTGAAACAGCGTTCCGACATAACGCTGGCTGCCGGGCAAGCCAGCACCTCTATTGCGTACATTGCCAGTTCGTGCCAAGTGTCTAGCTTCGATACCCAATAGTTGAAGGGTGCAGATGGATTGTTCGACACAGCTACGTCATCTGACATGTAGTCCTTGACCATCTTCTCCAGGCGATCGGTGTTGGAGGTGGATCTGCACGCTTGCTGTTCAGTGGGCTGCTGCTGCATGGGTGTCAGAAAATTTTCCCACTCCAAGGACACTGCCGATACCATTCCCTTTTGGGCACTAGCTGCGGCTTGCGTTGTTTGCTGCCCTCCTGGTCGTCCTGGGTTTGCGGAAGTCAGTCTGTCGGCGTACAACTGGCTAGAGGAGGGGGAGGATGTCAATCTCCTCTCTAAAGTCTCCACAAGGGCCTGCTGGTATTCTTCCATTTTGACCTGTCTGACTCTTTCTTCAAGCAGTTTTGGAACATTGTGTTTGTACGCCGTGTATAAACCCAGTAATTGGTGTTGTCCAGAATGCGCACAATGCGTGGGTCATGTTCAATGCAATCTAGCATGAATTGAGCCATGTGTGCCAGAGTCCTACCAGAATCCTCATCATCCTCTTGTGAGCGTTGTGATAGTTGTTGTGATGCATCATAGTCGTCACCTTCCTCCTGGTCTGCTTCTGCTGACCATTCGCGCTGAATTGTGGAAGTCCAACGTGCACCGCTCTGGCCCTCGTCAGTGGTGGCATGAAATTCCTGCTCCAACTCCAGCTGTTCCTCCTCCTCTTCTTCGTCATAGCTGCTGGGGCCAGCGTTCCCTGAGGCGGATGGCCTGATGTTGGTACCATCACGCTGATCGTTTTCTCCTTCAGATTCCCCCAGTTGCATCATGACAGCTGTTTCCTTGATTTTCAACATTGACCTCTTCAGTAAACACAGCAGTGGTATGGTAATGCTGACTGAAGAGTTGTCACTGCTCACAAGCAACGTGGATTGCTCAAAATTTTGGAGGACTTGGCAGAGGTCCAACATGTTGGCCCAATCGGATCCACAGAAGCTTGGCAGCTGTCCGGATGCGCCTCGGTACTGCGCCGTCATGTACTGGACCACTGCACTCTTCTGCTCACAAAAGCGGGCTAGCATGTGCAGCGTAGAATTCCAGCGCTTAGGGACATCACACAGCAAGCGATGGTGGGGGAGATTGAAGCGCTCCTGCATCTTGGCGAGTGCCCCCGAAGCAGTACTGGAATTTCTACAATGTTTTGCCACTCGACGCACCTTCAACAGAAGATCGGCCACGCCTGGGTATGTCCTCAGGAACCGCTGAACTACTAGGTTCATCACGTGCGCCAGGCAAGGGATGTGTGTCAGCTTAGCCAACCTTAAAGCGCGAATGAGATTACTCCCATTATCACACACAACCATGCCCGGTTTCAGGTCCAGCGGTGCCAGCCACAAATCCGTCTGTTCCTTTATTCCCTTCCAAATTTCCTCCCCTGTGTGCTGCTTATCCCCAAGGCAGATCAGCTTCAGCAACGCTTGCTGACGCATGCCAACAGCTGTGCTGCACTGCTTCCACGATCCTACTGCTGCTGGGTTAGCGTTTCCGGATGAGGTACAGCTTTGAGATGCGTTGGAGGAGAAGGAGTCAGAGAGGTAGGTGCTGCTGTTGTTATCCAGTGGGAGGGACGGCGGTGCAGCTGTTTGCGGCGTGGGCAACACCCGCGCCGTAGCAGGTGAGGAATCGCTGCCAGGCTCCACAAGGTTCACCCAGTGCGCGGTAAGGGAGATGTATCGACCCTGGCCGAACGCACTCGTCCAGGTGTCAGTGGTGAGGTGAACCTTGCAGGCAACGGCATTCTTCAAGCTTCGGGTTATTTTGCTGACCACGTGCTCATGCAACTCAGGCACTGCAGAGCGCGCAAAGTGGTAGCGGCTGGGAACCACGTAACGTGGGATGGCCACTGACATCATGCCCTTGAAGCTGTTTGTCTCCACCACTCGATATGGCAGCATTTCGCAGGCCAGAAGCTTGGCTATGCTGGCTGTTACTGCCACGGCCCGGGGGTCATTTGCTGGCAATTTCCTCTTGCGCTCAAACATCTCCGACACAGACAACTGAACCGTAGCGCTGCACACGGAAGGGCTGTTGGTTGTTGTGTTTGATGAACACTGGGAGACCTCAAGAGCACTACTCCGGAAAGTGACAGTGTCAGCGTCGTCTGATGTTTGTGAATGTTGTGAACCACGCAATGGCTGGGCTACTGCTGCTGCTGAGGCGGGTCTGGTGGTGAGTCTGGTGAACCCAAGGGAGGCAGTGTTGCTGGTACCCTGTCCTGCCGCGTTTGCCCACAGAGTGGGATGTTTGGATAGCATGTGGCGGCTCATGCTGGTGGTGGAGAGGTTGTTAATACTTTTCCCCCTGCTCAGGCGGGTCTTGCACACCTTGCAAATCGCCATGGTAACATCCTCAGTGCAGTCTTCAAAGAAAGCCCAGACTTTGGAGCACCTGCCTTGCTGGCGATTTCTGTTTGCTCCTCTTTTGCCTCTCACTTGAACTTCCACGCTTGTGGTGCCTGAAATTGCGCGCCGCCTACCTTGTGGCACAAGGCGAACTCGTGCAGCAGTGGGTTCTTCAACAGACTCATCTGTGCTGCTGCTACGACGGCGATGTTCTCGTTCACAAACAAAATCTGGGTCTCTGTCCACATTGTCCATACCCTCCTCTTCCATCTCCTGAAACTCGTCATATGTCATTGTGGGGGGCCGCCGCCGTGGAGTAGAGCTCCCCAGAACAACCTCTGCGCAGCTCACTCCAACGTCGTCTTCCAGATCTTGTCGGCCGAGCTCCTGCAATTGCAACCCCTCCTGCCCAACTTGCTCTGGGATTTGGGTTTCCGAGTCCTCCTCGGACTCGCCTTGTATTTCAGTGCGCGGTGCATTTCCCACAGTTAATGGTTGTGAATCCAGGCACAACATTTCTGGCTGTTCCTCCATTGACCTTTGAAAGGTGGAAGTTTGTTGGGCTGGGAATAGCTCCTGCGAATACCCCATAGTGTCCTGAGGTAATTCATTGGACTGGTTATCTGGCAGTTGTGTGCGTGGTGTCGCTGCCGGTTGTGTCAGCTTTGTGCCCACTGGCTCCTTGTAACTGGCTGAGGACTCGGACCTCGTGCGTGATGTGCTGGTGCTGCTTAACCCACTGCTGGACGCTTGAGAGGTCATCCAAGTAATTATCTGGTCCTGTTCTTTTGGATTTGTGAGGGTTGTTGTCCTGGACAACATGGGCGGTATTGAGTGGGTTTTCTTGGGTGCTCCCCTGTGGCCTGTACGTGAACAGTCAGGGGAAACACCTCTTCCCTTGCCCCTCCCTCTTTCACCGGATTTCTTCCTCATTTCACTTATCCTTACAGTACACGCTGACTGGCAGCAGTACAGTGGCAGTACAGAAATGCTATACAGTACCACTATTCCCAGCAGCGACACAGAGCACAATGCTATACAGTGGCGGGTGAGCGGTGTACCACTATTCCCAGCAGCGACACAGAGCACAATGCTATACAGTGGCGGGTGAGCGGTGTACCACTATTCCCAGCAGCGACACAGAGCACAATGCTATACAGTGGCGGGTGAGCGGTGTACTACTATTCCCAGCAGACACAGAGTGGCAGTAAAAAGAATGCTATATAGTGTGGCTGAGCGAGGTACACAGAGTGGCAGTAAACAGAATGCTATATAGTGTGGCTGAGCGAGCGGTGTACTACTATTCCCAGCAGACACAGAACAGTAAACAGAATGCTATATAGTGTGGCTGAGCGAGGTACACAGAGTGGCAGTAAACAGAATGCTATATAGTGTGGCTGAGCGAGCGGTGTACTACTATTCCCAGCAGACACAGAACAGTAAACAGAATGCTATATAGTGTGGCTGAGCGAGGTACACAGAGTGGCAGTAAACAGAATGCTATATAGTGTGGCTGAGCGAGCGGTGTACTACTATTCCCAGCAGACACAGAACAGTAAACAGAATGCTATATAGTGTGGCTGAGCGAGGTACACAGAGTGGCAGTAAACAGAATGCTCAGGGGCGTAGCAATAGGGGGTGCAGCGGTAGCGACCGCATCGGGGCCCTTGGGCCAGAGGGGCCCCGAAGGGCCCTCCCTCAACTACAGTATTAGCTTTCTATTGGTCCTGTGCTCATAATAATCACTTCTATAGATAGCTTTGAATAGTGGTAATCATTAACAAGCTGTTCCCCATCCCTTCTTGCTCCTCTGACATTGTAGTTACCATTGGCAGGTTTTGGTGCGCCGTATCAATGGTTATGTATAGAGTGCTTGAGGGGCCCCATTGTAAGACTTGCATCGGGGCCCACAGCTCCTTAGCTACGCCACTGAGAATGCTATATAGTGTGGCTGAGCGAGCGGTGTACTACTATTCCCAGCAGACACAGAACAGTAAACAGAATGCTATATAGTGTGGCTGAGCGGTGTACCACTATTCCCAGCAGCGACACAGAGCACAATGCTATACAGTGGCGGGTGAGCGGTGGACCACTATTCCCAGCAGCGACACAGAGCACAATGCTATACAGTGGCGGGTGAGCGGTGTACTACTATTCCCAGAAGACACAGAGTGGCAGTAAACAGAATGCTATATAGTGTGGCTGAGCGAGGTACACAGAGTGGCAGTAAACAGAATGCTATATAGTGTGGCTGAGCGAGCGGTGTACTATTATTCCCAGCAGACACAGAACAGTAAACAGAATGCTATATAGTGTGGCTGAGCGGTGTACCACTATTCCCAGCAGCGACACAGAGCACAATGCTATACAGTGGCGGGTGAGCGGTGTACTACTATTCCCAGCAGACACAGAACAGTAAACAGAATGCTATATAGTGTGGCTGAGCGAGGTACACAGAGTGGCAGTAAACAGAATGCTATATAGTGTGGCTGAGCGAGCGGTGTACTACTATTCCCAGCAGACACAGAACAGTAAACAGAATGCTATATAGTGTGGCTGAGCGAGGTACACAGAGTGGCAGTAAACAGAATGCTATATAGTGTGGCTGAGCGAGTGGTGTACTACTATTCCCAGCAGACACAGAACAGTAAACAGAATGCTATATAGTGTGGCTGAGCGGTGTACCACTATTCCCAGCAGCGACACAGAGCACAATGCTATACAGTGGCGGGTGAGCGGTATACCACTATTCCCAGCAGCGACACAGAGCACAATGCTATACAGTGGCGGGTGAGTGGTGTACCACTATTCCCAGCAGCGACACAGAGCACAATGCTATACAGTGGCGGGTGAGCGGTGTACCACTATTCCCAGAAGACACAGAGTGGCAGTAAACAGAATGCTATATAGTGTGGCTTAGCGAGCGGTGTACTACTATTCCCAGCAGACACAGAACAGTAAACAGAATGCTATATAGTGTGGCTGAGCGAGGTACACAGAGTGGCAGTAAACAGAATGCTGAGCGAGCGGTGTACTACTATTCCCAGCAGCGACACAATGACTGGGGGGACCCTGGCTAGCGTGGCTGGAGCGCGAACTACCCTGCCTGCCTACCCAAATCTAAACCCACAGACAAATGGCGGAAATATGACGTGGTTCGGGTATTTATTTACCCGAACCACGTGACAGTTCGGCCAATCAGAGCGCGTTCGGGTCCGAACCACGTGACCCGTTCGGCCAATCACAGCGCTAGCCGAACGTTCGGGGAACGTTCGGCCATGCGCTCTTAGTTCGGCCATGCGGCCGAACGGTTTGGCCGAACACCATCAGGTGTTCGGCCGAACTCGAACATCACCCGAACAGGGTGATGTTCTGCAGAACCCGAACAGTGGCGAACACTGTTCGCCCAACACTAATAGGACATTATGGCTTTCCCTGGGGTTCCCATAAGTTATAGCCCTGTAGGCTTCTTAAACTATATATAATCAAGACTGAACTGTCTTTTCTTAAAGCAGAACTCAGTACTTCCCCTCTGTTCTAAAAGATAAACAACACCATAATGACCTTTAAAGGAAAACATTTATTTTTCTCAGCTGATACAAATCCTACAACAAATCTGCAGTGTACTTCCTGCTCTCATGGAAGCAGACATATGGGCTTGATTCACAAAGCAGTGCTAACTGTTAGCACGCTTGTGAAAAGCCCCTCTTCACACCTAAACTCAGTTTAGGCGAGATAAAACCAACTCGCACGCAAAGTCCCGCGTGCAAAACTTTGCGCACACACAGTGCGGTGCGCGTGAACCATCGCACCGCGATGCGACGATAATGGCGCATCCGATGCGCCTACAAGGTCACATGGGGTATGTCTTATAGGCGCCTCAGATGCGCCGTTATCGTCGCATCGCGCAGTTTTGCGTGTGGGACTTTGCGCGCAATCTTATTGTCAAAACGGTGCTAACCTAGTTAGCACCCTACTTCTCACGCCCAAAGTCTTTAGACTTGCTAACTAGGTTGGCACCGCTTTATGAATCAAGCCCTTAGGGTTAACATCCTGTGTTTACAAATTAGCTGCTCTGCCGAGGCAGCCAGATCAAATTACAGTTATGATTAGTCACAGATGAGAGGGAATCGAACAGGCTAAACTCTCTAAATACATATAGGGTGCAATTCTCTATGTTTTCCTTCTGTACTATGCAAGACTTCAGGTCCACTTTAAGGCCTAGGTTCTCCACCTCGGCAACATAACCCCTGTTCTCTGCCTTATTGTAGTTTATTTTGTCCTGAGAACAATTATGAGATGTGTTTTTAGGTAGGCACCCTGTTCTGAATAGTCCATGCCGTGGGGAATATCTAAACTCTTGAAACCCAAAGAGTTTCCAGTTCCTGGACTTTTGGCATTTGGACAGAAGTAGAGTCTTCGCCCCACACTTTAGATTTGAGCTCACCCAGGAGCATAACTAGAGGGGAGCAGCCACTGCGATTTTGGGGGGCCCAACTATTAACCTTTCCTTCCTCCAATATAAGGACTATACTTAAAGAGGAACTTCAGCCTAAACAAACATACTGTCATTAAGTTACATTAGTTATGTTAATTAAATAGATAGGTAATATAATCTCTTACATACCCTGTTTTAAAAGAAAAGGCAAATGTTTGATTTCATGATGGCAGCCATCTATTTGGTTGAAAGGAGGTGACAGGGAGCATGAGACACAGTTCCAACTGTCCTGTGTGCTGATCACCCCTCCCAGTTGCTGGGCAACGTGAATAACAACATAGTAAAATCCCATCATGCTTTGCACAGCCTCAGGGGAAAAAAGCCTGGGCAGTTTTCTTTGATGAGTGGAGCTTAGCTAAAAATACAGCTAAAAATGATGTTTTGGTAAGAAAAACAAAGTTCTGATGCTGTGAAACTGTTAAAGAACACCAAGCCTTTTTTAGTTCTACTGAGTAGATTTTTAGTCCGGAGGTTCACTTTAAGAACAGGTATTTTTGTGGCTACACTTGTTATGGATGTGAAGATCACACTTGTTTTATAACCCTTGTAAGATGGGTCCCAAGACTGTGAAGGGGAGGCAAGGGAAGGAATGTGAACATTGGGGGGTGGGGGGTCATCAAAGATTCACTGGGGTCTCCATGAATTGTAGTTACATCATTAATCTCACCCACTGACCAAATGGAAATGGGAAAGCTTTTGTAATTTCACAGAAACTGCTGGCAAATACAGAAGGAAGCTGTAACTAGCAACACCAGGTTATTTCTGATCACCTCTGCTTTACTAATAAAGAAGATAAAAAATTACCAAGATAAAATATTCCAACCCATGCAATTTTACACCCCATGCGAGGAGCGATGATGTCATCACCATCGGCCATCTTGTGCGGTGTCTCGCCATGACGAACACTGATTAATGCGGTTTTGCTTTAATTTGAATAATTAATCTTGTTTTAGCTTATTGACTCTCTGCAGGGGAAGCTGGATTGAAAATCTTTACAAGTAGGAAAAAAAAAGAACTATCTGAATGTAAAACAGGCTTCACAGTAGGATATTAATATAAAAATCATCATGAAAAAGAAAAATACAAGAGATGATGAGAGGAGACGTCTTTCATGTCTTTAATAACCTTGATGCCTTTTACGGAGTGGTAATCTGGAATCTTTGAACTGATTTTTGATGATGATGACATTCTTGTTGATGTTCCACCTCAGTCCTGACAAGCATCCCGATATAATTACCTCCAAGACATCTCGAAAAACGCTCCTGGTGTTGTAACGTTGTGTCTATTTTAGCGCATCGGCTGGGATTTAGGTCAAATTACCAAACCTATCTAGCGCTGCAGAGATATATATAAATAACACAGCTGTGAAGTGTTGTTGTGTACGTGGAGGAAGCAGGAGAGCCTGAGATACATAAGCCACAGGGATATTTCTTCAGCTCCAAACCCGAGCGGGTGATAAATGACTGCAGCTTATTCTGAAGATTATTGGGCCCAAAGGGTGCAATCACAGCGGCCCTTATCCGCTAGCCCCAATTGCTAAGCTCGCCAGACGCAGGACACAAGAGCAAGAGAAAGCCCTCGCCTCACAACTGTCCCTATAAGCACTCCCCGAAGGTAGTTATTGCCAGTCTCGGAAAGCATTACAGCCGTAGATGGAATTCACTAATGTGTAATAGAAACAGGCTACGAAGCCCGAGGAAGACGGAAAAAAAGGAGCGGCGGAGTTGCTAAAGAATTCTGCCGCTAATTAGGTGCCAGGAAAGCTCCAGTTATTAAACAGTATCTGTCATCTATTATGCAATAATGTGGCCCTACTAGGCATTAACGCATACTATGCTTTGCAACTTCTTTTAAAGAGCTTGAAGAAAAGTTTATAAACTACCCCTGCCACAAAGTTGTAGGAGCGCGGCAGCCATTAGTATAGCGGTTAATGAGCTGTTACCAATCCATTAGAACTTCAGAGTGCTATAATTTACAATTACAGTGTATCGTTGCTCCAGCGTGACCCCCCCACACTCCGGACATTGTCACACTGGGTTAAATGTGTAAATGTATATGGCACCGCCGTCTTGCAAAGCATTATCAACAATTGTGGGTAGTAAACACATTAAAGTGAACCTCCGGACTAAAAATCTACTCAGTAGAACTGAAAAGGTTTGGTGTTTCTTTAACAGTTTCACAGCATCAGAACTTTGTTTTTCTTACCAAAGCATCATTTTTAGATGCATTTTTAGCTAAGCTCCACTTATCAAAGAAAACTGCCCGGGCTTTTTTCCCCTGATGCTGTGAAAAGCATGATGGGATTTCCTATGTTGTTATTCACGTTGCCTAGCAACTGGGAGGGATGATCAGCACACAGGACAGTTGGAACTGTGTCTCATGCTACCTGTCTCCTCCTTTCAACCAAAAAGATGGCTGCCCTCATGAAATCAAACATTTGCCTGTTCTTTTAAAACAGGGTGAGTAAGAGATTACCTATCTATTTTAATTAACACAACTAATGTAACTTAATGACAGTATGTTTATTTAGGCTGAAGTTCCTCTTTAACAGTTTGGAACTACTACAATAGGTTCCTCCAATAATACAAGCATTTGAATATATGCATTAAAGCGGAATATAACCCTGCATTTCAACTTTGTTCTAAAACATTATTTACAGCATATTATATGCAAAAAGCATTTTTTTTTTACTAGACCAGCATTGGAAGGGTTAAACACAGAGGTTTTAAGTTCCGTGCAGACATTCAGATAGTTACATTCTATTTTGTTAGTGTGTAACTGTTTATCAATAGATACATCTCTTTGGCTGTCCTCCAAGCTCCTTCTCAGTGAGAGAGATGAGTCATAATAAACACATATTTGTAAACAAAAAGTATCAAACTCAAGTTCGGATTCGTCTGCAGAAATCTCTAGGGACTTTAAAGCCCTGTGTAACCCTTCCAATGCTGGTCTAGTAAAAAAAAAAATGCTGGTTGCATATAATATACTGTAAATAATGTTTTAGAGCAAAGTTGAAATGCAGGGTTATATTCCGCTTTAAATATAATATATGTATTCAAAGTGCTACAATACAAGCACAAGCTAAGGCACAACCAGTCTATCAAAGGCAAGAAACAACAGGAGCAGAGCTCTGCCCTTACAAGCTTACAGTCTAGAGAACAGACAGGTGAAGGCAATAGAGTCCTGGGGTGCAATTACAGGGCCTGCAGGGGGGCCCATAGCTGTAAAGGGGCTCCAAATTCTACTTCAATCCCTCCCACCCTCCAGATCAGGTGTTTTGGTGGCCATACTTGTTATTTGTGTGAAGATTATGGTCACACTTGTTTTATGACTCTTGCAAGATGGCCCCCAGGCTGTGAGGGTCACCAGGGGTAGGTATTGGAAAGGGTGTGAACATGGGGGAGGGGACCCCTTCATTGTTTTGCTGGGAGCATCATGACTTATAGTTATGCCACTGCTAGAGACAATGATAAAATGGTAGCAGCAGTGGCATAGCTAAGAAGCTGTGGGCCCCAGTGCAAGTTTAGCAATGGGGCCCCCAAGCATACTATACATAACAATTAATACAACACATCAAAACCAATCAAGGACAACCACAGTGTCAGAGGTGGAAGAAGGGGATAGGAAACTGTATGTTAATGATTACTACTACTATTCAAATCAACTATAGAAGTGAATATTATGAGCACAGGACTAATAAAAAGCTAATACTGTGGTTGAGGGTGGGCTCTAGCCCAAGGGCCCCAATGCGGTCGATACCTCTGCACCCCCTATTTCTACACCACTGGGTAGCAGGAGATACAGAAAGTCTTTCGAGCGCTGTATAGGATCATGCAGACCGGTGTGAAGCTCTCGAGAAGCCTGGGTTATCCTATATAATAATCAGCAAGTGCCTCTGTGTCCCCTGTCCCTGTGTCCATGCATTTGCCCTACTGCGCATGTGTAGCACGGACAGCCATTGCAACAGGAGGAGGACGGGGCCAGGGGGCTGGGTGTGTGTGTGTGCGGGCGGACGTGTGTGCCCACATGCACGCTGACATGCGGTGGTGGCGGCGGTTACAGGGGCGGGAGGGAAGGGGGGTTGTGAGGAAGACCCAGAGCCTGTTATATTAACGGGCAAAGGTCTACTAGTAAGAATATAAAAAGATGAACATGATGAAGAGTAGGAGACAGTCATATGCAAGGTGAAGATTGTGGCTAAAATGTACATGTAAAAGTATTGGCAATGTTCTCAAACTAAGCATCAACTGTATGTATTTGTACTTGCGTCAATTGGTTGTCCTATTTGTACAGTGTGTTGAACTGCTCATGTATCTATGCTCCCCATTTTTGTATGTTTTTGTACTATGTACAGCGCTACAGAAGATGTTGGCACTATATAAATAAATAACAGAGGGGCAGGAGCAAAGGTGAATTTAGTAGAGTTTAGAGAGGCGCCAGTCTGTTTTTTTAGGTAGGAAACAGATTTAGACATTACAGTAGACAAGATGGAATACAATGTTGGCATATAGTGCAGTTATTCCTAACAGTAAGGTAGGTGCACTGTACCCTGGCAATGTGCATTCTACCTACTGTAGCTAATGCAGATTGTGCTAATTACCCAACATGTACAACCTTACACCAATACAATTGCTGTGTGCTTCTTGTACATGGAGTTTTTAACTTTCTTTTCTGAATACACCCCAGTTTATGGTATAACTGCCTGGCCAGATGCTACTTTAGTCCACTTATGGGTAAAGTGATGGGGAGATGAAGTCAAACTGACCTCTCCAAACAAGCATGTTTGTACACATAATTACATGATAAGGTTATAATACACATACCTCCCAACTTTTTGAGATGAGAAAGAGGGGCACTTAGGCCACACCCCTGATCACGCTCTCGTCACACCCCTAGTCACACATACGATAAAGATTTCAGAAGAAAAATATGTTGTTTTATAATTCAAACCACACTGGTCCTTTCTATCCTGGCTCATTTTCCTTCTTATTAACATTTTAAAATGAGTAATATATCAATTTAAAGGATAGGAATAAAGTTTAGAGTCAATCAAACACATTTTTAGTAGATACATATATATATTTACATAGAAAGAGGGACAAAGTCCTGAAAGAGGGACAAATGAGGAGGAAAGAGGGACAGGGCTCCTAAAGTGGGACTGTCCCTCCAAAAGAGGGACAGTTGGGAGCTATGTAAAACAGTCTGTCTCTCCTTTCAGAAGCACTGTCCGCTCGAGCGGAAGATAAGAGAATCAAGCAGAGAATCGAATGGTTAATAAATCACGCGGAGAATCGACCACATACCGTTACATATCGTGGATTTCCAGCATAAAGAGTAGTGAAGGTCAAACACCAGAACTTAGAATCCTTGAAGGAAACACAAAAGGGAAAACTGAGAGCCCGCTATGGTGTAGTATGTTTTGGTAAAGTAAAGTAGCTAGCGGTAGGATCTAATAATAGATCACAAATCTGGATTACCGCAAAGATAACTACTGCATAGGCATGTGGGGAGAACAAACCTCAGCCCAGTGCTAAGGGAGGACCTGCTTCTTCTGATCTCACTTCTTCAGGTGGTAAGGGAGTAACTGTGTTCCCTTACTGCCTGAAGAAGTGGCTCTACCCACGTAATGCATTGCAAAGCAGATTGTACTACAGTGAAGATTGTGTTGCTTTTCTCAAATTAGTCAATTCTTGTCCTCTGTTGGGAAGTAAGTCCACCATTATCTCTCATTTTAAACTGTGTTTAGTGTACTTTATCCTGTCGGCGCCTCTGCTTTTATCCAATTTCTTAAATTCCATAACTTACAACGTCTGAGTGTCAGTTTTCAAAAAATAATTGCAGGATCCAATAAAAACAAATCCTTTTATAATAAGCTAATTGATTCCAGAAGAACCATACTTGAAGCCCAGAAGGGTCCTTTTTATGTAAAGTTAAATAAGCTGGCTAGACATAGGAGGCCTGTTAGATGTGCAGGCAGGCACCATCCAACTAGCCTCAGGGTTCCTGAAGACCGTTCCGTATCTTCATATATTTAAGAATTTGGATTGTCATAAGAGAAGAAAGACAGCTCTGGTGCCTCCTTATCAGCAGAGCAGAGGCAGAGATAAGACAGTTTTCACAATTGTCTGATCAGTAGTTCATTTAAGGATAAGGGTTGTCTGAAACTCGGTACATTCACTTTTGGTTTGTATTTTTTGCACTTATATTGGAAGAAGGATATTGGGCACAGTATATTTGCACTCTGATTTAAAGACTTTGTTATGGCTTTGCTTGTTGTAGCAGTGGTGTTTAGATGTTGGTATAGATAGCACAGCAAAGAGTAATCATACTGTCTGCCCACACATTTCCACATGCTCACCACCACAAACTAGGAGTAACAATAGTCTTAACACTGATGCTGGCCACATGCAGTATATAAGGATGGATGTGATTGTCGGATGAAGCAATAGCTTAGATGAAACAACTGCCTCTATGCAAGATTGAATATAACATTCATAATGGTGATATAAGACTCCCAAGCAAACATCAGTTTCCTTTCAGACCCTATCTCCGCCATGCTATTCACCTATAGCCAAGCCCCTGCTTGAAAACATTGGAGTCTGGAAGCATCTACCAGACTTTGGTTGCCTCCAGGACTTGCAAAATATGTGGTTTGAGGCAGAGAAACCAACAAAGTACCAGGAAGACCAACAGTATCAGAATCGAGGAACTGAGCCGAGGGTTGATACTAGGGATCAGATGACTGACAGTTCAGGGATCAGACAATTCGGGTCAAAGGTAAAGGCAAAGGTCGTACACAGAAGTTCCAACAATCAAACAGATAATACAAAGGAGCAGGCAAAGATGTAGTCAGATAAGGCGGGGTCAAGACAGGCAGCCATCCCAACAATCCAAACAAAAGGTCGTAATCATAAAGGACATCCAGAACACACCCAGCAGTAGAACTAGCAACTATCTGCTATCATAGGTGAGAATGCACTGACAGAGACATACTTTCAAGGGACAGAAATCAATCACACAAGAGCAGCCAACAACAACAGAGTGCCCCATTGGCCACTGCAAAATGCTAATTAACCTCTGTGATGCTAATGCTAACACCTGAGGGAAAAGGATGTGTGCATGGCTGCGTGTGCCCATTCCAGAAGACTTTCGGTCCACGTACATAGGGGGGTGGTGGGGTGCTGACAGTGCTTGAGACAGAGCCCGGTCACACTGCACAGAGCCAGAGGCTGCAGATTCCAGCCGGCTTGTGGAAGTGCCAGCTGAATTGCTGGACCAGAAAGGTAAGTTCCTTACAGATAAATTATGCTTATTTTTTTATCAAATCCAACCAAGTGTAATGGTTGGATGTAGCAACTCAGATGTCTGATTATATGGTGATCTGCAGAATCACCAATAATGCAGACGCTATACCTGATTATGTGGTGATCTGCAGAATCACCAATAATACTGGTATAGCTACAAGGATGCTAAGTGTAGTGCTTGGTGCAACCGTAACTCAATAGTTTAGCTGAACCTTACCAGAGGAGCTGGTAGGTACTATTAGTACTGGAGACTTTATAGTTTGGATAGACCTTTCCAGAGGGGCTGGGAAGGCACCCACAGAAACAGTACAACAACAACAAGGAATCAGGAGAACCCTCTCCAGAAGAGCTGGACAACACTAGCAATAAAGATAACTGGATAGTTTGGCGAAGCCTTACCAGAGGAGCTGGTAAGGCACTATCAGTTAAGTGACAATCTAAGGAGAGCAGACCTTTCCAGAGGGGCTGGAAAGGTAATAGCACACCTCACCAGAGGCGAGGGCCCACTGGTGAGTAGAATGGTCAGACAGGCTAAAGTCGGCAACAGAGAGACAGTATCAGTACCGAAATCGGAAGGCAGAAGAGTAATCAGTAATCAGGCAAGGAGTACAGTAACTTTAGGCAGATAGGCAGAAGTACAGAATCAGTAAGCTAAAGCAAAGTCAGAGTATAGCCAGAGTCAAACACAGGTAATCAATAATGTACAATAATCCTAGTCTTGGTGTGAAGTCCTTGGTTTCAACACCTGGATCTAGTCTAAGGTCTGAGCGCTAACACGTAAGTATTCACTACAGCAGACACCGACTGAATGGCAAACGAAGGCTTAAAGCGGAATATAACCCTGCATTTCAACTTTGCTCTAAAATATTATTTACAGCATATTATATGCAAAAAGCATTTTTTTTTTACTAGACCAGCATTGGAAGAGTTAAACACAGAGGTTTAAAGGTCCTGGAGAGATATGCAGAAGTTCAGATAGATACATTCTATTTAGTTACATGTATCTATTGATAAACAGTTACACACTCTTTGGCTGTCGTCCAAGCTCCTTTTCAGTGAGAGAGATGAGTCACATTCAACACTTAGATACATTATGTAAACAAAATGTATCTATTTAAGCTTTTGGATGCGTCTGCAGAAATCTAAAGGAACTTTAAAGCCCTGTGTAACCCTTCCAATGCTGGTCTAGTAAAAAAAAAAAATGCTGGTTGCATATAATATACTGTAAATAATGTTTTAGAGCAAAGTTGAAATGCAGGGTTATATTCCGCTTTAATCGGAAGAGGGAGACTCTCAGCCACTCCCACCTCGGATTTCCGCCAATCCGAGCGGCGAGAGTCATCCATGACGTCAGCCGACCGGCAGGTCAGCTGACGCGCCTTCTGTTAGCATAAAGGTCCTGTCTCCGCGCATGCCCGCGAGAGACAGACCCCCTGTGAGCCGCAGACAAGACCGTTCCCGGCGTACTAGATGCCGACGGAACGGAGAACACTTGAGAGCCAGGGAGGGAGGCGGCTGCAGACACCCTCTACGTGTCAGCAGCCGCAGATTCACAAGTTGTTACACCAAGATTACTTTAAAGCAGAGCCTTACTGTATCCACTGTAGTGCTGGAAGTAATTATGAGAAATTGTTTAGGCCCCGGTCACACTTTGAGGTGTGTTCACTAATTTACGGTAACGTTGCCATGTGCATATTACCAAAATTAAGGTAGCACACGATGCGCAAATAGTGTGACCTGCGTTAGCTAGGTAACACATGCGTTACAGCTAGTTGCACAATGCGCGCTACCTTACTGTTGGGAATACCGGTAAAATTGCTGTGCACAGGAAGTAGGGAACTTTGCCATACTTTGCAGAATATACATTTTTGAGGCTTTGCATCACACGTGCAAGAAAATATTTTAGCATCATCAAAATTAATGACATAAGGTGCTGAAATCAGGATGCTGAATTTGCAGCATTAAACACTAACGATTTCTCCTCAGCTATAAGAGATAGGTCTCCTAATGACCACAATGGCTGTGTTGGGATATCTTATCTCATGACTTAGAATATATTTACGTTGGAAATTTCCCTTGGTGTTGAAATCTCTGCATGCATTACAATTCATACTTGTCTTTTGTGACCCGTAGACAAAATAATTAAAATAACTATCCATCATCACTGGCGTAAAACTTTGGAGAGTCCAGTTATTGCCTCTGAAAGCCATATTTAAACATCTGATTTATTGCAGAACTATTGCTTAGTCTTTAGCTATACAATTAATACAATTAGCCATACAGTTAAAGTTACCACCCACATGATATTTCACTGGCAGAGCTGGTAAACTGATGTCCACCAGGACAAGCAGGCTCGGATTTACATCACAGGAGCCTATAAGCACAGATGTCCTGGCACCCTAGATTTCGGCCTCCAGGACCCTACAAACCCCCACCCAACCTCACCGCAAGTGTGCTGGCTGGCCCAGCTGTCACATCTCCCATACTTCCCTTGACCATCATAGGTAGCTACAGGTGTCCCTTAGTATTAGGTAGCTAGTGGTACCCTCGGTATTAAGTTCCTAGATGTGTCTCCTGACTGAAGGGAGATCTGGTCAGTGAAATGCTGAGAGCAGGGTGAATAGTAACCTCTCATTTACGCTCTGCTCGGGACTCTGCATAGGGAAGGATGAATGGAGGCACTCGGGGAAGGGAAGTGAGCTGCCTTTCCATCATCAGCCGCCTGTAGGCACGTGCCTACAGTGTCTTATGGTAAATCCGGATCTGAGAACCAGATCAAGTTTTAGATACAGCTCAATTTCCGCCTCTCTGATAACAGTCATAGAATGTCTCCACTGATTATGGATGTATTGGAAATCTGTGCAGAAGAGTGAGCCGACTGTTTGAGGCCATTACAGTGTCCATCTCTGCCACGTTCTAACATCGATCTCTGCGAGATTCAATTGTTTTGATCAAATCAGTAGGATTTTAATGCCATAAATTGAGTAATGTATGGACACCTTTATAATGCCACCATCCCTCAGTATCTGTAAGAAAAATTTAGCTATGAAAACAGTTTCACAAAACTGTACCCTTGGTGTGGCTAAGAAACCTGGTGTATATACAGGGGCATAACTACAAACCATGGGACTCCCTCCCAGAAAAAACCTTGATGGGGCCTCCCTTCAACATTTCCACCCATTTCCCCTTCTAGTCTTGGTGGCCTGGAAATTTGGGTGCCCATCGGCCAGGGCTCAATTGAGAAGTGTGGTCATCATTATCTTCATACCCATAACAAATACGACCTCAACAAGACCTGCTGTAGAGGATAGACCCCTGTATCAGAGGGAAAGAAGGAAAGTAGGTAGGGCTCCCCACAGCTCTGGGCTCCTCTGCGATTGTCGGGACTGCTCCCCCTATAGTTACGCCCCCGTATATATATGCTTTAACTGAGGACATCCATGGTTTCAATCAGATGCAATCTCAGTGTTTCCTAAAATTCTGTACAACAGACAAGCTGAAAATGAAAGAAAGTTTGTTCACTTTCCTGTGCAGACTTAATTAAGGAAATAAGAATAGTTGAGGTTATGCACCCTTTAATAAGTATAAATTTCACAATATTAAGTTATCTATGATTCTTTTCCTGAACTTTGACTTCTACATGCTCTGTAAGGAAATGATTTATGCGAGGTGTAGACCACATCGGATGCATCTTCCAAGTATTCAAATTAAAAAATGGATACTTAATAGCAGTAATTAAGGTAAAAATGAACCCAGCAGAGGACATTTTATTATTTTTCTTCCAGCTCAATATTTTATCCACCCTGTGTACATTAATCAGCTTCCTTGCAATACAAACCTAATTGTGCGTCATGCAAGAAAACCAATGATATTGATCAGGTGTTGCGTCTGTCCCTTAAAGAGAAACTTTGCTCAGATAATTAGAAATAAAAATCACAGATTCTCATCTGTTTATGCCCTGCATTAACTGACACAGGCCAGATCCAAAGAACCTCAAAAAAGGGTCAAGCAATAACCACTAATTGTAGTATTTAGACACCACGGAAGCAGGGCCCGATATGTACTCTTTACCACCCAAAGACACTGTCACCAGCCGCCCCCCCCCCCCCCCTTCAGTATAGGTAATGAGATGACCCCTCCCTCCTTGCCTCCAGTATAGGTAGCCTGAGTGATAACCCCCTTCACTCTAGTATTGGTAGCCTGATGACTCACTTAATCCCTCCTTTTTCCACACCCCCCCTTTCAGTATAGGTAGCCAGCTCACCTTCACACCACAGCAGCCATCTGTGTCACTCATTTCTCATCTCATCTCTAGTGCAGAAGCTTCCCCTTCCTTTCTGTCTCCAATGCTGCTCAAGTCCATAGCTGCCGGGCCAGGGGCATACCTAGAAATCCCCGGGCCCCCCTGCAAAAACAAAATCTGCCCCCCACCTCCCTAGGGCCCACTCAGAAACTTTTTAGGGGCAGGAGGAGTCGCAGCATAAGAGGAGATCGTGGCCGCAGATCGGTGGGGAGGGGGGACATTCCCCCCCCTCCCTCACCTCGGGCTCTCCTCTCAGCGCTTTCCCTCCTGCAATCATTGGTGGCAGCGGTGGCAGGCAGGCTGAGCACATACCTCCTTCTCGCCAGAGGTCTTCCGATCACTAAGTGCTTCATGTAACTTCCTGTGTAAACAGGAAGTAGCATGAAGCTCTTAGAGATCGGAAGACCTCCGGCGAGAAGGAGGTAATGTGTTCAGCCTGCCGCCGCCACTGCCACCAATGATTGCAGGAGGGAAAGCGCTGAGAGGAGAGCCCGAGGTGAGGGAGGGCGGGGAATGTCCCCCCTCCCCACCGATCTGCGGCCACGCTCTCCTCTTATGCTGCGACCCCTCCTGCCCCACAAAAGTCCCTGAGCGGGCCCTAGGGGGGCCCCGGCTCCCCCCGCAGCGGCAGGGGTCACATCCCCTATTGTTACGCCAGTGCCACCTGCCAAAATTCATATGTGCACAGAGAGCAAAGTGGCTGCTGCACAGGCAGCTAGCAGCAGAGTACCGCGGTCAGGCGCTCGCCTGAACTCCATGCATTGCAGCAATTTCAAACTTGCAAATGCTGCACCAGTTCAGCCTGCTGCTTTGGTGCCCTGACTCCTGTGGTGCCCTAGGCCATGGCCTAGGTGGCCTTGGCTTAAATCCGGCCCTGCACGGTAGAGGAGTGCCACTAGAGGTGTTAAGGCTGGAGTACGTTTTGCCTCATGAGTTAAGTGCTGGGTGGTGGCGCTAGTAAAAAAATATTAGTAATTTACATTACAAATACTTTACCATGCACTAAGGCTCGGTTCACATTAGGCTGTTTTCAGCCTACGTTCCGCTCCGATTAGCGGAACGCAGCAGCCGCAGCAATGCCTACCCTATTGGAAATTTCACATTGCTCCGTTCTGCTCCGTTCCCTGAGTACTGCTCATCGGAGCGGACGTTCCCGACATGTCAGGACCTTGTGTTCCCGCTCCGCTAAAGGAGCGGAACACAAGCATACGGGCGGATGCGTCCCAATGTGAACCCGGCCTTACACAACACCCATTCTTACTTGCACTCTCCTCTCCTAGTGCTTTAAACTAACCCCCTACCTAATGCTTAACACTAACCTCTCCCTTCCCTCATGGGCCTAATAGTGATGGACGAACTTTCCAAAAATCAGTTCGCGAATGGTCCGCTAACAATTCCACAACCATTCCTAAACCGGTGAACCACCATAGAGTTTAATGGGCAGGTGAATTTGAACACCTATAGGGACTGTTTCTGGTTGCAAAACTGAGGTAAAAGTTGTTTAAAGGGTCATAACACCTGGGCAGTGGCATGCCGGAGGGGGATCCATGGCAAAAGTTCCACCAAAAATTAGGTAGTGTTTTAATCACTAAAGGGCAGAAATCACAGTACATGCCTACATTTGTGGAATAAAGTCCTTTAACTTTCTGCCGCCCGCGTCACGCCAGTGGGCGTGGCCGCGGCGGCAGCCCCAGGACCGCCTAACGCCAATTGGCGTAAAGTCCTGGGGCTCTGTTTTGCATGAGATCACGCGCATCTCATGCTCGGAGGGTGGAGCTCCGCCCCGCCTTCAGTCTCCGAGCGGCTATTGCCGCTCGGGAGACTGTTAGATGGCGATCACGCCGTCTATTTACTAGGTGCAGCGCTGCGATTAGCAGCAGCGCTGCACTGGGGACAGCCGTGTGACACGGCTGTCCCCATGGGGGACAAGAGAGTGATCGGCTCTCATAGGCAGAAGCCTATGACAGCCGATCGCCATAATTGGCTGGCTGTGGGGAGGGAGGGAGGGAAAAAATTTTAAGAAACAGGGGTTTTTAAAGAAAAACAAACAAACAATATTTATTTAAAAAAAATAAACATGGGGGGAGCGATCAGACCCCACCAACAGAGAGCTCTGTTGGTGGGGAGAAAAGGAGGGGGGGGAATCACTTCTGTGCTGAGTTGTGCGGCCCTGCAGCTTGGCCTTAAAGCTGCAGTGGCCAATTTTGCTAAAAATGGCCTGGTTACTAGGGGGGTTTAGCCCTGCAGTCCTCAAGTGGTTAAAACATCCGGTGTGTACACGTAGATCAGGCAATGTTAGAGTTATGTCCAGTTCACACTGACAGACAAAACGTCGCGTTTACTGCATGCAAACAACTGCAAAGAACGCAAGAAAACCGCAAGAAAAAAAATAGCCCTCACAAAGGTTATCTAGTCGGTGAACTACTGTAGCAGCACTGCACAATTGTCTCCAACAGATACATACATAATCGCTAGTCTAGTTTAGGGGACCCAGCAGGAAACCTCCTTGTGAACAGTTCACCAATCACAGCACCCTCTACAGCACAAAGCATTGTGATTGGCCAAATAGTGTGGGGGTAGTTTACTACAACCTATCTATAAGCTGGCAGCTTAAAAAAGTGTTGGCCACCTAATCTTGTTAGAAGAATTTCCCTATGAGGTTTCCTGGCTGCTTGGTCCCCTAAATTAGACTAGCGATATACAGTATATACTGTGTATATATATATATATATATATATATATATATATATATATATATATATATATATATATATATATATATATATATATATCAGCCTGTTGCATTTTTTCAGACACTGTGTGCACTTTCTCAGTATTTTTACATTAGCAGCTGTGGAAAAATGCTAAACTTTTTCTGAATATAAACAAGCATGGTGTCTGAACAATGCATGCAAAAAATATGAGTGCTTTTTCTGTGTGTACAAGTGTGAGCCTTGCCTGAAGGGGAGTTCAAATTTCATTTAACAATATATCTATATATTCCGCACCGCAGTGTGAGCCATTTTTCAATTAGCGTTATCAACAATTACTTTTTCATTGTAATGTGCATCAGCAATTCTAAAATGGAGAGAAGTCAACATCACGCTTCTCTGCAAACATAGCAACAGCATTCATTCTGACAGGAGAACAGCTTTCTCTCTTTGGTTCTGTCACAGAATGCTTCTGATCTGTAACTATACCCACATTTCCAGTTGAAGTTTCTCTTACTCAAATCGTGTACATTTATTGCTATCTGACTTTCCCAAAAGGAACAGCCGGCACCATCCAGTATGCTCTTTTAGTTTTATTGACAGACTGTCATAAAATAGCAACGTTTCGGAGCGATGTCGTGCTCCTTTATCAAGCCCTGACAGTCTCAAATTACATCACATAACAAGTTTCTTAAATAGTACATCATTATTTCAAACTATCCAATCAGAGGTCTCATGAATCTAAGCGACCAATCCCCATCCGCTGTATCAGGAGCGGACCTTATGGGGAACCTCATCTATATTTAGCTGTCCAATGGTAATCAAGATACTCACCACCATTGTGACACCAAACGTCCATGCGCCAGATTGAACCAGCCTCTTCCGACGTCAGTAAAGATGAACACACCCATCTGGTTCACGGACCTGATGGGGAACTACGCGAACGGGGGCGGAGATGCAACTTCACAGCGTTGCCAGGGAGACGGAGTGGAGGCGTACGCGGAAGTACGTACGCCTACTAAACGGCAGGACAACGTCACTGCCTACGCCAGCCGATCACGTGGGCCCAGCCCACCAATCAATCGGCTGGCCTTCCGTCTCCCTTCATGGAATCTGCGGCCAAAGTCGCGTTACCATAGAGATGTAAACGCTAAAGGCTGAAGGTGCATGGAACATGGTGGCACAATGTGAGATACTAAGAGACCAACCTAGGCGCATGGACGTTTGGTGTCACAATGGTGGTGAGTATCTTGATTACCATTGGACAGCTAAATATAGATGAGGTTCCCCATAAGGTCCGCTCGTGATACAGCGGATGGGGATTGGTCGCTTAGATTCATGAGACCTCTGATTGGATAGTTTGAAATAATGATGTACTATTTAAGAAACTTGTTATGTGATGTAATTTGAGACGGTCAGAGCTTGATAAAGGAGCACGACATCGCTCCGAAACGTTGCTATTTTATGACAGTCTGTCAATAAAACTAAAAGAGCATACTGGGTGGTGCCGGCTGTTCCTTTTGTTCTATTCCTATACTCAGGTGGTGACTGAGTTTGCCTGGGCACATCCGCTTGATCAATAGATGGGGTTGTGCTTGTCTGCACTACTGCTATCTGACTTTCCCAAGCATAAAAGTTTTAAAGTGGTACACAAACTGTACATCAGTTGCTCCCAGCTATACTCATCAAAAGTGTTATCTTATGAGCATCAAGTGGCCTTAAAGTAATTTGGTTGTGTGTTTCTCCAATGAGAAATCCTAGTGACATTTTTAAGTTTTGCATATGTAGACTGGAATAGTATTGTACAGATAATGCAACCTGGTGAAGTGAGTGTGGTGCCCCAAGAAAAATGTGTTGGTCCATGCAATAAACTTGTTTTCAACTTACCTGGCTGTACCATAATAGTCTATCCACTGCTAAGACCTACAGAGAAGACGGCCAACCACAGAACAGACCCCTCTACAATGAGCGATCACACAGATCTCACACAGAACTAATACTGCTGCATTGCTACATGCGAGTCAAAGTATAATTCATGGACCTTGTTCAACAACTGTGGATCTGCTGCCTGCATCACATTTGCAAGCAGATGCAGTAGCTGCAATTTATTACAATATGTTCAAATATCAGGTAAGAAACTATCTGCACAAAGTTTGTATATTCTTTCCATGTTTGCATCGGTTTATTTTGGATATTTCGGATTCCTCCTAAATTTCCAAAACAAAACAAGTTTATTGATCCCTCCAAAAAGGACTCAGGCTCCTTTTACACTTGATCCTCTGCATTGGGCATGCATTTGCATTAGTGCGCGTTAGTGCACATTTTTCCCCAAATGTAATAGAAAACCTATTTGTTACAATTCCCACATGTTGGCATACGCAAAAAAGGGTACAGTACACTAACGCAAATGCATGCTCAAAGCAGTGGATCAAGTGTAAAAGGAGCCTCAGGCTATGGCAGGGACATCAACATATGACTATGTATTATGACTATATAAAGTGCTGCAGACTGACTATGTAGCCAGTAAAGTTTTGAAGACAAACAATGACTATGGGCCTGATTCACAAAGCGGTGCTAACAGTTAGCACGCTGGTGAAAAGCCCTTTATCATGCCTAAACTCAGTTTATGCATGATAAGTTTAGGTGTGATAAGTTTAGGTGTGATAAGTTTAGGTGTGATAAGTTTAGGCATGATAAGTTTAGGTGTGATAAGTTTAAGCACCAACTGGGTTAGCACCGCAGTGCACAGGTGATCAAAAGTTTTGCGCTAGCAAAGTCTGGTGCACTTCGCATAGAGTTTAATGACGCTGCTTTGCGTGCGGGACTTTGCGTGCGATCTAAACTTATCTAAACTTAGCATGCCTAAACTTATCATGCCTAAACTTAGCACGCCTAAACTGGCTTTTCATCAGCATGGTGCAATGGTTATCACGCCTAAAGTCTTTTAGGCGTGCTAACTGGGTTAGCACCGCTTTGTGAATCAGGCCCTATGTATCCAGTAAAGTGCTGTAGACAAACTATGACTGTGTATCCAGTTATGTGCTGTACACAAACTATGACTGTGTATCTAGTTATTTGCCAAAGACAAACTATGACAATGCATTCCTGTAAAGTGCTGCAGATAAACTATGACATGTATCCAGTAAAGTGCTGAAGACAAATTATGACTACCACTATGTATCCTGTAAGGAGCTTCAGACAAACTATGGGCTCGATTCACAAAGCGGTGCTAACCCAGTTAGCATGCCTAAAAGACTTTAGGCATGATAACCATTGCACCATGCTGGTGAAAAGCCAGTTTAGGCGTGATAAGTTTAGGTGTGATAAGTTTAGGTGTGATAAGTTTAGGCATGCTAAGTTTAGATAAGTTTAGATCGCTTGCAAAGTCCCGCACGCAAAGCAGCGCCATTAAACTTTATACAAAGTGCACCAGTCTTTGCTAGAGTAAAACTTTTGATCAGCTGTGCACTGCGGTGCTAACGCAGTTGGCGCTTAAACTTAGCATGCCTAAACTTATCACACCTAAACTTATCATGCCTAAACTTATCACACCTAAACTTATCACACCTAAACTTATCATGCCTAAACTGAGTTTAGGCATGATAAAGGGCTTTTCACCAGCGTGCTAACTGTTAGCACCGCTTTGTGAATCAGGCCCAATGACTCTGTATCCTGTAAATATTTTTGGTGAAATATAAATACACAATAATAATAGTACTTTGCCAATTGAGGCTTACACCAATGTGATATTCCTTTTAGTTACTGTATATACAGTATACAATATAAGACTTATTTTTAACATGAGACAATCTTCTCTGCCAAATATGATAATCTGTACCTGTCACTGTGTTCTTGGAACAGGGCAGTATCCTGCAAATTATTAATACAAGGGGTAAAGGGTACGTGCTGGATAGCAGATGCTGTGAGGTTCTGAATGGGACACGTTTAGATTAATAACATGCAGTTCCTGTAAGTGAAAAATATATGGCTGAGCAGTTAGGAATCCTGTTGTAAAAGGTCTGTGGGTGGATTTATACACTTGAATGACAGTCACTACCTTCCCTTGCCAGCTAAATTTAAAGTGAACCTCGGGACTAAAAATCTACTCAGCAGTACTGAAAAGGCCTGGTGTTTCTTTAACAGTTTAACAGCATCAGAACTTTGCTTTTCTTACCAAAGCATAATTTTTACCTGCATTTTTAACTAAGCTCCACCCTGATGCTGTGCAGAGCATGATGGGATTTCCTATGTTGTTGTTCACGTTGCCTAGCAACTGGCAGAGGTGCTCAGGACACAGGACAGTTGGAACTGTGTCTCATGCTTCATGTCACCTCCTTTAAACCAAAAAGATGGCTGCCATCATGAAATCAAACATTTGCCTGTTCTTTTAAAACGATGTGGGTAAGAGATTATATTACCTATCTATTTTAATTAACATAACTAATGTAACTTAATGACAGTATGTTTGTTTAGGCTGGAGTTCCTCTTTAAAGAGACCTGTAGTGAGGGCAGAAGTTTATCTAGAGGGGTGCAGATATGGCTCATGCCATGTGCGCCACACCAACATGGGTATCATGCATGTTCCTGTGCTGCCTCCTAAGCTCCTGTGCTACCTAAAGCACGTGTAAGGTGGCCGCAATGCATTGCTGGGAGACCCAGAGTGCGGTTCCTCCTTCGGACTAGGCGGAAATTGCCAAGCCGGTTCGTATCCGCTCTTCTGCACAGGCGCAAAAGGACTCGCGCCTGCGCAGTATAGCGGATCGATCGGGTTCGGCTATTTCCGCCTTACCTGAATGAAAATTCAGCATTGTGGTGAGGTAAAGTTACTTCACCACACTTCGGGGGACCTGGGCACTTAACGGATGGACACTGGAGGATGGGGAAGCCTCGTTAAAATCCAGAGGCTTCCTCCTTCCGAGGTAAGTATCCCCCAGAGGGGTATTTTTTTTTTTTATTACAGAATTTCTTTAAGCACCCCATGGTTTCATTTCATATTTAAACATTTTCAATGTAGGGTGAATGTTTTACTGTCTCTCAGTGTCAGCCTATTAAGTGTCCCAGTGTTAGATAAAGTTCAATAGTTTATGTATTTTATCTCTCCCTGCCCTCAGAAATTGTATTCTGCCAGGAATACTTTTATGGCTGTACTTGCTTATCAGTGATGTTTACTATATTCCCGACAAGGTGCTGACAACACAGAAGCGGTCACTTTCATGCCTAGAAATTAACTCTTTCAGGCAACAAAATGAAACAAGCAAAACAGCCTGTTTATAAATATGTTTTGTACTGTACATACACATGTTTATCTCATCATGTCACATATCATTTCAGGTACACTTTAAAAATGGAGGGGCGCCTCCTCCAGGGATGACAATGCATATGTTTCATAAGGAAATTTAATTCAACACAAAACACTATGCGTTTCGCAGGTCTATGCCTGCTTCATCAGTGCAAATAGCAGTGTCTGATAAAGTGCAATGGTCAGTAATGCTTCTCACTGTGAATCTAGTTTTATGTTGGAGGCAGTATGATTTTCACCCATGGGGGCCGGGCCCGGGTCTAGTGACTTGTTACACCCCGGGATTGATACTTCCTATTGGTTACTAGAATAGTGATATCAGTCTCTTAGATAGTGTTCCTTAAACTAGTTCTGAAGGACAACTAAAAGGTCAACTCAGCACTCTGAGTCAGTGCAGCAAATTCACTATGTTTTTTTTTTTTGCAGAGGGTAACATTTGCTTGTTAAATGCATCTTGCTTATGTCATAAAGACACAGCCCAAGTGTTCTGCTGTTCATCTGAGGCACTCAAACATACACTTCAATGCAATGTAATTATTCTTTACATTCTCACTGAGGAAGCTGCCCCACTGTGAAATGCTGCTTTATTTAAATTGATGATCATGGAAAATAAATAGTTTCCCCCCAGTATACACTAGTCAAGAGCAATCATACGCTGGACATAATCCTACAGAGGTTTAATCCATGCTGAAGAAATGAAATGAGACAGCCAATAGCACAAAGACGCGGCGCTCAGAACCAAATTATAGGCAATTAAGAAACCTATGAAAAAAAAAGTACAAACAAAAAACAAAACAGTGGCCGTCAATAAGCATTGCTCTTCTGGAAAAGAACATGAGAAAATAATGCAAAGTAGATTCAAATACGCTTATAAAAATGTACAGGAAATTGTTTAAAGCTGAGAACTAGACAAATATATAAAAGGGATTATGCAATCCAGTTTTTTTTTATTCAGTGATTACGTTCAGTTCAATTACAGCCAATAGTGAAGCCCATTTATGTCTTTGCTGTATATTGGGTTTGTGTAATCCCCTGCATAGCAACATTCAGGCTGGCAGGGGAAGGGCTGTACTGTGAGCCAATCCTTTTTTTAATTTCATTGAGTAAAGCTCCTCTGTGCACTGATACTAAATATCGCCTAGCCAGAACGTTGGGGGAGGGGCTTAGCTTAGGTTATGCTGCTCAACAACAGTGCTGCTCAAATGTATGGTAGTTCCTGTTCATCAGAATGAAAGGACCGGCTGGACAGAATTATAAATATGGCATTTAGAATTGTAGTTAACTTTGATAGTTGTCCTTTAACCCTCCTGGCGGTCTAATTAATTTTGCCAGGAGGGAGCACAGCAGTTTTTTTTTTTTTAAATCATGTAGCGAGCCCTGGGCCGCTGCTCAGCAGCATCCCCCCGCCCGCTTCGATCGCCTTTGGCGATCTCCGATCAGGAAATCCCGTTCAAAGAACGGGATTTCCTGAAGGGCTTCCCCCGTCGCCATGGCGACGGGGCGGGATGACGTCACCGACGTTGTGACGTCATTGGGAGTCCCGATCCACCCCTCAGCGCTGCCTGGCACTAATTGGCCAGGCAGCGCACGGGGTCTGAGGGGGGGGGGCGCGGCGCGACGGATAGCGGCGATCGAGCGCGGCGCGCCGGCGATCGGTGTGCTGACGCAGCTAGCAAAGTGCTAGCTGCGTGCAGCAAGAAAAAAGAGGAAGTAAATCGGCCCAGCAGGGCCTTAGAAAACCTCCTGCGTGGCTTACCCCGAACTACGTTCGGGGTTACCGCCAGGAAGGTTAAGGATCCGGTACAATGGAACCTTAACGACACCCGACCAGGGTTAATTATTTAGGTTATATGTGTGCTTTCACATATAGATGTGAAAAGGTTGCACAGTCAAATAATTGGGAGTGAGGCCATATGAGCCACGTCTGCCAAGAAGTGAAACGTGTACATCCCCCTGCCCCTCCTTGATATGTCAGCAAGAGATTTGGCGCTATTCATGTGACCCTGTCGGCGCACTCTGCCGAAGGGTGAGAGGATTGACGATTTGTGTGTTGCAGTGCGATGCAACAAAGGGCAGGGCTTCGTACCACAAACGTACCGGCCAGGTGTAAAACCGGCCTTAAGCAACCAGAAAGCACATTTATCCGGCATCAGCCAAGCCACGTCAGTGCCAGATAACCGAGACTCTACTGTGTATTTGTAATTAAGTCTAAGGGCATTCAAGCATCTTCTTTTTTTGTAATCATTACGCTATATGAATATGAGATACCCCCCAGACTTCCATTTATCCCTGGTGCCAACCCACAACCTCTTAAAGTGAATGGGAACCGCATTTAAAAAAAAATTAAGGAAATACTTACCTAAGCAGAGGGAAGGCTCTGGGTTGTATAGAGCATTCCGTCTCCTCTCTCGGTGCTCTCTATCCTGTGCTGGCTCCCCCCCGTTTCAATCCCCCGGCAAAAGGGTATTTGGAAGTCTTCGGGAGCCGTGTCCTCCCAAAGACGTGCGGCTCCATACTGCACAGGCGTGAGCGTGCAAGAGAGCGTGCTTGCGCAGGCGCAGTACAGGGCCGCCCTTCTTCAGGAGCACTCGGGCTCCCTGAAGACTTCTGAAGCCTCCTTCGGCCGGGTAAAGCAGCATTTGACTAATTTAGTCAAATACTGCTACCGGGCGAGGCAGCACTGGAGCGAGGGGACCAGGAGAGGAGCCGGAAGGCTCTATAGGACCCAGAGCCTACCCTCTCCTTGGGTAAGTATCTGTCTCATTTTTTTGAATTCGGTTCCCATTCACTTTAATTTGTATTACTGCTAATGTTTGTTTCAATGTTTGTTTTCATGTACTTGCATTTTTTTCTACTTTTTTTTTTTCTATTTTTTCCCTAAATCCTACTTTTGATTCACTGTAAATGTGAGCGCACACGCATAGGTGCTGTCAAAAATGCGAATGCAGCACACAGCCGGCACACATTCATAAACTAAGTGAGCGGCCTGCCTACTGAGATTTGGGGGCCAAGACCCACCATCCCTCTTACATACGACTGTGCCAAAGTGACCTACCAGTCCCATGCAAAACGATGAGAGGGCGAGAGTAGTACATATGTTTCCAGCATTAAGTAAATTAAAGGCACATGTACCTGGAGGCCAGCGCAATGCCTCACAGGGCTAAAGTAATATGTATATCTATCAAATACGCGGTTTGTAGTTAGCATGGGTTGACAGAGAAGGATTAGAGGAGCAGTTCGTGAAATCGGTATGCGGGGGTTAAGCCGCAACGACGCTAGCTATATGGCAGATACGAATTGCATACATTATATGGCCATTGCACTGCAGAACATCTAGATGTCATTTTTAAATCTATTGTTAACATAAAATCTGCTGGGTTTGCGACGGTGTAAATTTCTCCGGGATACGGACACACAGCAAATAGAAGAAATTCGATTAACGAGATTCTGGCACACGATGCAGAAGTAAGCAAGATTTTTTTTTACCTCTTTTCTGCAATGCAAAAGGACACGAGAATGCAGAATGTAATAAACAGATAAAACATCACAAAATGACGAAATTACCATTATTTTTTTTAGATTTTCATTTTGTTTCCTCGCCTTGCCTATGAATAATCTTCATTTTAGGTAGAGTTCTGGCGATAATGCATCAGGCAGATAAATGAAATTGTGTTTGAGAAGCCATGAAGAAAACGTCCCTTTATGTATGTATCAGACATTATAAGCGACAAGAGTGTCAAATGAAGCTAAAAAATGAGTCTCTTAAGGGGAGAGAGAGATTTTTAGGAGATATCCAGATTGAATATTTCAGTGCTGTGTGCTTGTGTTACCAGAGGGCAGATTCAGCCCTGCACTGTGCTCAGTAATATATAGCTTGGCTTTGGAATGTATAGCGGATTCATTAGAAGCAAGTGCAAATACAACACCCAAGGTGACAGTAGGAGTTCTCCGGGGTTAGTAATAGGCCGTGGATTACTGGGAGAGAGGAAAAAGCTCTTATGTAAGCCAGCGCAGTGCTATTATTCTTAATAATAGCCAGTATACAGCCAGGGCTGAATTTACATCATAGAAGCCTATAGAAACAAAACATATATTATTGTGAACCCTAGGCGGACCTTGGGACAAAAATCAGATACTTATCTTAGAAGAGGGAAGCTTCTGAGTCCTCCAGAGCAGAGTTCCCCAACCCTATCCTCAAGGCCCACCAACAGTACATGTTTTGCAGGAAACCACACACAATCACAAGGTGAGTATTTAGTGTTGCAGCAGAGCTGATTAACTATTTTGGATTGGATTTATACAAAACATGCACTGCTGGTGGGCCTTGAGGACAGGGTTGGGAAACACTGCTCCAGAGGATTCCTGAGTCCTCCTTGTCGTCCCTTACTATCCAGGCTGCGCTCCTCCACTGCACAGTAGCAGGGAGCCGCTTGTGCACAAGTGGCTCCGGCTTACTGTGCGGGTGCAATACGGCTGCACTTGTGCATGAAGAGGAGCCTGGATCTGAAATCTGGCAACTTGTGTTGGATTTCTTTCAGGGCTCCACGAGTGTCAATAATGGCAATGGAGGAGAGGCAGCATAGGAAACCAGAATCCGGGGGCATCCTTATTTTTAGGTAAGTGTCCTTTTTTTTAACCTGAGGTACATCTCAGATGCACTTTAAAGTGTACCTAGACGGGGGACTAAAATAATGTATACATATCTGGGGCTTCCTCCAGCCCCCGTCAGGCTGTTCACTCCCAGGCTGCCTGGATCCTCTGCTAGCCAAGCCATACCGGCAGGGGGGTTGCTAGGCTCCTAAGAGATTTGGGGCACTTTTGGGCACTCCAGACGGATAAAGGGTGTGGCCATGCACCAGAATGTGGGTGTGGTCATAGGTGGAGCCAAATTTACCTGAACTTAACAGCAGTCTTAATAGGCCTGCCCAGCAAAATGTTAGATGAAGCCCCCTCTCCATTAATACAAAAAAAAAAATGCAGCTCATCACATAAATAGGCAGTGTCAGTTAAACACAATTAGGTAGAGTTACCTGGCTTCTGTGCTGGCTGGTCTGGCTTTCTGCTGGGCAGGCTGTCCTGTTGCTCAGTTGTCCCCCATAGCATTCCCTGACCTTCTAGTGGACCCCCTCCCATGCTCCCACGAGCCTTTGATTGAGGCACCACAACGCCCAGCATGTCCTATAGGAGAACCACAGCTCCCTGCATGCCCCTATAAAGGCAACACAGCACCCAGCATGGCACCACAGCACTCAGCATGCCCACATAGAGGCACCACAGCATCCTTAATAACTCAGATTGATGCACCACAGCTCTCAGCATGCCCACCATTGAGGCACCACAGCTGACTCTGCTTGGGGGACATCTGGGGCACCCTAGGCCCAGAATAGATCTGGGGCATGTGCCACTGATGTTTGGGGCTAGCATCGCCCCTGCAGCCCGGTAATTCCTCCAACTAGCCTCAACTGGCGCATGTGCAGTCTGTCCGCACGATCGCCCCATTGCACTCCCATCACCGGGAGCCTTCTGCACCTGCAGAAGAGTGCATGCCCAGTACACCCCAACTGTGGAGGACTGACCCCCAAATGCGCAAGACTGCCCCCAGCTGGGGCAGCTAGCAGAGGATCCAGGTCGGCCTAGGAGGATGGCAAGGGAGCAAAAAGCCTGAAGGTAGCCCCTAACCTCTGATGGCAAACCCTTAACCTTACCCCTGGTGGTGCCTAGCACTAACCCCCTCCCCTGGTGGTGCCTAAACCTTAACCCCCCACCTTGCCACTGCAAAGCCATGCATGACTAGCAGCATTGCAGGAAAATGTGTCTGTTGGGGCCATCCGATATGCATACTGCAGGCTATAAATGGCGGGCAAATCATAGCTTTTATCATTGCCACAGCTTGCATGCTGGCGCACCTAAAATTCCCTACATTACGCTACTCACAGCCTTAGGCACTCATCATTCCCATCCGTTTACTGACCATAAATGCAGCTTTTATCATTAGTGTCTGTAGCAACGCCCAGTGGCATAACTACCCCCTAAAGTTCCCTTGCCTCACCTTGTTGTCCCTTACGGCCCTGGGGTCCATCTCACAAGGGCCATAAAACAAGTTTGGCCATCATGATCTTCACACCCATAACAAGCGTAGACACAAAAACACCTGATCTGAAGTATAGTCCCCTGTGTCAGAGGAAGGGAAGGTTAGTTGATGGGGCCCCCAACAGCTCTGGGCCCTCCTGCAATTGCAGGGGCTGCTCCTCTCTAGTTACACACCCCTGACAACGCCCATTCTTCCATGGCAGCTCTCGTGCCTAATTTTCCTGATTCGGAAAAGCATCAGTTGAAGTGTACCTGAAATTCAGGAACCTTCTTGCAAAAAATAAAACAAGATCACCTAAAGGTTTACATGTTTTCAACAAGATCACCTTAACCTCCTTGGCGGTATGAAAAATACCGCCAGGAGGGAGCGCAGCAGTTTTTTTTTAAATTTTTTTTTTTTTTATCATGTAGCGAGCCGAGGGCTCGCTACATGATAGCCGCTGCTGAGCGGCATCCCCCCGCCCGCTTCGATCGCCTTCGGCGATCTCCGATCAGGAAATCCCGTTCATAGAACGGGATTTCCTGGAGGGCTTCCCCCGTCGCCATGGCGACGGGGCGGGATGACGTCACCGACGTCACTGACGTCGGGACGTCATTGGGAGTCCCGGGCCACCCCTCGGCGCTGCCTGGCACTGATTGGCCAGGCAGCGCTGGGGTCTGGAGGGGGGGGGGGGGCCGCGCCGCAGCAGATAGCGGCGATCGGGCAGGGGCCGGCGGCGATCAGAGTGCTGGCGCAGCTAGCAAAGTGCTAGCTGCGTCCAGCAAAGCAAAAATTATGAAAATCGGCCCAGCAGGGCCTGAGCGGCACCCTCCGGCGGCTTACCCCGTGTCACACACGGGGTTACCGCCAAGGAGGTTAAAGGACATCCAAGGTGATATGTGACATATTGAAGTAGACATGTGTATGTACAGTGCCAAGCACACAAATAACTATGCTGCATTCCTTTTTTCCTTTCTTTGCCTGAAAGAGTTAAACATTAGGTATAAAAGTGACAGTTTCTGTCCGAGTCGGACTGGGTCAGACTATAACATCAAGCTCACTGATGGGGAATTACAGCCATAAAGCTTTTTCCTGGCAGTAAATGGCTTCTGAGAGCAGGAAAGAGATAACAAGGGTCAATAGTTGATAGCTTTTAGCTCTGTGTCATGAATGTGTCATTGAGCAGAGACAATGAAACCGTAGTAGATTTATTTTCACCTTGGATGTCCTTTAAAGGGGAACTGAAGAGAGTGGTATATGGAGGCTACCATGTTTATTTCCTTTTAAGCAATACCAGTTGCCTGGCAGCCGTGCTGATCCTCTGCCTCTAATACTATTAGCCACAGCCCCTGAACAAGCATGCAGCAGATCAGGTGTTTCAGACTTTAAAGTCAGATCTGACAAGACTAGCTGCATGCTTGTTTCTGGTGTTATTCAGGTACTACTGCAGAGAAATAGACCAGCAGGACTGCCAGGCAACTGGTATTGATTAAAAGGAAATAAATATGGCAGCCTCCGTATACCTCTTACTTCAGTTCCCCTTTAAGGGCTACTGCCTCTGCTTATATATCTGTTTTTCAGGGAACATCCAAAACCAGAATATTTTCATTTGTCGCCAAACTGCTTTCCAACTGAACAGAGGAATATTTCACCAACATTATTAGAGTGCAGAGCGGACAGTATCTGAAAATTAGTGAGGAAATGGAGAAATGTACAGCAGAGACAGATTGCAGACAGCTTTGTAGATTAGAGTTAATAGACAAGATTAAGCTTTGCAGTGATATGGAGGAATTCATCAGAGGACTGCGACTCACAGAATACTTCCATGCGGAGGAGGCCTGCAGGACAACATATTACGGACTAAAGCTAGACAGACACTTATAGATTACCACTCCATGTGGAAAAACTATCCATTCCTCCCTGAAGGCAATCAATCCAGGAAGGAATCGATTCCTACCACACACTGCACATCAATTTTCAATAGATTTCAGCAGGGAATTTTATTGAAAATTGATCAAACTGCAGCGCTGCACTGTTTGCTGCGGTGGAAGGCTATGGGCTGTCAGTCTTCTGTTGCTTTTGCCCCACCCCCAATTGACATAGATCTTCCATCCTGTCCGATTGATACGTTTGATCGATTTCTAGTCTAAATCGCCCGAAAGTCGACATATTTCTGGAGGTTAGCACAATGCCTCACAAGTAATATGTATATCTATCAAATACACTGTTTGTAGTTAGTATGCGATGACAGAGAAGGATTAGAGGAGTACTTTGTAAAATCAGTATATGGGGTTATGCCGCAAAACAATGACGCTAGCTATTTGGCAGATATGAATTGCATACATTATATGGCCATTGCACTGCAGAACATCCAGATGTCATGTTTAAATCTATTGGCCACAGTGGTGTCTGAATCACACACATGATATAAGCATGCAGCCACTGGGGGCCCCAGAGCTTGTAGGGGCCCCCAGTGGCTACAAGAGGAAAAAAAATGTTTTCAAATCGGCCTTATAGTTTTTGAGAAAATCGATTTTAAAGTTTCAAAGGAAAAAAACAAATACACGTTTAAAAACCTGCCGACTTTAATGGTTAATAGCAAATCCACCTTAAATGCTAGAAACCCTAAATTTGCAGGATATGTTAAGGAGATCATTAGGAATAAGAGGAAAAAACAATTTTTCAAAAAGACCTTATCATTTTTGAGAAAATCGATTTTAAAGTTTAGAATGAAAAAAGTATACTTTTAAATGCGGTAAATGTCACTTTTAGTAGCAAACCTAACGGTAGTGTAATTTTACATGCATCAAACGAAAGCGCAATAAATTTCCTGACGGGGTTTCCAGGGGGTCTATACGCAGCTGCAGCGCTTTGGCCAGGGATCGCTATACAGCCGCAATATGGCTGTATGAAGATCCCTGGCATTTTTTCCTATTTTCCCAATTTTTTTTTTATGTTTAGAGTGTGGGAATTAAAAAAAAAAAAAGAAACTTTTTAACCCCTTGTCCCCCATGCAGGCTGGGATAGCCAGAATGTGGAGCTCCAACCGATTGGGACTTCACACCCTGACTAAACCAGCTGCAAAAAAGGTCCCCTAATGTCGATTTTTGTTCCGGGGTATATGTTGGGGGGGCCCCCCAGGTTTATTTTGCTCTGGGGCCCCATTGTTGCTTAAACCGGCCCTGAGAGCACCTGATCTGCATGCTTGTTCAGAGTCTGTGGCTTAAAGTATCATGCTACATACACACATTTGATTATTATTACTTGTTGGGGATCTAGAAGTGATTCCTCAGGCAACAGTTTGGAGACCAATACTGTATGGACTTATTGCAAGCCTTCAAGCTAGGGCAGGCATGGGCAAACTTGGCCCTCCAGCTGTTAAGGAACTACAAATCCCACAATGCATTTGCCTTTATGACTCATGACTGTGGGTGTCAGACTTCTGCAATGGATTGTGGGACTTGTAGTTCCTCAACAGCCACAGGGCCAAGTTTGCCCATGCCTGGGCTAGGGTCTAGTAGGGATATGTTTTATTGCTATGGATGGGAAGCAGTAGGAAGACATGTGGCTTTCCACAGGTGGTGGTGGGTGGGAGACAAGAAAGATCAGGTCTGCTTGAGAGTCAACGCAACCGCCATACGCACACTAGATGATCATCAACTGAAGCCATTGTTATTACCTGTTTTGGTTGATTTTTATCTAGTGTTTGTATGTAGCTTAAAGAGGAACTCCAGTGAAAATAATGTAATAAAAAAGTGCTTTATTTTTTACAATAATTATGTATAAATGATTTAGTCTGTGTTTGTCCATTGCCAAACCTTTTAAATCCCTGATTTACATTCTGACATTTATTACATGGTGACATTTTTACTGTTGGCAGGTGATGTAGCTGCTGCATGCTTTTTTGGCAGTTGGAAACAGCTGTAAACAGCTATTTCCCACAATGCAACAAGGTTTACAGACAGGAAACTGCCAAGGGTACCACGGTCCTCAGAGTTTCTTGTGGGAGGGGTTTCACCACAATGTCAGTCATACAGTGCCCCCTGATGGTCTGTTTGGGAAAAGGAATAGATTTCTCATGTAAAAGGGGGTATCAGCTACTGATTGGGATAAAGTTCAATTCTTGGTCGGAGTTTCTCTTTAAAGTACCCCTGACCTCGCTGTAAAATTAAACAGTTTTAATGGTTTTTCATTTGCTGTGCTGTGACATTAATCACAGCGCCTTCCTCCCTCTTTAGCGTCCCCCCTGACCCCCGTTCTGCTCAGCTGAAATATTCAACTGGAGCAGAACGTTGATGATGGGCGGGGAGGGAGTGTCAGTATTTCCTCCTCTCTGCCTGTCATCAGTAAGGCCCCCTCCACTTGCTGCTAATAGTTCCTATCTGCACAGCACAGTAGGGAGCTGTGCTGTGTGCAGTCTTGAGGTAATTTAGCTCAGAACAATAGTGTACTAATACAGCTATTAGTACACTATCATTCTGAGGTAAATTACCTCAGGACCACACACAGCACAGCTCCCCAGCGTGCTGTGCAGAAAGGAACTATTAGTGGCAAGTGGAGGGGGCGTTACTGGGGACGGCAGAGAGGAGGAACTACTGACACTTCCTCCTTGCCCATCAGCGAGCGCTGCATTTCGGCTAAGCAGACCGGGGATGGGGGAGGGGGGTGCTAAAGGGCAAGGATGGTGTTGTGTTTCATATGTCACAGCACAGCAAATAAAAAAGGGTTAAAAACATTTTATTTAAAAATGAGGTCAGGGGTACTTTAAGGCCTCGTCTATGTTATACGCTGAAAAACTGATGAACCCTAAGGGTCTTTTCACACTGTGCCCATTACATTCAGTCGCAATGGACAATAATATTGCATTGCGATGCAATGATATGACTATGGTTCTTTCGCATTGACTGCAGTGTGACGGTTTACGACAAAGTAATACACAGCATGCTGTACATTTACCGAGCAATATGCGCATTTACAGTGGCAGGCACAGGAGAACCGAGGTGACATGTCACATGATGAGATAGACGGGTATGTAGTGTATGTACAGTGCCTAGCACACAAATAACTAGGCTGTGTTCCTTTTTTCTTTCTCTGCCTGAAAGAGTTAAACATCAGATATGCAAGTGACAGTTTCTATCCGGGTCGGTACTGAGTCGGACTGGGTCAGACTATAGCATAACCCTTACTGATTAGTAATTACAGTCATAAAACACTTTCCTGTCAGTAAATGGCTTCTCGGAGCAGAAAAGAGTTAAAAAGGGTCAATAATTCATAGATATGAACTCTGGCATACTTCAATGAAGGTGTCATTGAGCAGAGACAATGAAGCAGTACAAACTTAAAAAACTAGATTTAAATATAAAATAAAACTAAATATAAAATAAAACTGTAAAAAAAAGTCATTTTAGGAGAAGGAGGATAGATACAATTGTTTTTCTCATCAGTTTATTTTCACCTCGGATGTCCTTTAATACAAAAAAAAAAGTGGGTAAATATGGGATGATGGGATGGGTGTGGGTTAAAATGGGATGATGAATAATTACAGCCATAAAATACTTTTATGTCAGTAAATGGCTTCCTGGAGCAGGAAAGAGATAAAAAGGGTCAATATTTCATAGATTTGAGCTCTACCATACTTCAATGAAGGTGTCATCGAGCAGAGACAATTAAACAGTCAAAACTTAAAAACTAGATTTAAATACAAGATAAAACTGTGGTATATCAAAAAAGGTCACCTTTAGGAGAAAGAGGATTGATACAATTGTTTTTCTCATCAGTTTAGTTTCACCTCGGATGTGTGTCTTTTAAGCACACTTCCATTGCACCACTGTATAGTCGCACCACATATTTAATGCGCTGGCACTGTTGCATTGGGATCTTACCACAACGCAATGTGTACAGTATGAAAGGGCCTTGAGAAACAGACGATCAGCAGGACACCAAGCAACTGGTATTGATGAAAAGGAAATAAATATGTCAGCCTCCATATCCCTCTGACTTCAGATGTGCTTTAACTGCAGCATATGCATCTAGGGGTTAACTGTATATGCAGTGCGGTATCTTGTCCTGGCCCATGTGCTTTTTTCTCCAGGTACCCTTACTGCTGAGCAGAAGAGCAGCTGCTGCTATAATGTTTCCGCTGCTGGAAGAGTTCAATGATTTTGTGGCGGATTTTTTGTTTGTTTGTCCAATAAAGCCATGGTCCTTCTTCTTTATATAGCTCTTCCCCTCTACCTGTGTCAGCACTCACCTTATGGCCACATTGATATATTTGTATTGATTTTTTAAATCTATTTTTGCAGAAGTGGACTTTTACTTTATTTATTAGAAAGTAAACACTTAGTTCTTCGCCAATCCTTTTGTTCATCATTTTGTTTGTAAGAAATTTCTTTCAAATGTTGTTATTGCTGAGGGAATACAACTTACAATTTTTTTAATTAGGCACTACAGATTATGCATTACAGATTTTAGGTCTATTTAATATACTACCCTGTCAGCGACATTACATTAAGAAATTATTATTACTTAGTATTTATATAGCACTGACATCTTCCACAGCACTGTACAGAGTATATTGTCTTGTCACTTAACTGTCCCTCAAAGGGGCTCACAATCTAATCCCTACCATAGTTATGTCTATGTATGTATTGTGTAGCATATGTATCGTAGTCTAGGATCAATTTTAGGGAGAAGCCAATTAACTTATCTGTATGTTTTTGGGATGTGGGAGGAAACCGAAGTGCCTGGAGGAAACCTATACAGACATGGGGAGAATATACAAACTCCATGCAGATAGTGCCCTGGTTGGGATTTGAACTGGGGAAAAGTTCTAACCACTACACCACCGTCCTGCCCTAAGAAGTAATGTACTCTGTGTGCGCAGAAATGATAAACAGTGCGTGCACAATTTACAAGAAGGGGGAAAGAAAATAACATGTTAGAAATAACAAAGTGGGAAGCAGCTCTGACGTCCCAGCCCCGAAGTCGTACCATAACAGAAGCGCCAGCAGGGGAGAGGAGCCAGGAGAATGCGGTGGGACCTTGCGGCCTACGGTGGGCATGGAGGAAGCCCCAGGTAAGTCACAATCTCATTTTTAATGAGTGCCCAGGGTCCCTTTAAGTACAGTAACCCTCTCAAAGTGAACTCCAGACTAAAAATCTACTCAGCAGCACTGAAAAGGCATTGTGTTTCTTTAACAGTTTTACAGCATCAGAACTTTGTTTTTCTTACCTAAGCCTTATTTTTAGCTGCACAAAAACTAAGCTCCACCTCATCAAAGGAAACTGCCCAGGCATTTTTCCCCTGATGCTGTGCAAAGCATGATGGGATTTCCTATGTTGTTATTCACGTTGCCTAGCAACTGAGAGGAGTGATCAGCACACAGGACATCTAGAACTGTGTCTCCTGCTCCCTGTCACCTCCTTTCAGCCAAAAAGATGGCTGCCCTCATGAAATCAAACATTTGCCTGTTCTTTTAAAACAGGGTGGGTAAGAGATTCTATTACCTATATATTTTGATTAACATAACTAATGTAACTTAATGACAATATGTTTTCTTTAGGCTGAAATTCTTCTTTAAGGAGCACAAAAGGCTATTTTAGTGAAATTCTTTGACATTTTGATTATTACAGTTTGAACAGATTGAACTTTGTTCATTTACACATAAGAAAAAAAAATGAAGTTATTAACATTTCAAACATCAGTGTTGTAAAACTCTTCCAAATAATTACTACTCAGAAAATCTAAAGGTAGCAATACACTGGTTGATTTGCCATCAGATCCGACCAACAGATAGATCCCTCACTGATCAAATCTGATCAGAGAGGGATCGTATGGCTGTCTTTACTGTAAACAGATTGTGAATCGATTTCAGCATGAAACCGATCACAATCTGTGGTGGTGCTGCAGCTGCCGCCGCCCCCCACTCCGAAGGCATTACCTGCTCCGGCCGCCGCGTGTCCCCTGGTCTCCGCTGTCACTTCTCCGCGCTCGGCTCCAGCTTCACTGTCCGGTGAAGTTTAAACAGTAGAGGGCGCTCTACTGTTTAAACTTCCTGCTGGGACAGGAAGTTCAGTGAAGCTGGAGGAGCCGGGCACGGAGAAGTGACAGCGGAGACCAGGGGACACGCGCCGGTCGGAACAAGTAATGTATTGCCGCTAGCGTCGGTCGTTGCGCATTCGAATGCCGCTATCGATGTACTCCTGACCTGCCGACGATCGAGCGAAATCTTCCGCACGGACGGATCGACGGGAATCGACGGGAACGATTGATTTCGGACGGAAATTGATCTATCTGTCAGCGTTTGTGCAACGATTTCACAGCAGATTCGATCACAGTGATCGAATCTGCTGTATATCATCGGGAAAATCGTTAGGTGTATGGGCCCCTTAAGACAAAATAAACCCTCACCAGATGTCAATAATAAATCAATACATGGGTAGATGTCCTGCAGAAGGGAAGGAAAATTTCACAGCAGGAAAGATAAAACAACTCCTATGTGTTACTTTGAAAAAAAAAACACATTTCCCATTGCTCATCTGTGCATGATTCTTTTTATATCTTGTGCGTTTCCTCAAAATTACTCTTTGGGAGCGGAACGGTACAGATGCAAATCTACAGAAATAGCGGTGTCGGAGCTTTGAGGAATGTAGGCCAGTGCTTCTCCTAACACATGATGGGCTGGCAGAAAGCCTGAAATCCCATATCAAACATCCCTGCGAAGGTTGGAGAGAAAGACTTTTGATCATGTTTTCATTAGACATCTAATGTAGGCAAGATGACATTACTGTGTAGCAGAACAGGGAAGATTTTTTTCCGACTTTACACTGTGGCAATTAGATACTTTTCCGCATAACCGGGACCTTCATGGTTTAGGATGGTCATCTTTACTGCCTGGTACTATGCTGGACAACTTGTTTTATTTCAGTCCCGGCTTCTATGTGTAGGAGTCTAGTATACAGTAGAGTTCAGAGAAGTCAGTCAAACAGCAATAAAATAAAAGTTCATCGTTTTTAAGAGTTTATTCATAGATATTTTCTGCATTCTCACTTTACTAATTGTCTTGGAGAAGACCAAAGGACAGTATATAAAAATAAGTATGCTGAGACAGTGTGGCAGTTGGAGATAGCCAACAATGCCGGCTTATCCTTGCTATCATTGCTCACATTTAGGTCCAAGGTCAATTTTACGCAAATGTTGTCCATTTTAAGTCAAATTGCCAAATTTTGCAGTAATCAAATCAGAAATTCAATCCTATATTACTCTGGTGCAGTGGTCCATCAATGATTTCCCAGGGATAAGTAGGGGAGTCTGTGTAGAGTGCCACCATCATGGGGGTGGTTGGCATCTTATAGTACAAATGGACATCTTAATTTACAGGATTTACAGACAGCCAATGTCTGTATCAGGCAGAGAGAGACTACTATACAATGGTTTTGTAAGGAAGCCATCACGAAAATCACTGCTTTTTGCTGCGACTGTGCTTGTAGTTGAGATTGATTGATTAATATCAAAGCGCAGCATATTATCCATAAAAAGATGACAGTTCATTCTTGATTTCTTCAATTGCTGTCAGTGTCACACAACTCTGCTTTGTGTGATCATTGATAAAATAATTTTTGTGCATGTAGTTATAATAGAACAATTTATCCATAAAAGCCTCCCTCTCGTTCCAACGATGAAACCCTCCTTTTCAACACGCCCCCCCCCCTTTCTTTTTCTACCAAAAAAAATCATATTCAAAATTATATGTATATATAAACCAAAGGCTTTCTGTCTCTGCTCTGAGACCTGCCTAAAGTTTGTGAAACCAAACATCTTCCTCCTATGGTCTGAGACCATAACAAAGCAGTTGTGCTGTGTGTGTTTTCCCCAATTACGAAAAAAATTATTCGCAACTCTGAAAAAAAATATTGGGTCTATAACTCAAGATATTTACAATTTCTAAACATTTTCTGAAAAATTTATCAGAATTTTTCACCATGGCCGATTTGCTAACTTGCCACCACTTGAAGCTCAAACCACAAGAAAAACCTTTATTTAAAAATAAATTTTTAAATGTATTATTGGGATGTTGTGAACGTATAAAAATTGCCCATTTGAATCCATAATTGCATGGGTAGGAATTGGGATGGAAATGCCTAGGAGAACTCATGTGATCAGTTTTATCAGCTGATAGATTTGATGATCATGTGTTAAACCAGGAAGTCATCACAGCAAATCAGAACCTTACAAATCTATTAGCTGATCAAACTAATCACATGCTTTTCCGTGAGTTCTCCTAGGCTAGTTAGGAATAAGGTACCCCACCCACAAAGTTGTCAATTGAAGGATTGTTGAAGGATTGTGCCATGTTTTCCATGAAGACAACCCCTTTTTTATGTTCCTATGATATGTGGTGAGATTCCCTTGCTGTTATGCTGCTTTTGACTGTGGTACTTTGGCTTCCACACATTTTTCTACCACTGACTTTGTGTTTGGATCTGAAACCTCCAAATGCTGAATTTTGGGGCAACTTTGGCTGAACTGTCCTTAATATGCATCTAATTGACAATCTTTAGTGTACAAGATTGGTAAAAAAAAAAAGGGTATTTATTAGTAGGGATGGTCTGAAATGCAGAGTTTTGATTCCGATTAAATTTCCACTTAAATTTCCACTTTTCATTAAATGTCTTTCCAATTCCGCTGATTTCCACGGAAATCTGAATTTCGATTTCTGCAGAATGTTATTTTTTTAAGTTAGTAAATTGTAAAAAAAAATTCCGAGGTAATGCAAGATTTCCGCATGCCGATTTCTGCATACCGATTTTCCCTGCAGTAAGCCCATTTCCGATTAGAAACTTGTAAATCTGAATTCCGTGGAAATGTTCTGACCATCCCTATTTGTTGGAAAACAAAATTGAGGAATTTTCATATTAAAGGTTGCACTAGCTTGTAGTTTACAGTCTGCAAGTGAGGAGTACACAGAAGGACAGTTAACCAAGTCACAGCGTGTTGCAACTTATTTTCAGCGAAGGGAAAAGCAATCTTTCAACATAATATTGCAGTGGCACAAACATTAAGATTGAAGATACATTCCATTGACTACAAGCAATAAAACACATATGTGTGTTCATTAGAGTAGATGTATATATATAGCTCTCTAAACTCGCAGAACCCGTGACCTAGAAGAAATCAATAAGAGCGTCTTCCCCTGGACCACAAACCACCGCTGGACAGCTACTCACTACAAGATGCTGAACCTCAAATAATGAGAGGTCAGTGTGCAGCAAACACATCCCTTCCAAGTTACTATAAGGCTTACTTATAAGGTTCAGGAAAATCCGACCAGACTCGCCTATATGAATTCTCTGGAAAAACACACCAGTATTAATAAAGGTGCTGGTGATTTTGAATCCTACAGAATTTAAATGTAGAGAAATATTATAATATCCTTACAGACTGAAAACTGAAACAATTATCCTGTGGACCTTTTCAGATTCAGGGAGTTTGTCTTGAAGAACATTTTAGAAATAGAGTTATCTGATGGACGGTGCAACAAGTCTAGGGTAAGGGTTAGTGTTAGGTGACCCCATTACACATGTATTAGTAGGGATGTTACTGAGGGTGATACGAAAGGAAGACAAGCATGGATCTGACCCCTCCATGGTTTCTTTTAGTGACCCCACTTCTTGCATCATATCACTGATAGCTATAGTCATGTCAACAAGAATAAATGGAATGGCATTGGTTCAGTTTTTATAGGTTTGTAAAACTCTCATATCTATTTTGATTTAGCATGTATTAATCAGGTTTGTAGGCATGTTTGTAGGCATAGACAAACCAGGCAGATGCCTGGAGTGACACCTGCGAGAAGGGGTGCTTTACAGCTGTTCTTAGTACTAAAGTATGCTCTATGGAATTCATATTCAGATGCTCGTTCCATTAAGAAAGAAATAGGTGGTCTAAAGGGTTTTTGTTCATTAGCTGAACAAAGAAAGTCTGAACAGTATAACAATGATATGGAATGTACCATGCTAATTAAATTGTGTTTGTTTCAGATTTGGTTTGTATTAATTGATGTATTTTTTTTTAAATAAAGCAGATACACAACCCCTTTAACTATAGGACGGGTTTGTTTATAGCCAGGGCCATATATATCTGACCTGGTAATAATCTGTGTATCTGCTACATACTTATTTTTGAGAAAAAATAATAATTTATGTACAATTTATTATTAGTGCCCACAAAAATAATGTAGACTAAGTTCTGTCTATTCTCAAGACTGTGGGAAGGAAGGGGGGGGGGGGCATAAGGTGCTTTGCGTGGGGCACCAAATGGCCAAAAAATGTTCCTGGTAACAGTGAAAATGTCTACGATTTCTTCACAATTTATGGGAAGTTTTTCTTACTCCCTGCCATCTCACAAGTGACAGGAATGTTGTATAGTTTTGTGAATAGGGAACAGACAGAAAAAAAGTGAGAATGGGTCAGAACTTTGGACTTGTTTTTACCACTAACTTTGCCTCTGCTGGAGATGTAATACTTTCTTTCAAGTGAGTGTGAGCAGGAAATGATGGTGTGTCACTCCCTAATGGATATAAACAGCAATAAATACATAGAGGGTCTCTCCCTTCCATCACCCCCTACCCTCATTTTTGATTGCAATGTGTTTGGTACAGCTGACTTGATTACTTATTAGCTTTTTGGGGGGCCATTTTGGGCACTAATAATAATGACCTGATAGATTAAGGGATATACAATTAGATACAATTATTTAAACAAAAGTATATTTTATAGATACAATGTTATCTATAAAATTAGATAAAATGTACACGCATTCAATTTTTATTGGCAAATAATTTGTCACTTCCATGTAGTATGATGGCCAACATGTGTTGAATAGTAGAAACAGATTGCAGTAAGCTCCCATAGTACATGGAAGTGGTCAAATTGGCTAATCATTGGCCAATCTTGGATGTGTGGAAGCACCCTAATTGCTTTGGTTTGAGGGTCGCTTTAAAACTCATCTAACTAAATTTGAAAAAATAAAAAACACACAGCAGGGCTAGTGCTGACTAAAGGGGCCCATACACCTAACGATTTTCCCGCCGATATACAGCAGATTTCTGTCCGAAATCAATCATTCCCGTCGATTCCCGTCAATCCGTCCGTGCAGAAGATTTTGCTCGATCGCTGGCGGGTTGGGAGTGCGTCGATAGCAGCGTTCGAATGCCCGACGACCGACGCTAGCGGCAATACATTACCTGCTCCGGCTGGCGCGACTCCCCCGGTCTCCGCTGTCTTCTTCTCCGCCCTCTAGAGCGCCCTCTACTGTTTAAACTTCCCCCGGACAGGAAGTTCAGTGAAGCCAGCCGGACCCGGAGACCAGTGCAGAGAAAAAGATAGCGGAGACCGGGGAAGTTGTGCCGGCCGGAGCAGGTAATATATGAGGGGGTGGGGGGGGGTGGACTTTAGCTTCACAGATTGTGATCGGTTTCATGCTGAAATCGATTCACAATCTGTTTGCAGTAAAGGTAGCCAAAGGATCCCTCTCTGATCAGATTCGATCAGAGAGGAATCTAACTGTTGGTCGAACTGATGGCAAATCGACCAGTGTATGCCCACCTTAAGTGAGCATTGTCCTGCATTGCGAGAGGAGAGCGAGGTGAAGAGATCATCATAGGGGGAAAGCAGCTTGTTGTGCTGTGGTAGGAGTCTGACAGTGAGTGAGTGAGTGTGCGGTGGAGGGGGGGAGGGGGGTTACAGGAGAGCAGCGGTGTCTCATTTGACTTGCACAGCAGAAATTTGCCTCAGGCAGCAAAAAGTCTAGAACTGGCCATTCCTATGCATGAGTGCAGGTCCACCTTAAGGCCAGCATAATCATAATACAGTTTGAATTAGGCTTGGAACAGAGTTTAATATTAGAGATTTTAAGAGTGAAATTTCTCATTTCTGCTAACAATGCAGGCACTAAGACTTCCATTCCTCTGCTTCCTTCAATTTCACTTCAGCATGGCCATCTTTTTATGAATATACAGCATATCTGCTTACCAGCTCTAACTCAAAGTTATGTTGGATAAAGTAAGATCTGCAGTCACCTGCCTCCATACACACAGTATATATAAGATTATAAGATGTGCCATGTATCATACGCTGCTTCCTTCTGTGCCGAGCTGGAATTTACCACGGTGAACATTACAGCTTGTCTGAAGCTCGGATTAAATCTCAATGTTTGTCATTTTTAAGCCACCTATCGTGACCTTGCTTCTGGGGCTCACCAGCGCCGTGGCAATCTTATCTCAGTGATTTTCACCGTTAAATTTCGTATTGACGCAGGTCAGAACAGCAGGAAAACAGAATTACGATGGAAAAGATAAAGACTTGGCTCCGGTGCAATTAGGGCCAAGAGACAGAGGACGGCGATGCGGAGACAGACAAGATGCCGAGGAGAAGGTGCAGCACCTCCAGACAGTCTACAAGTCTTCATTTCCTTCCTGACCATTGATGTGATGTTATCAGCACCTATTGAAATGAATGGAGTGTGACCTCTGATAATAGCGTGGGATTGTATGCACGGAACAGCAATTTTGTGATAGCTGCTCATGGAGAAAATCTTGCTAGACCAAACGACATCTGACCCAGCATGCCTATCTTCTCTCTCGCATTCTAAAGGTCTGCCAAACCCAAATCCCTCTGCGGTTTACATGAAAGAATTGTTAAACCCAACTTTATCTGATAGCTTAGTAAGGCAGAACGCTAGGTGATTACTTTTCTTGGTCAAATGAGACTTCTGGAGCTAAAAGTCCTGGTTTAAAAATTGGGTCATGTGCTCTGAAGCAGCCCAACTGAAGAAGCTGTGGTCTTTTTCTACTCAATTTATTATCATGCAGTTCTGACTGCCAGAAGGCAGGGTACAGGTGGAGAAAGTTGTAGGCTGCAGGTCTGGAAGCCTGTGCTTCAAGGAATGGTTGGTGCAGAGGGTTATGTTACACTAACTAATCGATGAGGTCCTGCACAGGAAGCACTGCCACTGAATGCCTACACAAGACTAGTGAAGTATTCTGACCAAGGTTATCATTCAAAATGTGTTATAAATATGTCTCAGTGCTGCAATTTAGGTTTGCTAAGATTATTTTTAAAAACCATAGGGACAAACTGTAATCATTTTCAAGGCTATAATTAATCTGTGTCTCCGTATAGTAAACCCAGGCACTTCCTCTTCCTGCATGAGTTATCAACTACAGAAAGCAGGAGGTCTTAAAGGTTATTTTTCACACCTGCACTAATTAAGTAACTAGCAGCAACAAAAGTTCGAAGGCCGTGTTAGGCGTGCAGTGGAGAAGATGGGCTAACAAATACTCAGAATCAAGACAATATTGGATAATAATGTGTGTGTGTGTGTGTTATCACATGGTAACATTTTTACTGTTGGCAGGTGATGTCAGTGGAAGGAGAAGTTGCTTGCTTCTTTGGCAGTTGGAAACAGCTGTAAACAGCTATTTCCCACAATGCAACGAGGTTCACAGACAGGAAACTGCCAGGACCATGGACCTCACAGTTTCCTGTGGGAGGGGTTTCACCACAATCAGCCATACAGAGCCCCTTTGTGAAAAGGAATAGATTTCTCATGTAAAAGGGGGTATCAGATACTGATTGGGATGAAGTTCAGTTCTTGGTCATGGTTTCTCTTTAACTTAAAGACAGAACTACTACATGCCTTATCACCATGGTGTTAACACTAGAAACAGCTCAGAAAGTTATTAAAGACAGGAGATAAGCTTAGTGAATTGAGGCCTATGTCCAATTTCGGCATTTTCCCCTTCATTTACAATATCAGATATAGTGCGACCAGGAAAATCAGGTTCCTCAGGCTGCCGCTAGTGGTGCCCTTGCCAATAATTTGATCTGGTTCAACACCACATACTTATGTTGGCACACATGCAATGCGGGGCTACAGCATATGAGTGCCTCCTTCCCTATGCAGAGTCCCGAGCAGAGCGTAAATGAGAGGTTACTCATCTGGGTCTCGGCATTCCACTGACGAGATCTCCCTTCTGTTGGGGGCACCTCAAGGAGCTTAATACTGAGGGTACCTCTGACCACCTAATACTAAGGGGCACCTGTAGCTACCTACGACAGGCAAGGAAAATAAGGGAGAAGTGACAGCTGGACAAGCCTGCATACTTGGGGTTTGGTGGGGGTTTGTAGGTTTATGGAAGGCAAAATCTAGGCTGCCAGAACATCTGTGCTTATAGGCTTCTGTGATGTAAATCCAGGCCTGTTTGTAGTCACACCCCTGTATGCTAAATGTTCATACACACATTAGATAAAAGTCAGCTAAAAGGGTCTATAATGACTGCTTCAGCCGATGATCGTTTGCCTTTGTTATGTGTACAGCGTATAGCCAATGAATGTTGAATCCTTACAATCCTGATCACAATGTTATTTTCACTCCCCCCACCTGCTCTGTCATCGGGCGATCTTCATCTCTCCACCCCCTTTGATAGATCCAGAACACATCACTAGCCTTAAGGCTACTGATATGTCTGTACAGCATGGGCCACCGATGTGTTGCCTGAAGGATCATTTCATGATCCACGATGGGTCATAATAATCGCTTGTGTGTAGCTTTTAACTTTAAGTCAGCAGGCATCTTAGGCCACAATATGCATCTCTTCTCCAGCAGGAGTTCTAGAGAAATAAGTGTGTAAGTGTGTGTGCATGTGGTGTGTGTGTGTTTGGGTGTGTGTGTGTGTATGTGGCGTGTGTGTGTGTGTGTGGGGGGGGGGGGAGTGTGTGTGTGTGTCTGTTGTGTGTGAGTGGTGTGTGTGTGGTGTGTAAGTGCGGGTGTATGGTGTGGTGAGTGAGGTGTGGTGTGGTGCGTGTGTGTTGTGTGTGTGTGTGGTGTGTGTGTGTGTGGTGTGGGGGTGTGTGTGTCTGTTGTTGTGTGTGTGTGGTGTGTGGGTGTAGTGTGTGAGTGGTGTGTGGGTGTGGTGTGTGTGTGTGTGTGTGTGTGTGTGTGTGTGTGGTGTGTGGGTGTAGTGTGTGAGTGGTGTGTGGGTGTGGTGTGTGTGTGTGGGAGTGTGTGTGTGTGTGTGTGTCTGTTGTGTGTGAGTGGTGTGTGTGTGTGCTGTGTAAGTGCGGGTGTGTGGTGTGGTGAGTGAGGTGTGGTGTGTGGTGTGTGTGTGTGTGTGTGGTTCGCGTGCGTTTGGGACTGTCATACAAACTAAAGAGCCTATGGAGTATAAGAAAAAAGTTGAAATCCTCTTGTTTTCTACAGCAAGGCTATATACCCTTCTTAGTAATGATTTCAGGACGTTTAACCTATTTACAGTCAAAGTATAGCTGGTCAGAAATGGCATTCCAGCACCAGCCTGCTCTCATAGCTATTAAAATGTATTTCTCAGCTCTACACAGCACAACCGTGTGCAATTCAGAAAAGTCATTACAAACTTCTTTGGCTAGAAGGTGATATCAGCCATTATAGAACAGAGCAGGATTTCAGAGGTGACTCACAAAGCCGCTGAAAGTGACTACTATTGAAAATGCTATTATTTTATGGCAGATTTTTTTTTTTTATTATAGAAAACCGCTTGAGGTCACCGTGACGTCTGGCACCGGGCAAGAGGAAATGGGAACAAACGCGGAGGCAACGCTGGCTAAGGCAATTAGTTATTTTAGCTCCTATTTAAACCGAAAAAAAAAATCATTCTTTGGGTCAGAACAAAACCTCAGTACTAAGTGCGCTTCTGGAGGAATTATTGCTAAAGGAAAACAAGGGAGCATGTTTTTTTTATTATAAATATATATATATATATATATATATATATATATATATATATATATATTTTAACATTTTACGATTTAAAGTGTACCTTAACTTACATACGACACAATGAAATACACCTAGGTACATATATAATACTAGCCCTAGTAAGAAATTCTCTGACGTGCCTTTCTGTTTTCCAGTATAGCAAGAGTGAAAACTAGAGTTGTTATCTGTCTATGCAAAAGAGCTTGTCCACAGCTTGTCAAATTCAGTCTGTTTTCCTAAAAAGTTAATAGAGGAATAAAATAGCTGAGGAACAGTGAGATAAGTATTCTAATGAGGTTTAAGTGCAGGAAAGTTCAAAGGTTGTTTCTTTTCTCTCTCTTTCAGCTAAACAAAGCAGAGTGTGGATTCTTAATAGCAACTGTGACAAGCTGATGCAATCTTTAACCCCCTCCCAACTGTTTCACGCCGGCAGTGTTCGGCAGCGGGAGGGTGCCAGCCCCAGGACCGCCTAACGCCGATAAGCATCAGGTCCTGTAGGTGACATTTAGCAGGGAATGTGTGCATGCGTGATCATTCCCTGCAGAGACATGGAGCGGGTCCACGTGATCACCTTGCCAGCCCGTGGCTAGCACGCTGTTAACGAAAAAGAAAACCTCTTTGTATACATCTGTACATTGCTGCGATCTAGTGCAGCATTGTACAAGGGACACTTAGCTAACCCTCTGAACTAGTGCAGCGTTGTACAAGGGACACTTAGCTATCCCTCTGATCTAGTGCAGCGTTGTACAAGGGACACTTAGCTATCCCTCTGATCTAGTGCAGCGTTGTACAAGGGACACTTAGCTATCCCTCTGATCTAGTGCAGCATTGTACAAGGGACACTTAGCCATCCCTCTGAGCGGCTCACAATTAAATCCCTCTAAAACGCTGATGCCTATGAGAGGAGAGAAAGTGGACGAATCGCCGTCCAGGGCCAATTTAGGGGGGAGAAGGGACTACAGTAATAAAAAAAAGGCTCTTTTTCACTTCACGAGCGCGGCTGCTACTACATTATTTAATACAGCAGCGGTTGCGCTAGTGAAGTATCGTGGTAGCGATACACCACTACCGCGTGGCTATTGAAAGCATCTGCTGTTGCCTAGGTACGCACGCTACGCTGCCACTATCGCTCGGAGCATCCATGAGGGATTAATAAGTGGCGCTGTTTTAGTAGCGTGCGTATCCGCATTTAACTTGCGCTGTTACAGCGCGCTAACAATAATGAATCAACTCTATCTAATTAATTATCTCATGAGTTTATTTTCACTTCAGGTTCACTTTTTAATGACGGTATCTGTGCTGATCTTATTGCACAGAAGGCCCCGTTTTCAGCCTGTTTTGAAACATCTTCCCGTTTCCTCTGAATGTAAATACCTATAAATACATGAAATAGATTGAGGTGCATTCTTTCCAAGCACTAAATTGCTGAATGCTTTTACTCTACAAGACTTTTTCCCAGAGTTGTGTTCCTCGCATGGAAGGCTTCCAGGGCTGGAGCTGAGGAAAGACTTTTAATAAGTGTTCTGAGGTGAGATGGCCAGAGGACAGAGCACTGAGAAGAGGGCAGTGACTGCCAAACATGTGGCCTCGTCCTATTAGCCCAAGGGAAAATGGACCATTTAAGGTGAAATAAATGGCTACTCTCTGTAATAGCCATACTCAGCACTGCAACTGGGAAATAAGTGAGGAAAAATATGTTTCTCTCCAACTATGATTGAAAAATATATATATATATATATATATATATATATATATATATATATATATATATATATATATATATATATATATATATATATATATATATATATAAATTTTCATAGCCGGATAAAAAATAAATTACTTGGGCTGAACATTTTAACGTTTGCATTAAATTATGAAATTTTACCATTCATGTACACATTTTCTTCATATCCTCCAGCCAGCAGGTGGCCTTTTTCAACACAATGCGATGTTAATTGGATTCTCAAGGGCATACATTTGAAAAAGTCGCAAGCTAATTTAGGCGCGATGGTAAATAACAGCAATATCAGTAAATAACAATTTACAACAAGCGCAACGTTAAATAACAAAAACGATAACAAAAAAGGGTAAATGACGATTTAATTGTGGTATTACATTATCGGTAAATTTACCGATAATGTTGAACCTAACTATAACCTAACCTCCCCCTACTCTCGCACAGAACCCTCACCTGGTGGTGCCTAACCCTAAGAACCCTTGGTGGTGCCTAACCCCAAGACTGGTGGTGCCTAACCCTAAAACCACCCTGGTGGTGCCTAACCCTAAGTCCCCCCTGGTGGTGCCTGCATAACCCTAAGACCCCCCTGGTAGTGCCTAACCCTAACCCCCTCCCCATTGGTGCCTAACCTTAACCTTAACACCCCCTGATCCCCGCTAACAATAATACAATACATTTAAATCTAATTGGAGCTGCCCGCTAAATAGTGTAATGGCTTTCTATATTACGATAAATTACAATTGTGCCCACGTATATCATTAAATAACAATTGCGCCAACATATATTGATAAATAACAATTGCGCCCATTTTTGACCGCGACTTTTTAAACTGCTCCTTTTCAAGGCTTGCAGGTCTGAAGCTATATTATTATGCAATGCAGACTGACTAACTCAGGAGGGATGCACCAACTTCTTATTTGTATGTGTTTATATATATTTAAAATTTTAGGATTTTCGCGACAGTGGTCCTAAATATTTATTGCAGTTTTTAGGCTGGGTCAAAACTACAACGGGTTTGTGCCATGGACAGTGACATTGAATCTGCTTTCACTGTCCCCAGCACAAAAATCCTTTGTTGACATTTGGCACTTTGTAATGGACGGACAGGCCAAACAAAACATGCTATCTATGGAGGGTGGGTATAGATGCAGAAAGTATATGTATTGGTACGCTTGCTGGTGAATTTGGCCCGGGGTGAGCGAATGACGGCCACTGAAATTCCCAGCAGTGTTAAAGTTGATACACATGAGCTACAAATGTAGCTGGTTGCTAGCGACAGATCGGCGACAGCTCGTCGCCGGGTCTCTCCGCATACACACAACGGAAGAGGGATTACTGATGCGACGGAAGCTGTCGCCGACGTTCCTCCCCCCCCGCTGGAAGCTCAGTGAATTCCCTATCGGTTGCTGTCGCTAGTCCGCATACACACGCGGACTAGCAACAGTTGCGGCGAAGTTGCGCCGGCAACTGTCGCCAGGTGATTGACCGCGCCAATCGCCCAGCAACAGCTCCCAGTACCGACGGTTCGGGGCGCATGCGCCATACTCCCAGGCGACCTGTCGCCGCAACACGCGTGTGCCACGTGGTTGCGGTGACAATTGTAGCCCGTAAGTATGAGGCTTTAAATACTATTCCCCTCTGAGTTGTAGCAACTCAGCGGGAGAAGTAATGCAGGGTCCGACCTGAATTACCCTTATGTTCACTACGCACTCTAACATTACTGCTATAGCAGCGTCCAGCTTGGGCGCTCGGTGAGGAGTGCCGAAACCTCCTGCCTCGTGCAGGAAGCATAGACCACAATAAACCAGAATCATAGATCAGACAAGTCCCTATTATCATTCATGATATATATACATGCAGTGGCAAACTACATATCATGTGGCCCGCCTGCAAAACATTGATGGGGCCCCCAATGTTCATACTTTTTTCGTTGCCAACCCCTTGTTACCCTCACAGCCTAGGAACCCATCTTACATAGGCGTAACAATAGCCCCTGCAAGCTCTGCATTTGCAAGAGGACCCAGGGGCTTAAGATACCCCCCCTCCTCCCATCTGCATGCAGAGTAGCACAGGGAGCATTATAGTTACCTGCTTCCAGTGCCGTGAGAGAACACACTAGGCAGAATCACATATGCGTTTTCCATAGCACATACTGGAAAATGCATATGCAACTCTGCCTAGTGTGTTCCTACCCTGAATCTTTGTGCATTACAGCAACAGCACTCTCTGCTGCCCTTCGTTCAGTCCAATCATGTGACTCACATCGGTCATGTGATAGGGAGTCGGCGAATGGCAGCGGAGAGAGTGTGTTGTGATGCATGGAGGAGACTCGCGGCACTGGAAGCAGGTAATATAAAACAATGACACACGCTACTCTGCAAAGGTGACGGGATGTTTGTTTACCGGCTGCCTGCCTTGTCCTTTGGGGGGGCGGGGTGTCTATGGACCAAGGGAGCCCGACGCAATTTTTTTTTTGCAGGAGGACCCTATACATGGTAGTTACACCCCTGTTACAAGGGTCATAAAACAAGTGTAGACATCATATTCTTCTTAACCCATAACAAGCGTAGCCATAAAAACACCTCATCTGAGGGAGAAAAGTAGTCTTTGGGCCCCCTTACAACTCTGCCCCCCCTGCTGCGGCAGGGGCTGCTCCCTTGTAGTTACGCCACAAGCATTTAACTTACTTAGCATGATATATTATTTAGATTCACTTTAATATTACTACATAAAGTAATCGATAAGAATCATTCGCTGTGCTGAAGATCCTTCAGAAACGCACATCATAAGCAAAAACATTAAAGGCCGTGTCCACAAACCGTGAGGGAGCAGGCAAGAGGGAGGACCAATTTTGCTTTAGATCTCCTTTAAAGTAGAAATACCCTCAATGTGGCTTGTACCGTCGGCAAACAGGAGCTCTTCCTGTCACAAGACTGCTCAGTAGCAGAATACATTGTTTGTTCACTTCATCATTCTGTGCTTCTTTTTTATACAATGGTATTGTGTGAAGGCTACTGATGTCCTGATATCTGGGCCATGGAGATTAATTTGCTCTGTCTCAAGCAATGCCTACAAGCCCCGGGATCCTACTCCTTATTACTAATTAAAATTATTCTGGTATGTAATGCTTCACAGAGCGGCGGAAACAAACGATCGCTCTGACTGGATAACAAAAGGAGAGGAAATGCGTAGTGTATTATGGCATCGAGGGGCAAGAGAGGAATTGAAGAAGAAATGAAGAGGAAAGGAGATAAGGTTAACAAGAAGAGCTGAGGGAAAGTACAGACACAGTCAGAGAGAGGAGATAAAGAGCGCTGGGATAGAGAGATGTAATCAGAGGTGAGAAGCTAGCACACTCCGTCAGATACCACTAAAAACCAATAGGATGTGGAAAAAGGAAAACAGCTTTATGGAAAGGGAAGCTGAAAGAGAAAAGCGCGGTGAAATGGGCCTGAATGGGTGAATTTAATAGGTTTCTCTGACTTCGGAGAGAGAGTGGGAATCCATTTCTGTGGAGTTTATGTTGTGTTTCATGAACACATTTCTATCATTGTTTCAGCTTTTTATTCCCTCCACTTACATCTATTTTTTTTCTTCTCCTCCTTTCGTTTGCTGCTGTTTAATATTTTATGGGCCTGCCGTCCTCGCGCTGAAGGAAGTGTAAATTGCGGTAACGCGAAAGCAGATTAAGGGTGCTTTTAAAAACGACGATCTTTCATTTACCGACAGCCTGACACACAAGTTTATGGCGCCTTATTCACCCCCATCACCTGAATTCTATGTTATGATCTCGTTGTGCGGTTACACACTTACCTGCTTAGCGGAAAGGCTCAGTGCCCTGCATAGAAAGATGTCAGTGGTAAAAGAGAATGCTGTAAGGATTCCTCCTGTAGCGTGTTCTGTCCGTTGCGGTGGAGCCGCAAACGGACAGTTCTGCCTTATCTGCTTGCATTCGGTTGTGCATTCGCAAAGAGTCACATTGTCATTTGCAATCGCTCTGCAGTTCTGGATGCTGCCATCATTCCACCAATTGCTTGCTACAGCTGAGCTGTGGCCAGATAGCCCTGGATTTCCTGCATGCATGTTGTTACATATTACTGCATGTATTTCCTATGGGAGTCCTTTGCATTCACAACCAGCTAGCAAATGGTAATCAAGCCAGCTCAGGATTGAGTGATTACCATTCAGCTGTGTGGAGATTTGCATGTTTGAATCCATTGGTCGATGCCGGCACTGTGCTACTCTGTATAGTTCTGTTATTGTAGTTCAATGCAACCTTATTACTGTGCTTTAGCTAGTTCTTGATAAATATATATGCAGACTTGCTTATATATATTTATCCATCAGTTGAGTCGTTTATTATTTTGCTGTATTGTTGTTTATTGCCTAGTTTCCATGCCTGATGGACGTTCACTGCATCCGCGGTGGTTCAGTGAAGTCCATTATCCTGATAGCTTGGATTCTGCCATCACCATGTTGGTGACTGGTAGTATTCCTGCTACTCTAGTTCTGGGAACATAACTATAGGCTGCAGATGCTATTAGTTATGTTCTTTCCTGTAGTTTTGTCTGTGTGGATGCTTGCTGGTGATTGTTGTTAGCCTGCTTGCTCTGCTTCTGTGGACGTGACTGTGAGCTGCGGTTGCTACTAGTTACGCTCCAATCTATAGTCCTGTCTTGTACCTGTCTGCGTGCTTGCTATCGCTAAGGCAGCGCAACAACGCACTGCGCTGCCATTGTGTCTTACTTGTCCAGTTACACTCCAATCTATAGTCCTGTCTTGTACCTGTCTGAATGCTTCCTATCGCTAAGGCAGCGCAACAACGCACTGCGCTGCCATTGTGTCTTACTTGTCTAGTTACACTCCAATCTATAGTCCTGTCTTGTACCTGTCTGAATGCTTGCTATCGCAAGGGCAGCGCAACATCGCACTGCGCTGCCATTGTGTCTTACTTGTCTAGTTACACTCCAATCTATAGTCCTGTCTTGTACCTGTCTGAGTGCTTGCTATCGCTAAGGCAGCGCAACAACGCACTGCGCTGCCATTGTGTCTTACTTGTCTAGTTACACTCCAATCTATAGTCCTGTCTTGTACCTGTCTGAGTGCTTGCTATCGCAAGGGCAGCGCAACATCGCACTGCGCTGCCATTGTGTCTTACTTGTCTAGTTACACTCCAATCTATAGTCCTGTCTTGTACCTGTCTGAATGCTTGCTATCGCAAGGGCAGCGCAACATCGCACTGCGCTGCCATTGTGTCTTATTTGTAGCGATATCGGAAGCCCAAAGCTGCAGTTGCTCTGGGCAGCCTGTGTAGCCTCTTCCATTAATCAGCTACCAGTCTTGTTGCTCTGGGTGGTCAGAGTTTAACCCCCAAGCATTACACCTGTGATTTGTAAACAGACAGTATTGCTTATGCACACAAGCATTACAAATGCGCTGCGTTCTGTTTTGGTTTTTCACACGTTATACTTATTTTTTTGTTTTGCATTAAAGAGGAACTGTAGTGAAAACATCATAATGAATACAATTACTTATTGTTTACAATATTAATTTATAGATTATACAGTCAGTGTTTGCCCATAGTAAAATCTTTCCTCTCCCTGATTTACATTCTGAAATTTATCACAGGTGGCAACATCTTTAGTTCTGCCAGGTGTTCTCCACATTTGTTACTGAGAGTTCTATACATAGAGGGAGAGAGTGCTTACTTGGCAGTTGGAAAAAAAGCTGTTATTTCCCGCAATGCAATGAGGTTCACAAACAGCAAACTGTCAAGACCTTGGTCATGACATCACACTGTGGAAGGGGTTTCACCACAATAACAGCCATACAGACCCCCCTGATGATCTGTTTGAGGAAAGGTAAATATTTCTTGTGGGAAATGGGGGTTTTGGCTACTGATTGGGGTGAAGATAAATCATTGATTAAAGTTCCTCTTTAAAAATAAAGTTTTAATACTTACGTTTGTTATTTTTTTATTCTGCTAAATAACATATGAAATGTTACCTATGAATATTTTATGTTTGCTGGTTCTTCCAACAGCAGGTAAAGCTACAAATGAATTCGGGGACATGCATAAGCTGATGCTGCGGTCCTGTGATCACATTGCCCCACACTGTATACCGCAAGGGTAGCTTCAGGCTATAAGGTAAAAATTCAGCATTTTTATCCCTGCTCCATACCACTGCATATATTGCAGGTACTACAGCTACTATTCATTACAGGTTCATCACTTAGAGGCATATACACCAAACAGCGTTATAGTTGCCATGCGCACAGCAATTTTACTGTTAATTCCACTGACAAGGTAGCGCACATTGCACAGATAGTGCGACCCACACTACCTAGGTAACGCAAGCTACGCAAATTGTGCAACTTAAACAATGTTTATTGTCTATTCTCTGGGGCGTAACTACAGGGGGTCAGAGCTGTGAGGGGGGCCTCAAGTACTAACCTTCCCTTCCGCCAATAAAGGGCTCCAGAACAGGTGTTTTTATGGCTACACTTGTTATTGCTGTGAAGATTATCTGAATAATAATCCAAACATTTGTATAACGCTTTTCTCCTGTCAGACTCAAAGCGCTCCAGACGAGCTGCAACCACTGAGACACGCTCAAGGGGCCACCCTGCAGTGTTAGAAAGTCTTGCCTTGAACTCCCTACTGAATAGGTACTGACCGTAGCCAGGATTCGAACCCTGCCCACACTTGTCTTATGACCCTCGTAAGATGGGCCCTCAGGCTATGAGGGTCACCAAGGGCAGGCAAGGGAAGAGGTGTCAAAGTTTTGCTGGGGCCCCCTGATTTGTACTTACGCCTCTGTCTAAGCTCCTAAATCTGTTTTGGAAACACTCCTGAAATGTTCCCCTTTCCACCCAATCACCCGTCCAGGAGTTTTGCACAGAGCTCTATTATTTTTAACCTTTTAATTTGCGTAAATGTGAAAGGATAAATTCTGTCAGACAAACAATTGTTGTTGATTTATAGTACATAAATTGTTTGAAATAACGACCTGTGGTGTATGTTGAGGAAACTGTAATGTAGGGAGATTTGGTAGAAACAGGATCTCCCATAGCAGCAATGTAATTCGGGGCTCCGGAGGTTGCTGGACCACAAATTACATCTCCCTCTGAGATGCAACAATTCGGAGGGGGAATAGTATTTATTGCCGCCGTGGAGTTTGTACCGATGACGTGTACATACGCACCCAGATTTGGTACCCTATATAGATTCACTGAGATTTGGTACTCAGAGACTCACTGAAATTTGGTGGCCTACATAGATGTGATGTTGGTGTTGGAGCATTGCTGGCAGCATATCACAAGGGGCTTAGTACAATCTGACCTGTAGTCTGCCCTCTCTGCTTAGTAAAGGAAACCCTCCATAATGTGCTTTAAACTTTTATTAATACATTTTCATTGATGGATGTTGATGTATTAATTAAGGTTTGAAGAATAGTATGGCATACCTACTGGAATTATAAGTGCACAATTGCCTTTGGTATGAGCAGCACCCAACTAATTTCCATTATGAAGACTGAATCATCAGCTGAGTAGTGTTAATGTGCCAGTTCGGGATCCTGCATTCGGAAACAGGAATTATGAACACCGCACTTCAGCACCTGAGCTAGTGGACAGAGTCACAGGGATGCGGTGTGCGTCGTGCTTCATATGACTCCGATGTTTCCTTCTTCAAAGCTGGAAGAAAGAATGAACTTCTCCAATGAACTTTGCCTGACCGCCCACCTGCATCACCCAGTCCCATGCACGACTTCAGGACTTCTCAAGAGCTGCTCCAACACTATGGAACTCCCTACCTCCCCCCATTAGGACTGCATCCTCCTTCAACATCTTTAAAAAGGCCCTCAAAACCCCACTGGTACTTTAAACCCGCAGCTGAACTCTTGTCCCCTACCTTTCTCTCAAGATTGTAAGCCTTCGGCAGGGATCTCCTCCTTGTGTCTCCTACCTGTTCACACACCTCCATTACCGTACATTCATCCTATGGTTCTGAGTGAACTCCTGAGTGAACTCGACTGGCCTAATCTCCATGCTCCCCTCCAGTGACTAAGCATTACCTTGTACTCATACTGTGCTGCATGACCGGGTTTGCATGTATTCCTGTATTTTCTTATTGCTGTATGCTGTATTGTCTGTAACCCTAACTAATGTACAGCGCTACGTAATATGTTGGCACTTTATAAATACAATAAATAAAGAACCAACAAAGTCATGTGAAAAGAGGTGTGAGTGACCTCCCCATGACCCCACTATCCTGGGTGCTGAAGTGCAGTGTTCAGCAATCAGGTTTTCGAAAGCAGGATCCCGAAATTCCTACACCAACGCTACTACTAAGTAAAGTCTCAAACACGTTAGATAATTTTCAGTTGAGAATCTAGCATACGTACAGCTGTCCACAGATATTATTTATCCATTTGTCCTGTGGGATCAATAAGTGATGAGCGAGGAACAAGCCCATGGTGCTCCATTTACCCATCTGCTGGGCCCATGTACCCCTTGTTGCCCCTCCTCCCCTCTCCATTGATAGTACATTTTGCTTGGTCATGGCTGAGCACTGAGCCTGCACAGGGTTCATTTATCACAAAGCTGTCCTAGGGCTGGTGCACACCGAGTGGCTTTTTCAGCGTTTCTGCAGCCGCTTGTGGTTGCGGATACGCTTGGTCAATGTATCTCAATGGGGTGGGTCACACCAGAGCGGGAGGTGTTTTGCAAAAACGCATACTCCCGGGGTGAGGCATTTTTTGGATTGCGGATGCGTTTCTGCTTCAATGTTAAGTATAGGAAAAACGCAAACCGCTCTGAAAAACGGCAGTTCAGAGCGGTTTTGCAGACGTTTTTGTTACAGAAGCTGTTCAGTAACAGCTTTACTGTAACAATATCTGAAATCTACTACACAAAAAACGCTTTACAAAACCGCAAAATGCTAGGTGAAACGCTACAGAAAAATAACAAAAAGCGTTTTAAAATCTGCTAGCATTTTGCAGATCTGCTAGCGGGTTTTGGTGTGCACCAGGCCTTAGTGATTAAGTTACTATTGTTAAAGTGACATTGAAGTGAAAAAAACAAACCTCATGATATAAGGAATTGTACGTGTAGTATGAATTATTGTTAGAACATTAGTAGCAAAGAAAAATAGTCTCATATTTTTATTTTTAGTTATATAGCTGTTTTCTATAACACTGCATCATTCTCTAATATTTGCAGTTTACAAACTACACTGTATTTTAAACTATGGAACAGAGCAGAGCTAATTGCAGTAAAACGTTACACAAACAAGAAACAGTGAGAGAAAGGTTGAGATAAGAAAACAGCACTGTAGCCAACCAAGTTTGGTCAGAGAGCTCAGAGAGGATATTTTGCATAGATAACAACTGAAGTTTCTTAACTCTTCCTGTACTGGAAACAATATGAGACGAATATCTGTGCACATAATGTTCTGTTTTTTAGGTGTACTACACATACAACTCATTATCTCATGTTTATTTTCATTTCAGATTCCCTTTAAAGGGTGACATGAACTGTGGACAGGGCTTATGGCTCTGCTTACACTATGGGGTGTATTCACTAAATGAAAGTAAAATGTCACCAGTGCTTTCTAAAATAAGGTAGCACTTGCTGTGCAATTAGCTTGACCCCTGTTACCTAGGTAATGTGTATGTTGCCACATACAGTGTCATGAAACAGCATAGCATGCGGTACCCTAGCAACTTGTACCTTAGGTCGCGTGTGTAGTGCTAATTGCGATTTGCGCAATGTGTGCTACCATACTATTGGAGGTTCTTAGTGCACAGCAACTTGATTGATGTTTTGTGAATGCCCTCCTATGTCTGCTTTCCTATGTACTCAAAATAGGTGGGATGAGGACTATAATAATTTTTCTATGGACCAGTTTGCAAGGATTTGGGTCTATTGCAGAAAAATCCAACCACACAATTTTTTTGCCATTTACCTTTGAAGCCAAACCTCTCCTATACTTAAATATTTTGTACTTTTAAAATAAGAGTCACTTAATGCATACAGCATACTCTCTAGATACCGATGTGCTTATGCTTAATAAGAAGATCGAGAGCAGGTACACTATACATCCCGTTGAGCTAAAATTATAACTCAATTATAGACTTCAATAGAATGATGACTTGTCATGACAAATGATTGAAACTAAGCTGTCATTGTAGAAGACGGTATCTATCTAACAGAGTTATCCATTATTACATGGACCTTCTTTAATATTAAACCAAAATAACTGTCATTTGCTGTCATCAACAGCAAACAATGAGGTCAGGTTATAACAGTATAGTATACTGAACCATAAATACTATTTTAGTTTTCCCTGCAGTGCCACCTGCAAATGCATGCCAGTATCCAACTGTGATCGTCAAAATAAAATGGGCAGCATGGTGCCGTAGTGTATAGCACTCTCGCCTTGCAGTGCTGGTCCCCAGTTGGAATTCCAGCCAGGGCGTTATCTGCATAGTGTTTGTATGTATGCCCCATGTTTGCAAGGGTTTCCTCTGGGCACCAAGGTTTCCTGTCCATACACATCCAATCCTAATCTGGACTCGACCCTTCTCAGTGAAATCTTCAATATTTTATGTATCATTCAAAAAGCGGTGATACAGCAACAAAAAAGCACCGCATTTAAGTGTGTGTGTGTGTATGTGTGTGTGCGTGCATTTACCAACCGTTTTAAACACACTTTGGGCTCTATCCATAAAAAAATTTGTTGTAAAAAAAATCTTGGAGGGAAAACACTGCATTGGTATTTTAGACTTTTGTGTGCTAATTCATAAAAAAGTTTACAGTTGTGATAAAAGGTCGGGGAATTGCCGAACTAGGCTGGCGATAGGCTGGCTTAACATGGCGTAACATGAGAAGCTGCCTGAGTTGATACCTTTCCTCTGTGCAGAGACAGCCTTACAATAAAAGAGGCAGCCCCAACTTCCCTTTAGATGTGCATTTTTTTTTAAACTGCCTTTGTTTGCCCTGAATCTGCACTGAATCTGTCTTTTAGTATTTTTAAACAATCTATTTCATTGCCACAGCTTAGAAGAACTTCAAGAAATGTTACACATGCAGACTTTCTGATGTGAAATTTATCTGAAAACAGGTACCCAAGAGGTTAAAAAACACAGCCTGGGTATTCTGGAAAGCCTTTTTTGTTCCCTCCTCTCTGCTGCTGCCTGAAAGATCTGTCCCCATTAGTTTGGCTGTTATCTGCATCCTTATCGCCTTTTCTAAACAGACGGCATTCTCCGTCCCAATTCCGCCTGCTCTAATCTTTATGAATTGACATGTAGTGACATGTGTTGAGATAATCACTGAATAAGGCGGTCATTTTCCACCACTGCTCAGGAATGTCAGCTTTTCATGTGGAAACAGCTTTTATGAATTGACACTTTGCTAAATGGTCGGTAAAGTCAGCTGTTTTGAGCATTACCGCATGCGGGAATGCTTTATGAATAAAGGCCTATGTGTTGGCTTACTTTGCGGAAAACCCATTGTGTCGAACAGTATATCAAATAAGGCTTCTTCGGCCTGGTTCACACTTGCAATTAAGTGGCAAACGGATCCCTGAAAATTGGTCTGATCACAGCTGCTTCCATTCAGTTTCCTTTTATTTTGCATTAGGTAATCAAGAAACGTACATATAGTTAGTAACAAATTCTTCCACTGAGTGCAGAAATACAGGTAATAAGAAAAACCTTTGCACCTGAAGCTGGGATTTAACTGTCAATTACAGTCATCCTGATCCTATCTAAACACAATATCTGGATCTGACATCACAGCTTAGGTAGCAAGAAAAGAAGAAGCACCACATTCATAATTACATTGGCAAGAAAGTAATCTGCGTGCAATAGATATATCTTTAAAATGCTATATTGGATTGTATATACGTATTATACATAAATCAATTCTTGAAATCAAGGTTCTACTTCTCCCAGTAACTTAATTAACTTGTAATAAGATCATGCTTTCCTTCTGAGTAAACTCAAATGGTTTTCTAATTTGGAGCAGTATAAAATATTGCAAATAACGGTTTGGAATATGGAATCACTGTACCAACAATAGAGACAATTACAGGGGATGCAATAGCGGGCTATAAGTGCTGATTACTCTCACTTCCTGACAGGTCCAGCACGTTCATGCCTCCGCAACGCCATGAGAATTATTGGCAGCTTCCTCGGAGACATGCTACTTAAGGCTTGTAATTATAAACTGATGTTAACTGGCTGCAAACAAGTAATAAAGAGTGTTTTATACTTTGCATGTAGTATGGGGAATAAGCCTGCATTGCAGGTAATCTGTCCTTAGTTATTAGGCTCTACAGCAGGATGTCCACCTTCTAGTCTCCCAATTGCTTTTAGGCCCCTTTTACAATTGTTTTTTGCATTGTGGTGCGATCCTCCTGCTGTATTTGTCTGCAATGCAAAAAATGACAATCATATAAAGTGCATGGTGGTAACCAATGCTCGGAGCCTTGCAAATAAAATAGACGAACTAGAGTTCATTCTGAATGACAAAGGCTATGACATCGTGGGAATAACCGAGACATGGATGGATGAAAGCCATGACTGGATAGCTAATTTAAAAGGATACAATGTGTTTAGGAGGGATAGAACAGGGAAAAAAGGTGGAGGGGTTTGTCTCTTTGTTAAGAATTATTTTACAGCTGTCCTCAGCGATGAGATGGAAAAAGATTGCGAAGATGTGGAGTCCGTTTGGGTAAATATTCACGGTGGAAATAAAAGTTGCCAATTGCTTATTGGGGTATGCTACAGACCACCTCATATTAATGAAGCTGCAGAACTGTGATTACTACAGCAAAATAAAAAATCTGCAAGTAAAAATGAGGTCATAATTATGAGCGACTTCAACTTTCCAGACATTGGCCTCAATTCAGTAAGCTTATCTCCTGTCTTTAATAACTCTTCTAGAGTTGTTACCATGGTGATAAGGCATGTAGTATTCAGGAAACATTTTACCTCAGGCAAGCCTAAAGTTAACTCTTCTGTCTTTAAGTTAACTCTCCAATCCTTAAAATAACTCCAGAGTTATTGTTAATTAGCTGCATGTGAAAATAACTACAGAGGAGGTAAATTAACTACAGAGGAGGTAAATTAACTGCAGAGGAGGTAAATTAACTACAGAGGAGGTAAATTAACTACAGGAGAGGTAACTTAAGGAATGAAGAGGTAAGATAACTCTCTCACGTGTGGAGGTAAGTTTTCTCTTGCCTTATTATCTCTAGCATGATCTTAGTGAATTGAGGCCATTGACTGGGGTATTGAGGCTACCCATTCTGGTAAAAGCAGCAGATTTCTGGCAGCACTACAGGACAATTACTTGACTCAAATGGTAACGGAACCAACTAGGGGGAATGCGTTATTGGATCTGATCATTTCTAATAGACCAGATAATGTATCTAATGTGCAGGTTCAAGAACATTTGGAAAATAGTGATCACAACATGATAACGTTTGATCTGGTGACTGATAGACCACGGGGCAGCGGGACCACTAAAACTATGAATTTTAGAAAAGCAAAGTTTAATCAAATTAGGCAGGCACTAAGTTTGGTGAACTGGGATAATGTACTACAAGGGGAGGACACTGAAGGGAAATGGCAAGCTTTTAAACTTATTCTCAATCAATATTGTAGTATGTATATCCCATATGGAAACAAAATGTCTAGGAATAAAAAAAGGCCTCTATGGATGAATAGAAAGGTTAGGGATAAAATGAAGAGGAAAAGGAATGCCTATAAGGTCCTAAAACAGGAGGGGACCGAGGCTGCACTAAGCAATTATAAGGAGTGCAATAAAAATTGTAAAAAAGAAATTAGGCTGGCTAAGATCGAAGCTGAAAATCAAATCGCTAGGGATATCAAATCTAACCCAAAAAAGTTTTACAAGTACCTCAACTCTAAAAAAAGAAAGGTTGACTGTATAGGACTCCTAAAGGATGAGGGTGGGAACTCAATGGTGGATGACCAAGGTAAGGCAGAGTTATTAAATGCTTTCTTTGCTTCTGTCTTCACAAAGGAAACGGCACTGTTGCAAATTACAGAGGCAGAAGAGTCTCAATCTTCTAACTGTAATATTAAATACTTAACGCAGGAAGAAGTAAAGGCAAGACTAAATAAATTAAAAATAGACAAGGCACCTGGCCCGGATGGCATGCATCCTCGGGTCCTAAGGGAATTAAGTTCAGTTATAGCTAAGCCCCTTTATCTTATCTTTTGTGACTCTCTTGCAACTGGCAGAGTCCCAGTGGATTGGCGTACAGCCCACGTTTTCCCATTATTTAAGAAGGGCAAAAAATCTGATCCAGGAAATTATAGACCTGTAAGCTTAACATCAGTTGTATGCAAACTATTTGAGGGGTTACTAAGAGATACTATACATGACTTCATAGTAGAAAATAATCTTATTTCTCAGCATCAACATGCGTTTACTAAAGACAGGTCCTGTTTGACTAACATGCTCAGCTTTTATGAGGTAGTGAATGCTAATATGGATATTGGGAATGCTGTAGATGTGATATACTTGGACTTTGCAAAGGCCTTCGACACTGTTCCCCACAGAAGTCTGGTGCAAAAGTTGAGGATGCAAGGACTGGGGAAGAGTTTGTGTGCATGGATAGGGAACTGGCTAAAGGACAGAAAACAAAGAGTTGTGGTCAATGGATTGTACTCAAAATGGGAGACTGTTAGCAGTGGGGTCCCACAGGGGTCTTTACTGGGTCCAGTGCTCTTCAATTTATTTATTAATGACCTAGTAGATGCAGTAGTGAGCAATGTTGCTATTTTTGCAGATGATACAAAATTGTGCAGAATCATCAACTCTCAGGAAGATAGTGTCATATTGCAACAGGATCTGGATAGGATGGCTATATGGGCACATACATGGCAGATGAAGTTCAATGTTGACAAATGTAAAGTCATGCATTTTGGTCGTACCAGTGGTCTAGCACCATACAAAATAAATGGGATACAGTTGGGGACATCAAACTTGGAGAAGGACTTAGGAGTACTCATCGACAACAAGTTAAATAATCGTACTCAATGCCAAGCCGCTGCAGCTAAAGCGAACGTAATTTTGGGATGCATTAAAAGGGAAATAAAAACTCAAGATGCTAGCATAATATTGCCCCTGTTTAACTCTCTAGTAAGGCCACATCTGGAATATGGAATTCAGTTCTGGGCACCACATTACAAAAAAGATATTGCAGTTTTAGAGCAGGTGCAGAGACGAGCTACAAAATTGATACGTGGGATGGAAGGTCTCGCTTACCAAGAAAGGTTAGATAAACTGGGTTTATTTAGTCTAGAGAAAAGACGCCTTAGAGGGGATCTAATTAACATGTATAAATACATCAGAGGGCAATATAATAGCTTGGCGGATGAGCTTTTTGTCCCTAGGCCTTCTCAAAGGACTAGAGGACATGAGATGCGCATGGAGGAAAAACGTTTTAGCCATTTATTTAGGAAAGGGTTCTTTACAGTAAGAGTGATTAAGATGTGGAATGCATTGCCACAGGAAGTCGTTATGGCAAACTCTATACCTGCATTTAAAGGGGGCTTAGATGCTTTCCTTGTGTTGAAAGACATCCATGGCTACAATTACTAGGTTATGCCTAATGATGTTGATCCAGGGATTCTATCTGATTGCCATCTGGAGTCAGGAAGGAATTTTTCCCTTTTAGGGCTAATTGGACCATGCCTTGTGGGGATTTTTTCGCCTTCCTCTGGATCAACAGGGGTATGTGGGGGACGGGCTGGAGTTGTACTTTGTACTGGTTGAACTCGATGGACGTATGTCTTTTTTCAACCAAAATAACTATGATCCTGAGGCAGAGCGCGGCAACAGAGTCATATGAATGTCGCCGCCCCCTATTCAGTGATGTACTCCCTGTATGTCAGGAAGTATGGCAATGGGATTTCCGCCAGTCCGCACATGCACGCCATGATGCACCAAACTCCGTCATTTACACCATGTGTCGAACCGGCCCCACGGCACGCCTGCAGGTATGGTTCCCGACTGGGGGTTAGATTAGGTCGCGAGGGTAGCAGCCTTATTCAAGGCTTTCACCCCTCAAAAACACTTCTCACTGCCACCACTAGCTACTGCTAGACACTTCAACAATTCCCACTCTGCTGTCGAATGGTCTGCACACAGTCCAGCGTTTTTGTATTTGGGTCAGCTTTGAACTTTAGGCCAGAATACGAGAACACCACACACACACAATGTAATCACAAAGTAGCAAGGCACAACTAGGCACTGAACTTGTAACGCAAATTACACTGCAATCTCTCCATGGGTTTTGGCTAGTACAGCAGAAGTGAAACTTATTAAATAAATATTTAATATTGCAGAAAAAAGTGGAACAATGCAGAAAACAATATATAACAAAGATTTACAAAAACAAAGTAAACATTTACAAAGACACACAACAAGACAGTTTGCTTAAAAATAAAAACGGGAATAAAACGTTACCAGTATGAGGTCTAACTTGGTCGTGGGAGGGCACGAATTTCTGATTCGATCAGGATCATCTCTAGCTATGTGCTACCTCCAGGAGAAGATGATCTGTGACTTTCCCAGGCCGACTTATATAGTCCGCTTTGTAGCCCTGGGGTACAAGTCCAGATATAATTTAATTTCCCAGGTTGTGACACCACCATTTGCTGAGCCCTCTGTAAAATCCTTGTTTGCTGTGCTGCAAATTTCTGAGTTTCCTGTTAGCCTTTGAAGTTCCCAGACTCAGTCTGTCCTGATTTGTATATTGGGACAATGGGGCTGTCTACATGCATACAAAGTTCAAAGCAATGCAACACCCTTTCGGCAGATTCAGGACAAAAGTGGGGGTCGTTATGTAATTACCTGTTTCCTTGCTGGAGACCCCAGTGTCCAGAGGAACTGAATGCTAATGTACTTCACACTGCCATACAGGCAATCACATTAGCAGCTTCCTTGAGACAGGAGACAATTATACACCCCAAAGCCAGACTTGCTTTTAGCAGGCATACACATATGAAACAGACAGAAAATGAAACATGACTTCACATGGATACAAGTTATACCACATGGCCGCTGTATGATATGCAATATCACAAATGGCTGCTATGTTATGACACCATGTGCATCACCCATAGACTTAGCATTTCAACAGCAGGCATTGTGAGTTAAGTACGGTGCCGGTGGTAATGTGCTGCAGCCCTTGAGTTGGATCGGAAGCTTCCAGCTCACCACAACCCCTGGATTACACTGCTTGCTGCATTTTTGGTCAAAAATTTTTTTTTTCCTCCTATTGATACCAATTAATAGGAACAAAAGGTGCAAAAGTAAAGAAAAAGAAGTGAATGAGAGAAAATGCTACAGCAGCGCATTCACATTATTGCAAGTTGAACATCTTATGACATCTTAATCAGTAGCTGATACCCCCTTTCCCATGAGAAATCTTTACCTTTTCTCGAACATATCATCAGGTGGGTATGTATGGCTGATATTGTGATGAAACCCCTCCCATAGTGTGATGTCAGGACCTAGGTCCTGACAGTTTCCTGTCTGTGAACCTTGTTGCATTGTAGGAAATAACAGCTGTTTCAAACTGCCAAGCAACCAATATCTTCTCTGTGCATATGTATATCTATACAAAAAACAACAACCTTTTAAGCCTATCGCAATGTTAGTATGTATGGTTATAGAGAATGGCAGTTGGTGCTGTCTGGTTTTATTTCATGTCTGCCAGTAGTAAAGATGATGGCGTGTATGTTGATTGTGGATCAAACAATATGAACAAATTATACAACAAATAGCAATAATTTCTTGATCTCTCTTCTATTTTATAACGTCTCATTTTGCAATGTATTATTTTATATTTTTTTTTCACTAAAGTTCCGCCTTAGTGAACCCTACTAGCTGGTCTCTTATTTCTTATTTATGATTGGGATGTAGTTAACATATTAGCCCCATCTTTGATTGAATATAATCACTTATTTTGGGCACCACAGAACTTTATTACCCTTTATGCTTTTTTTCAGATAGACTAGAGAATTTCTAAGTCCCATTTTTCTTTGTTTGAGGGTTTGTGTTTACAAAGAGGCAACAAATACCACAACGGTATCACTGAAAAGGCACAGTGAGTCCAGTCTAACAAATGAATATACTTTCACCAATCTATAAATCAGGAAGGTCTAACCCAAGATAAAGAGATTTTTTCCTCCTGCTCTACAGGGTTAATAGATGAGACATTTATCGTAAAGTGACAAAATATATTGCTGCGGACCTCTATAGAGGGGATTCGTCACTGCAGAATGAATTAGACTCCTAGAAAAACAGGCCTCAAATAGATGTTTATCTCACATGCGATAAATATCACATATTGTTATATGTGCCACTAAATCTTTCCGAATTATAGTTATATAGCTCTCTTTTTGCTAAAACAATGTCCCTGCCAGCCATTTCATGGGAGATGTAAAAACATCGTTTTATGTGGAAATGATTTAATGTTACACCAGGACTGTGAGAAAAACAAATGTTAAAGTATGGAAGGGTGTGTCTATAAAACATTCTTTATCTAAATGAAAGGAGGTTTTATTTTTCGCCATTTATTCTTGCTTTCATAAGCGCCGAATGATGACATTATTTATACCTTTGTATTTGTGTTTGTTGTCGCGGAATCCATGACAACTCTCCACAATAGGATATATTAGATAAAAATACAGCAATGGTATGAGGCTCGGTTCACTCTTATCTAAAGAATGGTATCATCCTGGTTTAAAACGTCTTGCTTTTATCTAAAGAATGGGCCGTTTTTCCCCATCGGAGAGTAGTCGATTAACAGACATGTCGATGGATCCTATGTTATGTATGGGGTTGGTTTATACAAGCCTTTTTATAATGAATTCCCTGTCTCTGTTGTGGTGAGCAGAATTAAAACCTATGTGATGCATGATAAATAAGGATACCAGACAAAAGTCAAACGTATCATATATAGCAGTGTCATATGTGATATGTCTGATGCAAGGGACACAAAAGAGAAACTCTAAAAAAGGGGTTGGGTGGTGCACAGGGAAAATGCATTCACTGTAGAGCCACCATCAAAACATTTTGGGCACCATACTGGGCAAACCTACTGGGCCTCCCCTCATGCCAAATCACAGTCTGGGAGGCCAAGTGGTATGTGTGAGAGGCAGCAAGAACATGTCTGTGTGCTTTTGCTGGTGCTTCTATTGAATGACATTCAGAATCTATATTATACCAGCAAGCGCCCCCCTCAGAACTTGTAGCAAGTGTCTGATAAGTGCCCTCATGTGCTTCATTTTGCTTCATGGTAGGCCTCCCCTGACTGGGCCCCAGAATGGCTCAGGCCCCATACACTTCTCTCCCCTGTGATGCTCTAATGGCAGCCACTGTCACCATACACTGCATGAATCTGGTATAGTGGGAACCGATCCTAAAGGTGGCCACACACCATACAATTAAAAGATCCAATTTTACACCAATTTGATAATTAAGATCAGTTGTCCTGAAAAATTTAAAGCTTTTTCTTCATTCGTTTGAGAAATTTGATCTAATTTCCCATTTTAATGTAATAAAAAAAGATCAGTAATGTTGGATTTTTCTGATCAATTTTTATCAAAATTGTATGGTGTGTGGTAGATTGTCAGTTACTTGACACACAGACCCAAGCAATTTTTTCTGAGTTTTCAATCATTTTTCTCATAAATGGGAAAATATTGAAAATATGTGTGTGGTATATTGGTTAGATTTTTAAAATGTTATAGTCAGGGAAATTGAGTGCTATTCTTGAAGATATTTAAAAATGTGTAGGGTGTGTGACCACCTTTTGGGCTGGGGCCCCTACAAAATCACAACTGCAAACGCAAGCACTATTTTACACAGCTATTTTTGCAGCAATCTCCAAAGTGTTTTTGAGGGAGTGTGATTTTGCCTGCATTCCCTCAAAATAAATCGCTCCAAAAATTCTGCATGCAATTTCTGCCTAAAGGGTTTTCTTTTTGTTTTATTAAAGCGGGATTGTCACCATAAAAATTGAATTTCAACAGCAACTGGTCTGAGTGTATTAAGTGATAAAGATGCTAATCCTGCATTCAAAACCTTCAAAACTTTTTCTGCTGTTATGATTTGGAGTTATCACATACTTAAGGAGCACTGGCCCTTTAGTAGTCAGTGCCAAACAGATGCATGCTGGGGGTTCTTTTTAGTTATAATATGTTCCTCCTCTTCCATTTATTTCCCTGCCTAGCTGCCTATCTGAAACACGATCCCCTGCTCACTTGTGTTTAGAAGCAAGGCTGAGGTGACTCAGAGTTTGGAGGAGAAAAGAAAAAAGTAAAGGGCAGAAATGACATCAGGATTTAGCCTAAACTGTGGGTAAAAGACATGGTTCCCACCAGAAACAGAATTCTCTTCATTTACTATATAACATTCACTGGAATCAAAACCTGGACAGTACAATACATGTGTTATGTAAGTAGATCCAGTATTTATCTACTTATATATGTGTTTTTCCCCCCTGGAATAGTATGGCTAATCCTACTGCTTTAATAGGTTGATTATATGGACAACTTGAGACTTGTTATGTTTAATAGCACATGCTTTGTATAGCACATGATATTCAATATCTTTTCTCTTTTTGCAAATACAAAATTTGATTTTCCTTTGCCTTTAATTATTTTGCAATAAAACCAAGTTAAAGAAAAATGCTGCATGCAGTGCTATGAAATTCAACAGAAATCGTAAGCACTGGTGATTGGCATAGTCGAACCCCTCTCATAGGGTTCCACTGCCATAGTGCTTTGCCGATTGGTAGTTATTGGCAAACATGCCTAAAACCACTCCAATGGGCACTGGGCCCCAGCCCTTAGGTGGACCTATCACACGTCACCTTATTCAGTGAATGACAGGATTACTTAACTACTATTAATAACTGTGCATTTATCTTGCTTTCAGTAAGAAAAGGTTTACTCCTGAACAATGATATTCATATGTATTACAACTCTTGGAGAAACATGTGACGGTTGATTTACTGTGATGATCACTTCCTGCTGTAACACGTGATCATGACCAGAAAATCAAAGCCTGCTACATTTATCACCTGATTAGTGTGGATCATTTGGCAAATGTTAACCTTAAAAAGGAATGTTGCATGTCAACCCTCTACATTTATCCATCTATATCCCAAAAAATCAGCTGAGGATGCTCTGCATTTTTTGTGTCAAGTGGACAACCGTAACCAAGAATTGAACTTCATCCCCAACCAGTAGCTGATACCCCATTCCCCATGAGAAATCTATTCCTTCTCGCAAACGGTTCATCAGGGGGCTCTGTATGGCTGATTTTGAGGGGAAACCCCTCCCACAGTGTGATGTCCGCCCCTCACAAGTCCTGACATCACACTGTGGGAGCCTTGTTGCATTGTGGTAAATAACAGCGGTTTCCAACTGCCAAAAAAGCAAGCAACAGCTACTTCCAGTGACATCACCTGCCAGCAGTAAAAATGGAACCATGTGAACCATATCAGAATGTAAATCAGGGAGAGGAAAGATTTTACAAAGAGCAAATATTGACTAAATCATCTTTACATAATTATTGTATAAATTAAGCCCTTTTTTTATTACATTATTTTCACTGGAGTTCCTCTTTAGCAGTATTCACAGGGCCTCTTTATACGAGGCGAATGATCACACTCACCACTGGTTCAGTGCTTATCTACCAGGTCATGTTTGGGCTATTTATAATCTTCCACTGCTGCTCACTTCCAACAGGATTAACATTGGCTTTCTCTGGCCCACAATCCCTATTATTTCCATGAGACAACTGTTCTTGGCTAATAGCAAGAATTTGTCAGATCGGAGAAGGAATAAAGTATTTGGCCCGGTTCACATTGCGTTCCGCATAGCAATGCAAAGTATATGCGGACGTTTACACGCGTACGTTCCATACAGAACGGAGCCGGACCGGATCCGGACTCCGGACACTTTTCCATCATGCGCTATTTTTTGGGTCCGGATCATCCGGCCCACGCACCTGGACCGGAGCCTGACTGCACCATCCAGAAATAGAAACCTATGGGGAACGGAAAGCACAGAACACACAGGATACAAACACCTGATGTTCTACCCCACTTCCTATGCGTATTGTAGCGGCCATTTCGGATGGGGACACATGGGCAGCAGTGGAGCAGCAGTGACCTTACGTGCTGGAGCTGTTTGGCAGTATGTTGGAGGTGGAGGTGAGGCCAACAGCGGAGGACCTGATTCTACAGGTGCACCAGGTGCACCTTCTGCTGACCCCACCAATTTTTTATAATATTTCTCTGTTGTTAACCACACGGATCCGGATGGCAGCCTGATGCATGCCTGATGCAAACGGACCGGATCCGGATCGGACCCAGATAGGAACTGTACGGTTCTGATCCGGATCAGGTCCTGATCCGATCCGGATCCGGTCCATTTGCATGCCAAAACGCAAGTGTGAACGGAGCCTAACTTATGCCTATCTTGTGATTTATACACAATTTATACAAAACACGCGCACGCACACACGCACGCACACACACACACCACACACACCACACACACACACCACACACACCACACACACACACACCACACACACACACCACACACACCACACACACACACAGGATCTACTAATGGATCTTTCTTTCATAATAGTAAAACAAGCTCCTTATCAGTTCATTTGCCCCCAAAATGCTTGTACACAGGTATAAGGACTGTCACTCAGCAGGGAAGGGGATTAATTCCTTGATTGGCAGTTTAGGGCCTGATGCTGTACAGACAAACCGGCTAGCCTGCAGGGGGTAGGCAGATGACATGTGGTGAATGACAGAGCAGATTTCTGCAAAGGAGGTGAGGAAAAACATGCTTTCTGAGTGCTGAAGCTTTAGGTGACATTGGTTGGCCATTGTACACATGCTAGATACTTTCTAGACTCTTGCTTGAGGCAGTCTTTATCGGTCTATCCAGCTAAGTGTAAGCTAGTGTGTTTTTTTTGTAGCTCAATGCTTTTGATTTTTAATCCATGCAACAGTATTTAGTCTCCTGCTCATGCAGCATCCCATTGTTATATCAAAATACGCTCTGCTTTGATTTTAGGGTGCCATCTTTGGCACTCATCCATTCCTCATCCAGTCCTCATCCATTCCCTCATAATTTCCCGCCTCGACTACTGCAATGCCCTTCTGTCTGGACTCCCTAAGACCCGAATAGCCCCACTGCAGTCCATCATGAATGCGGCTGCCAGAATTATCCACTCCTCCCATCGCTCCACCAGGGCGGCTCCCCCCCGTGAATCCCTCCACTGGCTTCCTATCCAGTCCAGAATCAGATTCAAGATATTGTGTCTGACCTACAAATCCATCCACAAAAACTTTCCAACCTACATTTCTGATCTTACTCAGAGAAACACACCAAGCCGCTCACTCCGCTCCTCCAATGAACTTTGCCTGACCGTCCCCCGCATCACCCAGTCCCATGCACGCCTCCAAGACTTTTCAAGAGCCGCTCCGACACTATGGAACTCCCTACCTCCACCCATTAGGGCAGCCCCCTCCTTCAACACCTTCAAGAAGGACCTCAAAACTCACCTTTTCACTCTTGCCTACCACCCCTCACAATTGCTCTAAACCCACAGCCGAACTCTGGTCCCCTACCTCTCGTGTCCCTACCTCTCCCTCTAGATTGTAAGCCTTTGGGCAGGGTCCTCACTCCTTTTGTGTCCTACCTGATCATGCACCTCTATTACTGTGCACCCATGCTATGCATTTGAGTGAACCTAACTTGCCTAACTCCATGCTCCCATCCAGTGACTGACTAAGCATTACCTTGTACTCATACTGTGCTGTGTGATCTGGTTTTCTTGTATTCCTGTATTGTCATATTGCTGTTTGTCACCCCTAAATATTGTCTGTAACCTAAATTAATGTCCAGCGCTGCGTAATATGTTGGCGCTTTATAAATACAACAAATAAATAATTAAAAAATAAGTGAGGGTAGGAGGCAGGGCCGTGCAGAGGGTCTTTAAGTGGGGGGTGCTCAAATTTAAAAAAGGGGCCTGGCAATGCCTTCCCCCACATACAACCCCCCCCCCCCCCCCACACACACACACACACACACATTTATAACAGTATCAGGCAGACTTCGTGTCTCCTTCCAACCAACTCTTTTGGTGCTACCACCCTCAAATTAGCAGTGATAGGTGCCCACTGTTAGTGGGTTAGAGTGGGCACAGTGGAGCCCACAGTGGAGGCACAGACTCACCTTTCATTACTGGGACCTCTGTCCCTCTTGATCAGCACCCAATCCTCTTTTCAGGCAAATAAGTGGTTACCAATATGCAGTGGTTGCTAAGCATTAGTAGATGCAAAACTGCAGTAAGTGCCAAGGTGCAGTGGATGCCCAGATGCAGTAGATGGTAAGACGCAAAGGTTTACTTTGTGCTCAGTTGCAGTGGGTGCCGAGATACCAAAGTAAAGTCTGTGTCAAGCTGCTTTGGGTACCAAGGTCCAGTTTATATTGGGTGTTTATTTGCAGTGGGTGCTATGCAGTATTGGGTGCTGAATGAGTAGCAGATGGTGATAAACAATAGTGGGTGCCATGTGATTGCTAATTGGTACAGGGATCCATGTGAGTAGGGAGTGCCATGTGTGGTCTGGTTGTGTGCCATGGGAGAGTACTGAGTCTCATACGGGTTCAGACCTAGGATGGGTACTGGGTGCTGGCCGTGGACTGGTACTAGGCTTTGGAACTTGGTGACGTGTGAGTACTGTGCCATGTGGGTGTTGATTATGGGGGTAGGTGAGTCTTGGGTGCAAATACTGAGTGCCAAGTGGGTACTGGGAGTGAGTACATGGTGACATATGGGTGATGGGTGCTGGCTAGTGGGGTATTAGTTGTCATGTGGGTGCTAAAGGCAGATGCTGGGTGCCATGGGGTTCTGGGTGCTGGCCCAGGGCGACATGTGTATTCTGGCTGTATGGGTGTGTATCAACCATCATGTAGGTGTTGATTGCAGGTACTCAGTCCCTTGTGAGTTCTGGGTGCAAGTACTGGATGTCATATGTGAGTGTTTGGTGTGGGTGCTGGGCACCAAGTGGAGGCTTAGTGCAACTGGAACTACTGCAGATGAAACATGTGGGTGTGGCGTGCAGGTACTGGGTATCACATAGGTGCAAATACTTGGTGCCATGCCTGCACTGGGTGCTAGCTATGGGTGGGCATTGTGTGTCATGTGGGTTCTGAGTGCAGGTACTTTGGGTGCTAGTACTAGTTATGTGAGTGCAGATAGTGGGTGCCATGTGAAGGCGGTGTGCAGGTGTGAGTAGTGAGTGCCATGTTGGGGCTGGGTGCAAGTACTGTGCCATGTGGGTGCCAGATATAGGGTGAAGGGGTGCAGGTACTGGGTGTCATGTGGCTGTTTGATGCAAGTACTAAGTGCCATAATGAGGCCGGATGTGAGTATTGGATGCAGGGTGCTTGGTGCAAGTACTGGGTGCTTGCTATAGTGGGGGTTACTGGTTGAGTGTAATGTGGGTGCTGAATATTGCTGGGATTGATGTGGGTGCAGGGGGTGGGAGATCACTGTGGGTACTGCTATGAATAGCATAGTTGCTGCTAGGGGAGGTCGAGGTCAGTGTGTGGAGAAGTAACTGTGGGTGCTGTGGAAGGTAGAGGTCAGTATGGGTGCTGGAGGAAAGGGAGGTCGCTGTGGGTCCTTTGGGGGAGATCACTGTGGGTCTCGGGAGGTAGAGGTCAGTATGGGTGCAGGGGGTGGGAGGTCACTATGGGTGCTGCTATGAATGGCATAGTTGCTGCTAAGGGAGGTAGAGGTCAGTGTGGGTGCTGGGTGAAGGGTAGGCCACTATGGGTGCTGTGGAAGGAAGAGATCAGTATGGGTGCTGGAGGAAGGGTAGGTCACTGTGGGTGCTGGGAGAAGTCAGTGTGGTTACTGGAGGAGGGAGTGGATGCTGGATGTTGGGAGAGGCCACTGTGGGCGCTGGCAATGGGAGAGGTCACTGTAGGTGCTGCTTTTGGGATTGGAGGTCCCTGTGGGTGCTGCAGGGGACAGGAGGGTAGCCACTGGGGGAGGTAAAAATCACTGTGGGTGCTGGAGGAGGGATAGGTCAGTGTGGGTGCTGGAGTAGACAGGATCACTGCTAGAGCTGGGGAGGGAGAGGCCTCTGTGGGTACTAAGTGGAGGGAGAGGTCACTGTGGGTGATGGGGGAGGGAGGGGTCACTGTGGGTGCTAGGCAGAGGGAGAGGTCACTGTGGGTGCTAGATGGAGGGAAAGGTCACTGTGGGTGCTAGGTGAAGGGAGATGTCACTGTGGGTACTGGGTAGGGAGAGGTCAGTATGGGTCCTAGGTGGAGGGAGAGGTCACTGTGAGTGCTAGGGGAGGGAGTGGTCACTGGGTACTAGGTGGAGGGAAAGGTCACTATGGGTTCTGGGGGAGGTAGAGGTCAGTATGGGTCCTAGGTGGAGGGAGAGGTCACTGTGGGTGCTAGGGGAGGGAGTGGTCACTGGGTACTAGGTGGAGGGAGAGGTCACTATGGGTGCTGGGGGAGGTAGAGGTCAGTATGGGTCCTAGGTGGAGGGAGAGGTCAGTATGCCACACTAGGAATCCTGTCTGGGCCTCTTCACTGGAAAGTGTCCCGGGCGGGGGAGGAGCTTCCCGCGGGTGGGCGGGGCTTATCGCGGCTGGGGGCGGAGCTTATTTTGAGCAGCGAGAGGGGCCTTTTTTTGAAGATCTTAAAAAGGGGGGTGCCTGGGCACCCAGAGCACCCCCTGTGCACGTGCCTGGTAGGAGGTGCAAGTCCAAGAGAGGGGGAAGGAGTTATGAAGATGGCAGGTAAGCAAAGGTGAACAGATGAGTCTTTAAGGCCTGCTTGAATGAGTTGAAGGTGAGGGGAGCCCTGATGGGAGAAGTGAGTGCCTGTTCTGGAGAAGTCCTGGAGCCTTATGAGTGAGTGATACGATGCCTGGATATTCATAAGTATTGGAAGATCAGAGAGAGTGGGTTGGGGAGTATCTCAGGATTAAATATATGAAAGGGAGGTATAATGGATGAATTTGCATGCCAGGAAGAGCAGGCAGGGAGCCAATGGAGGGACTTGTAAGGAGGGGCAGCTGAAGAGGGGCAGTGGGAGGAGTGAATGAGACTAGCAGCTGCATTCACAAGGTATCACAGGGGTCGGCATCTGGTCTCAGGAAGTTCAGAAAGGATGACATTGCAGTAGTCCAGACGGGAGATGACCAGAGCAATGGACCAGGAGTTTGGCAGTGTCAGGGCTTAGGTAGGGATGCATTTTGGCAATGTTGCCAGTGGTAATGCGGTGTTGAATGACTGCTATATGAAGTGCATACATTCTGCAGTCATTTTTGCTCCCTCTTTTATGCAGCACAGATTTTTCGAACTGCAGCTCTATCTCTTTTCTGCACCACCAATCTGAAAAGCCTGATTATAGCTGATCTTCAGCTGCAACCCCGCCCACAGAGCCTGCTGTCAAATCCATCAGCTACTTCGCTTAAGATCCACGAAGCACATTTTAAAATAAGCTGCAAAATAGAAAAAGAAAAAGCTGAATTCTTAACCGGAGTTCTGCCTTGCGTTAACAAGTTGGCTTACTGAAGAAATACATTTCACCCCTGTCTAAGTTCAGTTCTACAAAAGACACTTAATCAAGCACAGGCGACAGCTCATTTTTGTTTTTTTTTAATTCCACTAAACTTCCTGAAGAGAAAATTGCTACTTCAGTAAGTCAGCCCCTTAAGTCTGAAACCGGCTCGCCGCCGCTAACAGAACTCTACAGGATGGTGATTGTTAGGAATCCTTGTAGCGTAGTTGCAGAAGACAAAAGCCATAGCAAAGCCAGTGCCCTCAGCAGGATGGGACTAGAAGGGCTGTAGAAGGAGATTAGGGATAAAATGCAGGAGTTGACTGAGGACATGAGAGCTTTGAAGGACAGCGGCTGGACTTTGCTGGAAATAGAGAATTTTATGGGGGTACAACGCATCACAAACACAGCTAAAGCAGAGCCAGATAAGCCTTGCTGCAGCATTTTGAATGCATTGACGGGGTTTCAAGTTCAGAGTCAGGAAGGCCGAAGAAGGATTTATTTGCGGAAGAGCAGATGAAAGCGCAGATTTCGGAATTGAAGAATAAGCGGGGCTATTCTTCAAGAGCACCAGTGTAAAAAGATTGAGGAATGAAATATTACACGCGGGCAACGCGCTCTGATGACTGTTATGTGAAATGGCACAAGAGATCTAGGGACACACAGCGATAAATTCACTTTTGACGCGTTATTTCAAGACAGTATACAGTCGTCCGGACGGAAATGTCAGACAGACAATTTGCGGATGCTTTTATCAGATGATGATTATTAGACAGCGTAGTAAAAATGCTACATGCTAAATGCTAATGTACGCTTTCGTGTAAGAAGGTCATTAATAAAAGTGCTCAGCATTTGCAAACAGAATGTCTGGGGCTGGTACAAGTATTAAGTGTAAACAACTAAGTTTATTCCATGCTCATCTTTAATTGGATGATATAGTAAAGTGCAGCTTTTACCATCTCTCACATTATAAACTCTTCAAATTTATAAAACACATTGGGCTTGATTCACTAAGACAAATAGCATGCTTTATCAACGTTAACACGCCTTATTAGAGTAGCATAGCAAACTTATGCCTGCTAATTGGCAATGATGAGGGGTCCACTCATCCTGCCCTGAGCCCATGCGGGTTCGTAGCGCTCGCTGTGCTACTCTGATAAGGTGTGTTCACTTTGATAAGGCATGCTATTTGTCTTAGTGAATCATGCCCATTATGTTTTCAGCTTTTAGGAAAGAACTGTGCTATGGGTATATCAGCCAAAACAACAATACCAACTGCTTAATATTTTGTAGCCTCTCTGCCTGCCCCGCCCCCCCCAAACCCCTAGTGCTGCCCAAACCACTCAGAACCATGAAAGCATGGACTCCACTGGAACCTTGAAAGTGTCCTGGTATCTGGCACCAAGCCCTCACCAGCACACCTGAACTAATACCCACAAAGTGTGCATGCCCAGGTCACTTCCAGCCATGGCTGCCTTACACAGCCAGGTGGGAGTGCATACATACAGGAAGTGCAGAGAGTGGTACAGAGCAGATGCAGCTTCTTAGGCTACCATTTTACTGGTTTCTGTTGGATACACATTCGCTGGAGCGAAGATGCAAATCTGATAACTCTGGATAGCATAAACACTTGTTTCTTTTTATTGTGCATTCCAATGGGCCAAGGGGTGTCCAAAGACATTTTAGGCCACCAACACTGGGCCACCTCTCTTTGTAAGGTGATAATACCCACTGATGACAGCCATAGAGAAGAGTTTTTTGAGCTGGGGGGAACCTTCACTCTAGTTTCCCCTTGCTCATTACAAGCTCCTGCAGCTTGGGGGTTGGGTTGGTATAGCACCAGCAGAAAGGAGTAGGGTGCATTTTCTTTTCAGCTTTCCACTGAGCTAAACATATTGAGCTCCATAGAAAGGTTCTTAAGTTGACCAAATACATTCACTTGGCCAAAACACACAGTGAGAAGTGCTTCGGGTCATAGCAATGCTCATTCGGATTACGCAGAATTGAAATTTCCTAATTTACGATGGGATATGGGCTTCCCCCAACAGTAGTCAGAAATCAATCTCGGAGATCAGATTTCCATGGAAATGCCACATTACCGCATCTCTGTAATTTTAGCAAAATAACAGTACTCAGAACCATTGGACCAATCGGAGAATGCAGGATTTTTCAGCGAAAATCGAATTACCGCAGTAATTTTAGACCAATCACAAGACTTGGATACTACCGAGTATTTCTAAATCATGTGATTGGCCTAAAATTTCCATGGTATTACCATTACTGGGGTAACATTCTGCATTCTGTGATTAATCCAATACTCAGAAGTATTGTGATCAACTAACTTTATTAACAAAATGACAAAAAAACACTTTCCTGGGAAATCGGTAATTGGAAATTGGATTTCGGAAATCCACGGAAATAATAATGGGTATTTTCGGTAGTCGGAATTTCAGGGTAATCAGAAATCAGCATTTCCAACCATCCCTTCTTGGATATGGTGCACCAGCTCACGCTGTTTTGCTGAATTAGGCATGCTGTAAGCTCTTCCTGCACCCATTGGCAGGGCCGGTGCTACCATATGGACAAAGGGGGCAATTGCTCCAGGTCCTCAGCATCCATAGGGGCCCCCAAGTGTCTGCCCTCCCCCGCTCCCAGCATCACAGAGGCAGTGGTGACAGGCACACAATCTCCTGCTCCGAGTTCCAGGTGTTGCAGGTGTGTTCCTGCTCTGCACTTCCTGCTTCTCTGTTTGGGCTCTAATGCCTGATGTGCGAGGGAGGAAGTGCAGAGCAGCATCACTACAGGAAAGACAGACAGACCTGCAACACCTGGAACTCAGAGGAGGTGAGCATCTGCCTGTTACCCTTGCCTCCGTATCGCTGGGAGGGTCATTAATTAGGGGCACCTCTGACTCGGGTATCAGGAGGGCCCCCAGGTTACTTGGCCCCATTGTAGCTAAAACCAGCCATGCCCACTGGTAATATGTGCACAGGGTGACATAGTTCTCTGCATTGTTATTGAATCAACTCCATGGCAACTCGTCTACATAGTGTCTCTACAAAACCTTGCAATCACTGAACAACACACAGTCCTTCACAAAACACTGGACCGTTGGTCCGACAATCTCTGATCTGTACTTCATTTAGCTCTGCAAGAGTTAATCAATTCTAAGCAAAGTGCAGCGTAGCCAAGTATATTGCCAACTGGTTCTTTAGCAGACCAAATGAGTCAGAGGATGTGGGAAGACAAAGTCGACGTTAATAGGTCTTCCAGACTTAATTGAATTGAATAGGATACAACAGTGTGTGAAACAAATTTATTACAGTCTTATTTATCCATTAGAATTTTTCTCTCTAGGGGGCCTGAGTAATAAGGCAAAAAAAATGAGTTTTTATTTTTAAATGGCTGTTAGAAGATGCAATTTCATCTTTGTGGGCTGCTAGTCACGCTTTGTGGTTATAAAATTATCTGCAATTGAGCGAATTAGTTCATTAGAGTGTGTGCTACCAGTAATACAGTACACTGTCACCTAATTATTCTTACTTAACACAATAACCTATGGAGGGGAAACAATGAACTCCTGCAGATGTACGCTTAAAGAGACCCTGTAGCGAGAAGGACGTGAAGGTTGCCTTTTTTTCTCTTTTATACTATGCCAATTGTGTGGCTGTCTCTAACTTTCCGCCACAGACCCAGAACAAGTATAAACATCAGATGCAGCCCAGACATGGATTAAGATGTAATGCTTGGGCCCTAGGCAAGGTTGCAGATGTGGCCTTGTGGTCCTTTTGGTAAGCTGAAGTGGAGAAAGGTAAAATAAAGTGGCAGGAGGGCCCCTTGATACCGACTAGGCCCTAAGCACCTGCCTAGGTTGCCCTGGGGATAATCCTGCCAAGCAACTGGTATGGTTTGAAAGTTAATAAATATGGCAGCCTCCATATCCTCTTCACTACAGTGTACTTTTAAAAGAGAGTCTGATGTGGGATGGACCAAGGAAACCAAGTACCGTAAAGACAGAAAGGAAAAATAACCACCAGGAATAAATAGTGCACTATACCAAGATAGATACATGTAAATTAATACACTTACAAATTTCGGGTTGCAGGAAATGCAACTCCCTGTTATGGCTTACAGAGAAAAACCCGCCTCTGCTTAGGTCTGCAAAGTTCCGCAGAGGTCGCACTACTGGGACATTGGGCAGTTCTTAGGGTTAAGGGCTGCTCACACCCTCCAAATAGAGGTGTGATACGTATAAACAAAACATTGTAGGCTTCCAAAAGGTATAAAATGATTAAAACATAACATATAAAAAGGAGGGGGGGGGGGGGCATGCTGAGCTTACTTTTCCTGTGGTGTCTACTGTAGAGTCCTGTGTGGGTCTAATTTTTTAGACCCGCACCCGACCCGCAACTCGCTTTCTGGTGAATCTGGTACCTGCACCCGACCCACACACGCTGACCTGCTACCTGCACCTGACCCGCAACCCAATTAAATCAAAACGGGTACCCGACCTGATGCCCTGTGTGGATCTAATTTTTCAGACCTGTACCCGCAGCCACGCAATCCGCACCCGACCTGCAACCCACTTTCTGGTAAATCTGGTACCCGATCGCAACCCGATTAAAATCAAAATGGGTACCCGAACTCAACCTGCATTTCGGGTAACCCGCGGGTACCCGACCCAATGCAGGCCTCTAGTCTACTGCATTTTGGCTAAGAGGCACTTTTGATGGTTTTCATTGACCTGATGAAGCGGTAGATACCCAACAAATGCGTTGTCTGAACCTTGTGTGCAATAAACTCTTGAAAATCTCAATCGAGTTTTCAATTTCTACATGTGCTACTTCACTACAGGAGATGTAAGTTTACTATACTTTTGTGGTGTATTCTGGTGCACTAGACTACTTATGGGTTACATTGGAGAACCCCCTTTGCCACCTGTGTCACAGGTCTCCACTTTAAGAAGTAGCATTTGGAGGCCATGAAAAAAATAAACAAATAAATAAATAAAAGCGGCTGCTTACCGTAACTTTTTCCAGAGAGAAGTAACCATCAGGGCTGGCAATCTGTTACTTCGTTCAAGTGGATGGAGCTCCAGTTCACCAATTTAGGTGAATATTGTACAGTACAGGTGATCAATCATTGATCACCAGTAACCAATATATGATCACCCTTGTATAATATTATAAAAGTGTCATTCAATATTTTAAAAATGACAAAAGAGAAAAAAGGAAATCTTAAAGGACCACTATTGAAAAAAAATGTAGAATTTCTAATATATACATATTAAATGTACATAACTCCCAGAGTAAAGTGCACTATAAATTGCTTTTTTTCCTATGTTGCTGTCACTTACATTAGATCTGACAGATTTTAGACTACTCCATCTCCTCATCTCCTCATTGGGGATTTTCAGTTTCTTTTTTATTCTTTACAAAAGCACTGCCTGGAAAGGATCTATACAAAGATGTCAGCCAGCCCCCTACTGATTCACATACTATTTTGACAATTGGACTGAGCAACTGCCGTTTAGTAAGTGCTTTTGTAAATAAAAAAAAAAAAAATACTTGAAAATCCTTTCCATTTTTACCACCACCAACACAGAAAAAATACATTATAGTGCATTTTTATTTATATGTACTGTATGTATTTTACATTTTTTTTTTTGCGATAGTTGTCCTATTTTTTTATGCAATAGATTTATACATGAAGTACAAGTTTGCTTGTAGTGCGGAAGCCTACACTGTTTCCTGAGAGAAACAAACGGTTCAGCTCAGATGAGCTCTGCTATATTGGTTATTTGACAATAGTTGGATGTTGTTTATTGTTACCATTGTTCATCGGATACACGGACTTCCAGCCACTTCGCAGTGTGCTATGTCTACACAGTGCGTATATTTTCATTTAGAATTTTTCCTTGTGTCTATAAAGCCAGCTGGAGCAAAGGCATGATTTTATTGCAGGATATTTGTCCTGCATTCCCAGAGCACACAGGCGCTTCACACTCCAGTTCCTAGGTGGCACTAGAACACACAAAAGCCACACAGTGCTGTAGGAGAAAGGGATGCAGCAGTTTTGCTTTAGATGTGTTGTTTAGCAAAAAAGCAGAATTGGATGTTTTGGTTGTATAACCACTAATGCATGTGGTGAGAGGGATGCTGTTTATATGAGGCAAGACCACACTAAAGAGGAACTCCAGTGAAAATAATAAAATAATGTAATACAAAAGTGCTTCATTTTTACAATAATTATGTATACATGATTTAGTCAGTGTTTGCCCATTGTAAAATCTTTTAAATCCCTGATTTATATTCTGACATTTATCACATGGTGACATTTTTAATGCTGGCAAGTGATCTAGCTGTGTCTTGCTGTTTTGGCAGTTGGCAGTAAACAGCTATTTCCCACAATGCAACAGGGTTCACAGACAGGAAACTGCCAAGAGTACGTACTCAGAAGTTCTTGGTGGGAGGGGTTTAACCACAATATCAGCCATACAGTGCCCCCTGATGGTCTGTTTGTGAAAAGGAATAGATTTCTCATGTAAAAGGGGGTATCAGCTACTGATTGGGATAAAGTTCACTTCTTGGTCGGAGTTTCTCTTTAAGCTAAAGTGTGTGATTTTCTTAGCTTTATTGACAATACCCTCAAAACTGTCAGTTTGCTACAGTGGCGTAGCAATAAGGGTTGCAGAAGTAGCAACCACATCAGGGCCCTTGGGCCCTTCCTAAACCAAAGTATAAGTTGTTTATTGGTCTTGTGGTGGTAATAATCTCTTCTATAGATGCTTTGAATAGTAGTAATCATTAACAAACTGTTCTCCATCCCCTTCTTGCACCTCTAATACTGTAGATTACCTTGGCAGGTTTTGCTGCACTATATCAAGTGTTATGTATAGAGTGCTTGAGGGGGCCTAATGTAAAACTCGCACCGGGGCCCATAGCTCCATAGCTACACCACTGGTTTGCTTTTATACTCAATTTTAATTAGGAAAATGGGGAGATAACACACACCAGACACCCAATTTTTTACGAAGTCGAACTTTAACCAAGGATCAACCATCATGTCCAGGTGGCTGCTTCGATGCTGATGCGCACTTCGGTACGCTCCCGCGTGCGATCGAGGGCATGCCTGCGCGCGCCCCCGTGCCGCCCACCGTTAGCCCAGGGATCAATCAATGGGAACATGGTTCCTGTTAATTGATCCAAGTCCCCAGCAGAAAAACCGTCGGCCTCTCATCAGAGGCCACGGTCTTTCTGAAGAAAAAAAAAAAAGTTTCCATCCTCTATATGCTTCCGGAAAGCTAGGAGGACGAGGAAAAAAACCCAAACTCATCTTGTGGCCAAATAGTAACCTACATCTACATACATTTTTTAGTACAAGAAGCACACATTACATTTAAAATTAACTGTTTATTTCCCACACCAAAAATTACCCAAATACATTTTTTTATAAAAAAAGAAAATTAAAAAAAAAAAATTGTTACCTAAGGGTCTGAACTTTTTAAATATGCATGTGAAGAGTGTATATTACGACCATTTTTTAAATTATAAGCTTGTAAATAGTGATGGAAGCAAAACATATTGGCGCCATACATTGTGATAGGGACAAAATTTAAATGGTGTAATAACCGACAGAAATGGGCAAATAAAATACATAGGTTTTAATTATGGTAGCATGTATTATTTTAAACACACATTACATTTAAAATTAACTGTTTATTTCCCACACCAAAAATTACCCAAATACATTTTTTTATAAAAAAAGAAAATTAAAAAAAAAAAAAATTGTTACCTAAGGGTCTGAACTTTTTAAATATGCATGTGAAGAGTGTATATTACGACCATTTTTTAAATTATAAGCTTGTAAATAGTGATGGAAGCAAAACATATTGGCGCCATACATTGTGATAGGGACAAAATTTAAATGGTGTAATAACCGACAGAAATGGGCAAATAAAATACATAGGTTTTAATTATGGTAGCATGTATTATTTTAAAGCTATAATGGCCGAAAACTGAGAAATAATGCATTTTTTCCATTTTTTTTCTTACTTTTCCTGTTAGAAAAAAATAATTCTTAGCAAAATGTACCACCCAAAGAAAGCCTAATCAGTGGCGTAAAAAAATCAAGATATAGATCAATTCATTGTGATAATTAGTGATAACGTTATTAGCGAATATATGGGAGGTGAAAATTGCTCTGTTGCATAAGGTGAAAAATCCCTGCGGGCTGAAATGGTTAAAGGACAACTGAGATGACATATGACATGATGAGATAGACATGTGTATGTACAGTGCCTAGCACACAAATAAATATGCTGTGTTCCTTTTTGTCTTTCTCTGCCTGAAAGAGTTAAACATCAGGTATGCAAGTGACAATTTCTATCCAGGTCGGGACTGGGCATAGCCCTCACTGATAAATAATTACAGCCATAAAATACTTTACTGTCAGTAAATGGCTTACTGGAGCAGGAAAGAGATAAAAAGGGTCAATAATTCATGGATTTGAGTTCTAGTATACTTCAAGGAAGGTGTCATTGAGCAGAGAAAATTAAGTAGTACAAACTTAAAAACTAGATTTAAATCTATATACATAAAATCGGATGTATGTGTGTGTGTGTGTGTGTATGTATGTGTGTATGTGCCGCGATCACGTGAAAACGGCTTGACTGATTTGAACGAAACTTGGTATACAGATCCCTTACTACCTGGGATGATATGCTCTGGGGGTCTCGCGTCCCCCATGCTTACCTGGGCGGAGCTACAAACAGCAAATCAGATTCCACCCATTAAAGTGAATGGAAAAAATGTAAAAGGCTGCCATTCTCACAGTAATCGAGCCAGAGTCCCCACACTTGGCACAGTTGGTCACTTGGTATTGTGGGCTGTGCTAACTGTGCAATACGCGCTACCTCAACGGCCTAAGTAACAGTAAAACTGCCTTGTGTTTCCTGCTCACAGAAATTTCCCTGGACTTCTGTACATAAGCTCCATTATTTGCTAAGCAGTTAGATTCAGTGCCAACATATATCAGCGCTGGGTCTGTGTTTGGTCACAGATGCTCCATTCATTTGAAAGGTGCGCGAAGGACAGTCAAACTGGAACTACCATTTGGATGTGGTGCGGAAACCTCCCAAGTGGCATAAACAGCAGGTGCTGAAATTACACAGCAGTCTGAGTAATACTGTCCCTATTCATTTTATAGCTTTGTGGTTTTCATACTGGCACCAGATAATCTCAGCGCCAGGTTTTCACTGCTGGATTTCTACATTAGGTGAGTGAGTGTAATGATCAGTAATGAGTCTGCTGATCAGTACTAGCTCTTTCAGCACAAAAGTCAGTATTTTATTCAAAAGTGTGATCACACGTGTTTGAAGTGCACAGTAATATTTCAGGAACAGAGGAGAGTGATAGCCCTAGTGACAGGGGCTATCACTTAGCAGAGAGTAGTCGTACGGTCAGAGTTGGTAACAGATCGGTCATATATCAGTATAGAATCGTTAGGCAAAATCGTAGTAAGTATTCAGGCAGGAGTCGGCAGCAGATCAGATAGGTAAAGGTACAGAATCGTAAGGCAAGCTCGTGGTAAGTATTCAGGCAGGAGTTAGCAGCAGATCAGATAGTCAAAGGTACATAATCGTGAGGCAGAGAGTAATCAGAGGTACAGGCAAAAGGTCATACACAGTAATATCAATACAATAGTAATAATAATATTTATCCTAGTCTAGTGTGCAATCCCCGGGGTCCTGCCGGATCACAGATCTGACTAAGGTCTGAGCGCTAGCACAGTGAAGTATTCGCAACAACAGGCAAAGAGCAAATGACATTTCCAAGCTTAAATACAGAAAGCAAATTCAAGCCGCCTGCCCAGAGGGCTGAACCAATCAGCAGCTTGTGATTGGCAGGTCGGTGTCAGCTGACTGCAAGATCAGCTGACCTGTCTCCTCAAGCTATAAAGGTTCTGCCACGAGCGTGCTGACCTAAGCTGGTGTGTGGCGAGATCCCCTCCCTGCCGCCGCGGTGACGTCAGAGGAAAAAGCGGCGGACACAGCACTCTCCGCCGCTGAGGTACCTTTGATGTACTTGACAGTGAGACCCTTTTCTTTACTTTTTTAAAAAGAGGTTATGGTTTGGTACGGGAGCTGATTCTATCTGTACACTGTTGATTTCACCTGCTTATACCACATATAGATCTAATTCAATAGTGTTCTGTATGTGGTGTGGAAAACAGCTAGGAGGACCTCTCTGTCTTGCAAACAATGTATATGGGTGGGTGCACTGCACACCAGAAGAGCTTTTCTGAGCGATTTGTGACTTTAAAAGCTCCTGCTTATGTTATCCTATGTGTGTGCTCACACTGGAGAGATATGAATTTATAAAAATCCCCCATAGCATTGCATCAGTAAGAGCTTTTAAAATCTCTAGCGTTTAAAAAGCTCATGTGGTGTGCACCAGCCCTATTTGCAGATATTTACAATGATTGAACAATAAGGACCTTATGAGAATGTGTAATCATAAATAGTTCTACATCACCTGGACTTCGGGAACTCTAACAATGGCTTTTTATAGTTAATAAATTCTGCCTCTACTCCTGGATAAGCATCGCAGGTTGATTGGCAGCACTGAGCGCTGGTTCAGTTCGTGTTTTAAAGATGCTTTTCCATATAATAGGATTTTAATTTAAGTTTGCTGATAATTCACTTACTTAAGACTTTTTGATCAATGTCTTCAATAAACTTTAAAAAACGGTAGTTATTTTAACAGGAATCAAGGACTCTCTTTACAACTGTTCCCTTTAGCTGGAGACACTATAAAACAAGGGAGAACATAAGTAACTTGGTCTGGATGCATTAACAATTTATTGCAGAGATGTTTTATTGTGTATTGTTTATTGTTGTTGCAGGGATTTTATCTGTTTCTCAATTGAGGAATTTGCCTCTGAGGAAGCGACCTTGTCCTTTGCAACGCACGTCAGGCTTTTTTTTTTGCGTACATGGATTACATTACTTTTCATTGTTTGTATTTATTACTCTCCTGCTTGTATTGATTTTAAAGTGATCCCGAGCTGAGGCTAAGGATCAAAATTAAATACTTACCTGAACAGAGGGAAGCCTCAGGATCCTATTAAGGCTTCTCTCTGTATTATGATGTCCCCCGTTCATGAGCGTTAGCTCCCCTTATCCCCCTATCGGGGCCGCGCTCTTCCTCTGTTACAAGCGTGGGCGTGCAGTAGCCGCGAGAACATGGCCACACATGCGCAGTAGCATAGAGCTGTGGCTACTACGTGGCCACTCTGCAGGAAGAGGAGCTGCGCAGCCCCAATATGATTAGAGTAACATGAGTAACATGAGCTACAAATTACTTTCCTCCTATATTACTGTGATTAACCTCCCCGGCGTTCTATTGAGATCGCCAGGGAGGCTGCGGGAGGGTTTTTTTTTTATTAAAAAAAAACTATTTCATGCAGCCAACTGAAAGTTGGCTGCATGAAAGCCCACTAGAGGGCGCTCCGGAGGCGTTCTTCCGATCGCCTCCGGCGCCCAGAATAAACAAGGAAGGCCGCAATGAGCAGCCTTCCTTGTTTGGCTTTCCTCGTCGCCATGGCGACGAGCTGAGTGACGTCATGGACGTCAGCCGACGTCCTGACATCAGCCGCCTCCGATCCAGCCCTTAGCGCTGGCCGGAACTGATTGGTCCGGCTGCGCAGGGCTCGGGCGGCTGGGAGGACCCTCTTTCGCCGCTCAGGCAGCACACGCGGCTGGCAAAGTGCCGGCTGCGTGTGCTGCTTTTTATTTGAGGAAAATCGGCCCAGCAGGGCCTGAGCGGCAGCCTCCGGCGGTGATGGACGAGCTGAGCTCGTCCATACCGCTCAGGAGGTTAATAGAAATCTGACAGAAATGACAGGTTTCTGACTAGTCCATCTCTTCACGGGGGAATCTCAGTATTGTATTTATTCTTTACAAAAGCACTCCCTGGAAAGGATCTATACACACACGTACACACACACGTACACACACAGACACACACACACACACACACACACACACACACACACACACACACACACACACACACACACACACACACACACACACACACACACACACACACACCTATTTGAACACTATTCTAGCAGCTGGACTGAGCAGCTGCCATTCACAAAGTGCTTTTGAAAATATTGAAAACTCCGAGATTCCCCCATGAGGAGATGGGCTGGTCAAGAACCTGTCAGTTCTGTCAGATTTCTACCTACAGTGACGGCAACATAGGCGAAAAGTAATTTATAGCACATTTTACTCTAGTTGAAATTTACTTTTTGTAGGTATGTTTTTATATATTTTAAATTGTTTAATTTTTTTGTGATAGTGGTCCTCCAACAAACTGTTTTCTCACTCTAAATACACCTTTCTGACACTGCAGCTGTCTTTGGTAGGTTTTGGGGCTCCATATCAATAGCGTTCTTGGGGCCCCAAATAAAACTTGCACTGGGGCCCCAAGCTCCTTAGTTACGCCACTGCTTACCCTATACAGGAGACATTATCAAGCATACACAGGAGAGTCTTTTTGTACATATACTGTATATGTCATGCACCATTTATAAGAATCTATCTAAGATAATGTTAAACTCCTTATTATACCTGGATCTCTGGGAAGAGGGATAAAAACCAAATATCCTCTTTCAACTTTGTGACCTTCTAATCACTTTCCTGCTGAGCACAGTTAATGAAAGGAGATTCCCTGAAATCGCGCTCTCTACATTTGAGAAGTTAATATTATCCTCGCTTCTACGAGAGCTCATGAGATTTTTGGCTTCCCCACAGCATCACACCTTATCTTCCTTAGTATTTTTTTTTTACATTTTCTTATTGGATGACAAAAACAGGAAGCATCCATCCGCATGTGATAACACCAGAGAAGCAGGGAAGGTAAATCCATAGCTCAGGATTTAGCAATATATATAATGTTTATGGCATAAGAAAGCTTCTAGGAGGATAAACCTATATGTCAGCATGGAGCAATATGGGGAGCATTTGTAATGCACAGAAGGCCAGAGATAAGTCTACAATCGCGCTTAGATGCATGCTGCGCAGTGTATATAAATGTAAAGCCTAGTTGGATGCTTTGTACCTTGGATGGGTTGGGATGCAATAAAACTGAGACTCTTCTCTTACTTGTATGTATTTTTCAACTCTGTCTCTTTGAGGGCAAGAAATATACAGTACATAAGATTGTAATACAGATACAAATACATAAACAGATGCATGCTATTTATTTGGAGGAATGTTGTTCGGCCCTTAACTTTTTAGCCACCTACATTGAAAAGGGACTTTTTTTTGGCACACAGAATTCTATATAAAAAAACTTCCTGAAGCAAAAATAGATATTTTGGACCAACGCTTCGGGAATATAAGTTTTAGGGGGGAAAAAACAGGGAAAAGGAAATATATATACTAAACCTGGTGAGTCCGTGTTCCAGGAGAGTCTTGTAGATGTTCTCCCCCCATTGGTGTCCTCCTGTGTCCCCCCACGTGTCCTCCTGTGTCCCTATGTGTCCTCCTGTGTCCCCCATGTGTTCTCCTGTGTCCCCTTCTGTCCCTAGTGTTCTGTCCCTCTTTCTGTCCCCAGTGTGTTCCTAGTGTGTCTCCTTCTGTCCCTGTGTGTCCCCCTCTGTCTCCAGTGGGCCTTCGTGTCTCAGCTCCCCATGTGTGGTCCGCTCCCTGCCCGCTTGTCTCCGCTCCCCCCCCATGGTGTAAATAGCAGGTTAGTTGCAGTGTATTGCCTAATCCAGTGGCTCCCATAGGGATTGCAGACCTCTCTCCTCTCCCGCACTGCTCCTCTATTGATGGCTTCTACTGATCGCATCATAAGCAGAAGCCATGTCTAGGGGGAGACGCACGAGAGAAGAGAGGTTGATTTTGCTACTTGCATCTTTGTTAGGAAGGATTCCTATTACTTCCTATCTCTTGTGACAATTACTTGTGTAACAGGACATGAAACCAGACACAGCAGATGTTGTATCCTTTCCTTGCTTTATCCTAAGCTACCAAAAAAGTTTCTGGCTTTATTTAGAATTTACTTGCTTATGATGTATAGCCATTTCTGTAACTCCGCCTTTTTAAAAAAAATCCAGCTTGCCCCATAACCACCACCAGGTGGCAGACTTTGCAGTTTTACACATTTTAATTAGAGAGTTGAGTTGTTAATGTAAGTTTTCGTTCCTCACAGGTGCTTCACGACAAAGCGGGATTTGAAAAGACAGCGGCAGCGAGATGGATTCATTGAGTGGACGTGTGTCAGCTCAGCTATGGTGATGCTGTAAGAGAAGTGCCCTATGGAGTGCAAAGTCCAGTCACAACTGTCAGCACAATCAGCGACAGGGCAGATGACGAGTCCTGCCCTGACAACTCCCACACGCCCTGGCTGCCCTCAGAAGGGCCTGGGGGTTACAGGAAGCTGTTGTCCCTCTCTAGCTTGTGCTATCGTACTTTAATAAGTTCTGTCAGTTGAATGAGTGTAGTAGCAATGTCTTCTAGATATTTGTGTTCTATTTGCTCTACATGCTTTACTAAAATACAGTCATTAGCCGAGGGCAACATCCACTTTAGGGCTGACATTGGCGACACGTTGTACGGAATACTTACGGGATATTAATGCATTCTATTTAGGGAAATGATGTTACCAGTGCAGTGAAGCTGGTGGATCCAGTGCTGAGGTATTTGCAGAGCTAGGCCTGTGTTTGGGAGTCGGCACTTCGCTTTACTTCACTGGTGCAGTGAAACTAATGACACCCAAACTACATCCGTAGCAAATCACTGCAGCCACAGCTGTACCTAAACTGCCTGCGGTTCGCAACGGCGGACAGTTCATGGTGAACAATGTTCGTTTGCCGCTTGCAATTACCTTGAGCATTTGATAGGCGCATGTTCGCGTTTGCCCATTACATGTCCGCGTTTGCCCATATATGCTGGAATCTTCAAATTTGTTAGGTATGTTAAGGAGGACAGTGGGAACAAGGGGGAGATATCTTTCAAAAAGACTTTGTAGTTTTTGAGATCATTGATTTTAAAGTTACGATAGGAAAGACGCTTTTGGAAAAAAGTGTTTTCCAATCGTAACATTTTTACAATCATGATTCTAACATGTATGGAGCTTAGCTATTAATGGCTAAAGTTTGCCTGCCATTAAAGTCAAATGGGTCCGCCAAGAAGATTGAATTTGTGAACTCTCGTGGAAACATTCGCAAGCAGACCCCTTGCAAACGTTTCCACAAAAGTTCACAAACCGAATGTTCGTTTGCAATGTTAGTTGATTACTACCTCAGAGCAGCACGCACCAAGATACATTTTCATTCGTGTAATCTCAGCAGTGTTCATGTTGGTGCTGGGTGATTTTGGAGCCTACCTCTGGTGATTGAGTTGATGGATCGATTAAGTGAGTATTGTAGGTTTTTTTTGGGATGTGTGATGGGCGTACATGAAAAAAAAAATGCCTGGAAAAAAGGGCACAGGGCATTGCCGCTAGTAGAATATCGTTAAAATTAGAGATATTCTACTACTGAATTACCATACTAAAATATTGGTAATCTTTACTAATATTTAGGGATGCTCATTCGTATTCCGCGGAAATGCAATTTCCGAAATTCCGATTGGAAATTGCATTTCCACATCGGAATGCGGAAATCGGTAATGCAAGTGCATTAGGCGGATTTCCGCCGGAAATCCAAAATTTCCGCCGGAAATCGCGGAAATTCCGCCCGACTTTAACATCGATTTTCATAAAAACTATAAGGTCTTTTTGAAAGATTTTTTTTGCATCTTGTTCAGGAGATTTTTACTGCAATGTAAAACGCAGAAAATCTGCATCTGCCAATTTTCTGAATTTACATTACAGTAAAAATTCGCCGACTTTAGCGGTTGATAGCAAAGCCCCCGTAAGTCCTAGAAACACCAAATTTTCAGGGTTTGTTAAACAGAATCTCCTGAACAAGATGCAAAAAAAGTTTTCAAAAAGACCTTATAGTTTTTGAGAAAATCGATGGTAAAGTCGGGCGGAATTTCCGCGATTTCCGGCGGAAATTCCGCATCGGAATGCGGAAATTAGTAGCGGAAAGCGGAATCGGTATTTGGCAATGGCGGAATGCCGATTTACCGCGGAATCGGAAATTAGCATTTCCGACCAGCCCTACTAATATTTTACTACATCTATACCCAACCTACTCTCACACAGAACCCTACCTCTACCAGGGTTGCTATCACGGATGGTCGTGATCACGGGTACGCGTGACTCACGGCCATTTTTCCGCAACACGGGGCAGTGTTCCGGATGCCGTGATCCGCATGGATCACGGCATCGCGGCAAATCCGGGTCACGGCTCGCATAAAAAATTACGGGTCATGGCCCGTAATTACGGCCGTGATGCGGCAGTGATCGGTAAACTGTAATGATGACGTCACTGGATACATGCATACGTACACGTACATTTTCACATGTACGAGCGGCATTTACGCATGCTCATGCGCATTCAGGGACTGAATATTAACCAGGCATTACGCACTACATACTACGAGACGCATGGACACACAGATTTTTATATGTATGTCGACTATGGGTACGCTTGCGCAGCCGCAAATCGCCTCATACACCCGTACATTTTTACGCATGCGGCCATAGGCTTACGCATGAACAATACGGGTCACGGCCGTGATAACCGTTACTTTTATGGTGAGGTCGGGGAAAATACGGGTCGAGCCGGTTTTGCGTAAAAAAATACGGGACGTGATCACGGGTCGATCACGATGCAGCTACAATAAAACGGCCGCATTCGGATCCGTGATGAAGGGGTATCCAAGCATCCCCGACCTCTACCGATGCCTAACCCAAACCCCCCACCCCATGCTGCAGAGCCATCATTATGACAGTAAAGTTGGCTGAGTTTTCCCGCTGTGCAAATTGAGGGTTTGCTTAATGCACGCTCTGCTATATTATCGGGCGGCGTCTTTTTTTTTTTTCTGCTGAGCCTTTTTTATCTGTTTCGGTGGTGTGGTATGGGTTAGGAATACTAAACAGCCTAGGCTAAACACTCCCAAGAGGGTGGGAGTTACATTCCAATATATGGCAATATATAGATAAAGGAAGTGAATCTGATGCGGAAACCAGGATAATTAACATAAAAGGGGGTATTCTAAATTATTTACTGCATTCTACTATATGTCACTACAGGGCCTCCTTAAATAAGTGTGCTACAGCGGAAACTGGTGATTTCACAGAAAAGTGGTGATTGTTGTTAAAGGTGTTGTTTGCGCAGATCCACGCTTACATATATGTGGCAAGCCAAAAGAATTGCCATTATTTCTGCAGAAATGGCGACAGTTTCCTGGCAGACAGGCTGCTCCTTGTTTTGGCTGGTGTACCAGATTAATTAAACTCCATCATATTATCTGAACTGTCTCCTCTCATGCTGTGTCATAGAAACATGCCTGCAAAAGACTGATTGTTGTAATACCATACATGGTGTATCTAAATATGTGGATCTTCACTACTAGTACAGTAAATTGGCTCAGTAAATCAACCTCCACATAAACGGCAATATGTGTGAAAGTGTCTGTATTGTGACACTGAGGAAGCTTATGCTCAGTGGAACATGCAGACAGCCTGTATCGGATAGCCTGTTTCCAAAACAGGATTCATTTTAAACCTGACTACACTTGGGTTGAACAGTCCCTCTCCGTAGAAAGAAAGGAATGGGGACAACACCCCTCCCCCAAGTGTGGACAGAACTAGTGTAAAATCTTTAGCAAACAACTCCAAATTTGTGAAACGCGTTTCTTGGGATTCAACCCGCTTCATCAGGTAATACAACAGAAGAAGCAACTAGGAGGATCAAATGAGCAAGCTAAGAGATTTTTGCTAATGGCATCACATATTAAAATACACTTAAAGAGACTCTGTAACAAAATTTTCAGCCTTAGTTCTTCTATCCTATAAGTTCCTTTGCCTGTTCTAATGTGCTCTGGCTTACTGCAGCCTTTCCTAATTGCACAGTGGCTGTGTTATCTCTGTTATATGATCTAATCTGTTTCCTTCTGTCGGCTCTGTCGGGCTAAGACTGGAATGTGTGGAATGTGCAGGGCTGCTTGTGATTGGATAGAAGCGATACACACCCTCTCCAGGCCCTGTGCAGGCTCTGTATGACTCACACACTCTGCTTATGTGGGCCTATCACAAGCTGGTTAGTTTGTTTGTAAACACTGCCTAAAACTGTTAATTACAAGCCAGGATTGCAGCAGAGAGTGGCAGAAACAGCACAGAGGGGCCCAGGAGAACATAATGAATAGAATGGTATGCTTTTTTTGCTGTAAACATTTTAGACTACATATTCTCTTTAAGTACAAAAATAATAAATCATATGCCTAACCATAATAAAATCATAAGCTTAGCCATGATAAAAACGTACATGCCAGTGGCATAGCAAAAGGTGATACAGAGGTTGCGACTTCACCGAGGCCCACTGGGAGCCCTCCTTCGCCCATCATTTTAGCTTTTTATTGGTGCTATACTGATAATGAATACCTCTATAAGTGCATTAAATAGTGGTAATCCTTAACAAGCTATTTACCTACTCTGATTACACATGCATCTGTCCTTCGTAGGTTTCGGGGCTCCAGTTTAATAGAGTGTGGGGGGGGGGGGGATTTACTAAAACTAAAATCTTTGTCAGAGAGACAGTATCTCTAGAAGTGCTGAATGTTTTGATTTTTTTTAAATGGAAATATCCCATCTTGCATCATAATTTCATCTTGTATTGCCCAGATCAGTGACAGGGTGACAGGTTGCTACAGCTGTTAAGCTGGGGCGCGTTCATCTCATGTACGTATGCATCCATCGTTGACTCCGTTTTTGTTTTATCCCTCAATACCTCTGTCTTTTTCCCCCAGCGGCCCAGCGAGCAATACATTGTAAATTATCCCTGCATCCTGTACTGTAAACATGTAGCATAGAGCACAATTACGAATACATTATGACGGTCATAAAGTATAGCTGACTGCTACTGTACAACGTCACGGCGACTAACGTGAAATATGCTTTGTTTTCTCAGGCTGTTATGCCTTGATTGCTTTATCTATACCGAAATGGAAAAACGAATTACATATATTAACATGAATGCTGCATTTTCTCTGTTTTTTAAAAGAGATCCATCATGAAGCGGTTTCATACATCACAGCAGCGTTGTTCAATGCCGGCTTATTGCAATTCTCTATCAGTTTTATGTTCTTTAAATGCTTAGTAGCTACCAACAAATACTAATTACGGAGATGCATTATGTCTTTAAACTGTAAACCTGCTCTCATTAAAGCATTGTGTTCATGTTTTGCTTTACGGTGAGATCGTTGCCATAATAAATATGACAACACGCAGAGGTGACGCGTCATGTTTTATTTAACCGTGAGATTTTCCATTTTTTTAGGAAACGGTTGTTGCCTATATATTGTGAAAGTAACAGTCAGGCACCATGTGACCGCCCTTGGGGGCCTTGCGGCTGGTGAGTGCTGGCAGTTCAGCTATGGACAGGCACGTTCAGCTCAGACAAGCTTGCCGACTGTAATGTCCTGGGGATTGCTCAATCAAGCCTGCAAGTCTGACAGCTGTAGTAAGTCTGCAACCAACTTAAATGGAATTCTGGCCAAAAAATAAGAACTAGCAGGGGAGATGAAAAACTACATGTATTTGGGTAAGTTTAGATCAAGTGTGACCAGGGGTTGAATTTTCACAGCCGGATTTGTACTTTTTGTGCCCTATGGCTAACTTTCTTGTTGATCCTAATTCCATGTGCAACTCACCTTCCATGTGTGCCATCCATGTGCAGCAGCTTTTCTCTTTCATGTACAGCTCCCTTGGACAGCAGCTCCCCCAATGTTTAGTTCCCCATTTACAACCCCTTTCTATGGCCAGCCATCCAAGACCCAGGCCTTTGATCTGGACCTGGTAGTCCTCCTTTTCCCATGTCAACAAAGGCCCATATGCAATTCACTTTTTCACCTGACTTTTCTCCCAGGAGATATTTTTTCATCTTCGATTTAAAATAACTTTTCAGCACTTTTCAATTAAAAAAGTACCAAAAAGTAGGTAAACTAGTACTATCAAAATTAGTTTGAGTATTTCCTTGCTTTCTGATGGATTAAATGCATTTTATTGACAAGTTTAAAAATATCACTTAGGATAAAACTCAGGTGAAAAAGTGAATTGCATATGGGCCAATGTATCTTTATTTTCACTGGTGATTTTGGCAAACCCCTTTTTATCATTCAGCTAATGCTGCTAACCAATTTCCCTTAACTGCAATCACCTTGTCAATGTCTAATCTTAACCTACCCTTCCAAAAAAGTCTAACATTGACCTTCCACTTTTACAAAACTCTCTTCCCATTGAAAAAACTTAACTTTAACCTCCATCCTCAATGCAAACCTTTTTCCTGAAGAAAATTTTCTTCCTAGCCCGGAACCTTAAACTCCCCTTAGAGAAAGCATTCTTCCTGAACTAAACCACCTTCCTGATGCATAACTACAAAGGGCATAACTACAAATTGTGAGCTTCCCCTGCAAAACTTTGATAGGGCCCCTCTACATAAATCCCCTTTCCAAATCCTCCAGTGCTGACCTGTCAGGAGACCTCTCTACCCTGGGTAAAGTGTGGCCACTGCAACCCCCTACCCCACCTATAACAGGTGTATGTGTGTGTGTGTGTGTGTGGGGGGGGGGGGGGGCTGTATCAGAAATCAGCCTGCAAAGAGTTCTCACCCCATAGTTGTTCCTCTATTTCAGGGGTCCCCAAACGTTTTTGGGTCGAGGGCCGGATCAACGTATTTCAGACTGCTGGGGGGCCGGAGTATACATAAAATGATGTAGAAGTCTTTGTGGGACAGACAGTGAAGCATACCCAAGTGACAACCTGAGTGGACAGCAGTATCACATAATGTGGAATTTGATTGGACCCAAGCTAATTACTGCTTTCTGGCTTCCATGTGGATGGGTGGTGCCAGCACTGCTATTCTATATGTGGACCACCAATATTTACAGATGTAGCTGACCGCATCTATAAGTAATACAATTTGTGTGTGTGTGTGTGGGGGGGGTGTAAAAAAAAGCCTCATTTGGCCACATTCAGCTCCCGGGTCTTAGTTTGAGGACCACTGCTCTATTTTAATGTCTCCCTGTAAGGTATCCCTCATGCTGATGTATCCCTTATACCTAACACTAACTGATGGTACTAACCTCCCCTTCTCCTCTTGATGAGCAAAGCCTAACCTTACTTGGTACTCACTGTAATCATTGTTATTTTGATTTTAGAGCTAGTACTTGGGTTGGGCTGGGCTGGGCTGAGCTGGGCACCAGCACCCAATCCACCTGCAGCAATCCTCCACTATACTGGCGATGACAGCAGAGGTAGCCAAAAGCCAGTGCTCAAACCACCCACGCTGTAATTAGAGGACACTTGATGTGAAAAATGTTAGATTTTGTTAGCACTGAATATTGTTCCCACCATTATAACAATCACAATGGACAAGTTGCTTTGCAAAATATTTGCCTTTATTCTCCAAAAATTATATTTCCAAAGTTTACATAGAAAAGAAAATGACTGCAAGGTTTTAGAGAACAATGGCAAATATTTTGCAAAGCAAAAGTGTCCTCTGTGTTTGTTACAATAATGGTAATAGTGAAAAGTACTAACAAAAAATACATTGTGGTAGATGTACGTTAACTGCTTCACTCTTGCCTGGACTATGGCACTGACAATACTACAGGTCCCCTGATGCCTGCAACCAAAGCCACTGGCAGCAGAAACATCTCCATTTCTGGGAATAGGATGGGGGACTGTCATAGGTAAATGACATGTATGTTTCTCTCCTCTACGGGTTTTTTTTTTTCACCTGGAGTTATTACTACAGTAAAGTCTTGGTTATCCGGCACTGACAGGGATCAGCTCAGCTTATGCTGGATAAATGTGATTTCTGGTCGCTTGAAACTCAATGTTAAAAATAGGGATCAGTTGAAAAGGGCTCCTGAGCTGCCTGTATGAAAAGGGCGCCTCCATAGACATCAATGTTATTTCTACAAATATGGGCTACAAGGTGGTGAAAAGGGCACCCGAGTTTTGATATAGGCTACAAGCGTGCGCCCCTTTGTAGCCCATATTTTTTTTGGCTGCAAGGTTTTTGGCTACAGTAGGGCACCCCTTTGTAGGCCATATTTTTGGGGGCTACAAGGTTTTTGGCTATAGTAGGGCACCCCTTTGTAGCCCATATTTTTTCCGGGTACAAGGTTTTTGATTCTGCTACAAAAGGGCACCCCTTTGTAGCCCACATTTTTCATTCAGCTACAGGGTTTTCGGCTACAAGGTTTTTGATTCTGCTACAAAAGGGCACCCTTTTATAGCCGAGATTTTTGATTCGGGGTGCAGGGGGGGTTAGGATTAGGCATCACAAGCGGGGGGGGGGGGGGGGGAGGTTCTAAGGGTTAGGCACCACTAGGGGGGTTTATGGTTAGGCACCACCAGGGGGGTCTTAAGGTAAGGCACCACCTTATTTTCACTGGAATACCTCTTTAAGCTCAGCAGAGCCAACAAACAGACTAAGAATTTGGCCTTCACCACTGTGAGTACTCCTGGGATTTATGCTGGCAGTGGTTGGTTGAGACTGCTGGTCAGTTGGGTTCTAATTAACCGGGGCTCTACTTCATTACCATTTTGTATCTAGTTATGCAAGTAACAGTTTCTCTCCAGTCACTAGTCAAACTATAGTGTAACCCTCACATAAAGTCCTTTGCTCACAGAACAGGGTGGAGTTAAAAAGGTTCAACAGTTCATAGATTTTAGCTCTGGCATATTTCAAAGACTGTCCCTGAGCAGAGACAGTGAAACATTACAAACTTAAAAAGTAGATTTAAACATAAAATAAAACTATGGAATTCCTCAAAAAGTCATTTTAGGAGCAGGAGGATAGAATTGTTTATTTCATCAGTATATTTTCACTTCGGTAGTCCAAACTTGGGAAGAGCCAAATTACTTATCAGATTGTATTTGGTACACAGAAAAAAAGTGCCCAAAGGAAATCCATTCAAACAGGGGGAGAACATTCAAATAGTGACCTCCTATCCATCACCCCAGGACTTCTAGGTAAGAGTGCTGCTGCTATCCATTATGCCAAATGAGTTGGTCATCATCATCGGATGTCTGTATGCAGCTTTACATATGAAAAAAAACCATAGTCTCGCCATCATCTCAGTAGGCTTCCTACAGGCACCAATATTGGGAATTCTAGTCCAAAAGTGCCAGTATTGGACATGTTTTCTCATAGACTTCCTCACCATCACTTGTCTCCTCCTCACAATTCATCTAGCCCTGTTCCCCTTTCGCTCATTCTCACTCCAATCAATTTCCTACTTAGTCAGGCTTTCATTATCGGCACACTTGCATCTGTGGGGGAGAAGAAGCTGTACAGTTAATTGGATACATCCTGGATGGGTGTAATCCAACACCTTCTCTTTTTCTTGAAGGGTTTATTACTACTAAATCCTGAAGTGCAATAATATAATTAACAGCATTCTTAAAAGAACAGTATAATAATTAATAGCAAAGTGAACAGAACATTAAAATTAACAGCTGTTTGTGTTCAATTATGAGAATTGTTGTTGGGGAGCGATATGATGATTTACTGCTGCAGTCCACACAGACTTTGGGATTGCTGACATCTCTGTGTCTGCAGATAAAGTGCAGGTGCTAGAAAAATTGGTTAGTGATAGAAAATTATTATTTTTATTTACTTGTTATTTATTTGTTGCCAAGGAGTGCCCACATGTTATGTACAATAATTAATACTGGTTACAACATTATATATATGACAAGTACAAATTATGGCATGGAAGGTGAAGACAGCCCTGACCAATCAAGCTTACAGTCTAAGTTTAGCTTTTAAAGCAGACCTAAACTCAGAACTTCCTCTCCGCTCTAAACTAAGCAACAGCATAATAACCTTTACAGAAAAACATTTCCTTGTTACAACTTATAGAGCTCCTTCAGAGATGCTGCAGTGTAGTTACTTCCTGGTTTGCTGGGAGCACAGAAAGAGTTAAACTCCTGTGAATTAGCTCTCAACTGGAAGACTCGGCAGACAGCTGGGAGCTCAAATTACACTAGCTCATTACCTGCTGAGAAGGGAGAATTAGGCGGGCTGTTCTCTATAAACACATGCAGGGTGGACACAGGTTGGATTTCTCTGTGGTTTTCTCTCCTGTGCAATAATTCAGGTCCACTTTAAGTTCATCTAAACCTCAACCCTGAACAAACCAGACTCTAATAGTAATTAGGTAAATAAGCGTATATCAACAAAGGGGTGTAGAGAATGCCTGTTTCATGGGCCAAATGCATTTCCCAAACTTTACTACAGCTCCCTTTCTCTGCAGCTGGTGGGCATGTCTTGTTCATTTTTAGGTTTAGCTTGACTTAGTTGTCTGATGGCATACACTATGTCGCTCCATCAACATTGCTTCCATCAACGTCATTCCATCAATGTTGATGGAACAACAGTGTTCACAGCACTGTGGTCTAGTTCAGTGATAGGCAAACTTGGCTCTCCAGTTGTTAAGAAACTACAAGACCCACAATGCATTGCAGGAGTCTGACAGCCACAGTCATGATTCATATAGGCAAATGCATTGTGGGAATTGTAGTTCCTTAATAACTGGAGAGCCAAGTTTGCCAATCACTGGTTTAGTTTGTGGTCCAATGTATTTCAGTGTATGTTTAATACAAACGTGCCAAAATTTTACGATAATTATGCATGGCTGCCTGTAGTTTTTAAACTGCTTAGACTTATGTAGCCACTGGCCCACATAATGAATCCATCAATCCCTACATAATAGCTCATACATTTGAATTAATATGTGGATGTCTATGACTCCTTTTTTATGCATATGAGGTTTAGGTGAGCTACAAACAACAACATAACATTTATATCACACTTTTCTCCTGGCGGAATCAAAGCGCCAGAGCTGCAGCCACTAGGACACACTCTATAGGCAGTAGCAGGGTTGGGGAGACTTGCCCAAGGTCTCCTACTGAATAGGTGCTGGCTTACTGAACAGGCAGAGCTAAGATTCAAACCCAGGCCTCCTATGTTAGAGGCAGAGCCCTTAACCATTAAACTATCCAGCTAGCTACACACAAAGCTATTATCTGCACTTGCAGCAACCTTTACATTCATATATTGGGGGGATCAGCAAAGACACTCACTTATAAACGAATACATGCAGTGTATTCCTGTTTTAACAATATTACTAATAAAGGATAATTTTATAAGAGTGTCTGATAGTTCCACTCCTAACTTTTGTACAGTAGGGCTATTTTGGTCCGTTTATTCCACATATAGTTGACAAAAACCACTTCTCTGTGTTTTGTGTTTGTTAAGGACTAATTAAGGACCATATGCAGTTCACTTTTTCACCTGAGTTTTCTCCCAGGAGATAATTTTTCAACTTCTTTTTAAAAAAACCTTTTCAGCATTTTGTAATCTAAAAAGTACTAAAAAGTGAAGAAAAAGTATTATCAAAATTATTTTGAGTATTTTCTTGGTTACTAGTGGCTTAAAAGGGATTTTATGACATGGTGTGAAAATGTCAACTTGGAGATATCTCAGGTGAAAAAGTGAATTGCATATGGGCCCTTGAGTTTATTAGGAAATGTGCATAGACTGCAGGAGAGCTCTGCCAAGGCAAATTTTCCCATACAGTAAACACTGAAGCTTAAAGTGTACCAGAGATGGGGCCACATGGATAAAATATACATACCTGGGGCAGGAGGAAGCCCACTCCGGCCTAATCACTCCCCCGCCCTCCTCTTCTGACTGCCCCTTATGCCCGATACTGGTCCCGGGAAATCCATCAGTCGAGGCCAGTCGGCGCATGTGCAGTCCAGCCAGGCATGCTCCCCTGTCTAGCTCCCATCGCTGGAAGTATTCTGCAGAACGCTCCCAGCAACGTGAACACGGTGGGAGCGTGCAAGGCCTGGCAGCGCATGCGCAGTTGGCCCCAGACCGGAGGACTTTCCAGGGACAATTGCAGAAGAACGGCAGGTCAGGAGAGGACAGCGTGGGAGTAATCAGGGGGCTTCCTTCAGCCCCAGGTATGTATATTTTGTCCATGTGACCCCATCTCAGGGTCTCTTTAACCCTTGTAGAGCTCCCTGCAAAAGTGAAATTGAGTTAAAAAACTTTGTTAAGCTTTCCATAAATAAAGGTTTCCTATAAAGGTTTCATGCTGAAGCTAATCTTTTAGAACAGAGAAGGAGTTTTGTGTTTAGTTCAACTTTAATGATATGTGTCTTTGAGAGTTTATTAAAATCTCTCCTAAATCGCTATAATCCTATGGCTCTAATTAGCTCTTTATTCAGGAAACTTCTGTAAAAATGCACATTCAACCTGATTGCAGGGAGGTAGTTCTGCTGTGGCCCAGAAACTGAATGCTGCTCCTCCCCGCTCAACCAATTACACTGTTTCCTTCTTCCATTCCCAGAATCCCCACTTCTGGCGCACAGCTGAAGTATGGCAGTTTACAAGAGCGTTTAATAAGCTCTCAGAGGCATATTTAAATAAAGACATTTAATTCTGCTTCAAGTACACTTTAATAATGACATTTTAAAAAGTAGAGCTATAAAGCGTAAATGTACTAATTTTAAGTGTTGTGAAAATGTTTTAAAAAGAGCTTCTCATTGAGAATACTTCTGTTACAGATTTTAGCTCTTTTTAAAGATAGTAACAAAATACTCATACACAGGGAAGAGTGAAACAAACCTGTACTGGCCTTTTAGTGTCCACGGGCCGCAGCAGACAGGGTTAACTGAGATTCATGAATATATTAACTGCAAGAGCAGAGGGAGTTATTTGTGCAGGGCCAGATTTCTGGAAAGGCACCAAAGGCCTGGGCCTTGGGCGGCAGCAGTCTGAAGGGGTACCTGGGAATGAAATAGGGGATGCTGCATATGGAAGAGAAGGCAGCAAATGAGGAAACACTTGAAAGAGGGAAGCTATTGTACAAGGAAGAGAAGGGCTGCAGCACATGGATGTTACACATGGAAGAGGGGGCTGCAGCACAGGGATGTTACACATGGAAGAGGGGACTGCTGCACTTGGAAGGGGCGGGAAACATATAAGTCTGGCCTTGTATTTATGCTCTCACTTGCTCATGCTCTAAGACCCATGTGGGCCAAACAGACAAACAATATGCTAAAAACCAGGATCCAGCAGCACCTGTCCAACATTACATTTTATCCAGGAGATCTTGATGATAGCAAACAGATAACATTCGTAGCCACCCATTGTTTAAACAAACATGGAGGCAATTTTTCTATCCTTTTGGATTTTGATCCTGAACAGATCAGATTGCGTATCCAGGGTGGTGATATTCCCAAACGATGTCTCCAACAAGAGGCCAAATAGATTTATTTTTTGAACAGTTTGTCCCCTTTCCCTTTGGGTATCAATGAGGAGATTGACTGGTTAATGTTCCTGGGATTGTTGCCATACTAGTTTGTATATTTTGGTGAAGCTTTTACGTATTCAACATCTATTTCTTGTTAACTAACTACTGTTCTTTTGTGATTGTTTATTCTATACTAGTAGACCTAAGCCCATTTAAAAACGGGCTCTAGGTCTGTGTCTGATCTCCCTCCCCTCCCCTCCCCTGTGACCGCCACCACCGCCGCACTGTCAGCACATATGTGCGTGCATGCCTGCCGTGCACACGCACACGCCCACCATGAGCATGCACCATGCGTGCACACGCCTGCCGCACACGCCCGCCTGGCCAGCCCCTGCTACCTGGTCCAAAGGTGTCCGTGCAGCACATGCGCAGTAGCGCAAAGCACGGACCCACACACACACACAGGGAAGCAGAGACGCAGGGATTTTATTATAAAGGATATTTAAATATGTTCTCTGAGCTTTGGTTACATGGACTCTTTTTGTGTACTTGTGGACCATCATTATGGTCAAAAGGACTATTGTAACTAATGGACCTTAAAGGACTCACAATTGTGTCATCATGTCAAAGGTGGTACAACTGTGTGACTTCATGTCAGATTGAGATTACAGAATCATATATAAGTCTGTATGCGATTCAAAACTTCTTATGGTGCGGTTCTGATCCAGTTCTGTAAAATGCCTGAAGAAGAAACTTAACGTTTCGAAAGCTTGCAATAAACCATGTAGTTAGTCATTGAAGGTATCACCGGAATCAACGTTTGTTGTTCATTGAACTGTACACACAGTGTATAGACTGCATATATGGTATTGCCATTCAAACCTTTTTTTGGCCTGAGGTGCTCTTTAACCTTTTGAGCGTTACGCCGCTCAGGAGGTTTTGCTAGTTTGTGTCCCCCAATATAATTATTGTGATCGATTGGCTTTAAAACCTTCAGCTAGCGCTAGGCTAGCTATTAGAAGTGTCCGGCACCCCCCCCCACCCCGCGATCCCCCATTTATACATTACCCAGCTTGGATCCAGCGATCGGCACAGCCTCCCCGCACAGCTCTGGTCATCACTATGGAGAGGTTCGCACATGACGTCATGATGTCACCAACGTCATGACGTCATGCGCAAACCCGATCCTCCCCATAGAGAGACCAAAGCTGTGCAGGGAGGCTGCGCGATCGCTGGATCCAGGCTGGGTAATGTATAAACCTGGGAGCGGTGGGGGTCACAGGCAATCGGGGGGAGCTGGACACTTGTACTAGCTAGCTAGCCTAGTGGTAGCTAAAAGTTTTAAAGCCATTGGATCACATTTATTATGCATGGGGGACTCTTGGGGCCAGCAAGCGGTATGCTCGACACAGTGTCAGGCATACCGCTAAGAAGGTTAAGTGAGTGGTGCTATATTTTGAGTCTTTTTTTTCCTAATTTTTCTCCCCCTTGGTTTATTCCCCATATACACAATCACTACTGATATAATTGTTTTATCTTCTATAAATCAAGAACTGCACAGGTGAAAGCATTTGATATTCCAGATGTGCACCCCAAGGTGATAAGTGTTTGCTCCCTGTAAGAACAGCATGAAGCCCCCCACTGATCACTAATCACGCCTTCCAGTGAGGTGCTACTCTGCCGCATGCTGAGCTCTCCTCCTAAGTGAGCCTTTCATTTCTTGTCTCGGTAGCTGAGTACTCACATTGCTAAGATCTGGCAGTCTTGGAAATTTCACAGATTTTTAAACTTGCTTTCTTATACAGGAAAAGGCTATGGAGGCGTCCTCTTATCAGCATGTGGTATCCAGACAGGGCCTTGCCGTATGTGACTATGCAAAAATAAATTACAGGGCCACTTCTGATTCTGACCCAGCACAGTGTTCAAAAGGATAAAATGAATCATAAAGGAACAATTTCTCCTTTTCAGATCTCAAAATAAGTTATAACCCTTTTTTGGGTTCCATAGAAAATGTATAACCTTTTTTCAAAATGCAGTTCTATGATCACACTGTAACGATCGGTGGGCGCAGAGAGTATCTGATTACCGGTGATCTGCAGTATCACCGGAAATACAGATATATACCAGATTATAAGTGAACTGCAGTCTCACCGATAATCCGATATACAAACTAACCTCTGATCACCCGAGTAGAGTGTAGTGTTTGGTGTAACTGTAACACTAAGAGGACAAGGCCTCAATGCAGTAAGGAGTACTGCACAGATTCCTTCCGCAGACCTGAGCTCTCCAAGACGGGAGGAGTCAGACTGACAGTAGGAAGGGATATCTGAAAGTGACCCTCAGGAGGAAGGATCGCTAACAGAGCGAGGAACCGCCTCTAACGGTAAGGTCGGTTCTCGAGGTCGGACAAGCCAGGTCGTACACACACGGACAGATAAAGTACAGGATCAGGAGGCAAAGGCAGAGTCAAAGTACAGGCAGGGTTCAGCAACGGGGTATCAGAAATATCGGGGTACAAAATCAGGAGGCAGAAGCAGAGTCAAGGAACGAGCCGGGGTTCGGCAACAGAGTATCAGAAATATCGAGGTGCAAGATCAGAGTTCAGGAGGATAGTCAAGGCAGGCAAAAGTCATAACAGATAATCACAATCAAACTAGTACTTTAGCTATCAACAGAATCTAGCTTAGTGTAGGATTACAGCTCCAGCTGGTCCCGGCACACTAACGGATCTAACTACGGATCTGGGTGCTCCCACATATGTGAACGCAACGCCAGACAAGGAGCAAGTGAACAACCAGCAGTATATATACTCTAGGACCTTTCCAGGACCTCCCTAATTGCTGGTCCAATGGGAGCAGTGGAATTTGTCAGCTGACCCAGCTGGTCAGCCGACACCCTTCTAACTGCTATTTAAACTCTGCCTCTGTGCTCGCGCGCGTGTAAGTCTGAATCTTGGTGGACTATCAGTCCCAGCCACACCAGTACTGTTTTGCAATGTATCTAATGCGGGGGTCGCCTCTGATGTGGATTCCGCCGTTACCAATGCGGATTCCGCCGCACTGCCCATGCGGCATGCGGCGTTTTTTCCGCGTTGTGACGCCATGCTGGACGCGGAAACAGCCGCCTCACCTCGAGAGACGGCGGCTTTTCCGCGTTTCCTCACAGTACCCCCCTCCCGAGGAGTGGACTCCGGACAACTCCCACCAGGCTTCTCGGGATGTACAGCATGAAATTCCTTCACTAACTCGTCCGCATGCATGCGGTTCCTAGGTACCCATTGCCTCTCCTCAATCCCGTACCCCTTCCAATGTACGAGGTACTGTACCGAGTTCTGTACAGTACGTGAATCTATGATCTTCTCCACTTCGTACTCGGGTTGGGCATCCACCAACACGGGAGGAGGAGGAGTAGGACCCACCTGGACTGCTGGTTTAAGAAGGGACACGTGGAAGGACCTCACCCCCCGCATGCTGGTGGGAAGGTCAATGGAATAAGTAACATTATTAATCTTCTTGGTCACGGAAAATGGGCCCACAAACCTGGGACCCAGTTTGGCAGATGGCTGCTTCAGGGTCAAGTGACGTGTGGACACCCAGACTAGATCCCCTGGCCGAAACTTCCATTCCACGGACCGTCTCTTATCTGCTTGACCCTTCTGACTCTGGAACGCCTTCTGTAAATTCCCCTTAACAATTCCCCAATTGTCCCTGAGTGATCTCTGCCAATCTTCCAGTGCTGGAAATGGAGACGAGACAACTGGAAAAGGGGAAAATTTGGGTGACCTCCCTGTTACAATCTGAAATGGGGAAAACCCAGACGAGGAATTCTTTAAATTATTTTAAGCGAATTCCGCGAAGGGCAAAAATTTCACCCAGTCACTCTGCGCCTCAGCAACGTAGCATCTCAGAAATTGCTCCAGGGATTGGTTAATGCGTTCTGTCTGCCCATTGGTCTGTGGGTGGTAGCCTGACGAGAAAGACAATTTCATGCCCATTTGGTGGCAAAATGCCCTCCAGAATCCAGACACAAACTGGACTCCCCTATCAGACACGATGTCTTCCGGAATGCCATGCAGCCGGAAGATGTGAATGATAAACAATTCAGCCAGTTCTTGAGCCGAGGGGAGTCCTTTCAGGGGCACAAAATGGGCCATTTTGCTAAACCGATCGACTACCACCCAAATGACCGACATGCCTTCAGACCTGGGCAATTCCCCCACAAAATCCATGGACAAGTGGGTCCATGGCTCACTCGGGGTGGGCAAAGGCTGCAACCTTCCTACAGGTGCCAGCCGGGAGGGCTTACTCTGGGCGCACACCGCACACTCCCTAACATACTCCTTGCAATCTGTTGCCAAGGAAGGCCACCAAGCACACCTGGCAATCAGATCCTGCGTTCTGGCAGCTCCAGGATGACCAGCATTCTTATGGGCGTGAAAGAGTTGCAGAACCTGTAACCGGAATGGTAATGGTATGAACAAGACCCCTTCGGGTTTCCCTTCAGGAACCTCCTGCTGAAAGGGACCCAAGATCTCTGTCCACTCTTCCCAAGACTCCGTGGCGGCTAACACCAGTTTCTGCGGAATGATGGATTCAGGAGTGGGAGGCTGTGCTGTCTCAGGTTCGAAACACCTGGAGAGGGCATCTGCCTTGATGTTTTTGCTACCTGGAGTGTATGTGATTATAAACCTGAATCTCGTAAAAAACAAGGACCACCGGGCCTGACGGGGACTAAGCCTCTTAGCCCCCTCGATGTACTCCAAGTTCTTGTGGTCGGTGTAAACAGTGATCGTGTGCTCTGCCCCCTCCAACCAGTGGCGCCACTCCTCAAATGCCAATTTAATGGCCAGGAGCTCTCTGTTGCCTATATCGTAGTTTCTCTCCGCCGGAGAGAACCTACGGGAAAAGTACGCACAGGGGTGTAGTCTTCCCTGTAACCCTGATCGCTGAGACAGCACAGCCCCTACCCCGACCTCCGAGGCATCGACCTCAACAATGAACGGATAAGCGGTGTCGACATGTCTCAGGATTGGTGCGGAACAAAACAATTTTTTCAGACTAGAAAATGCATTCTGAGCCTCCGGAGACCAGTGGGTAGTATCTGACCCCTTTTTTGTGAGACTGGTAAGGGGTGCAATGATCGTGGAGTACCCTTTTATAAACCTCCTATAATAATTTGCAAAACCCAGGAATCTCTGGAGGGCTTTCAGGCCCACAGGTTGCGGCCATTCTAGGACAGCTGTGACTTTAGCAGGGTCCATTGACAGACCTGAGGTAGAAATCACATACCCCAGAAACGTGACGGATGTCACCTCAAAAATACACTTTTCTAACTTGGCGTAGAGTCTATTCTGTCTTAATTTGTTTAGGACAAATTTCACATGGACCCTGTGTTCGGGGAGGTTATTGGAATAAATTAATATATCATCGAGGTATACCAGTACGAATTTACCCAATACCTCCCGGAATACCTCATTGATTAGTTCCTGGAAGACGGCGGGCGCATTGCACAACCCGAAGGGCATCACTAAGTATTCGTAATGCCCGTCGGGTGTGTTAAAGGCCGTCTTCCATTCATCGCCCCTTCTAATGCGGATTAGGTTGTATGCCCCCCTCAGATCTAACTTAGAAAAGATCTTTGCAGTAGTGACCTGCGTGAATAAGTCGTCTATCAATGGTAACGGATAGCGATTCTTCACCGTGATTTTATTGAGACCTCGGTAGTCGATACAAGGTCGAAGACCCCCGTCTTTTTTCTTAACGAAAAAGAAACCGGCCCCAGCAGGTGACCGAGAGGGCCGAATAAACCCCTTGGCCAAGTTGTCACGAATGTACTCCTGCATGGCCAACTTCTCGGGACCGGACAAGTTATACAGGTGACCCCTAGGGGGCATACAACCAGCACGGAGATCAATGGGGCAATCGAACGGGCGATGAGGAGGTAATTGATCAGCAGACTTGGGACAAAAGACATCAGAAAAATCGGAATACACCTCGGGAACACCCTCCACGTACACCTTGGTCTGACCCAATGTCACCTTTCCTAGACACTGTTGGTGACAACGATCAGACCATCTGGTTACCTGACCCGTGGCCCAGTCGATTTGTGGAGAGTGGGCCTGTAACCAAGGCATGCCTAAGATAATAGTGGAGGTTGACATGTTCAAAACGAAAAACTGTAGCTGTTCCCCATGCAATACCCCTATCGTGACCCTCACCTGCGGAGTCTGAGACAGGGGACGATCCCGTTGCAGCGGGGAATCGTCTACTGCCGTGACCTGAATGGGGGGACTTACTGGAGTGAGAGGAATACCCAACTCCCGAGCAAATTCAAGGTTCATAAAATTGGCCGCTGAGCCAGAGTCAATAAAAGCTTCAGTGTCCACAGACTTATCATCCCACGTAATAGTACAGGGGAGAAGTAACTTCTTCTCTTTTTGGGGTGAGAATGAAGTGCCTAGGGTGTCACCCCCCACTACTCCTAGGCAGACCCGTTTCCCGACTTGTTAGGGCAGTTTCGCACCCTGTGCCCTGCTTCTGCACAATACAGGCACAGTTGTTCTGTTATTCTCCGCCTACGTTCCACCTGGGTCAATCTTGATCGACCAATTTGCATGGGTTCGGGTGGTGGTGAGGCTGGAGAGGGTGACACCGGTGGAGATGCCGTTACTGCGGGCGTACCAGAAGGTGCCACATACGAAGTCACCCTGACCCGGTGACTGCCCCTAGTCTGCCTCTGATGGCGTAGTCGACGATCGACTCTGATGGCCGATGATATGGCCTCATCGACTGTTGCGGGCTCGGGTAAGGTTAGCATCAAATCAGAGACCTCCTCCGACAACCCAGATAGAAAATAATCCATCAGAGCAAAATTGTCGAATCTAGCGGTAACAGACCACCTACGAAATTCTGCTGCGTAATCCTCGACCGACCCTCTGCCTTGCCGCAAAAGTTTGAGCTTCCGCTCTGAAGTTGCCGCAAGGTCAGGGTCGTCGTATATTACGGCCATAGCCTTAAAAAATTCCTCGACTGAGGTCAGAGCTAAATTAGTGGGGGACAGGTTGTATGCCCAGGACTGGGAATCACCAGTTAACAGTGTTTTAATGAAAATGACCCGTTGGGTCTCAGTCCCCGAGGATCGGGGTCTTAACTCAAAGTATGACAACACTCTACTCTTGAAATTCCGGAAGTCAGACTTGTGGCCGGAAAATTTATCAGGTACAGGCATACGTATGTCATCACTAGGAGGGGATCGCACTGAATCAACTGACGTCTGGAGGGTTTGCACAGAGCCTGAAAGGGCATCAATCAAAGCTTTGTGCTGGCCCAGTGCTTGATGGAGGTTATCCACCGAAGTGGCAAGCATACCCAGACGACCAGTGTTTGCGTCCATTTTGATTTTTTGGTCTGGCGTTCTGTAACGATCGGTGGGCGCAGAGAGTATCTGATTACCGGTGATCTGCAGTATCACCGGAAATACAGATATATACCAGATTATAAGTGAACTGCAGTCTCACCGATAATCCGATATACAAACTAACCTCTGATCACCCGAGTAGAGTGTAGTGTTTGGTGTAACTGTAACACTAAGAGGACAAGGCCTCAATGCAGTAAGGAGTACTGCACAGATTCCTTCCGCAGACCTGAGCTCTCCAAGACGGGAGGAGTCAGACTGACAGTAGGAAGGGATATCTGAAAGTGACCCTCAGGAGGAAGGATCGCTAACAGAGCGAGGAACCGCCTCTAACGGTAAGGTCGGTTCTCGAGGTCGGACAAGCCAGGTCGTACACACACGGACAGATAAAGTACAGGATCAGGAGGCAAAGGCAGAGTCAAAGTACAGGCAGGGTTCAGCAACGGGGTATCAGAAATATCGGGGTACAAAATCAGGAGGCAGAAGCAGAGTCAAGGAACGAGCCGGGGTTCGGCAACAGAGTATCAGAAATATCGAGGTGCAAGATCAGAGTTCAGGAGGATAGTCAAGGCAGGCAAAAGTCATAACAGATAATCACAATCAAACTAGTACTTTAGCTATCAACAGAATCTAGCTTAGTGTAGGATTACAGCTCCAGCTGGTCCCGGCACACTAACGGATCTAACTACGGATCTGGGTGCTCCCACATATGTGAACGCAACGCCAGACAAGGAGCAAGTGAACAACCAGCAGTATATATACTCTAGGACCTTTCCAGGACCTCCCTAATTGCTGGTCCAATGGGAGCAGTGGAATTTGTCAGCTGACCCAGCTGGTCAGCCGACACCCTTCTAACTGCTATTTAAACTCTGCCTCTGTGCTCGCGCGCGTGTAAGTCTGAATCTTGGTGGACTATCAGTCCCAGCCACACCAGTACTGTTTTGCAATGTATCTAATGCGGGGGTCGCCTCTGATGTGGATTCCGCCGTTACCAATGCGGATTCCGCCGCACTGCCCATGCGGCATGCGGCGTTTTTTCCGCGTTGTGACGCCATGCTGGACGCGGAAACAGCCGCCTCACCTCGAGAGACGGCGGCTTTTCCGCGTTTCCTCACACACACTAATATAATACTCTGCAGCATGCATTAGGTGTCTAAATATAGAACAATTTCTGTTTCTTTAACCACTTGAGGACCACAGTGGTAAACCCCCCTAAAGACCAGGCTAATTTTAGCTAAAATGGTCACTGCAGCTTTAAGGCCAAGCTTCAGGGCTGCACAACACAGCACACGAGTTATTCTCCCCAACCCCTTTACCCCCACCAACAGAAGTCTCTGTTGGTGGGGCTGATCGCCCCCCAGGTGGTTTTTTTTTTTATATAAATATTTATATGTCCTTTTTTAAACAAAAATGTGCTCTTTTTTTTTCTTTATTCCCCTCCCTCCCTCCCTCCTTGCAGCTGGCCAATCATGCGATCGGCTGTCATAGGCTTCAGCCTATGAGAGCCGATCGCTCTCTTGTCCACCAGGGGGACAGCCATGTCACACGACTGTCCATAGTACAGCGCTGCTGCTGATCGCAGTGCTGTACTATGTAAATAGACGGCGATCACGCCGTCTAACAGTCTCCCGAGTGGCAATCGCCGCTCAGAGACTGAAGAGGGGGCGGAGCTCCGTCCCCTGAGCAGGAGATGCGCGCGCAGTCTACGCGCGATCTCCTGCAAATCAGAGCCCCAGAACTTGACGCCAATTGGCGTTAGGCGGTCCTGGGGCTGCAGCCGCGTCCACGCCCATTGCGTGGGGTGGTCTTTAGGTAGTTAATATCCACAAACCAGTGTCTTCCTTTTAACCATTTCAGCCCGCGGGGATTTTTCACCTTATGCATCAGAGCAATTTTCACCTCCCATTCATTCGCTAATAACTTTATCACTACTTAACACAATTTATTTTTTCCGCCACTACTTAGAATTTCTTGGGTGGTGCATTTTTTTATAAATGCATTTTAACAGGATTAATAAGAAAAAAAAATGGAAAAAATTCATTATTTCTCGTAGTTTTAGTCCGTTATAGCTTTAAAATAATCCACGCTACCATAATTAAAACCTATGTATTTTTTATTTGCCCGTTTGTCTTGGTTATGACACCATTTAAATTTTGTCCCTTTTACAATGTATGGCGCCAATATTTTATTTGGAAATAAAGGTGCATTTTTTCCGATTTGCATCCATCACTATTTACAAGCTTATAATTGTGTATAAAATGTTCGTAGTATACCCCCTTCAAATGCATATTTAAATAGTCCGGATCACGTCCGGGCGGCTTCAGTTGTCCTTTAAGCTACCTATGCACTTCTCTATGTTTAATTAGATTACAACAGTATTATTGCATGTAACCCTTAATAACTTGACTACAATAGACAAGTACCCCCTACTGTTGGCAGCATTATCTTAAAGGGGGCTGTGATAACCAAAAATAGAAAAGTGCCTAAAAATAGTTAGTGCTCCAAATATTTATGTAAAGCCCCTTTTTTCTAAAAAAATAAATAAAAATAGGTCACTATATGTCCTTCATTTTTTATTTTTTTTACCTGGTCTGTGTGTCTTTGCTGAACTCTGCCACACTGTGCAGTACAGGAATTATGGGAAGTTTTTTTTTTAGCTACAGTAACAAGCTCATCTCAAAAGCCAAATAACATAAACGTACCATTTCAGATAAGATATGGACAGTATGACCAAGGTAATTGAATACCGCCTCCTTTTGAAGAGTTTACACAGTGATGTAAACCTGTTAACTACAGTAGGTGATGTTTGCTGCGGGAGGGATGGAAATCTGTAAAATGACACTGAGCTGGGTTAAAAAAAAGTCCCAGGGACGTCCCAGGGATGTCTGAAGTCCCAGGGACATACATACTCATCTACTGCCACATCACCACTTTGTGCGCTCCATGTTCGCTCCCGCATTCTTGTCGCCGTCTGTTAGTATGGAGATCAGTAAATGGGAATATGGTTCCCATTCACCGATCTAAGTGCCTGTGTCAATGATCGCCATCATCAATGAGATGCCTGCTTTCATTGACAAAAGTGAAAGTAACACATTACTAACTCTGTGTGCTGTTTAGTACACAAGAGGAATAAGGGGGGGGGGGGGGGAGGAGGGGGAGGGGAACATCTAGCGGCCTAATAGTAAAATTACACCTCCATAAATTTATTTAATAAAAACACATACATTTTCCATTAAGATTACCCTTTACCTCCCCCACACTCCCATAGTTACCAAAATAAAACATTTGCATATATATATATATATATATATATATATATATATATATATATATATTACATAAATAGTTACCTTGGGGACTGAGCTATTTTAATATGTATGTCAGGAGGGTATATTACTGTTATTTTTGCAAATATGGGCTTGTAATTTGTGATGCAACATGGAAAAAGACACCTTTATTTCCAAATAAAATATTATCGCCATACAATGTACTAGGAAAATATTTTAATCATTGTAATAACGGACAAAAGGGCAATTAGAATATGTGGATTTTATCCACAGTAGAACTTCTAATTTTAAAATTATACTTGCTAAAAAATGAAAAATAATGATCTTTTTTTTAACAAATTTTTCTTATTATTTCCGTTAAGATGCATTTATAATAAAATAGTTCTTAGCAAAATGTACAACCCAAAGAAAGCCTAATTGGTCACATGATTCTGACAGAAATCTGACAAGACTAGCTGCACACTTGTTTCAGGTGTGTAATTCAGACACTATTAACGAGAAAGATCAGCTAGACTGCCAGTAAAAACTGGTATTGTTTAAAAGGAAAGAAATATGGCAGCCTCCATGTTTCTCATACATCAGGTTCCTTTTAAACAGATAGAGCTTTAGACCTATAAAAAAATTACTCTGGTCAGTAATGGGGTTAAATAGAATATACTCAGCAAAGCTGAATACTGCTGGTCCTGAGTTCCTCCTTAAAGGCAATTTTAGCTTCTGCTTAAAAGTCAGACCATTTGTTTTCTGACTAATCTTCCAAGGACACTGGCTGATAATTGCTAGTTTCTCACAGAAGGAAAAGAAAAAAGCCTGCTTTGTCTACATAGTTCAATAATGCTCACTCCCCTTTGTATGTGCCCATTGCAAGTGCGTATTGGGAATATGTGTTTTCCTTGTGCTTATAAAAACTTAAATGTACAGCTCAATGCAACATTGCTGGACGCAATCCAATAGTCTCTTTGTTACATTAAAGTTCTTAGACAATATTCAATATATAACTCGTACCTAAGTTTGGAGTTAGTTATCGAATCTGCATGGGTTTCCAATAACAAGTACAACTATTACCTATTAGGCTTCTGCTGCTAGGGGAAACAGAATCTGACATATGGTGATTACATGAACAGAGGCGCTCCTAATTAAGTAATCCACCAAGGGTCGACTATACCACATGATTATTACGTGAACAGAGGCACCAGAAACAGAGTTAAAAGTTTAAAAAGATTTTTAAGAAGAGAGGCAGTGATGGACTTACCTCCCTAAGGAGACTCTAATCAGTCAATTATCAGCAAAAATACTTCATTATAGGCTAAAAGGGTTGTTTTTTTACAGCACAGAGGGAGATACTGGTTGCTTGGCAGTTGGAAACCGCTTCCCGCAATGCAATAAGGCTCACATACAGGAAAACTGTCAGGACCTAGGTCCTGACATCACATTGTAGGAATGGTTTCACCGCAATATCAGCCATACAGACCCCCTAATGAACTATTCAAGAAAGGGTAAAAATTTCAGGTGGGAAAGGAGGTATAAGCTACTTATCGGGATGGAGTTCCATCCTTGGTTACATTTCCTCTTTAACCCATTCAGGTTCCGTCGTTTTCACGTGAGAAATGTTCACCTCCCACTCATTAGCCTATAACTTTATCACTACTTATCACAATGCACTGATCTATATCTTGTTTTTTCCGCCACCAATTAGGCTTTCTTTGGGGGGTACATTTTGCTAAGAGCCACTTTACTGTAAATGCATTTTAACAGGAAGAATAAGAAAAAATGGAAAAATTCATTATTTCTCAGTTTTCAGCCATTATAGTTTTAAAATAATACATGCCTCCATAATTAAAACTCACGTATTGTATTTGTCCATATGTCCCGGTTATTACACCGTTAAAATTATGTCCCTATCACAATGTATGGCGACAATATTTTATTTGGAAATAAAGGTGCATTTTTTCCGCTTTGCATCTATCACTATTTACAAGTTTAAAATAAAAAAAATATAGAAATATTTCATCTTTACATAGATATTTAAAAAGTTTAGACCCTTAGGTAAATATTTACATGTTGTTGTTTTTTTATTGTAATGTTTTTTTTTTTTTTATACTAAACATTTTATTTGGGTACTTTTGGGAGGGTGGGAGGTAAACAATAGATTTATAATGTAAATGTGTGTTAATTCTTTTTGTTTTGTTTTTTCAGGTGTAGTATTACTTTTTGGCCACAAGATGGCGGCCATGAGTTTGTTTACATGACGTCACTCTAAGCGTAGCACGCGCTTAGAGTGACGCATCGGGAAGGAGACGGCCAGAAAAAGCTCAGCTTCCGAGAGAAGCTGTCGCTTTTTCAGCGGGGGAGAGTAATCAATGATCGGGCTCCATAGCCCGATACATTGATTCCTTGGCTACCGAATCCGCGGCCGGGAGTGCGCGTGCACGCGCACGATCGGCCGTGGGGGCGCGCGGTAGCGCGCATGGTTCCTGGACGTAGAAACTACGTCCAGGAACCAAAATAGGTTAAAGTGCAACATAGCATAAAATTGTAAAAATATAGCATAAAATCAAAGATCATTTTTTTATTTTTACCTGGTAAACAAATAATAAGGATGCTAACCAGGTAATCCAAAAGTTAAAAATCATTATTACTTTTCTTGTTGATAAATGTTCATTCCCCAGTTTACCTGACTCTTATTTGGTACATTGCTGCACAAAGGAAGTTGCAGTGCATGCTGTGTTGTCTTTTTCTGCTTCTTTACTTTCCTCTCAGGCTTAGCTAATGCAGCCTGATTGGCTGAACCCTCTTTCACTCCTGTTTTCCCCTGCCACACCTCTGTTCCTCTCTGATTGGCAATATTTCTCATACTGAGACAATGCACTTTCTATTGCAGAGCTGGGTGAGAGTGCCTGAAGACTGGGAGGAGGGTGGGCAATGCATACACAATCAGGCAGAGGAGAGTAAGGGAGGAAATGACATCAGGATTGGCTTCAAGATAGACACAGTTAAAATGGAGAATCCTAAGAAGGATTTTCTCTTTTTTTTACTGTAGAAACATCACTAAAATCAAAACCTGGACAGTGCAATACATATGTTATATAAGTAGAGCAAGTATTTATCTACTTATATATGTGGGTTTTCAGTATGGCTGACATCTCCTCTTTAAGAGTCCAATCAGTTACTCTCAGTTGTAACTGAAAGGACAACTGATTTTCAAAGTAACGCCCGTGATTTCCTATGGCTCAGTTCGCACTATACGCATATTAACAAAAAGAGAGCCCGAGGCGGCATAATAGACCCAGAAGCATGTCATGTGCATAATAACATGCCTCTGGGTCATTGTATCGCCCCTGCCAGCCTCCAGCCCCTCCCCCCCCCCCCGCGCTCTGCTGTGCCCCCCTTAAGAGATCGCCAGGCTATTAACAATCTGCTTGTTGCTAGCCTGCTTTGTTTATGTGAGGCTTGTCAATCAGCCTCCTCCGCATCGCCCCCTGATAACAGGCTCCCCCCGCCGCTCTCCGCCTCTGCTAGCTTCCTCCAATAGGAAGCCAAGCAGCGAACCAGGAGTACTTCCGGGTCATGGCTTGGCTTCCTATTGTAGGAAGCTAACAGAGGCAGAGAGCGGTGGGAGATGCTACGAGGCTCATTGACAAACCTCACTTTAACAAAACAGGCTAGCGACAAGCAGATTGTTGATAGCCCTGCGTTCTTTTAAGGGGGGACAGCAGAGGGGGGGGGGGGGCTGGCAGCGGCAATACAATGACCCAGAGGCATATCATTGTGCACATGGCATACCGCTGGGTCCTATTAGGAGTTCAGTATGCCGCCTCGGGTTCTCTTGAAAGCTTTATTTCACAATGCACTGCTATAAAGTGCATCAGTTTTTCAGATTATAGTGTAAAAGAGGTCTAAAGGGAAGGCCAAAATGCAACTGGCGTGTGTTTCCCTTGTTGCATAACAAGTACAGGAAATATGACACTTCCTTGCGCACTTCGGTCTCTCTGCAGCAACACAATTTCCTCCCAGAGATCCTGCCCGGCGCTGTGGTCCACTAAGTCCCTCTTAGGCGTCATGCTCTTTAAACACCTATAGCCTCTTCTCTCAGTAGTCATTATTACCTTCACCAGTTAAGACAGCTAAATCTATCTTGCTTCTCTCGCCTTTTACTTTCATGTGTCTCGTGTTACCAGCTGTCTCGGTCCTCCCTCCTACTTACTGTCTCGTTAATTCTTGGTTACATCCAACATAAATTGAGGCTGCTCACTCTACCCTTTCCACTATCACTTTAATCCTGAGACTCATTTTTCACACTTGATGCTCCAAGCGCTCTGTTATAATTACGACCTGACCACAGTATATAGGCTCTGCTGTCCTGGGGATTTGTCTTGATCATATTAGAAAGAATATTCTAAAATGAGAAGATCTATAAGTATTAAGTACATTTTCTAGAAACCATCACTCAAGTCTTCTGCAGTCTACAGAAACTGTTAGTCCCTTTATTTAAAGAGGAATGGTAAGGACATATAGCAGAATGCAGTAAATTATTCAGAATTCTCACTTTCACATTAAATAGCTTGGTTTATGCATTAGAAACATTTTCTATAGCTATATATTGCTGTATATATAGTACGTAGCCCTGCCCCCATACTGAGGCTTTCCTAGGCTGTTTAATATGCTGGAAGGTAGTCTGGGACTGGTTATAGGTTCTGCACCAGCAGTGGCACCTGTGAGCAACAGCTTTTATTAGTGGTTTTTGTAAACATAATGAGAAGTATAATGGAAAACCTGCAGTGAGGCACCAACCTCGGGTGGAGTAGATTCTGTAGTTAAGTTACCTCCTCCAGATTCTGTAGTTAAGTTACCTCCTCTGTAGTTAAGTTACCTCCTCTGTAGTTAATCTACCTCCTCTGTAGTTAAGTTACCTCCTCTGTAGTTAAGTTACCTCCTCTGTATAGTTATGTTCAGAATTCTGGAGTTATTTTAAGGATTGAAGAGTTAACTTTAGAGATCTCTCCTTAACTTAAAGACAGAAGGGTTAACTTTAGGTTTTCCTGAGGTAAAATGTTCCCTGAATACTACATGCCTTATCACCATGGTGATAACTCTAGAAACGTTATTAAACAGAAGACAGGAGATAGGTTTAGTGAATTAAGGCCACTGTGTATTTCCATTCTGCTATAAACCATCATAAAAAAGAAATGGGTTAGCTCTGTGCAATGAAAATATTGTTCTTTAAGGGGTGAGGAGCGGGTGTATTTCATGCATATGTATTGAGGCACTACACAGTAAAATATTGGTAATTCACATAACCCATGTTTTACGTTGTCCTTACCCGGCACACATTCTCACTTGAACCCTATCCTCCTAGTGCCTACAGCTAACTGTCCCCCCCTTCCCCCAGTGCCTAACACTAAATTCCCATTCCAGAGTCTAAACAACTGCTGACATAGCCGGTCATCTCCAAAATGTGATTGGCTCAACTGCTCCTTCCCTACCTAGTATCTGATCGGCTACTTCTGTAGCCAATCACTTACTTGTAACTGCATGTCAATTAGTGATGGGCGAACAGTGTTCGCCACTGTTCGGGTTCGCTCGGATTTTGGGCTGTTCGAGTTCGGTTCGGGCTCCGCCGGACACCTCGTGATGTTCGACCATGCGTTCGGCCATGCGGTCGAACGTATGTTCGGCCTGACAGCGCATGGCCGAACGTTCCCCGAACGTTCCCCGAACGTTCGGCTCGCGCTGTGATTGGCCGAGCGGGTCACATGGTTTGGGCTCGAACACGCGGCTCGCACTGCGATTGGCCGAGCGGGTCACGTGGTTCGGGTAAATAAATACCAGAACCGCGTCATTTCTCCGCCACTTGAAGTTGGGTTTAGCTTTGGGTAGGCAGGCAGGTTAGACTCTCTCACCAGCTAGGCTAGCCAGGGACCCCCCAGCCTCCTAGTCATACTACTGTAGTGCCAGTCAGCGTGCTTGTACTTCTGGGATCAGTAGTACTTCCGCCACAAGTATATAGCATTGTCTATTTGCCACTGTACTGCCAGTCAGCGTGTACTTCTGGGATCAGTAGTACTTCCGCCACCAGTATATAGCATTGTCTATTGCCACTGTACTGCCAGTCAGCGTGTACTGCTGGGATCAGTAGTACTTCCGTCCGTCACCAGTGTATAACATACTATATAGCATTGTCTTATTGCCACTGTACTGCCACAGTCAGTGTGTACTGCTGGGATCAGTAGTACTTCCGTCCGTCACCAGTGTATAGCATACTATATAGCATTGTCTTATTGCCACTGTACTGCCACAGTCAGCGTGTACTGCTGGGATCAGTAGTACTTCCGTCCATCACCAGTATATAGCATACTATATAGCATTGTCTTATTGCCACTGTATTGCCACAGTCAGCGTGTACTGCTGGGATCAGTAGTACTTCCGTCCGTCACCAGTATATAGCATACTATATAGCATTGTCTTATTGCCACTGTACTGCCACAGTCAGCGTGTACTGCTGGGATCAGTAGTACTGCCGTCCGTCACCAGTATATAGCATACTATATAGCATTGTCTTATTGCCACTGTATTGCCACAGTCAGCGTGTACTTCTGGGATCAGTAGTACTTCCGTCCGTCACCAGTGTATAGCATACTATATAGCATTGTCTTATTGCCACTGTACTGCCACAGTCAGCGTGTACTGCTGGGATCAGTAGTACTTCCGTCCGTCACCAGTATATAGCATACTATATAGCATTGTCTTATTGCCACTGTATTGCCACAGTCAGCGTGTACTGCTGGGATCAGGAGTACTTCCGTCCGTCACCAGTATATAGCATACTATATAGCATTGTCTTATTGCCACTGTACTGCCACAGTCAGCGTGTACTGCTGGGATCAGTAGTACTTCCGTCCGTCACCAGTGTATAGCATACTATATAGCATTGTCTTATTGCCACTGTACTGCCACAGTCAGCGTGTACTGCTGGGATCAGTAGTACTTCCGTCCGTCACCACTGCTATATAGCATTGTCTTATTGCCACTGTATTGCCACAGTCAGCATGTACTCCTGGGATCAGTAGTACTTCCGTCCGTTACCAGTATATACTATATAGCATTGTCTTATTGCCACTGTACTGCCACAGTCAGCGTGTACTGCTGGGATCAGTAGTACTTCCGTCTGTCACCAGTGTATAACATACTATATAGCATTGTCTTATTGCCACTGTACTGCCAGTCAGTGTGCGTGTACTGCTGGGATCAGTACAACCATAATGAAGAAATCCAGTGAAAGAGGGAGGGGCAAGGAAAGAGGTGTTTCCCCTGACGGTTCACGTAGAGGCCGCAGTGGAGCACCTAAGAAAACCCACTCAATACCACCCATGTGTGCCAGACAAACAACCCTCACTAATCCACAAGAGCAGGACCGGATAGTGAATTGGTTGACCTCTCAAGCGTCCAGCAGCGGGTTAAGCAGCAGCAGCACCAGCACATCCTTGTCACGCACGAGGTCCTCTGCCAGTTACAAGGAGCCAGTGGGCACAAAGGTGACACAACCAGCAGCTACACCATGCACACAATGGCCAAATAACCAGTCCGAACAATTATTTCCGGACACAATGGGCTCTTCGGAGGAGCTATTCCCACTCCTACCCCCACAAACAATGGAACAGCCAGAAATGTTGTGCCCGGATTCACAACCATTGTGCGAGGAAACTGCACCACTCATTGAAATGCAAGGCGAGGACGAAGACACCCAAATCCCTGAGCAATGTGCGCAGGAATTGTAATTGCAGGAGGTCCACCAAGAACATCTTGAAGACATGGGAGTGAGGTGCGCAGAGGGTGTTCTGGGGAGCTCTAGTCCACTGCACACAGACACAGTCACAGATGAGGAGATGGAAGAGGAGGTTTTGGACGATGTGGACACAGACCTGGATTATCGAGTAGAACCTCGCCGTCGGGATAGCAGCAGTACAGATGAGTCTGCTGCAGAAACCACTGCTGCAAGAGTTCGCCGTGTGCCACAAAGTAGGCGGGGTATTTCGGACACAACAGGCGTAGCCGTACAAGTGAGACGCCAAAGAGGCACGAAGCAAACTCGCCAGCAAAGCAGGAGCTCAAAAGTCTGGGCTTTCTTTGAAGACTGCAGGGTGGATGTTACCATGGTGATTTGCAAGGTGTGCAGGACCCGACTGAGCAGGGGGAAAAATGTCAACAACCTCTCCACCACCAGCATGCGCCGCCACATTGTAGCCAAACATAGCACTCTGTGGTCAAACACACAAGGCCAGGGTAGCGGCTCGCTTCCAGCCCCCAGCAACACTGCCTCCGTTGTCACCAGACCCTCCTCAGCAGCAGCCCAGCCATTACGTGGTGCACAAACATCCGTAGTAGACGACGATGTCAGTTTCCGCAACAGTCCTCTTGACTTCAACGACCACGACAACAACAACCAACTGTCCTTCAGTGTGCGATCCTACGGTTCAGTTGTCTGTCCCGGAGATGTTTGAGCGCAAGAGAAAATTGCCAGCAAATGACCCCCGCCAGCATAGCCAAGTTTGTGGCCTGCGAAATGCTGCCATATCGTGTGGTGGAGACAAACAGCTTCAAGCGCATGATGGCGCTTGCCATCCCACGTTACGTGGTTCCCAGCCGATACTATTTTGCGCGGTCTGCAGTGCCAGCGTTACATGAGCACGTGGTTAGCAAAATAACCAGAAGCTTGAAAAATGCCGTTGCCTGCAAGGTTCACCTCACCACAGACACCTGGACGAGTGCCTTTGGCCAGGGTCGATACATCTCCCTGACGGCGCACTGGGTGAACCTTGTGGAGCCTGGCAGTGACTCCTCCTCACCGGCTACGGCGCGGGTGTTGCCCACGCCGCAAACTGCTGGACCGGCGTCCCTCAGAGGCACCAATCTCGACTCTGACTCCTTCTCCTCCAACGCCTCTCAAAGCTGTACCTCATCCGGCATCGGTAACCCAGCAATAGGGTCGTCGTGGAAGCAGTGCAGCACAGCTGTTGCCATGCGTCAGCAAGCCTTACTGAAGCTGATCTGCCTTGGAGATAAGCAGCACACAGGTGAAGAAATTTGGAAGGGAATCAAGGAACAGACCGATTTGTGGCTGGCACCGCTGGACCTGAAACCAGGCATGGTTGTGACAATGGGAGCAATCTCATTCTCGCTTTAAAGTTGGCTAAACTGAGACACATCCCTTGCCTGGCACACGTTATGAACCTAGTTGTTCAACGGTTCCTGAGGACATACCCAGGCGTGGCAGATCTTCTGCTGAAGGTGCGACGAGTGGCCAAATATTTCCGAAAGTCCAGTACCGCTTCGGAGGGACTCACCAAGATGCAGGAGCGGTTCAATCTACCGAACCATCGCTTGGTGTGTGACGTACCCACGCGCTGGAATTCGACGCTGCACATGCTAGCACGCTTTTGCGAGCAGAAGAGTGCAGTGGTCCAGTACATGACGGCGCAGTACCGAGGCGCATCCGGGCAGCTACCAAGCTTCTGTGGATCTGATTGGGCCACCATGTTGGACCTCTGCCAAGTCCTCCAAAATTTTGAGCAATCCACGTTGCTTGTGAGCGGTGACAACTCTTCAGTCAGCATTACGATACCACTGCTGTGTTTACTGAAGAGATCAATGTTGCAGATCAAGGAAGCCGCAGTCAGGATGCAAGTGGGGGAATCTCAAGAGGACAACGATCAGCGTGATGATGATACCAACATCAGATAATCTGCCTCAGGAAACGCTGGTCCTCCCAGCTATGCTGAAGAAGAGGACGAGGAACAGCTGGAGTTGGAGCAGGACTTGGATGCCCCCACTGCCGAGGGACAGAGCGGTGCACGTTGGACTTCCACGATTCAGCGGGAATGGACAGCAGAAGAAGACGAGGAAGAAGGTGGGCGACGGCGTGATGCTGGTGATGATGATGAGGGTGCGTCAAGCTCAGAAGAACATGATGAGGATTCTGTTAGGACTGTGGCAGACATGGCTCAATTCATGCTAGACTGCATTGAATGCGACCCGCGCGTTGTTCGAATTCTGGACGACGTGGATTACTGGGTTTATACCCTTCTGGATCCACGGTACAAAGACAATGTTCCAAAACTCATTGGAGAAAGTGTCAGACAGGTCAAAATTGAAGAATACCAGCAGGCCCCTGTGGAGACATTAGAGAGGAGATTGACATCCTCCTCCTCCTCTAGCCAGTTCCACGCCGACAGACTGACTTCCGCAAACCCAGGACGAGGAGGGGAACAAAGAACGCAAGCTGCAGCTAGTGCCCACAAGGGAATGGTATCGGCAGTGTCCTTGGAGTGGCAAAATTTTCTGACACCCATGCAGCAGCCCACAGAACAGCAATCGCCCAGTTCCACCTCCAACACCGATCGCCTGCAGAAGATGGTCAAGGACTACATGTCAGATGGCGTAGCCGTGTTGAACAATCCATCTGCACCCTTCAATTATTGGGTCTCTAAGCTACACATCTGGCACGAACTGGCAATGTACGCAATAGAGGTGCTGGCTTGTCCTGCAGCCAGCGTTATGTCCGAACGCTGTTTCAGTGCTGCCGGAGGCATCATAACAGATCGGTGTATCCGCCTCTCCACAGCAAATGCAGACCGGCTGACACAAATTAAAATGAATCAATCGTGGATTGGAAACGACTACGCAACACTCCCCGAGTCCGACCCCGACCAAGGACCATGAACATCTGTGATGGCTTAGCGTTGCCACTTTCCGTAATATCCCATTTATATTTATTAATCACTGCATGGCGACAAAACTCATTGCTTTGCTTTGAAGATAATACAAGATTGTTGTTACCTGTGCCAAAAAAAGCTGACATTTTCCGCATTTAAAAGACAATTTCCCTTTGAAACTTAAAAATCGTTTTTCTCAAAAACTATAAGGTCCTTTCGGAAAAAAATAGTTTCCTCTTATACCCCCCCTGTCTAGTGTTGGGCGAACATCTAGATGTTCGGGTTCGGGCCGAACAGGCCGAACATGGCCACGATGTTCGGGTGTTCGACCCGAACTCCGAACATAATGGAAGTCAATGGGGACCCGAACTTTTGTGCTTTGTAAAGCCTCCTTACATGCTACATACCCCAAATTTACAGGGTATGTGCACCTTGGGAGTGGGTACAAGAGGAAAATTTTTTTAGCAAAAAGAGGTTATAGTTTTTGAGAAAATCGATTTTAAAGTTTCAAAGGGAAAACTGTCTTTTAAATGCGGGAAATGTCTGTTTTCTTTGCACAGGTAACATGCTTTTTGTCGGCAAGCAGTCATAAATGTAATACATATAAGAGGTTCCAGGAAAAGGGACCGGTAACGCTAACCCAGCAGCAGCACACGTGATGGAACAGGAGGAGGGTGGAGCAGGAGGAGAAGGCCACGCTTTGTGAGACACAACAACCCAGGCCTTGCATGAGGACAAGAAGCGTGCGGATAGCATGCTTTGTACCGCCATGCAGTCATAAATGTAATAAAGATAAGTGGTTCAATAAACAGGGACCACGCGGCAACGCTAACCCAGCAGCAGCAGACGTGATGGAACAGGAGGAGGCGCAGGAGGAGAAGGCCACGCTTTGTGAGACACAACAACCCAGGCCTTGCATGAGGACAAGAAGCGTGCAGATAGCATGCTTTGTACCGCCATGCAGTCATAAATGTAATAAAGATAAGAGGTTCCATAAACAGGGACCGGCAACGCTAACCCAGCAGCAGCAGCAGCACACGTGATGGAACAGGAGCAGGTGCAGGAGGAGAAGGCCACGCTTTGTGAGACACAACAACCCAGGCCTTGCATGAGGTACCGCCATGCAGTCATAAATGTAATAAAGATAAGTGGTTCAATAAACAGGGACCACGCGGCAACGCTAACCCAGCAGCAGCAGACGTGATGGAACAGGAGGAGGCGCAGGAGGAGAAGGCCACGCTTTGTGAGACACAACAACCCAGGCCTTGCATGAGGTACCGCCATGCAGTCATAAATGTAATAAAGATAAGTGGTTCAATAAACAGGGACCACGCGGCAACGCTAACCCAGCAGCAGCAGACGTGATGGAACAGGAGGAGAAGGCCACGCTTTGTGAGACACAACAACCCAGGCCTTGCATGAGGTACCGCCATGCAGTCATAAATGTAATAAAGATAAGTGGTTCAATAAACAGGGACCACGCGGCAACGCTAACCCAGCAGCAGCAGACGTGATGGAACAGGAGGAGGCGCAGGAGGAGAAGGCCACGCTTTGTGAGACACAACAACCCAGGCCTTGCATGAGGACAAGAAGCGTGCAGATAGCATGCTTTGTACCGCCATGCAGTCATAAATGTAATAAAGATAAGAGGTTCCATAAACAGGGACCGGCAACGCTAACCCAGCAGCAGCAGCAGCACACGTGATGGAACAGGAGCAGGCGCAGGAGGAGAAGTCCACGCTTTGTGAGACACAACAACCCAGGCCTTGCATGAGGTACCGCCATGCAGTCATAAATGTAATAAAGATAAGTGGTTCAATAAACAGGGACCACGCGGCAACGCTAACCCAGCTGGTACCCTGTCCTGCCGCGTTTGCCCACAGAGTGGGATGTTTGGATAGCATGTGGCGGCTCATGCTGGTGGTGGAGAGGTTGTTAATACTTTTCCCCCTGCTCAGGCGAGTCTTGCACACCTTGCAAATCGCCATGGTAACATCCTCAGTGCAGTCTTCAAAGAAAGCCCAGACTTTGGAGCACCTGCCTCCTTGCTGGCGATTTCTGTTTCCTCCTCTTTTGCCTCTCACTCTAACTTCCACGCTTGTGGTGCCTGAAATTGCGCGCCGCCTACCTTGTGGCACAAGGCGAACTCGTGCAGCAGTGGGTTCTTCAACAGACACATCTGTGCTGCTGCTACGACGGCGATGTTCTCGTTCACAAATAAAATCTGGGTCTCTGTCCACATTGTCCATACCCTCCTCTTCCATCTCCTCAAACTCGTCATATGTCATTGTGGGGGGCCGCCGCCGTGGAGTAGAGCTCCCCAGAACAACCTCTGCGCAGCTCACTCCAACGTCGTCTTCCAGATCTTGTCGGCCGACCTCCTGCAATTGCAACCCCTCCTGCCCAACTTGCTCTGGGATTTGGGTTTCCGAGTCCTCCTCGGACTCGCCTTGTATTTCAGTGCGCGGTGCATTTCCCACAGTTAATGGTTGTGAATCCGGGCACAACATTTCTGGCTGTTCCTCCATTGACCTTTCATAGGTGGAAGTTTGTTGGGCTGGGAATAGCTCCTGCGAATACCCCATTGTGTCCTGAGGTAATTCATAGGACTGGTTATCTGGCAGTTGTGTGCGTGGTGTCGCTGCCGGTTGTGTCAGCTTTGTGCCCACTGGCTCCTTGTAACTGGCTGAGGACTCGGACCTCGTGCGTGATGTGCTGGTGCTGCTTAACCCACTGCTGGACGCTTGAGAGGTCATCCAAGTAATTATCTGGTCCTGTTCTTTTGGATTTGTGAGGGTTGTTGTCCTGGACAACATGGGCGGTATTGAGTGGGTTTTCTTGGGTGCTCCCCTGTGGCCTGTACGTGAACCGTCAGGGGAAACACCTCTTCCCTTGCCCCTTCCTCTTTCACCGGATTTCTTCCTCATTTCACTTATCCTTACAGTACACGCTGACTGGCAGCAGTACAGTGGCAGTACAGAAATGCTATACAGTACCACTATTCCCAGCAGCGACACAGAGCACAATGCTATACAGTGGCGGGTGAGCGGTGTACTACTGTTCCCAGGCCCAGCAGACACAGAGTGGAAGTAAACACAATGCTATATAGTCTGGCTGAGCGGTGTACACAGAGTGGCAGTACACACAATGCTATATAGTCTGGCTAAGCCGTGTACACAGAGTGTCAGAAAACACAATGCTATATATAGCGTGGCTGAGCGAGGTGCACAGTGGCAGTACACACAATGCTATATTAGTCAGGCTAAGCCGTGTACACAGAGTGTCAGAAAGCACAATGCTATATATAGCGTGGCTGAGCGAAATGCACAGTGGCAGTACACACAATGCTATATAGTCAGGCTAAGCCGTGTACACAGAGTGTCAGAAAACACAATGCTATATATAGCGTGGCTGAGCGAGGTGCACAGTGGCAGTACACACAATGCTTTATAGTCAGGCTGAGCCGTGTACACAGAGTGTCAGTAAACAATGGTATATAGTCTGGCTGAGCGGTGTACACAGAGTGTCAGTAAACAACGGTATATAGTCTGGCTGAGCGGTGTACACAGAGTGGCAGTAAACACAATGCTATATATAGCGTGGCTGAGCGAGGTGCACAGTGGCATTACACACAATGCTATATTAGTCAGGCTAAGCCGTGTACACAGAGTGTCAGAAAACACAATGCTATATATAGCGTGGCTGAGCGAGGTGCACAGTGGCAGTACACACAATGCTATATAGTCAGGCTAAGCCGTGTACACAGAGTGTCAGAAAACACAATGCTATATATAGCGTGGCTGAGCGAGGTGCACAGTGGCAGTACACACAATGCTATATTAGTCAGGCTAAGCCGTGTACACAGAGTGTCAGAAAACACAATGCTATATATATAGCGTGGCTGAGCAAGGTGCACAGTGGCAGTACACACAATGCTATATATAGCGTGGCTGAGCGAGGTGCACAGTGGCAGTACACACAATGCTATATATAGCGTGGCTGAGCGAGGTGCACAGTGGCAGTACACACAATGCTATATATAGCGTGGCTGAGCGAGGTGCACAGTGGCAGTACACACAATGCTATATATAGCGTGGCTGAGCGAGGTGCACAGTGGCAGTACACACAATGCTATATTAGTCAGGCTAAGCCGTGTACACAGAGTGTCAGAAAACACTATGCTATATATATAGCGTGGCTGAGCGAGGTGCACAGTGGCAGTACACACAATGCTATATATAGCGTGGCTGAGCGAGGTGCACAGTGGCAGTACACACAATGCTATATATAGCGTGGCTGAGCGAGGTGCACAGTGGCAGTACACACAATGCTATATAGTCAGGCTAAGCCGTGTACACAGAGTGTCAGAAAACACAATGCTATATATAGCGTGGCTGAGCGAGGTGCACAGTGGCAGTACACACAATGCTATATAGTCAGGCTAAGCCGTGTACACAGAGTGTCAGAAAACACAATGCTATATATAGCGTGGCTGAGCGAGGTGCACAGTGGCAGTACACACAATGCTATATTAGTCAGGCTAAGCCGTGTACACAGAGTGTCAGAAAACACAATGCTATATATATAGCGTGGCTGAGCGAGGTGCACAGTGGCAGTACACACAATGCTATATATAGCGTGGCTGAGCGAGGTGCACAGTGGCAGTACACACAATGCTATATATAGCGTGGCTGAGCGAGGTGCACAGTGGCAGTACACAAAATGCTATATATAGCGTGGCTGAGCGAGGTGCACAGTGGCAGTACACACAATGCTATATTAGTCAGGCTAAGCCATGTACACAGAGTGTCAGAAAACACAATGCTATATATATAGCGTGGCTGAGCGAGGTGCACAGTGGCAGTACACACAATGCTATATATAGCGTGGCTGAGCGAGGTGCACAGTGGCAGTACACACAATGCTATATATAGCGTGGCTGAGCGAGGTGCACAGTGGCAGTACACACAATGCTATATATAGCGTGGCTGAGCGAGGTGCACAGTGGCAGTACACACAATGCTATATTAGTCAGGCTAAGCCGTGTACACAGAGTGTCAGAAAACACAATGCTATATATATAGCGTGGCTGAGCGAGGTGCACAGTGGCAGTACACACAATGCTATATATAGCGTGGCTGAGCGAGGTGCACAGTGGCAGTACACACAATGCTATATATAGCGTGGCTGAGCGAGGTGCACAGTGGCAGTACACACAATGCTATATATAGCGTGGCTGAGCGAGGTGCACAGTGGCAGTACACACAATGCTATATTAGTCAGGCTAAGCCGTGTACACAGAGTGTCAGAAAACACAATGCTATATATATAGCGTGGCTGAGCGAGGTGCACAGTGGCAGTACACACAATGCTATATATAGCGTGGCTGAGCGAGGTGCACAGTGGCAGTACACACAATGCTATATATAGCGTGGCTGAGCGAGGTGCACAGTGGCAGTACACACAATGCTATATATAGCGTGGCTGAGCGAGGTGCACAGTGGCAGTACACACAATGCTATATTAGTCAGGCTAAGCCGTGTACACAGAGTGTCAGAAAACACAATGCTATATATATAGCGTGGCTGAGCGAGGTACACAGTGGCAGTAAACAATGCTATATATAGTGTGGCTCAGCGAGCGGTGTACTACTGTTCCCAGCAGCGACACACAATGACTGGGGGGACCCTGGCTAGCGTGGCTGGAGAGCGAACTACCCTGCCTGCCTACCCAAAGCTAAACCCACAGACAAATGGCGGAGATATGACGTGGTTCGGGTATTTATTTACCCGAACCACGTGACCGTTCGGCCAATCAGAGCGCGTTCGGGCCCGAACCACGTGACCCGTTCGGCCAATCACAGCGCTAGCCGAACGTTCGGGGAACGTTCGGCCATGCGCTCTTAGTTCGGCCATGTGGCCGAACGGTTTGGCCGAGCACCGTCAGGTGTTCGGCCGAACTCGAACATCACCCGAACAGGGTGATGTTCTGCAGAACCCGAACAGTGGCGAACACTGTTCGCCCAACACTACCCCTGTCCACATACCCTGAAAATTTGGTCTATGTCACATGTAAAGACTTCCATTATGTTCGGTGTTCGGCACGAACGTACCGAACATCGGGACACCGTTCGGCCGAACGTTCTCGAACCCGAACATCTGGATGTTCTCCTAACACTAATGTCAATCCAAGGAAGGGACCGCACACTGGCTGACTGCAGGAACAGTGTACGTTTATTGTCCCATTAAACACACATGCAACGAGGTTTGCCCGTTCCCCGATGATTGTTTCAGGGCCAATAGGGTCCCCATTGTCAAGGCACAAGGCAGATAAACAAGTAGAAATCAAAAGTGCACCAAAACCAAATAAAAAAAACAACGTTTTTTACTTGGTTTTGGTGCACTCCTGATGTCCACCTTGGACTGATTGGATTGACTGATACGTTTGCTGAAGGTAGAGTGACCATATTTTTGTGGGTCCAACCTGGGACGGGGGGGGGGGGGCGGCGCGCGCAGCGCGCCGCGGCGAAAAGTGGGAAGGAGTGAGGAGCACGCAGCGGCGAAGACTGGGGGAGGGGCCGCGCCGAAAAAATGGGCGTGGCCATGACATTGTATGGGCGGAGCTAACGTAATGATGTAACAGCGAGGCATAAGAAAGCAGTGTTTACGCCATGATGTGGACAAACGAGACTTTGTATCATGGGTGTGCAGAAACTGTGTGATGCTAATAGTATACCGTAACCACAAAGCAGCAAACATAGCCATCTATGACCATTAAATAATAAATGCAGTAACAGTTACCCCGGACACCAGAAAATAAAAGCAATAGGCAACATGTCAGTATAAAATAAATGCAATGCGGGCAAACATGTCAGTACAAAATAAACGCAATGCGGGCAACATGTTAGTACAAAATAAACGCAATGCGGGCAAACATTTCACCAGACAATAAACGCAATGCGGGCAAACATGTCAGTACAAAATAAACGCAATGCGGGCAACATGTCAGTACAAAATAAACGCACTGCGGGCAAACATTTCACCAGAAAAGAAACGCACTGCGGGCAAACATTTCACCAGAAAAGAAACGCACTGCGGCCAAACATTTCACCAGAAAAGAAACACACTGCGGGCAAACATTTCACCAGAAAAGAAACGCACTGCGGCCAAACATTTCACCAGAAAAGAAACGCAATGCGGGCAAACATTTCGCCAGAAAAGAAACGCACTGCGGGCAAACATTTCGCCAGAAAAGAAACGCAATGCGGGCAAACATTTCGCCAGAAAAGAAACGCACTGCGGGCAAACATTTCACCAGAAAAGAAACACACTGCGGCCAAACATTTCACCAGAAAAGAAACGCAATGCGGCAAACATTTCGCCAGAAAAGAAACGCACTGCGGGCAAACATTTCGCCAGAAAAGAAACGCACTGCAGGCAAACATTTCGCCAGAAAAGAAACAATGCGGGCAAACAATAACATTTCACTAGAAAAGAAACAATGCGGGCAAACATTTCACCAGAAAAGAAATAATGCGGGCAAACATTTCACCAGAAAAGAAACAATGCGGGCAAACATTTCACCGGAAAATAAACAATGCGGGCAAACATTTCACCTGGAAAAGAAACAATGCGGGCAAACATTTCACCAGAAAAGAAACAATGCGGGCAAACATTTCACCTGGAAAAGAAACAATGCGGGCAAACATTTCACCTGGAAAAGAAACAATGCGGGCAAACATTTCACCTGGAAAAGAAACAATGCGGGCAAACATTTCACCTGGAAAAGAAACAATGCGGGCAAACATTTCACCTGGAAAAGAAACAATGCGGGCAAACATTTCACCTGGAAAAGAAACAATGCGGGCAAACATTTCACCTGGAAAAGAAAGCATTTACTCACCTGGCAGAAGTGTCCGGCCTCTGGCGCGCTGCTCCGTCCCGGGGCCGTCTTGTTCCTCCTGCTCTGGTCTCCCGCGCTGACAGGGCTACGGCAAGATGGCGCCCGAAGCCCTGTACTAGTGACACAAATAGGTCTCCAGTACAGGGCTCCGGCAGCCATCTTGCCGTAGCCCTGCTCGCCTGCCGGTGTCGGAAACAGACACCGGAAGAGGAGGCTGGAGCGGGGCTGCGGGCAATGAACTGGCACGGCGTCTATAGACGCCGCTGCCAGTTCATTGAGGAGATAGTGGCCAGAGTCCCGAGGCCGGGACGTCCCGCTGCTGAAAGCGGGACGTTTCCCGGGACCTCATTAAGCCTGGGACAGCGGACCCCGAATCCGGGACGTGTCCCGGGCAATCCGGGACGTCTGGTCACTCTACTGAAGGATCCAGCACCAGCGCAGTCTCAACCCCATACAGGTGTGCTATTTTTTTTTCGATTGGACAAATTACTGCCTGGACACCTGAGTACTAATAATGTCGAATTCCCATTGCCAAATCACCTGCTTCAGTATTTCGTCAGTTCTGCTTTAGGTACTATGCAGGAGAACAGAGGCGCCAAAAGGATAAAAGGAAGCTAAATGAGCTTAAAAACCAAATTCTTGGTAAATAGAGGAGGTAGTGGTGGACTTACCTCCTCCAAGTAGACACACAACGACTGTAGTAAAGACAGTCGATATATTTTATTTATGAACTCCAAATATGCAACGCATTTCGCAGGTTTGATCCCGCTTCATAGCATATGTGGTCAGTAGAAGAGCCAGGCACCTCTGGGAAGCACCTGCTTTAGGTAATGGAGGACCTTCTCCCAGTTCCGGATATGCTCCTGCTCAAGATGGCCTCTCAATCTAATGGGGGCCTAAACTTTTCTAACTGTAAAATGACTCTCTCAAAAGAATGTTGATACCTTTGCATGTGCAAAGTGACAAATTTACTCACTCACAACACTACAAACACACAGAATCATGTACAAGTGCCTCGGCACAGGGAAAGTTTAAATGTAAATACATCAAAGCCTAGTACAAGAGGAAGGACAATCAGAAATAGATTTGCTTTCCTCCAGCTCCTGATGGACAGCTAAGTTTGACAGACTAAAACTGATTGAGTTCCCCTGGGGATGGCTCCCTATCACCGCTGAGCTGCTTGCTGGGAAGTTAAGCAAGTCTCTGATTTAATTAGAAGTCACATTGACAGACAGCAAGAAGCAAAAAAAAAAAAAAAAACCACAACACAAACACCATTCTATGGACCGATTACTCTGCCCGTGAACAGAGGTGCCCGCATGGAGGTGATTTAAACCATTCCGTGATTTAGGAGGAATTTTTGCAGTGAGCAAAGAAAAAAAAAACCCAATGAAATAAATCTTTCTGTATTTGTTTTACTGCATTAAACCTCTACTGATTTAGATCAATTGCTGAGAAGCCTTCCGAGAGCTGGAAAGGAAGAGAAAGTAGGGCAGCTGAGGCTGTAGGAGAGATTCCAGAAAGCTCTGCTGTAGACATACATTAAAGGGGACCTGTCACAGTACATAGAAATATGAGAGCTGTCATTGCTGAATTGTTTTTAAAGTATAACTCTGTGAACATATTGGAGAAATACCTCCAGAACAAAATAGTGGACGAGTTTTTGGAAGGGATCTCACTTCTTTTGCTCTCTGTACATGACCTTTTGAGACAGTTCAGCATGAGAGGAAGTAGTAGCTCAGACTGTCTGCGAGGATCAGCCCAGGGTTGTGAAATATAAAAATGAAGTGTTCACTTGAGATTACAGCATAATGGAACGCATGGACTGCTGTATACTCCCGCATCACTTTCGGCGGACTACTGCTCAATGAGGCGCATGCCAAAACAGTGTCCGCTCATGATTTTCGGCTGCGTGACCGCAATCTTGGCTGTAGGCCAGTCACACAACTGTGTCAGCTGACACAGCTATTGGGATGGAAAGAAAACAGAAAAAGAGGATGCCTATTAAAGGATACCCGAGGTGACATGTGACATGATGAGATAGACATGGGTAAGTACAGTGTCTATCACACAGATTACTATGCTGTGTTCCTTTTTTACTTTCTCTGGCTGAAAGAGTTAAACATTAGATATGTAAGTGGCAGTTCCTGTCTGAGTCAGGACTGGGTCAGACAACAGTGTGACCTTCACTGATAAGAAATTACAACTATAAAACACTTTTCTAGTAGAAAATGGCCTTTGAGAGCAGGAAAGAGATACCAGGGGCCAATAGTTCATAGATTTTAACTCTGGCATACTTCAATGAATGGATCATTGAGCAACAACAATAAAACAATAAAAAGTTAAATTAGATTTAAATATAAAATAAAACTGTGGAATATTTTAAAAAGTCATTTTTAGAAGAAGGAGGATAGATACAATTGTTTATTTAATTCGTTTATTTTCACCTCGGGTGTCCTTTAAAGAACAACTGAAGCCAGAGGGCTATGGGGTCTGCCTTACTTACTTCCTTTTAAGCAATACCAGCTCCCTGGCTATCCTGCTGATCCTCTGCCTATAATACTTTTAGCCATAGACCCTGAACAAGCAGAACAGGTATTTTAGACATTATTGTGAGCTGACTGGATTAGCTGCATGCTTGTTTCTGGTGTTATTTCAGACACTACTGCAACCAAATACATCATCAGGATGCCAGGCAACTGGTTAAAAAGGAAATAAATAGGGCAGCCTCCATATTCTTCTCCCTGCAGTTGTCCTTTAAACGGAGATTTAAACATTACCCTAGACAATAATCAACACAAACAATATTCGATGTAAAACAGGAATACAGGCGATTATTCCACAAAAACGTTAATCCACCAGCTGCTCAGACTGCAACATCCATATGGGGTGACATCAAAGTATGCCAAAAATCCCCAGCGCATGGTATAAAGCTGGGTGTATGCAGTCACCACACAGTGCTCAACACACTATATATAGAGGTGACCCGGACAAATAAAGGAATCAGTGATCACTAGATATTCAACACAGTAACTAATTTATTTCCAGAAATATAGCATAAAAACAGTATACAATTACTTACATTGCGGGTCCTTATGACAGGGACCCTTAGGCTGGTTTCACACTGTAAACCAGCATTGGCGATGCGTCGCGCTCGACGCACCGTATCGAACATCAAGAACAGGCCTTAAGGAAACACCATGCTATTGCGCAGTTTTCCCTGCCTGGCCACCGGCCAAGCAGGAAGTGATGCGTGTGTGACGCATGCTTGCCGTCACTTCCTGCTTCAGGTATGCGGAAGCGTATTGTTTAAATATGCTTCCATGCATGCGCGCGTCACGTTGTATTTGTTTAGAAATCCATGCATAGTAATAGACCAACATGTTTTCTGGCCCGATGCAGATTGCTGCAAATCGATGCAGAAGTCGCATGGTAACGTAGTTTTGGACCTTCATCGGGGATGTGGCGAAAACGCCACTTCTGTTGTGTCGCAACGTTGCAGTATGAAAGTCTCCATAGACTTTTATTGCACGGCGGTGGGTGCGGTAAAAATACCACACCGCCCCAGTGTGAAAGGGCCCTAAAGATGTATTGCTCACATCGTGCATATAAAATACCCTATAGGCAAACAGGGATGCAGAAGACAAATGCCCAGTCTCAGTTCCCGACCGGTTTCGGCTGTCCGCCGTTATCAGGGGGTGCTGGAGATTGAGATAAAGATAGTTATATAGGACATTGTAACTTACTTTCCTCAGTAATTGTTGCCGCAAGCATAAACGGCTGTCTAGCACCACTGGGGGTGAGGAGGAAGCCCATAGGCTGCCAGCGGTCACGTGGTGTGCCGCAAAGGATTCTGGGAAATGTAGGCTCCTCTCCAGAGTACATGGAGAGGCGCCATTGGTCCAAAGGGCATCATGTGGTGTGGAAGAGCTGTTGCATACAGTGACGGGAGATGAAGTTTTGAACGCTTTATATGATCCTGCTCTGTTTCTGATGCTACCTTTATTCATTATTCCAAATTTAAAAAATGCATGATAAAAACAGAATAGCCCAATATCAGCTAATTTTAGGCATCATGCTTGCTGCAAAATAACAGTTCCCCTTTAAGCTATTAAATGTTTGCCTAATCTCAGAACATTAAATGCATAGAGACTAAAAACTACTATGCTGCCCACTCTTGAAATGGCTATGGAATTTTAATTTAAGAGCCTTGTTTAAATAAAGAAGCTGTTCATTTTTTTGCAGCTGCAGAGCTGCCATATAATTAGTGTGCGCAGACAGCAGATATGGTAGGTTTACTGTTGTTGCCAAAATTGTAGCTTTTGTAGTTCGCAGGCAGCGATGTCCACATGGAATATGACAGACACTCTCCTTATTTGGCAGCAAACATCTTTCCTGTTAAGATAAACTTCTTTGTGCACAAAGGCACATAATGACTGCTGTTTTCCTTATGGCAAAGCACTGAACTTGGGGAGCAGCACTGTGTTTAAATGATAAGTTTGTAAAATAAGTACAGCTACACCCTATAATTAGGTGTACAGGTCAAGAGAACTTGAGGGAGGCTGGGTTTGGCAGATGGCTTATAAGGGGCTACATGCCACATCCCAGCCACTTGCCAACCACACGTGCACGGTAAGCCCATGGCACAGGACCGACTGTGGTGTTTAAAGAAAACCTGAGCTTATAAGATCAATAATAGTAGGTGTAATACTAATGGTAAATGGACCATTAGTCCTATACAACAGAGTCTCCTATTTTTATTTTCAGCTTAATGGCTAAATTCTAAACAGCAGCCATGACAGTCTGATGTAAAATTTGCTTCATTCAGCTGAAAAAAAAAACATCAGTGATGACCCTTTCACCTTTGCGGCACTAAAACATTATTAGTATTGTTTGCTCAGACAGACAATGGTATTTTGCCTTTTATTAACTATCCAGGACAAGGGCTGTATTCCACAAGCTGTGTGGCAGCCTCATATGCATAGACAGCAGCTCTAGTTTTTTATCACTCGCTGTACAGGAAAACAAAAAGAGACAATTTCTTAGTAGGACTACTGCTGCTCGGATACCACTTTTCACTATCTGGATCTAACTCGGATCTGGATACCCAGATATCCGATCCGGGTCGGATATCAGAGTTTAAAACTTTCCAATCCGGAACCGAATCGGATATCTGACCTCAGTATCCGTCAGGATTCGGATATCCGGATAGAAAACCGGAAGTGACCTGAAAATGGCTTAAAATGCTTCCAAAAGTCTCTCTCTCTCTCTCTCTCTCTCTCTCGGCCTGGATGCCTTCGAAAGGGAACTATCTGCCCGGATTTCAGATGGGAAATCCAAGTTTGCTCGGATAGCCTATTCGGATTTTAAAAAATATCCGAATTGCTATTCAAGTTGCTATTCAATATATGGAGGCTCCCTATGCTAGATGAACTTTCTTATTTGGCACTTTTACTGGCCTGATGAAGCGGGCTGAGACCCGCGAAAAGCGTTGCCTGTGCTAATAAAAATCCCTTGTATTGACTACAGAGGTTTCGTCATTGAGGTAAGCTACCGTATCTCATATTACTTTTCGATTTTAAGCTGATTTCAGATGCTTTTATTACACCAGGGCGCCTCTTTCCCTCTTTCGTGCATATTGGTAAGGGAACTTTCCGCGGAAATTACCACAGTTTCTGTAGTAATCTGGACTAGTATTAACGCATTCTGCATTGCGATGCAGAAATGCAGATTTCTGATCGGAAATGATGAAATTGCATTTCCGTTGAATCCGCAAGCATTTGATTATATAAGCGCAAAATATTAGATTCCAAGAAAGTCAGATTTAGGGTGAAAAATAATTATTTTTGCATGATTTTGTATAATAAACCATCTTTTTCACTATTGGAGTGCTAACATTGCTCTATTTAATATTATTTAAGATAAGGATACAAATACAATCGTTTGCTTTGAGCACTTTGATGATAGCGGTCACGCTCGCCCCTCTGATGTGCGCAGACTTTGTAGAATCTCATCCTTTGACGGGAGAATCTCAGCACAGAATCGGCATCTCTCTTCACTGCAAATAATTGCAAGTGCCAGATGAGATATAACTTGACGTATTGCATCAAATGATCAGGCTAATTGTTCCGCTTTTGCCAGTCATCAAGGCGCAGTGTTCATCATCAGCAGCCACTCACTTCCGACAGCAGCACGCCATAATGAAGTACGACAAAGTGACGCTCGTGATGTGACAATAAAATACAATAAATCTAGCTCAGTGTGTACTGCCACATAGAGCAGTCAATGGGACAACACAGACAGCTTGCAGAGTGCTTCTACCTGATACTTATTTCCCGTCATTGAAAATGAAGGTCTTGTAAGACATTATCTACTCTTCAGTGAAAATGATAAATCACCGGCTGATTAAATCCGTTTTAATCTTGCTATAATGTAACATTATTGGAGTACCAGGCTCCAGCTAAGCAGTTGGGAAGGGGAACAGATGGCTTTGACATGATCAAGTACAGAAAGGGTAAACCTCTTTAATAAAGCTCATTTTTAACACTATCTCCACCTTTATAGGCGCAAAGAAGGAACCTCCTGATTTTATATATCAGTATTACCCAGCTAGTCCTGAGTAGTGAAGACCTGAATGTAAGCAGCACAGTGTCTAAAGGCTCTCATGAACAGAGGCAAGGCTGCTATCGAAACCGTGGGTAGAACATCAGCTGTATGGCATGTGTACATACAAAATGGCCGCACTGGGGAACTTGGGACCGGAAACAGCCGCTATTAGAATATCGGTAACATTATTGATATTATACTATTGTGAAGTTGTTATTCCAATATTGGTAAAAATGTACTGATATTTTTGTGCTAAATCTAACCTTATTCTCACGCAGAGCCCTCCCTATACTGATGCCTAATCCTAACCAATGCCTAACGATAACTGTCCCGTCCCCCCATGATGCCTAACCGTAACCAATCCTCCCAACCGATGCCTAACTCTAACCAATCTCCCACCAATGTCTGAAACTAATCTACTCTACCCCCCACAATGCCTAACCCGAAAGTACCCTCCACAGCAAACCAGCTGATCACTGTTCTTGTCACAGTAAGGGCTTGTTCACACTATGAGTGTTCGCGTTTTTTTTAAAGTGCTGGCGATTTTGTAAATTGCTCTAAAAGCGCTTGTGCAATGATTTCCTATGTGAGTGTTCATATATGAGCGCTCTGCTTTCCATTGAACCGCAAACGTGGCTCCTGTACCATTTTCTAAACGTTTGTGTTCAATAGAAAGTATAGGGATATCGCAAAGCGCTTGAAAAATCACTTTGAATTGCGATTTCCCGAGCACTTTAATGAATAAATACATTGTATTTATTCATTTCTGGGTACAAGAGTTCACTTTCTGACTGACGTCAAGAAGTGTAAAAATGAATCGCTCAGCAAAGGCGCTTAGAGAAGAGCTTAAAAAAAAGCAAAGTGCAAGGAAAAACGCTTTAAAAAATGCTCAATAAATTGCTCAGCACTTGCGATAGTGCTGGCGATGTATAATGTGAACAAGGCCTAAATGAAAAAAATCGGGTGCCTCAGAAATCTGGGTGCCCCATTGGTGCCCATGTTAATATTATGAGGGAAATGTGGGTACACCACCCGTGACCGCCCGCTATAGAAGCCATGGCTACAAATAGCGAGCTTTCCAAATTCCACTCATTTACCGATATTAACATGGGCATCTATGAGACGCGCAAACTTGTGTATACAGAATATGTTGTGAGTGTATATGTGCATATACAGTATGTATACAGTATATATATATCTTTTTTTATACTAAATTACATAGCAGTATGTTTTGCGTAAATAACTAGTGATTTCTGACTGGAGTATTTCTCTTTTCAGCAGAGTACTATAAGACTTGTCCTTAGCCGCACCCAGCCCACCCTGTCACTGCGGCAGCTTCTGTCATAATGTGTAACACATTCATTCTGATACACATGTGGCAACTCCTTACACAAGGCCTCCCAAAGCCCACAGCCTGCCCTGGGCACACAGCAGTGCCAAGTATTTAATGTCTCATTTTTTAAAGCACATAGGAATATGGGCAGATTAATGGGCCATGGGCTGTCTGCTGCCAAACTCCACGTTGTCTGTGTTCGGCGATACCATTTTTTATACAGCATTCTATTAGAAAGCTCAAACAATTTCTGACCCAAAGTTTAGCGGCTACAGGCCTCCTTTTATGAAACCATAGCTTTGACAAATTCCCAGCTATATTTTCTCTGCAGAGTCTTCAGTGCTCAGTGATAGGGAGCAGCCGCTGCTGGATAATGAGGCTGCTCAAGCGGGTGATATAAGAATTCCTTCTTAAAGTATTTAAAGCCTGTGACTAAAAAATAAATTCACTTCCTCCTTGGCGCCCTAGCCTTTTTCCTGGGATAGATTAAAGTGCATCTGTAGTTTTTAAAGCCCAACATAGTATATAGGCTTTTCTGTATCGGTAGCTTTGGAATAGGGAAGTTAAGCCTCTACCAAGCTGCCAATGCACTCTTTGTCCATATTGGGAGATTTATCCCCTCACTTCCTTTTCCTGGAACCTCTGTGGCTTTGATATGAATCACAAAGGACACCACTAGCTAGTGCTTAAGGTGCTTACAGATGCCTAACCCTAAAACCCCCGTTCCTTACATTATCATTTTCAAAATGGTACATTTCAAAATGATCCATTTTCAAAAACCAAAAATATTTCAAACACTATAACTTTCTAATTTTTAAAACAATCAAAATTTCAAAAACTATTAAGTTCTAATGTTCTTGGAACCATAAAAAATGTCAAAAACTATAATATTCTAATTTTCAAAACTATATTTTTCGGGCACCCAAATTTCTGCTTTTGGTGCCCAATAGCTGATATTTGCATTAGTGTCAATGGCGGCACGCAAAACATCCATTAGCCGCGGTTGCCCAAATTTCCTGCTTCCTATGAGGAGATTTTGTAGGATGATGTAACCCAAAAAGCAGCAGCCCCACCAACAGACCTAACTTCCTCCACTGTGTCTGGCCATGTGATCAAAACATTTAGAAAAGGATTTTTCACAGAAGGGGACTCATTCCACATAAAAACAAGAGCAGACCCGTTTTAAAATCACTAAAGGGACTCCGAGCACCTCTCATGGGTATGCCTTTAAGACTCCGACCAGCACTGCAAAGTACTTAAAGATGCATAACTTTCTGTGGCTTGTGCTCTCCTCTTTAATTTGATGCCTGAATCTACACAAAATAGTTTTCGTTCGATTTCTATTTAAAATCGTGGCTGCCATCTTGGCTGTTTTATAACTTCCAGGTCACCCCTGTCTAATCTGTTAGAAAAGTGCATCACTGAATGAAGCAGGAAGAGGCATGGCCATTGCAAGAGGGTCCTCTAGAGGGGCCATAGCACGACTTTGTTGGAAGTCATCTGGCTTAAAGGAATACTAATTTTTTTCAACTGACACAGGAGTTGTTTGGGAAGTGCTGCTAAGTACTGGTGTATACATTTTAGTAGCAACCTCTTTGTTTACTGTTAGCAAAATACTTTCAAAGTTTACTGACGCCAAAACTGATGGCTGACTGAGCCATGAGGAGAGGGGAAATTCCCCTCACACTTGATCAGTTAACTCTATGTGTAGCTCTGTGTGTGACAGAGAAGAGAGCTCCCAACAGCTGCAGCTCCTGTGTCCTGTGTTTCTGACTGACCTGTCTGAAGAGAGCAGAGGAAATGTAACTAATTGTCACAGCTTTTTCATACTGTTTTTGCTTTCAGAGTTTGATATGTTTGATATTTGCTTTCTGTAGTCTGATATGCAACTCTGGCTGTGCATTGAAGCAGACACCCCTTTCTGCAATTGATTTGTCCCAATATAGCTAAATCCTACCCTCAATAAATTACAGTTTTTGCCTCTGATATTTAACAGGAAAAGTAGGAAAATGTTTACACAGCTACTTAGACATTATTTGCACAGTGTCATTTTAGAACACTTGGGTATCGATACTATTCCTTTAAAGGCATGCCCATGAGAGGTGCTCGGAGTCCCTTTAAAAAAAAATAATTATAGACAGGTTTCTAGAACATATACTATTCACGTGTGACTGTATGTGTCAATATGAATATGTGTGTATATTTGGGTAGATGTGTGGTTTCATTATCTGTATGACACAGGAAGAAATACTGTAGATATTTATATTAGATATATATATATATATCTCCCATGTATAAAGTGTATTTATCATCGGCTGTGAAAAGTCCCATTCATTACTTTGGTAGCCATTTGTCTTGCTGAAATAAAGTGAATAATTCCTTTCATTAGAACTCGTGGCTTTATATCCAGGTAAGAAAAATTAACCTAGAATTTGATACGATCCAGGCCCTAAATAATACGGAACACAATGCAAGAGTCCCATGTGCAGCAGCAGGTGGCCGCTGCTTGGAGTGCTTTTTGTATCGTTCGTAGACATCACCAGAGCACCGCCATCTAATGATCTCATTATCATGAATTATGGCACAGCCCTTGTCTGGCATCGAATCCGCACAAAGGATGCTTCCGCTCACCGTCCAAGTTGTTCTCAGCTAGAAAGCTCTGCAGAACATTGTTCAAGGAATGTTCTCAGCATCTTGACCACTAACATTTGCAATTATTGCTCCGGCGTAAACACAAATGCTGCACATTCAGTGCTGTATTACTGTACCAATTATATTTCTTCAACAATGCGGCAAGGTCTTGAAACTCTGTATAAATATAGCTTGTGCTGGCACACTCCTTCCTATAGTACATTCATATACATTACTGAACAGTGGATCTCAGCAGTACAATAGCCTGGCGCCTACTGACCTTTTGCTAAGGAGTTTGCATTTTTAAACTCCCTCACCTCATTAGGGAAAAAAATACCATCTGAGGAATGATCATCTGGCTTTTGTGAGAGTTTCAGGGACACGCTAGGCTGGAGCTTCTGCTGCACCCTATGGCTAAAGTGGAACACCAAACAAAATAATATCGGCCCTTCAAACAGAGGCATAACTACATGTCGTGGGGTACCCAGGGCCAGGTTCCTGGAAAGGCCACAAAGGCCCGGGCCTTGGATGGCTGAAGCCCAAGGGGGAGCCTGGATGTGAAAGAGGGGTTGCTGCGTATAAAAGAGGATGCAGAAAATGGGGAGCAACAGAAAAGGGACACTGACGCCCAAGGGAACTGTTCATAAAAGAGAGGAGCTTCAGTACGTGGATGATACACATGAAAGAGAGGAGCTTCAGTACATGGATGATACACATGGAAAAGGGGGCTTCAGTACATGGATGATACGCATGAAAGAGAGGAGCTTCAGTATGTAGATGATACACATGAAAGAGAGGAGCTTCAGTACATGGATGATACACATGGAAGAGGGGGCTTCAGTACATGGATGATACACATGGAAGAGGGGGCTTCAGTACATGGATGATACACATGGAAGAGGGGGCTTCAGTACATGGATGATACACATAAAAGAGAGGAGCTTCAGTACGTGGATGATACACATGAAAGAGAGGAGCTTCAGTACATGGATGATACACATGGAAGAGGGGGCTTCAGTACATGGATGATACACATGAAAGAGAGGAGCTTCAGTACGTGGATGATACACATGAAAGAGAGGAGCTTCAGTATATGGATGATACACATGGAAGAGGGGGCTTCAGTACATGGATGATACACATGGAAGAGGGGGCTTCAGTACATGGATGATACACATGGAAGAGGGGGCTTCAGTACATGGATGATACACATAAAAGAGAGGAGCTTCAGTACGTGGATGATACACATGAAAGAGAGGAGCTTCAGTACATGGATGATACACATGGAAGAGGGGGCTTCAGTACATGGATGATACACATGAAAGAGAGGAGCTTCAGTACGTGGATGATACACATGAAAGAGAGGAGCTTCAGTATATGGATGATACACATGGAAGAGGGGGCTTCAGTACATGGATGATACACATGGAAGAGGGGGCTTCAGTACATGGATGATACACATGGAAGAGGGGGCTTCAGTACATGGATGATACACATGGAAGAGGGGGCTTCAGTACATGGATGATACACATGAAAGAGAGGAGCTTCAGTACATGGATGATACACATGGAAGAGGGGGCTTCAGTACATGGATGATACACATGGAAGAGGGGGCTTCAGTACATGGATGATACACATGGAAGAGGGGGCTTCAGTACATGGATGATACACATGGAAGAGGGGGCTTCAGTACATGGATGATACACATGAAAGAGAGGAGCTTCAGTACATGGATGATACACATGGAAGAGGGGAGCTTCAGTACATGGATGATACACATGGAAGAGGGGAGCTTCAGTACATGGATGATACACATGGAAGATGGGGCTTCAGTACATGGATGATACACATGGAAGAGGGGCTGTACCTGGAATGGGAGGGGCACTGCTGCACATGAGGAGAGCCACAACAACCTGGCCTAGGGGCAAAGGCACACCAGCCTTGGGGGTACCATAGCAACCCCAGGCATTGTCTCCTGTAGATATGACTTTACTTTGTATAGATTGTAAGCCGCTGGCAGGGTCTTCAAATCTAGTGTATCCAACTTGATCATGCACCCCCTTTATCAGATACATTTCCTGCGGACTGACTTGGACTTGAACTATGTGTTCTCTAAAGGTGGCCACTAATGGTACAATTTTTAGAATGGTTTAGAATGTATCTGGTGATCAGATAATTGTGATTGGAAATAAAATGTGGTATTTCATGGATTATTTTGCCATTAATAAACCAATTTCAAGCCTTGCTAGTCTATTTGGCTGCAGTAGTGTCTGAATCAACCAGGAAGCATGCCACTAATCTTGTCAGACCTGATCTGCATATGCTTGTTCAGGGTAGTGAAAGTATAAGAGACAGAGGATCAGCAGGACAGCCAAGTAACTGGTATTGCATACAAGGGAATAAAATATGGCAGCCGCTATTTCCCTCTCACCTCAGGTTCACTTTAAGCACTTGTGAACACAGACCTGTTCTGCTTATCAAATAGTTATTAATAGCTGCAGAGCAGAAAGTACTTTTTTTGGCATTCTCGATTTCCTGAGATCAGCTTGGACAGTTCATGCATCTAAACTGGATAAAAAGATGCCGTTTTGCATAATTTGGACTGCTTAGCTCATTAGAGCAGACTGATGCTCTCAGGGAGAGTGTGTAGAATTTCCTATTAGGATGGTGCTGGAATGGTATCTGCTAGTATATGCACACAGGAACAAGGTAAGGTAAGAACTTGAAATGTCAGTTATACTTGGAATGCATACAGCAGAACGAGAGAGCTTTGCTTATTTTAGCTAAGCAAAATTGGAGTTTTACTTTTTACTGATATTCTACTACTTCATTCATATAGTAAAATATTGGTTATACTAACATATACAGTATTTTAATGTGACCTAACCTCTCCCTACTCTCATACAGAATTCTCTCCTGGTGGTGCCTAACCGGATGATCGCACCGCAACGCTGAAAAAAGGCTTTGGAGATACCTGCGGTAATGGGTGGAAATGTACTGTATATACTTGCATATAAGCAGACCCGCGTATAAGCCGAGGTGCCCACTTTTCCCTAAGAAAACAGGGAAAAGGGATTGACTTGCGTATAAGCCCCCAACCCCCCAAGTATAGCCAGCTCCACAGAAGACAGATGTGCCCCCAGTACAAGTCAGCTACCATCCCCATAGCCAGATGTGCCCCAAGCTGTGTCTCAAGATGACGCACTGGAAGAATTCCCAATCATTGCACTGCTGACAGTTTGCTGGCATGCCCTGCTCCAAATGCCAAGGGACACAGGTAGTCTTGAGCAGCGCACACTGCACACTGTGTTGCAGAGGATGGGGGAGCACGGAGACAGCAGGGAACCATATGGCAAAAGCAGGGTTACTAGTGCATGATCCTTACACTCCAATGTCAGTAACAAAACCTGTTTCACCAACTGTTCTGCTCCACTGCCTCGCATATACGCCGAGGGAATAACTTTTCAGCACATTTTTTGAGCTGAAAAATTAGGCTTATACACAAGTATATACAGTAATTTCTGGCAGCAATCCAAACTATAAGTGACTCTCTAGCGCTCACTTCCTGTGGCAGAAATACAAATTGCAAGGAAGTGTACTGAAAAAATACATTTCCGTGCAAGCGCACCACAGAACAGTTTAAAATATCTGCAGCGCCATTGACTTAAATGACTTCCGGTCAATGCCCATAACGCTCTGATGCATTCGCGTAAATGAGATTTTTCCGACACATCACATTGCTCTGCATCACTTATGAAATGTCCCATAGACTTTCATTGCACTAACGTTACCCTGCATTAAAAATGGGTAACGCAAAACAATAAAAACACGCTAGTGTGAAAGGGCCCTCAAGCAAACCTGAAGCAAAAAAAAAAACACTTATAATATAATGAATTGTATGTGTAGTACAGATAATGAATAGTAGATTAGTAGCAAAGAAAAGAGTCTTCAATTTCTATTTTCAGTTATATAGCTTTATTTATAACAATGCATCATTCTGTCATATTTGCAGTTTAGAAACAACACTCTGTTTTTTAAGCTATAAAACAAAGCAGAAATAATTACCCTTTTTCCAGCAGTAAAACTTTATCGCAAACTGTCTCTCACTGTTTGGCTGTTTAAGTGCTTCAGAACACAAGAATGACTACGTTGGGTCAAATAACTCAGCGAAGCCTTTATACATAGATAACAACTGACGTTTTTTTTTTTTAAACTCTTCCTGTACTGGAAAACAATATAAGACTCCTTTCTTTGCTCCAAATGTTCTATTTCTTAGCTGTACTATTTTCACTTCAGGTTTACTTTAACACCCTAACTTTAACCCACCCTCCCGTGGGTGGCTAACTTTAACCCACTCTCCCATGGGTGGCTAACTTTAACCCACCTTCCCATGGGTGGCTAACTTTAACCCCCCCAGTGGGCTACTAAACTTAACACCCCCCACACCTAACCTTAACCCCCCTTCCCCATGGGCACTTAACTTTAAAGAGAGTCTAAAGCCAACAAAAATACCTATTTTTATTTGTCAGTCCTCTTCAGCCTTAAGGCCATAGCTGAAACGCCGCATCCCCGCGGCTGAAGGCTCAATTAATACCCCCGAAATCCCGGGGCAAAATTCGGGTCTCCTTCCTGGTAGAGGCAGAGCTTTGTGCAGTAGCTCTGCCTCTAATCACGTCAATCTCCGCAGATCTCCACCTCCTCCCGCCCCTCTCAGTCTTTTTTCACTGAGAAGGGCAGGGAGAGGCGGAGATCCACGGAGATTGATGCAACTGGAGGCAGAGCTACAGCACAAAGCTCTGCCTCCCCCGAGCAGCAAAATCCACGACCTGGAAAGCCGTGGAAGTTTGCCCCGGGATTTCAGGGGTATTAATTGAGTGTTCAGCCGCAGGGATGCTGCGATTCAGCTATGGCCTTAGGCTGAAGAGGATTGACATATAAAATAAGTATTTTTGTAGGCTTCAGACTCTCTTTAACAACCGATGTTAAGACACGTCCTGTTTAAAAGGGTGTCGCTATAATAGCAGCCTCCTGCTATTTGCATCCACAGTTTGCAATGGGCCCTCTTTTAAACAGGACACGTCTTGCGCCCTTCTCAACTGCTCCGCTTTAAAGGGCATCCAGAAATGTTTGATATATTGACAACAGATATGAATTAACTCCATCGAATGCAGCATAACTCTACATTTTTTTTCCAAACTGCCTGCTGCTTCCATCAGATTAATAAGCATTTATTATTACTTAATTTTTCAAGACTGCAAAGTGTAGAAGATAATGCAGATGACGAACTAATGATTACAACACAGCTCTCAGCGGGGATAAACGATCAGCTCAACCACACAAATTAAGTAAATATCAGAAACTTACTGTAACTCATCATTTTTTTGCCCTCGGTTGGCCAAGTAAAGTTTCTGTTAGGCATTGATTTATTTGCATCTATATTTTAAAACATTTCGGGAACTTATAAATATATGAGTATATGCTTGTTAAATCCCCCAAACCCAGACATGCTGGATAGTTCCAGTAAGGCCATGGAGAATGCGATTACCATATATAAGCTAAAATATTGATTGTTTGCAACAAACTATTCTAAACTAAACGCAAACTCTGGGCAGCGGATTGTAATCTCCAGAGACAGTATAATGTACATTTTAGTTCAGGGAGATTGTGGGGGTCCATTCCTGGTCCCCTCCTGCCTAACCTTAAACCCCCTCCCCCCGTGCCTAAACTTCAACCCTAAGGGTAGCCATACACTGGACGATTTGCCATCAGATTCGACCAACAGATAGATCCCTCTCTGATCGAATCTGATCAGAGAGGGTTCGTATGGCTACCTTTACTGCAAACAGATTGTGAACCGATTTCAGCCTGAAACCGTGCACAATCTGTGGTGGTGGTGCTGCCGCCACTCCGGCCCACCCACCCCCGCATACATTACCTGCTCCGCCAGCGCGACTGCCCCCGTCACCGCTGCTCCGTCTCAGCTCTGGTCTCCGGCCCCGGCATGCTTCACTTCTTCCTGCCCGGCAGGAAGTTTGAACAGTAGAGCGGCCTCTACTGTTTAAACTTCCTGCCGGGCAGAAAATAGTGAAGACCTGGCGACCAGCGCGGAGACGGAACAGCGGTGACCGGGGTGAGTCGCGCCGGCGGAGCAGGTAATGTATTGCCGCTCTATTGCGTCGGTCGTCGGGCACTCGAACGCCGCTAGCGACGCGTTCCCTACCCGCGGGCGATTGACGGTAATTTTCCGCACGGATCGATCGACGGGATCGGACGAAATAGATCGAAATTCGGCGTGTAGCGGGAACGATGTGACAGAAGATTCGATCCCAGTGCATGGCCAGCTTAAGACCAGGGTTGCTCGTAAACTAGGCCAGTGCGAATCTACGCGTCGTAGTCTGCAACTACGCATCGTAGTTCATAGACGAAGTTTAAAAACATCGCGTACGTATTTCCGCGTAGTCGTAGTACCGCTATTCGAAGCATTGCCCGCTACGTGTAGTTGACGTATGTATTGCGAAGTGAACTACGCGTGCGGTAACTGCGTCTATACGGATCATTGTGCATGCGCAGAAATATTATTGCCCTTCTATACGTATACAATTCCGCACTGGAAGGTGGAATGTACGCATATATTAGTTCACCAATGCACATATTTAGCATATTTTTTTCTGCCTACATAATGCGGATTATTGCGTAAATTTTCTGCATAAGGGCATAAGCGTCCGCATACACTACGCTTCGCACTACGCGAAGCTGCTGTAATTTAACGCGTAGTCTACGAAATGCAAATGTAGCGAAGCTTCTGATTTCGAAACCGTAGTTTGCGAAGCGTAATTGCATAGAACTACGCGTAGTTCTAGCGTAGCGAAGTTGGCTGACTACGACCATCTCAGCCTAAGACCCCATCCACACACACACACATTAACACTAACACTAAAGACCCCCGCCTCCTAACCCCCATATTTTTTGCTGTCATGGGCGGTAATGTTAAAAGCCGCAATTAGTGTCTATAAATGGTATATAGCTCCTTAGATGGCTATAAACTGTAAATAGCAGCTATAAACTTCAGTTGCCTCTGGCGCCAAAATTAATGTTTATAGCTGCTAATCGCAGCTTTTAACATTCCTGACACCCTTCTTCTTACCTGCTTCTTCTCTCGATGTTTCACAGCCACGTACACTCTGCTGCCATATACCGACTCCCAATCACATTACGGATGTGAGTCACGTGATCGGAAGCCAGAGGATGGCAGCATACAGCGAGTAACTGCTGGGAAGCACGGAGGGGACCCGCAACACTAGAAGCAGGTAAATATCTCAGCACACCCTGCGCCACTCTGCAGTGTCTTGAGTGCTGTGTTGGGGGGGAGGGGTATTGGTGGGTTGTCCGGAGATGATTGGTTATGGCTGCAAAATATTGGATTCCAGGGGCCCCATCACAATTTTTTTTTTTTTGGGTGGGGGGGAGGGGGAGAAGGTTGAAGGGCAGTCCGGGTTGTTGTTATGTGCCTGGATCTATGTATAGATAGATGACAGTCAAGACAGGAAGCAAAGCTGGGTACCACAATAGCACTAGTGCTATACTAGACGCCCTGTGCAAGGGTAGTACGGGGTTCCGGCACTCACCAGACCCCAAATTACTTCTCCCTTTGAGTTGCTATGACTCAGAGAGGGAATTGTAGTTAACGCTGCTGGGAATATAAGTGGCAACAGGGTGAGCTGTCATTTGGTTTACCTTGCGCCTAGCTCATAGGCGATGTACTTATACATACGCACAGTAAGTGATGAGAATTCTTCAAAATAGACATGCATACAGCAGTGTAGCCTAAAACTATTTTCTGCACTATCGAAAGCTCTTTCTTATCCTTAACTACATTCAAAACAACTTCCCAAACACTGTTGCTACATTAATTTGTTTTTGTTCAGTCAGGCAGGGCTAGCTAGGGCCTTTGTATGTGACATGAGATCTTGGCACCAACACAGATGCTGGCAGGAAATGCCCCTAGCAATAAAAACGCCAGACGTATTTCTTGTCCCTATATGCATATGTCTCTTAGGGGCACGTACACTCTGTGGATGCTACATTTACTGAACACATCCAAATTCTAAGACATATATCAGGAATCTGGCCAGGAAACCAGCACGTGCCACCACCTCTGTATAAATAACCTGAACCCCTTGTTTCTGATCAAGGCCCAAATGTTCTCTCTGGCATTACACTGATACCAACATCTCCATTTAAGTTGTTAATCTGTGAATTGCAGTTGCCATGGACACTGTTTGATGCAAGTGTAAGCTGTTTACACACATACTTCAGGCAAACAAAACTGTTCCACCAGATTTCTGATGTACATAGCTCATGGTGATACGAGCTATGCAGATTACCTCCCCCAGCTGTTCTGCATTCCAAAACTATGCAATGTTTTCATCAACAATAGGCGTAAAAATGTCACAGGGGATTATGTAATATTGTAATTTATCTTTTTTCTTATTAAAGTAGAAAAAAATGCTATGCTTTTGTTCTTCATTTTTTTTTAAATATAATTGTTATTTTGTAGCATTTATAACAGGACATGGGATGGTACATAGGAGCCAACTTACTTGAAAGAAACCTGTAAAGACTAAAACAAAAAAAATTGAACTTACTTGGGGCTTCTACCGACTCCCTGCAGACATCTTGTGCCCGCGCCGGGACAAAATGATCCTCCGGTCCCCTGTCGTGGCTCAGTTTCGGTTCCGCAATCGGCGGGCCACTGCGCCTGCGTCCTTGCTCCCATCGCTGGTAGCGTCCTGTGCAGGTCCAGAGCAAACGAGGATGCGCACGGCCAGGGCGCACAGGCGCAGTGGCCGTCAACTTGTAAGTCAGCGAAACCGAAATTGAGCCGGGGGACTGGAGGATCGTTTTGTCCCGACGTGGGCACAAGACGTCTGCAGGGGGCTGGTAGAAGCCCCAAATAACTTCAACTATTTTTTTTAACTCATTACAGGTTTCCTTTAAAGTGGACCTGAACTCTTGCACAGGACAAAAGGAAAACATAGAGAAATGTATCCTGTATGTATTTAGAACAGGCATGGGCAAACTTGGCCCTCCAGCTGTTGAGGAACTACAAGTCCCACAATGCATTGCAGGAGTCTGACAGCCCCAGTCTTGACTCATAAAGACAAATGCATTGTGGAGTTTGTAGTTCCTTAACAGCTGGAGGGCCAAGTTTGCCCATGCCTGATTTAGAGAGTTTAGCCTGTTTAAAGGGACCCTGAGCATAATCAGATCCTCTCTGTGTTACACCGATCATTACAATGTTTATTTATTTATTGTATTTATAAAGCGCCAACATATTACGCAGCGCTGGGCATTAGTTATGGTTGCAGACAATAATTAGGGGTGACATACAGCAATATGACAATACAGGAATACATGCAAACCAGATCACGCAGATGAGTATGAGTACAAGGTAATGCTTAGTCAGTCACTGGATGGGAGCATGGAGATAAGGCAAGTCAAGTTTACTCAAGATTTCACTCAGATCCATGGGATGGGCGTATAGTAATGGAGGTGTGTGAAGTTACACGATGGAAGGAGTGGATCATTCTGGCTGCCACATTCATGATGGACTGCATTTGGGCAATTCGGGTCATAGGGAGAACAGACAGATGGGCATTGCAGTAATCAAGGCTTGTTATGGTTCCTCTTTAAATAAAGGGAGGGTCGGTGTGCACAACTCTACTGCTGAGATCGGAAGCTCGGAAGCTTTTATGGCTTCCTGTCTGCCTGAAGTCTTCTTCTCAGTACAGTTGCTAGGAGAGATTTAAAATCCTGCTCTCCTATTGGCCACCTGCAGAACCCACTCTGCTGATATAATTAGTAACAAAAGGCGTATAGCTAGGGATGATCGGAACCAGCAAATTCCATTCCGCCGGAAATCACGGATTCCGTCAGTGTTAAATTCCGTCGCTATGAAAATTCCGCCGGATTTGTACAAAATTCTGTGGAATTCCAGATTCCGTCGGAAATTTCTCTCTCTCTCTCTCTCTCTCCTCCTCCTCTTCCTCCTCCAGGGAGGAGGGTATCATCTTCCAGGGAATTGTAGTTTTTCAAAAGCCAGCTTACATACCATGGCTGGGAATTGAACCCGGGCTGGGAATTGAACCCAGGTCTCAGAGTGTGGTAGGTAACTGACTTAAACGCTATACCACCAACAACACTACTGAAGCCAGCCTAGCATGTACCATTATGATCAATCCAAGAGAAAAAGAAGCATGCTTAAGGATTTGTAGCATGTCAAAAGCCAACTCACCGTGGCTGGGAATTGAACCCAGGTCTCAGTGTGTGGTAGGTAGCTGACTTAACCACTATACCACCAAGACTACATGCTGAAGCCAGCCTAGCATGTACCATTATGATCAATCCAAGAGAAAAAGTAGCATGCTTAAGGATTTGTAGCATGTCAAAAGCCAACTCACCATGGCTGGGAATTGAACCCAGGCTAGACATTGAACCCAGGTCTCAGTGTGTAGTAGGTAACTGACTTAACCGCTATACCACCAACACTACATGCTGAAGTCAGCCTAGCATGTACTGTGTATCAATCCGAGAGAGAGAGAGAGAGAGAGAGAGATTTTTTTCCAGAAAATAAAAAAATTTCTGAGGAATTCTGTTTTAGAGGTTGAGCAATTCTGTTCCGACCGCCGAAATCGGAATTGACCTAATTCCGGCCGGAATGGCGGAATTAAGAATTCTGCGGAATCCAGCGAGCATCCCTACGTATAGCCCATCCCATGTTCTATGGCAACTTGCCCGGATTTACCTCACAGGAACCTATAGGCACAGATGTCCTAACACCTTAGACTTCACACCCTCCATCAACCTACAAATACCCTCCGAACTGCACCACGCAAATGTGCTCACTGTCCCAGCTGTCACTTCATCCTTACTTCCCTTGTCCGTAGCTACATGTGCTCCTTAGTATTAGGTAGCCAGAAGTACCCTCAATATTAAGTAGCTAGAGGTGCCCTCAAGCATTAGGTAGCTAGCAGAACCTCAGTATTAAGTAGCTAGAAGTGCCCTTGACTGAACGGAAATCTCATCAGTGGAATGCCGAGAGCTGGGCGAGTAATTTCTCATGTACACTCTCATCCAGACTGTATAAGGAGGGAGGGCGGCACTCAGAGAGGGGAGTCGTCCACCTTTCCATCATCAGGCACCTGTAGGCACCTGCCTATAATGCCTAAAGGTAAATCCAAATTCTACAGGTAGGAAGTGGGAATATCCATGGCATGGGACTTCAAAGTGATGGTGTGCAGCTATTCATGCAAAGTAGTGAAAACAGAAATGCCTTATAAAAAAAAAAATCATCCAGAAAATCTTAAAAGGTCACCCTCTTGAATTCTTCCAAACAAGTAGAGCTGAATACTGCGGTTGTATTTGATGGACAATCGTCTTTTTCATATTATACTTACCTCACTGTACTTAATACCTTAACAATCCAACAGAGACCCAAATCAGCAAGGGGATTTCAATGTATACTTGAAACCTCTATTTTAAAATGTACTTTATTATATTGTTGGCAATAAGAAAGGAAAGTGGTCAGCTTGTCACACAGCTCTGGGTTTCCTGGGACAGGTGGCTGCATGAATATGAGGCCTTGGCAAGGCTTGTCCTTAATCTAATGTGAACATTATGTACAATCCTTAATATCTGTCTGAGGTAAATTTGATGGAGGACGATGTTAATGAAAAAGTGAAGCTGAACTTATTGATCAGCCTGCCCGAATGAAATAAAAAATGACATATATTAATCTTGGTCAGTCTGTGGTAGTGTCAAGGATAAAGAACATCTCAAAATGGCTGCCTGACAGTAAGAGATTATTAAATCTGATGACGACAGGTGAAGCCAGGAGAGTGATTAATATACCTTTAGCAGAAAATAGAAAAATATTTTTGACTGTGCAAAAACACCTGGGCTAAAGAATCTAACTCTGGCACGGGTAGCAACCAGACAAATGTCTAATTAAATGGAAAGGGTGGAGTCATCTTTAATCTTTTAATTCCACGCAATCATTTAGATTGCATGAAATTAAAATGTCCGCATTTCCAATCAGGAATCGTCATTTCCGATCAGAATTCAGAAGTCGAACAACGGAAATCAGAATTCCGCCGGAAAACTCTGTAATTTTAGCCCAGTCCCAGAACTCGAAAGCATTGGCCCAATCAGAGAATGCAGAAGTTTTCTGTAAAAATTGGATTACCACTGTCATTTTAGACCAATCACAACATTAAGTTTTTCCAATTTTTTGTGTCATTCTTTGCAGAGAATGCAAAAAAATGACAAATAAAATAATCCTTGGAAATCAGAAAATTAGAAATCGTAAAATGGAAAATTGGAAAGATGGAAATTGGAAAATAAACAATTGGTATTGTAGTAAATCGGAATTTCTGTGAAATCAGAAATGGGCATTTCCGACCATCTCTATCTATATATTGGTATGTAATTCCACCCTCCCAGTAATGTCTAGCCTAGGCTATGATGTCATACAGCTTTTTTGCTACGGAGCACTCTGGGAGTTCAGGTGTTGTTTCTGCTTACTTCGGAACACACAACAAAAATTCCACACTGATGCTCCTTGCCAGCTGGGAATATGTTGCAACCAGTGATAAATTTAAGAATGTAAATCAGGGAAATGAAAGATGTTATACTGAGCAAACATTGACTAAATCATTTATAAATGACTACTTTACAATATAAGAAATTTGAAAGTCCCAGAGATGAAGTAATAGAATAGATTTATACATACCTGGGGCTTCCTCCAGCCCCATCCGCATGCTTTGCTCCTACGGCGCTGTCCTTAGCCTTCTCTATCGCTGGTACCGGGTCCTCTAACTTCGGCCAGTCGCGGCCAGTTTTACGCATGAACAGTGACTCCCTCTGTCTCTCCAGCGCCTGCTTTACGCAAGCGTCTGTGCAGTACGGAGGGAGCGCACTGTGCTTGCTCAGACTGGCCCTGACTGGCCGAAGTTACAGGACCCAGTACCGGCGTTAGAGAAGGCTGAGGATGGCGGCGTGGAAGCAAAGCATGCGGATGGAGCTGGAGGAAGCCCCAGGTATGTATAAATCTATTCTGGTGCTTCATCTATCATTAGGGTACAATAAGTATCATGTTCTTTACATAGCTCACACAGTTAAAGCCCTGTTTACTAGGCATTAATGCCTTTTCCCTGTTAAGGTAGCCATACATCAGGTGACTTGGTGGTGGATCGACCATCTTATTCGATTATTGTAATCAAATCAGATGAAAATCGGTGCAGCCAAGTGCATGCCCAATTGGCAATGTGGCCAATTTCAGGATGAAATTGGTCGCATAAGTCGATCGCACATGCTGCAAGATGTAGGGCCGACTTGCTCGATCGAGTGCGCAGCGGTAATGGGGTGCAATTTTGGGACGTCTGCCGAACACAATGAAAACCCCCGGCGCTGTCCCCCTAATATTAAATGACCCCCCCCAATGCCCATTGCAAGTTACACATTACCTGCCCGCGGCCTCCGTTTGGCCCCCGCTGGCTCTGGGCGCACTCCATATGGTTGCCTACTAAGGGTGCACGTGTGACGTCAGACGTCACACACACGGCCACATTACTAGGCAACCACGTGGCATGCGTGTATAGAGAACAGAGTGCACCCGGAGTCAGCCGGACATAACATGCACTTGGCACTGGGGGGTGGGGGCATTTAACATTAGGGGGGATAGTATCGGGGTAGCAAAGCGGTCGGATGCGGCGTCACATGGCCAATTACTGATCAATTTCAGCTTGAAATTGCTTGGGAATCGGCCTGTAGTGTATGGGCAGCCAACAGATCTCTTTCTCATCAGATTCGATTAGAGAGATTCGTATCTTGGTTGAATCTGCCCATCATTGCTAGATGTATGGCTACCTTAAGTCTCGGTGACCTTGGTATAGCACGACTGATGACCCACAACCCATGACTGATTAACCTTGCTTCTGGCCCCTGTAACGTAAACAAAGTACTGGCAGCAAAGTTGCACAGGCAAAAACAACCCTTTAAGGTGCATGTACATTTTTTAATGGAGGAATGAATTGAAAATTATTTTAACAGGAAGTGGAAGCCATGCTAGCTAATGAAAGACAAAGGAAAACAAGAAAACAAATACCCAGAATGCCCCTGGCTAGTTCCACTCCCTTCTCTTTGGCACCAGCATAATAGTACTGGGGGATCACTTGGGTAATGGAGAAAAAAAATAAAAAAACATATATTTAATATAGGCATTACATGTACAGTATTTTAAATGCATTTTTAGTTCCCCCGTTCTAAACCACTTTAATAATCCTCCAGCTAAATGATTGTCAGCCAGTGGCTTTTATTTGCTGCCACACACATTTCCTTCCTCTGAGCACCACATAACAAAACATGTTTTTAGCCACTAGTTGTATACAGCTCTGACTGGCTGCCATCATGCGAATGAATAGGACAAGATAAAATGAATGGCAGCAGAGCAGGTGCTCTGAAAGGACAACACCGCACCTATGGTTAGGAGCACCGAGTGGGGTCTGTGAGCTGCTGTGTTCTCTCTACCCTTGAATTAAAGCGCACAGCAGCCGGCAGACATCTCGGCATTCTAACTGTGACCTGAAATGAGAGTGTTCAGTTACTTGCCCTAACTAATACTTAGCTCAAGCTGAGAACTGTCTAAATAACAGTGCCAAAGAAGAGCGTTATATCTAGTCATGTCAGTGGAAGGTATAATAGCTGAGATTCACCTCTCTGTAAGCAGTTCAGCACCTTACCTGAAGGATAATTATACCTGTTTATGTATTTATCCTGTCAGTGGTTTTTAGCATTTTATCTTGTTTTATTTTCTCCCTGTTGAAATATTTACCTCAGGTAAAGTCTAAAGAATAAAAAAGAAAGAAAAACAAACAAACAACACCAATACAAAAATTGAAAGAGCGAAGTGAAAGAATACCCATGTGAAAGTGAAAAAGGAACCAGGTTATGAACGCAGTTATGAAGCTTGAAACAGTGGGCTGTCGCCATGGTCATTATGTTTTTCACTTTTATATTTGACATAATGTCATTTTAATGATGTTTAAAAAGCTATTTTTACTTATTTGTGGTGCCAGCCTCATTGGATTGCAAACAACAACAATAGAAATGGCTTCTCCTTGCAATGTGACATTTGTGAAAGTATCATATGATTCTCAAGAATCTACCAGCATTGTAAAATAAGGCACTACTAATGATATTTATCAAATTTAAAGGGTACAGTTCAGTAGTCACGGATGCTGAATAACTGAAACTAGGTTTATGTTCAGGATTCACAAGCTCTCTACAAAAGCAGTGCCTTCATTCCGTGTTTCTAGCTAGGGCACCACAGGAACCAATGACTCACAACAGTCTAGATAATCTTATTTGGCAATACAAGCAGAACAGTGCCATCTGCCGGCTAGATGTATGAACACCACAATACTCTCTTAATTAGTGCTTAGACAAAAGACTGCATCTGAGAGGCCTTCTCCTCACCTCACCTCACTGTTGCTCACTGTTTACTGTTGTGCTGCAGTTCCCCACAGACCACCTCAGTTAATAGAATTCAAAATCTGTTGGCCTTCGTCCTACATAGAGGTGTTATAATTAGTCAGTGACTGTCCAATAAAAATTGGATGCATGTACCAGGTTTAAAAATCACTTAAAGGACAACTGTAGTGAAAGGAATATGGAGGCTGCCATATTAACTTTGTTTTAAACAATACCAGTTGCCTGGCAGCCCTGCTGGTCTATTTGGTCACAGTAGTGTCTGAATCACACCAGAAACAAGCATGCAGCTAATCTTGTCAGATCTGACAATGTCAGAAACACCTGATCTGCTACATGCTTGTTTGGGATCTATGGCTAAAAGTATTAGAGGCAGAGGATCAGCAGGATAGCTAGGCAACTGGTATTGCTTAAAATTAAATAAATACAGTGGGTTGCAAAAGTATTCGGCCCCCCTTGAAGTTTTCCACATTTTGTCATATTACTGCCACAAACATGAATCAATGTTATTGGAATTCCACGTGAAAGACCAATACAAAGTGGTGTACACGTGAGAAGTGGAACGAAAATCATACATGATTCCAAACATTTTTTACAAATAAATAACTGTAAAGTGGGGTGTGCATAATTATTCAGCCCCCTTTGATCTAAATGCAGTCAATTGCCTATAGACATTGCCTGATGAGTGCTAATGACTAAATAGAGTGCACCTGTGTGTAATCTAATATCAGTACAAATACAGCTGCTCTGTGGGGGCCTCAGAGGTTGTCTAAGGGAATATTGGGAGCAACAACACCGTGATGTCCAAAGAACACACAAGACAGGTCAGGGATTAAGTTATTGAGAAATTTAAAGCAGGCTTAGGCTACAAAAAGATTTCCAAAGCCTTGAACATCCCACGGAGCACTGTTCAAGCGATCATGGAAGGAGTATGGCACAACAGTACACCTACCAAGACAAGGCCATCCACCTAAACTCACAGGCCAAACAAGGAGAGCGCTGATCAGAAATGCAGTCAAGAGGTCCATGCTGACTCTGGACGAGCTGCAGAGATCTAAAGCTCAGGTGGGGGAATCTGTCCATAGGACAACTATTTGTCATGCACTGTACAAAGTTGGCCTTTATGGAAGAGTGGCAAGAAGAAAGGCATTGTTAACAGAAAGCATAAGAAGTCCCGTTTGCAGTTTGCCACAAGCCATGTGGGGGACACAGCAACCATGTGGAAGAAGGTGCTCTGGTCAGATGAGACCAAAATGGAACTTTTTGGCCAAAATGCAAAACGCTATGTGTGGCAGAAAACTAACACTGCACATCACTCTGAACACACCATCCCCACTGTCAAATATGGTGGTGGTAGCATCATGCTCTGCGGGTGCTTCTCTTCAGCAGGGACATGGAAGCTGGTCAGAGTTGATGGAAAGATTGATGGAGCCAAATACAGGGCAAACTTGGAAGAAAACCTATTGGAGACTGCAAAAGACTTGAGACTGGGGCGGAGGTTCACCTTCCAGCAGGACAATGACCCTAAACATAAAGCCAGGGCAACAATGGAATGGTTTAAAAAAAAAACATATCTGTGTTAGAATGGCCCAGCCAAAGTCCAGATCTAAATCCAATCGAGAATCTGTGACAAGATCTGAAAACTGCTGTTCACAAACGCTGTCCATCTAATCTGACTGAGCTGGAGCTGTTTTGCTAAGAAGAATGGGCAAGGATTTCAGTCTCTAGATGTGCAAAGCTGGTAGAGACATACCCTAAAAGACTGGCAGCTGTAATTGCAGCAAAAGGTGGTTCTACAAAGTATTGACTCAGGGGGCCGAATAATTACGCACACCCCACTTTTCAGTTATTTATTTGTAAAAAATGTTTGGAATCATGTATGATTTTTGTTCCACTTCTCACGTGTACACCACTTTGTATTGGTCTTTTATGTGGAATTCCAATAAAATTGATGCATGTTTGTGGCAGTAATGTGACAAAACGTGGAAAACTTCAAGGGGGCCGAATACTTTTGCAACCACACTGGCTGGCTGTGAGTCTGTGAGTCTTGTTCTCTTCCTATTCTGACTACATGCTGTTAGTGTAAACACAGTACAAAAATGGTGCCCCATAATCTCTGCCGCCTGATGTAAATGTTTCACCTTGCCTCATGAGAGAACCGGCCCTGATTATGTGAACATAAAATCCCTTCTCTTACATATCTTTTTTTCTGTTACTTTGCTTCTTTGAACTCAATCTATTGAACTAGGCATTAGGCCCCTTTATTAATGGACACTAGGTTTGCATACTGCATATGTGTAGGATCGCAGTTGAGACATACCCTAAAAGACTGGCAGCTGTAATTGCAGCAAAAGGTGGTTCTAAAAAGTATTGACTCAGGGGGCTGAATAATTACGCACACCCCACTTTGCAGTTATTTATTTGTAAAAAATGTTTGGAGTGATGTATGATTTTCGATCCACTTCTCACATGTACACCACTTTGTATTGGTCTTTTACATGGAATTCCAATAAAATTGATGCATGTTTGTGGCAGTAATGTGACAAAATGTGGAAAACTTTAAGGGGGCCGAATACTTTTTTAACCCACTGTATATCAGCTTCCATATTCTTTTCACTTCAGTTGTCCTTTAAAGCAGACCCAAACTCTAGTACATCACACAATGAAAAGTCTTTATTTCTCATATGATTACATAATAAATTCACAGCTCTGTGCTCTGTGCTTGTTTAGCTTGATCAATTAGCAGCTATCAGCAGCTGTGAATCAGAGTTGTGAGCTGTGTTTGAACTGTGCCACAGCAGTTCTCTGCCCTGTGTAAACACCGGTTTAACATTTTCAGTGCTTCTATAGAAGAGAATCCAACTAAAACTCCAGTTGTTTTTTTTTTTTAGGATTTCCATAAACTGTAATGAAGAGATGTTTTCCCCTAAAGGTTATCATGTTGTGGCTAATCCTTTAGAGCAGAGAGGAAGTTCTGAGTTTAGTTCCACTTTAAGACTAAATTGCGACCAATAATGATACACTACATATCTTTCACAAGATATGGTCCCCTTGGATCTCCTCGCTGTCTGCCACAGGCCTCAATTATACAGTTATTATATCGTGAGCACAATGTTTGAGAAATATGCATTGATTACATTTCTAAAAGCATTAAGATTATGAAATGTTATTTGAGACGGTACTCTGAGGACCACCACCTCTTACCTACAATATAATCACTCATTCTGTGTGCTATTGTTATTGGGATTTAGACTAGAGAGACAGAAGATAACAGATGAATATTACGTGCAGTGCCGGTTCTAGACTTTTTGCTGCCTGAGGCAAACTTGTGAGAATGCGCCGCCCCCACCCAATTTGGAATGATCGCTCGGCACCCAATAATGTACTCGGCTTCAGTTAATGTTCTCACATGACATGCTGCAGCTCAACACAATAGCACACTGGCTGGCTGTGAGTCTGTGAGTCTTGTTCTCTTCCTATTCTGACTACATGCTGTTAGTGTAAACACAGTACAAAAATGGTGCTCCATAATCTCTTCCGCCTGATGTAAATGTTTCACCTTGCCTCATGAGAGAACAGGCCCTGATTATGTGAACATAAAATCCCTTCTCTTACATATCTTGATTTTCTGTTACTTTGCTTCCTTGAACTCTATTTAACTAGGCATTAGGCCCGTTTATTAACGGCCACTAGGTTTGCATACTGCATATGTGTAGGATCGCAGTTGCGGCCCTGCACCTGTGTGCAAGCCCCTGGCCACCTCACACATGCACCCCGAGTGGGCCTGCGCAGTACGATGCTGACGACGTCGGCCGGACCACGTGACTCGCGCCGTGGAGGGCAGAAGAGGCCGACCAGGAAGCCGACCTCGCCAGGTCGGCTTCTGCAGCGCGGGACAATGGGAAGCACCGGAGCTGCGGCGAGGGCACAGGACGGCTGCCAGGGGCTGGAGGAAGCCCCGGGTAAGTGGAATTTGTTTTTTTTTCAGGTCCTTGGATCTATAATAGATAAATGATAACATCCACCCCAATTAATGCAATCTCCCTTTCTCTCTCTCTCTCTCTCTCTCTCTTTATATATATATTTTATATTTATACCCTCTGTATAAGCTGAATATTGTATTGATATTATGAATACATAAAATCTATAGAGGATTTTTGTCATGTTATCAATATACCATGACTCTTGGCATGCCTATTTCAATAAAAATCTTTGAAACTTGTTTTGTTAGGCTGCAAAAAAAAAAACACTGAAATAATGACCCTTTAAACTTTTTAGTACTAAAAACATTATCAGCAAAATTTTCTCAACCAGATAAAGATCTTTTGGCTTCAATTTACTTTAATGAAACACACTGAATTCAACAAATTGTCCCAGGGAGCTCATCTGCATAGATAACAACTGTAGTTTTTTAACACTTGCTGTACAGTAAACCAGAAACAGACTTTAGTTTCTTAGTAGGGTTAGTACTATATGTACCTATGTTTATAACATCATGTTACATGTCATTTCAGGTGTGCACACCAGGTGAAAGAAAAATGTCAAGATATGAGCCTCAAAGACTAGGCAAATAGGCTGGATTATATTTTGTACAATTGTTACACCAGGCGGTTACTTTTCTGACCACAGACATTATACTTCCTCCCGACGCGCTGAGAACATTTTCCTTACTTACATCAAAGTATTATTTTTGCAAGATGTGTTAAATAAGCCAGCTAGGAGGCTGTTTACAGAGTTGTAAATGCTATTCTGTCAGAAGACCTACTGACTCATTAGAATTGTGTTACTGCAAAGAGGTTAATCAGAAAATCCTTAAGAAAAACCCATCTCAGCCTAGTTCTATCCTGCTTTCCCAATTTAGCTTGAGCTGACAAGCTAAGCCACACTGGAGCACAAGAATGAGAAGCAATATGCAGTAACCATGGTTACCCTAAAAGTAGTTAAGGAGACTGCGTGGATCAGCAGAAATCCCAGCGCGGCTGGTTCTGCCTCTTCTCTGAAAGCTGGGAGAAGCATGTTGGAAAATGTAATTATTTCCTCGCAATTTCATCTCGTGTCACCTAGTGCTTATTTACAAAATTAACCATTACAGCAGCTGGATACTCACATCTGTTGGCAGCTCACGCCAAAAATAACCGTCCTGGAAGTCTCTCATTATTAAATCTTGTGAAGGTCACCCAGAAGGGGCAGATAATAAATATGAAGGAAATTGAAATAATTACCCATCCAGATTCTTCTAGCCTTACTCAGTAAGGAAGAGTTTTAGAAACTTTGCTTCACAAGAGGATACAAATGTGAAGGATCTGAATACCAACTCAGTTGTCAGAAATAACCAAATGTTCCTTTTCCCACCCCAGCTATACCGTTATCATGAGGGCAGAACGTCCCTTGATTTATTAAGCTTCTACAAGTTGGAGAACACAGAAGAACTTGATAAGTTCATCTAGTGGTGTAACTAAGGAGCTGTGGGCTTCAGTGTGAGTTCTACATTGGATCTCCTCAAGCACTCTATACATAAGAATTGACACAGAGCAGGGCCGGCCTTAGGTTTCACAGCGCCCTGAACGAAACCTGATTTTTGTGCCCCCCTTCATCCTCTTCGTGCATGCGTGCACACACACACGCACACACACACACGCACGCACACACACACACACACACACGCACACACACACACACACACACATGCAATACCTTTTCTCCTGAGATATCTCCTAGGACAGTGGCTCCCAACCTTTTTTGACGTTGTTACACATCACGCCAAATGCTCAGATCTCTGTGACACGTCTCATATGTATAATAGAAAAAATACTATTAATAACCACAAATGGATGGAAAGAGTGCATTATCTTAAATATACTTAAAAATGAAGGCTAGAACCTTTCGGGAATATTAATAAAAACAATCAGTGGGACAGTTAGCCACCCCCCCCAACCATTTAGAATGACAAAGAAAGACAATTTGCACCACACGTTATAGCCGCAGTGTCCCCCCCCCCCCCCCCCAAAAAAAAAAATAAACGCCCTCAGACTCAGTATAGGTAGGTAGCCAGGTATAGGTGCCATAGTATAGGATCTCATGTGTAGGTGCCCTCAATATAGGTGCCCCTGTACAGGAAGTCAGCTGAAGGTCTCCATCCCCCCCCCATAGGTAGCCAGGCGTAGGTGCCTCCAGTATAGGTAGCCAGGTGTTGGTGCTCTCAGTAAAGGTAGCCAGCTATAGGTGCCCCCAGTATAATAAATCAGGTGTAGGTGCCCTCAGTATAGGTAACCAGCTATAGGCACCCCCTTGGAAGCCGGCGCCCTGAGCGACCGCTCCGGTCACTCATATCAAAGGCCGGCTATGACACAGAGCACCAACACCTGCCAAAGATAGCAGCAGTGTGAAAGAAGTTGCCGTGCATAGAGAATGCATAGCAATTTTAGCAGTACTCCAGGCAGTGAGGTAGCGCACGTTGTGCTATTAGCGCAACATGTGTTACCTAGTAGGGATGATCAATCAGATGGATATATTTCCGTGTTCGTACAGGACTATGTAAATTTGATATCATTTTGTGTCCATTATATGTCACCTAAAAAGAAGTTTTGAGGTTCCTATAATTTACCTCCTGCTTTTTCTATACAGAGTAAACACACAACGTCCCCGCTCACATGGGTCACCACAGCTGGAGGGGAGGAGGGGTACCTTGGGGGGCACCCACAGGCACTGAGGGCAGTTGCTCCAATTGCCTCTATGTAAGCGCTGGTCCTGGTGGTGGGGAGCAGAGCAAAGTTGACAGCTATGCAGCTCCATAGCTTTGTACTGCATTGAGTGGTACAAGGCTAGAAGTGGCATCATTTTGATCAATATTTGATGAGCTCTATGCAGAAATATAATCAATATTGACCAGTGCAAGGTGATAATCCAGACAAGTAATTGATTTCAGGAAGATATTGAATGTTTTCCTGATCTAGTAAAAATAAGTTATATGGCTGCCTTTATCTTGTTTTTCCCAACTTAACAGATGTTATCTAGTGATCTGCGGAAATAGGCAGCTCAGCATCCCACTCGTTAAAGGGACACTTAAGCCAGGAATAAAAAAATCAGTTTTTCTTGCCAGGGGGCTTCTACCAGCCCCCTCCAGCCGTCCTGTGACCTCGCAGTCACTCACGGATGCCTCCGGTCCTCTGCCGCCAGCTACTTTCGTTTTCGCTGACAGGCCCTGACAGAGAGTTGGCGGGCTTCCTGCGCAGGCCTGGCCACCCATATTCTTTTTCATGTTCCCACCCTCAATAGCATTCTGCACAGACGCAGGAAACTGTTGCTGACGGAAACGTGGAGAAAAATACACTTGGCCAGGCCTGTCGGGCCTGTCAACAAAAACGAAACTAGCTGGCGGCGGGGGACTGGAGGCTCCATGAGTGACTGCGAGGGCACGGGACGGCAGGAGGGGGCTGGTAGAAGCCCCAGGAAAGTAAAACTGATTTTTTATTCCTGGCTTAAGTGTCCCTTTAAGCAGCTAACAAACACCACCTGCAATCCAGTCATGCATTTGTTATTTCACTTCTGCGGTACGTAGGTGGTGGACGCCAGCCGTCACAGCACACTGCTAGGAGATGAGAATACTTCTCTGCACAGTGTACAGTTATGCCTACAAGGAGGATTAAATACATGAACATAGATAGAATGTTATCACATCTTACTGTGTTTTCAAATACAAGATACATATATTTCTAGATGAGCTAACCATGTGTCAAGGATAAAGGCAAATTTGCAATGGATGCTGAGTCATCAGAAAATCAAACTTTCTTGAAAGTTTAAATCAGAAAATGCAGTGAATTATTCATAATCAGAACTTTTGTTCAGATAGGACTTGCCAATTGTCTCATAGTGCGCAGTGTGCACTGGTTTAAGCTAATTACAAAAAACAAGTACTGAAAAGAAGGCTAATGGCCCTTTCACACTAAGACAGCGTGATGAATTTACTGCACCCCACTGAAGGCTAATATTAGTCTATGGGGTCATGCACACTCCCCACGTTGCGGACGGTATGCTGCGCCAGAAGTGCCCTATCTAACGCGCTGCAATACCTACCTTACCGCGCGGCTCTTGTGGCGATCTGTGTCGGACTGGAGGTCATGTAAGTCTATGGTATGGTATGGTAAATGTGCATACATTTAAAAAAAAAACGCCACTGTTATCAAACAAACACAAACACTCAAAACGCCAGAGCTGCAGCTACTAGGACACGCTCTATAGGCAGTAGCAGTGTTAGGGAGACTTGCCCAGGGTCGGCGCTACCATAGAGGCAAAGGAGGCAGCTTCCCCAGGGCCCCCGAGCTTGTAGGGGCCCCCAGTGGCTACAAGAAGAAACATTTTTTTTTTCAAATCGACCTTATAGTTCCTGAGAAAATCGATTTTAAAGTTTCAAAGGAAAAAAAATACACATTTAAAAACCAGCCGACTTTAATGGTTAATAGCAAATCCACCTTCAATTCTTGAAACCCTACATTTGCAGGATATGTTAAGGAGATCATTGGGAATAAGAGGAAAAACAATTTTTCAAAAAGACCTTATAGTTTTTGAGAAAATCGAAATCGGCATGATCAGCTGACTCCTCTTCTAGCAGCATAAAGATCCTGTCGCCTGACTCCATCTGTGTGCACTAGAAGGACCAGGCAAGGCAGCACCATGCTGCTGCGCGGCAGCAGGCGCCGGCTGGGACGCAGAGATAGCCGCCATGCCGCTCTCCCATGCGGCGGCATCTCCGCTATTCATTACACTGACCCCCTCAACTGATGTCTATCCCTAACCCACTATCCCAACAGATGTCTAATCCTAACCCACTTCCCAGCTGATGCCTAACCCTAACCAACTCCCCCCTCCCCATGCGATGCCTAACCATAACTGGTTCCACACCCAGTACAATCCCGCACCCGCTATTTCGTCGAGTGCCTCTTCTGTTTATCTCATACATTAGCTAAGTTAAGGTGAAAAATAAGTAAGCTTTGTGAATCAACCCCATAGGGGTTTAGATCCCAAAAAGGGGCTGTTCCTCTGATTATTTTGAGCCCAACAGTCACTTCATGCAACTGTAAGGAACTCTGTTTATTTGGAAATCCCACTTTTTAAAAAATGATTCACATTTCATCACAACCTTATTCTAGCAGTCTGGATTCTGTAAATATTTATAGGCTTCTGAATAAATCCCGGTCAGCAGCGCGGTAATGAGCAAGTCAATGTTTAGGACAGCTTGCTTCCTGCCAGTTTGTCAACAACTTTGATATAATAGGGCGAAAGCTGAACGAGACCTAAAATCTTTATTGTGATGTTGTTTGGTTTTGGAATACAAACTAAAGTCCTCTGGGGGGTGGTGTTCTCCTCCAATCCTGCTGAACTGGCAAGCCAAACTAGGCCTGGAACGGGCAGTCTCTCAATATATTCACAGAGCTGATGTACACAAACAGCAAATGAGAATATAGGGGGATTATGGATCAGGGAATGAATGCAGAGAGATGAAATTTGTTTTTATTCTGCTCTCTGACTCGAACCGCTAATGGGAAAGCACGGCAGCCCTGCTTAAGCCTGACAGTTGTATGGGTTTAAATTTAGAAAGCTGTAATTAATTTCCTCTAGAATATTTTTTAACGCATAAAATAGTAAGTGGGTGGTGGAATGTGAACAATGGAGAGGAAAGGAGTTTGGTGGAGCTACTCAGGGATGTTAAGGTCAGGAATGTAAAAGTGGACAGCTTGTCTGGCGCAATCAGTTTTTCTTTCACTTGGAAATCTACATTAGAAAAATTATGCCTAATGTGCCCTTAGACATCTTGGGCTTGATTCACTATGCGGTGCTAACGTAGTTAGCATGCCTAAAGGCTTTGGGCGTGCTAACTAGGGTGCTAAATACTTAGAACGCACCAGTGAAATTTAGATCGCACGCAAAGTCCAGGGCGCAAAGCTTTGTGCACACAGCGCTATGTGCGCAAAACAGATGCAGCTATAAGGTCGCATTGGGTGCTACCTTAATGTTGCACTAAGTGACGTTACGGTTGCACCAATGCGACCTTATAGGCGCATCGGGTGCGCCGTTTTTGTCGCTCTGCGATGCGATGTTTCACGCGCACAGCGTGACTTTGCGCGCAAGCACTAGTTAGCGTGACCAAACTGACTTTAGGCATGAAGAGGGGCTTTTCATAAGCGTGCTAACAGTTAGCACCGCTTTATGAATCAAGCCTCTTGTCTTCTCTTATAAAACCTTTAAAAAGATCTTCCACACTTATAGGCCGCGTGTTCAGTGACTTTTGACATCAACTTTACAGGTCGACCGAAGTTTACTGTCAGTTTAATCTTTCCAGATCAGTTGGTCTTCAGGTGGTGTTCAGTTTGATCTTGTTTCTAGTTTGCCATTTACTAGGGTAGCAGGGGCATCTGCTGATGTCAAATTGAAAAGAAATGGGGTAAAAGCCCTTGTGCACATGCCCACAAACAGGCAACAAGGCTCTAAGGTAATGTTTATGGGTTTGTTTAATAAGCATCTAGCTGATTTGATCAGGCAATCGATCTGTGCACACCACACAATTTTAAAATTCCTTTTTAATTCAAGAATTAAAATCCATTTTTCTGATTGATTGTAAAAGTTCAAAATCTCTTCAAAGTACCACACACCTGTGTTTATTTGTTCCCCAGTAATGAAAAAATATGATTGAAAGCTGATGACTTGAATCTATCAATCAAGAAACTCACAGTCTACTCTGTACCTTTCAATTTTCATAAAAATTGATCAGAAAATACATGACTCCCAGCCTGCTTTTATTTAAAAAAATGGAAATTTAATCAGAATTCTGAAAATAATGAAATCAAATTGCCGTAAAATTGGATCACTCTATTGCATCACGTGTGGCCACCTTCATTTTCAGGCTGGTTGTCATGTGAACATGGTTCACTTCTGCTTCCCATGTAGACCAAATCAGGAAGCAAAAAGGAGACATGATCAATCACATGGACATCATCAGTCATTCAGAGACTTACAAATTAGTCAGCTGATGAAATCCATTGCACAGTTGTAGCTGATTTTTACAATGGGAAAATGTGTGTAGGTGCATTCAGTTATCTTATCTATGAATTGAGAAGGAAAAGCTTAGTGAAGCAATGGTACCCACTATCTTCTGCCTACGACCACTCTCTGTCCTTTGCCCTAAAATATAGAGCAATGTATAATGGGGAGACGATCTGTAGGATCTTCAAGGGCTTCCTTCAATCTTGTTTTTCAAAATGTGCTGCAGAGAATGGTGTTGTGTATAGACAAGTCAAGAGACATAGATATAAAATATCACACTTTTCTCCTGGCAGTCTCAAAGTGGTTCAGAGTTGCAGCGACTTTGAGGGCTCGCCACTGGCCACCAATAACATTAGCGAGGCTTTCGCAAAGAACCTTTCATCAAAGTCAACACCCTTAACCAGTACGTTTTCCTACTGCCCGACCAGTGCAAGGGAAGTTCTTTTTTCTAAAATGGTGAATTTACATAGCAGAGCAAACTGCTTCATTATACATCCAGGTGCGGCTGCTGACTCACTTGGACTTGCATGCAGGGGATGAACGCCTCTCCACAGCCTGTGCCAAGGTCTTGCAGGCTTAGCAGGTCCATAGTAGAGTTGGGCCGAACCTCCGATTTTAGGTTCGCGAACCGGGTTCGCGAACTTCCGCGGAAGGTTCGGTTCGCGTTAAAGTTCGCGAACCGCAATAGACTTCAATGGGGATGCGAACTTTGAAAAAAAAAAATAATTATGCTGGCCACAAAAGTGATGGAAAAGATGTTTCAAGGGGTCTAACACCTGGAGGGGGGCATGGCGGAGTGGGATACACGCCAAAAGTCCCCGGGAAAAATCTGGATTTGACGAAAAGCAGCGTTTTAAGGGCAGAAATCACATTGAATGCTAAATGACAGGCCTAAAGTGCTTTAAAACATCTTGCATGTGTATACATCAATCAGGTAGTGTAATTAAGGTACTGCTTCACACTGACACACCAAACTCCACTGAACAGAACAGGTATGCAGTGGCGGGTTCACTAAACAGGTATACAGTGGCGGAACCACTGAACAGAACAGGTATGCAGTGGCGGGTTCACTGAACAGGTATGCAGTGGTGGGTTCACAGAACAGGTATGCAGTGGCAGCAGGATCACTGAACAGGTATGCAGTGGTGGGTGGGTTCACAGAACAGGTATGCAGTGGTGGGTTCACAGAACAGGTATGCAGTGGCAGGATCACTGAACAGGTATGCAGTGGTGGTGGGTGGGTTCACAGAACAAGTATGCAGTGGCAGGATCACTGAACAGGTATGCAGTGGTGGGTGGGTTCACAGAACAGGTATGCAGTGGCAGCAGGATCACTGAACAGGTATGCAGTGGTGGGTGGGTTCACAGAACAGGTATGCAGTGGTGGGTTCACAGAACAGGTATGCAGTGGCAGGATCACTGAACAGGTATGCAGTGGTGGTGGGTGGGTTCACAGAACAAGTATGCAGTGGCAGGATCACTAAACAGGTATGCAGTGGTGGGTGGGTTCACAGAACAGGTATGCAGTGGCAGCAGGATCACTGAACAGGTATGCAGTGGTGGGTGGGTTCACAGAACAGGTATGCAGTGGTGGGTTCACAGAACAGGTATGCAGTGGCAGGATCACTGAACAGGTATGCAGTGGCAGGATCACAGTACAGGTATGCAGTGGGCTGAGGGCTCACTGAACAGAACAGGTATGCAGCCAGGAAGAAGTTAAGCCTAACTAATCTTTCCCTATATGAGAGACTGCAGCAGCTCGCCCTACTCTCACTAATGCAGGCACACGAGTGGCCGTAATGGCCGCCGCTGCCTGCCTTATATAAGGGGGGTGGGGCTCCAGGGGCTAGTGTAGCCTAATTGGCTACACTGGGCCTGCTGACTGTGATGTAGAGGGTCAAAGTTGACCCTCAGGTGCATTATGGGGCGAACCGAACTTCTTCCGCAAAACGTTCGCGTGCGGTACCCGCACGCGAACCACCTAAGTTCGCGCGAACCACGTTCGCCGGCGAACCGTTCGGCCCAACTCTAGTCCATAGGAGAAACAGACAGGCAGTGGACGCCTCCTGTCAGCTGCCCATCCATTAAAGGCCCGCTCCAGATTTGTAAATGGAGTTGATAATAATCATTCAGAAATTTTAAGCAAAACCATCTTGAGGAAATTTATACATGCCAATGATGTATAACCTGTAGGCCATATTCTCTAATACTGGTTCTGTATGCTTGTGGATCTAAGTAGAGTAAGTTTCCATGATCCTTTCAAATGACTGATGGTATGTTTTTCTATTTTCTTTCATATTTGAACAGCCGATGCTATCTAGACCAGCGCTGGGCAAACTACGGCCTTCGAGCCTTATCTGGCATGAGCACGTTGCTTCTCCAGGCCACCGACAGGTGGCCACTGGCCAGATTGCGCTCCTTCCCCCCTCCCTCCCTGTAAAATTGCGAGTGGGCAGCGGGAGATTTGAAACTCACCTCGCTCGTGGATGTCCCGCGTCGCGTCTCCATGGCAAGTGGACGTCACATGATGTGTAATACGCTGGCACGTTCTGACATCACATCATGTAACGTCTTGTTGCCATGGAGACGCGACACGGGACATCCGTGAGCGAGTTGAGTTTCATATCTCCCGCTGCCCACTCGCAATTTTACAGGGAGGGAAGGGTGGAATTCGATGAATGTGGCCTGGGCCGCCTATACTTTGCACAGGTCTGATCTAGACAGACGGTGATATGAAGCAGAATGTTATAAACTACAAACTTGGAGATGTATTTACAGTATAAAAAACAAATTTATCCTTTTTTATATATGATTAGAATTTCACTTTAAAGGGAACCTGAAACAAGGCTTCCATATTTATTTCCTCTTAAAGGGACCCTGAGCAGGTGAACAACATTAAATTTGGACTTACTCAGGGCTGCCTCCAGGTGATGAGTTCCTCAGTTGCCTGGCTATCTTGTTGATATCTTTGGCTGCAGTAGTGTCTGACTAATGCCTGAAACAAGCATGCAGCTAATCTAGTCAGACTTGGGTCAGAGCACCTGATCTTCATGCTTGTTCAGGGTCTATGGCTTAAAGTATCAAAGGCAGAGGATCAGCAGGACAGTCAGGCAATATGCATTGTTTCAAAGGAAATACAGTAAATATGGCAACCTCTATATTCCTCCCACTTTAGGTTCCCTTTAAATATCCAATACTCCGCTGGCTAAGCTGTATTTAATGGCATATTACTAATGTGACTCTCAAGACAAAACCTTTAACTTTTTTTTTGCTTGCCCTCTAAAAATATCACTGACTACAATGGGCTAATTTTATCCAGTTTGGAGCTTTCACATAAAAAAAAAAATGTCCTCCCACGCCGATTCTCTGCAAATATACCACTTAGCTTTTTTTTTCTTCTCCGTTAAAATTGGTTTTGAACATGCAAATTCATCTGAACATCTTTTCTTAAGGCATGAATGTGCCCCCACTCTGGAAGAAAAAAAAACATCTCAGCAACTGAGCCACTTGATGTAGCAAATTTGATCAAATTAATTTGCAAAATTCAATTTGCCTAGTTCAACCTACCGAGACTGAGCGACTAGATGTGAATGTGCTACAATGGAATGAAACGTGCTTTATTTATTAGATGTTTGATGGGATTTCTACCTCGCTGCCTAGTTGTCTGTTTAAAGGGATACTCAATGCCCAGAGCACCATACTGAACACAAGAAATAAACTCTCGTAATAAACATCAGAAACTAAGCGGATTATTACAGCACTTCCTTCTGAAAAGGTTATAGTGATTAGGAAAAATGTTGAACTAATTAGTTCAGGGTTATTTAAAGGTCTGCTGTGTAATATATTTTGAGGACTTGGTTTATGAGAAAGGAGGGTTATTTTAATAAGGGTTACAGGAAAATAGCATAATGAATTTAAAACAGAACTCTACAAAAAAAATAAAATGACTGTATCTCTCCACTACCCTACACCCCAAACATCCTGTGCTTATAATTGCAGGTAGTCCCCAGTTATCGAATGAGATAGGGACTGTAGGTTCATTCTTAACCTGAATCTGTTCTTAAAGGAATACTATCGATTCACATATTTCTTTCAATTGACACAGGAATTGTTTGGGAAGTGCTGCTAAGTACTGGTGTATACATTTTAGTAGCAACCTCTTTGTTTACTGTTATCAAAATACTTCCAAACTTTACTGACGCCAAAACTGATGGCAGACTGAGCCATAAGGAGAGGGGAAATTCCCCTCACACTTGATCAGTTAACTCTATGTGTAGCTCTGTGTGTGACACAGAGAGAGTGAGCTCCCAACAGCTGCAGCTTCTGTGTCCTGTGTTTCTAACTGAAGTGTCTGAAGAGAGCAGAGGAAATGTATTTAATTGTCACAGCTTTTCATACTGTTTTTGTTTTCAGAGTTTGATATGTTTGATACTTGCTTTCTGTAGTCTGATATGCAACTCTGACTGTGCATTGAAGCAGACACCCTTCTGCAATTGATTTGTCCCAATATAGCTAAATCCTAGCCTCAATAAATTACAGCTTTTGCCTCTGATATTTAACATGAAAAGTAGGAAAATGTTTACACAGCTATTTAGACATTATTTGTACATTGTCATTTTAGAACACTTGGGCATTGATAGTATTCCTTTAAGTCGGAACATTGTGCCATCTCTGTTCCCTGTACCTCCTCTGATCCCCCCTGTGCCTTCAGTGACTCCCTCTGTGTCACCTCTGCCCTCTGCAATTGCTTTTACAAGTTTAAAAGCCATTTTTTCTGATAATTTTTGAAAATCGAATTTCTCAAAAACTCCAATGTGAAAACAATTTTTTTGACTTGTTCCCATGGAAACACAGAATCCATGCCGTTCGTATCGGCGGGTCGTTCGCAAGTTGGGTGTTCTTAAGTCGGGGACTACCTGTATTTCAAAAGGTAACCTAAAATGCCATATTTTTCTGGTCATGTGTCAGGCACCAGGCTATTTTCTCCTGCTTTGATTGTTAGGTTCTATCCTTTAACCTCTGGGTTCCTGCCAGTCCAGGACCCACCCACCCCTTTAGAGCTTTGCTGAATGGAGTGTTAGTAGCATCCTGGGCGACATTCCCATCGACAAATTTCCAAAGCAAGTGGTTTTGGTGCACGGCGCCAGGGGGCGCATAAGGGTAATTTCCGGTTCTGGCAGTCGCTGGAACCCTGAATTACTCTTCCATCTGAGTTGCTAAATCTTGGAGGGGGAATAGTATTTAACCCTTGCTGGGGATTTGAGTGGCAGCAGGGAGAGCCGTCATTTGGCTCACCCTATGCCCAGCTCACCGGTGGTGTACAATACATATGCCAAATTTCTTATTAACAGTGAGTCATGTGATCAGGGCAACTGTAGCTCATAGTGAGATGTATATTTTCATTTGTTACAACAAAACAGGAGTAAACTCTGCAACACTAAGATCTCAAAATAATAATAATAATAAGAAGAAGAAGAATGGCTTTAACATTAGTAAATTAGAGCGATATGAGCACATGAAACAAAATGTTGATATATCTCAGTATGGGGTGGGGGAATCCTCATCTTTCCGTAGCCCTTGTTAGTAGTGTTGGTCGAATTTGGCATCATGAGGTTCGGAACCAGAACACAAGCATTCAGCACCATTTCAGCTCTGGACAGTAGGACTGGATGCATTCCAGTTAACTCTGATACTTCCTCCTTCCAAGCAGTTACATGAAACGCATCCCATCCTACTGTTTGGTGCTGAATGTGCATGCGTGTGTTTGGGTTCCAAACCATGAAGTGTTGAATTTAAACACCAACACTAATGGTTAGTCCAAAGCACAGCCTGCCATACCTCTCTGGCTGGCCACTAGCAAACAGTCAAAGTGTACAGATTTTGCAAGAGGCCCATTAGTGACACTGGTTTCTTTGTTAACTATTAATGCAAATAAATAGCAGCCAGATCAGTAGCCTAAACAGAAATCATATATTTACTAAAGCCAGAAAAAAAGTAACAGAATTCTGTCTTTGCAGTCTGTATAAAAGGAAGCCAAGGTTTAGTTGAGAAACAAGGTATCAGTAAACCAATACATGGTTCTATAGTAAACCCCAAGCACTGTATATGGCCAAGCAATTCATTTTCTGTTTTTTATTTTCAACTTTAGAGGGAACTGGCACATCTATGACCAATCAGTCTCTCCTTACAATCCTTAATCTCAGTACAAGCGCTATACAGACATGTTGATTGGGTATAGCTGAGCAGCATGTACTGTTCTCTGTAGGAAGGATGACAGGCTGGCAAACAATAGAGTGGCTTCCAGTCCAGTGGTTGGAATAAACACGAGACTAATGCTCATTTATCAGTGCCACTTATAGATCAAGTGTGCCAGGTGGCTAAGTGACGTTGTGAGACACCTGTACATATCCCAGATTCTCGTTTGAGACAGTACTGAACAGCCAAACTTTATTTTTAAGACCCGATCATATTACGCAGCACTGAACAATAAGTAGTGGAAAAATTATAACAATGGTCCAGAAAAAGGGGACTTATTACATGACAGAGGGTAGGTATACAAGTAAAAGGGCCGTGCCAAAGGTTACAATCTTAGATGAGAACAATAAGGAGACACTAGGTGGAAGGCTGTGCTGTGTCTAGTATGGGTTAAAGGTGGGAGTGTCTGTGGGTAGGGCGGTTGGTTATGAGGTTGGAATTAGGAAGGAAAGGTTTGAAAGGGACACAGTGACAAAATCGGGAGAGTTGGAGGGGTTCTAGGTTGGATTAGGTAAAGTAAGCAGGACAATGGGAAAAAAGTTCTCACACCGTGTTTGATCCAGGTACAGTCTGGTTGACTCCCTGGTACTTGAAAGCTGTTTGCAGCTTGAACACTAGGGTAATCTTCATTGTGGTGAAGCAAGAAGGAGTCAGGAGGGAGAAGAGGTGAAGTAGGTGTAGGGTTGGCAGATGGTTGTGAAGAGAGGGGAAGCAGGCGTGGGGGGGGGGGGGGAGCTAGAGGGAGAATGGTGGAAGACTGTAGTGTGGGTATGGGAGTGGCTACTTATTAAAGACAGAGGGGTGAAATTGGATGCTAGTCTGGATGCTGTTGAAGCAGATGCTGTACAAAGGTAGTGTTGGGGTCCAGATTCAGTGTAGGGCTGTGGAAGGTGCCGTTGGGTTCTGGATGCTGTGGCGGGTGGCTTCATGGTACAGATGCTGTTACAGGCAGCATCAGGGTCCAGTAAAGACGAAGGGTGACAGCAGGGTCCAGTAGCGATGCTGTCTTTCTCTTATTGCACTTTGAAACTTGAATTATGTTAGGATATAGATCAGGGGTGCCCATTAGATAGCTTGCAAAGGACTTTATGGTAGATCCTGACCCCACTACAATTTTTATTCTGAATATACAGAATGCTGCTAAAATTGTACATAGGTAGATAATTTTGACTTGCTTATTCTTTAAAGTAGCTCACAGGCCGAAAAAGTGTTGGCACCTCTAAGATATATAGATAGATAGATAGATAGATAGATAGATAGATAGATAGATAGATAGATAGACGGTATATATCAGGATTAAATGAATGTAGAACAAGATATAACATTTGGCAAAGTCCTCTTACTGCCCAGAACTTAGCCTGAATAGATGTCCAAGCATACAAAGAAAGGGTATATAAATTGCACATCTCTGTATGATCGATGATGAAGGCCTTTCTTACGCCATTCTGGACTAAGGATCTCCGGAGGAAAGAGGTTGAAAAATGTGTCTTCAAGGGAAAGCGGGGACTGTGCATCACTGAACATAGATCATCGAATAGCAAGGCTTTGTCTAACAATTCTTCCTTTATTAAGGAACATACGGCGTCTCTATGAGAGATATACTTAACTAAATGTCAGCACAGACTAAAAACATGCGAACAGTTCCTATAAAGCATGTGTCAAAGCAAAGCAGGAAAAGTGACAGAGAGAAAATGCCTCGAGCGCAAGATGTGCCAGAGGTTGAAAAACTCGGAATGTTGGATCTGATTCTACGGCATAATCTAGGCAATATTGGATGGCGTCCCATAACTCCCTTTGTGGTTTGTAAACCTGTTGCGTTACTAAATCGTTCTGATAGCTTTATTTTTATCTTATTTTTTAAGCCTATTATAACAGATTTTGATGATTATTATAGGATACGGCTCATTAACTTGACAACCAGACAGATCACGTTCATTTGGCGCCAGAAACGGTCTGCCCCACTGTTCTCCGGACTATTTATATACGTGATAAGTGCCGTTATAGGAGCGCTGCCCTTGATGAAAGTCTAAGAAAATAAGAGTGGAATCAGAAAAAAAATGTATTACTAAAACTTGTGATGAATTCTTTATGTGTAGTGCGTCAGACTGTCCTTTTGCCATCTCCCAACTATTTAAATAATAATAATATCAAGATATCTTGATTTTTTTTTTCTGTAACATCTTACTTGAGGACTGTATTTATTTGAAGACCTCTAGATTCACTATAATCCAGCAAAAAGTAACCCAGTCTTTTTTAAAGTAATCCTGAGACAAATTAAAAAAAAAAACTTTTATACATACCTGGGGCTTCCTCCAGCCCCCTTCAGTCTGCTCGGTTGCTCGTCCTCCTCCACCTCCTGAATCCTCCTCAATTCAGTCCGGTTATCCCACCAGTTGGTACATACTGCGCATGCACAGCTCGGGCCGGGTGCACCCCGTCATGCTCCTGCCCCGGAAGCGTTCTGTGCCTGTGCTGTACTACTGCCCAGGCGCAGAATGATCCCAGCCACAGGAGCGGGACAGGCAAGTGCATGCAGCCGGAGTGGAGGCTGTAATGGGGCTGCTAGCTGCACAACGACATTTCAGCTAGTTGTCTCATGATTTTAGCCAGGCAGATACAGGCAGCCCATAGTACTGCCTCTGTTGGTAAGAGTCCCTCTCATGCAGGCTGTCATGAATTTGTAAACAGCAGCATGATTTATTTTTTAACTAATTCTTAACCATTTACTATCCCTTTTACTAGCTTTCTCTTCAGTATAAATCATTTGTAGTTTTATTTTTTATACATTTTGCGATAATGGTCCTTTAAAATGCATGTAGTTGGAACTGAGCCATATGAAAACATGGCTATTACTTTGAAAAGCAGTTGTCCTTTCAGTTATAACTGAGAGCAATTGATTAAGTGTAAAAGGAAATTTGGGGTCTTTTTACACTTAATCAGTTGCTGTCAGTTATAACTGAAAGGACAACTGATGTGCCGTCCAGTGTCGATGTTCCCCTATAGCCTCTTTCACACCATACAACTGACAACTGAAGCTTTTTCACAATGCACTGCTATGGAGGAAAAAAAGACGTAACCCATACCAACACATACTGACGAATACCAACTATTAAGTGTAAAAGGGCCCTTCGTGTAAAGTTGACTTAGTGTAAACTGTTAATATGAGATTAGAATCAGAATCCTCAAATAGTTAGAATTTTCCTAAATTGCCATGGCATTGAAACACAAATTGCACATTGCACAAGACCTGCTGCCTGAATTTAAAACGCAGAAGAACGGCAATTGCACACAAATAGAGCTGCTCAAATCCGGATCCGGGAGATACCTGGATAGTTGTTATCCAGATATCTCCCAGTAAACCTGTGCGGGGTGGGCGGGAGGTCAATCTTGCCTGTCTGACGTCTTCTTCGTCTGTCCCTCGGACGCCTCCCACGATGCGCTCCACACATGTCACGTGATTACAAAGACTTCTTCCTTCAACCCGGAAGGAGGAAGTGTTTGTAATCACGAGACTGCCGCTTGGAGCGCATCGTGGGAGGCGCAGAAGGACGGACTGAAGAAGACGTCAGACAGGTAAGATTGACCCCCCGCCCACCCCGCACAGGTAACTGGGAGATATCTGGATAGAACTATCCGGATGTCTCCCGGATCCGGATTTGAGCAGCTCTACACACAAACGCATACAAATTGCCATGCCATTGAAACAAAGTAAGGGCTCATTGACACCTAAGGCGTTTTTGCCCTTTTTTCAAGCGCCAGCGATTTTGAAAATTGCCCTAAAAAGCTTGTGCAATGATTCCCTATGAAAGTGTTCTCATCTGAGCGGTTTGTTTCCGATCCGTTCAGCAAGCGCTGCCTGCCCTGTACCATTTTCTGAGCGTTTTTGCTCAATAGAAGGTATAGGGAAATCGCAAAGTGCTTGAAAAAGCGATTTGTATAGTGATTTCCCCAGCACTTTAATAAATAAAAAAATTGTATTTATTCATTTCCGGGTCAAAGAGTTCACTTCCTGACTTGCATCAGAAGGTGAAAAAGGATGAATCGCTCTGCAAAAGCGCTTAGATAAGTGCTTTAAAAAAACCGCAGTGCCCATCTGAGCACTGGGAGGGGGAAAAAAAATCGCCCACAAAATTGCATATCGCTGGTGTCGGCGATGGCAATTTTAGATGAGAACAAAGCTTAAATGTGTGGTGATTAAGATTTTAAACTAATCACAAATGGCTTCTGTTTAAAATGATTTTGAACCCACCTAAAATAGTCAAACTTTATTGGACTGAAACTCAAGCTAATCATCTATATACTGTACATTTGCGTATTTAGATGTTAGCCTTGAGTTTCGGTCCAATAAAGTTCTTTTTTAAAACAGAGGAGAAGCCTCTTGCCCTTGCATGGTAAGATGATTTATTGAGAGCCTTTTTAAGCCAATTTCAACTTAAATGAATCTGCATGAACACAGGAAATAGTAATTTGTCTCCAGATAGTTAGACGCTTAGGAGATTTTTTTTGATCTACCATTTTAAGGGATGAAAACAAGGTTTGCTAATGTCTGCTTTCTATCTGTATGTTGCGTAACCTTTCTGCCTCGCTGCGGCGTCCGATTGTAGTCCATCACTGGGATGTTAGCATTCATGTTTTTCATCAGGTTTCAAGTGGATGCACGGCCATCCCCTGCATCTGTTACTCTCCCTATCTGCTAAAACTAAGGCTGGACCAGGGATGATTCAATATAGGTTGCATTTAATTCTATAAATGAAGTCAGCCTGGTTCCGTGGATCCTCGCCATATACCGATGGCTCTGATAAATTGGCCCCAACGAATTCTGCTTGTGTATAAAGACACTGCTAAATTTTTGCACAATCTCTTAAACAGGATCCAAGGATAATTGTCCTGTCTCCGGCAGCACATGATCTGTTTAGGCAATACAATGGCTCCAGAATGCTGTTGTCTTTACAGCAGGCAAGAGAATCAACAAAAGTGGCATTTAGAAAGCCATTACATCACTGCCTTTTCTCTTAAAGGGAAACAAAAATGATCAGTGTAATTATTTATAAATACGGAAATGACTTTTTACTGATGTGCCCAAGAATTTAATCTGGCTAATGCTGCCTCCTCTATATCATAAACCTTGTGCTGTAGAGGATGGGATAATGGTGGCTACCAGAAGTGAAGGTCATATAAACTTCCAGTGTGAATATCACCGCTCACCAGCAGTGACAGTGGAGATAGGTCAGCCCACTCCCTAAGTGCACTTCACATGCTAAGAAAAAAATGATACACACTCCAGAGATGTCTGCTTGCTTGGAGATATCGCATAAAGAGGAACTCTAGACAAAATAATGTAATAAAAAGTGCTTCGTTTTTACAACAATTATGTATAAATGATTTAGTCAGTGTTTTCCTATTGTAAAGTCTTTCCTCTCCCTGATTTACATTCTGACATTTACCACATGGTGACATTTTTACTGCTGGCAGGTGATGTCAGTGGAAGGAGCTTGCTTTTTTGGCAGTTGGACCCAGCTGTAAACAGCTGTTATTTCCCACAATGCAATAGGGTTCACAGACAGAAAATTGTTAGGACCATGATTCCACTGTCGGAAGGGTTTTGCAACAATATCAGCCATACAGAGCCCCCTGATGATCTGTTTGTGAAAAGGAAAATATTTCTCATGGGAAAGGAGGTATCAGCTGTTGATTAGGATGAAGTTTAATTCTTGGTCACGATTTCTTTTTAAATAGTGGGTGCATACAACTGAGCAAGGCAAGGCATGGATTAATATGGCTCTATGTTGTATGACTTTGGCAATCAAGTGTTACAGAGTACCCAGATAAATGTAGACCTCTTTAAACCCTGTGCAATGCTTTCTGGGTACTCTGTAGCATTGTTATCTACCTTGTGTTGAAAACAGACTGCCCCTTCTCATACTTCTGTATTTCTGCTCTGGTGTTGCAGTTTCTGAACCTGTGCTGTATGGTGCACTAATAATTCTATTATTATACCTCTCTTGCTCTTTGTTGCTCTGCTTTTGCTCAAGTTCTCTGCTCCTAATTCCTGACTCATTTCCCCTGAGAAACTGTTTCATGACCTGCTGTTATGTAGCCTATTATTAGCCTTTTCCTGCTGGAATCTGATCTAATATTGAGTGGCACGATGTGGTAGGCCAGGGAAATGATCAATATCAGGGAGATATGGATTGTTCTGCTAATTTAGTAAAAATTGTAAAGCATATGGCCAGCTTCAGGTCAGTTTTGTGGGGAAAGTAATTAACCCCTGATTTCTCTGTCCTCCTGCACTGACCCTAAGACAGCATACAACATTGTCTCTTCAGGCTTGAATTCAGTCAATGCTTGCCCCTGCCTCCTCAGACAGTAACCATGGCTGAATGAACCTATTAATCAACTGAAAAGATGTTTTAGGGCATAAGAATGGTGCTGGAAAAGCAGCCCTACAACAGGGGGCTGCCAATGGTACAAACTAGCCTTGCAGGGAACCAGGAGGCACTTCCAAAGCCTAGCAATTATATTTCCCCTTATTCATTTTTTTACAGTCTCGCAACCTTAAAGGGAATCTGAGACGGTTCATACAGCATTATGTATACTTACCTGGGGCTTCCTCCAGCCCCATGAGGTGTGGGCTCCTTCACCACCCTCTCTGGCTGCTCCGTTCTCCAGTAGTAGCGAGGGAGCCCACCCATGTCATGGGGCTGGAGGAAGCATCAGGTAAGTAGAAATAATTGTATAGCTGTGGTCAGTGCGCTCCTCTGATAGGGTTAGAAGATAAAATCCTATGAGCAATAGATTTCATTGATTCTGTATATAGTGATGGATCGCTTCACCATGGGGGGGTATCACCACCCTGAAATAGATACTAATGATTAAAGGTGGAGCGCTCTACATCACATATACCATACATCAGCTGTAGAATTGACCCAACTGTCTTGTCAGACTAGATATACCTAATATACAGTAAATTCACAATGCCAATGACGCAACAAGTTAATCCAGTCCCCCTGAGAAAAAGTGGATAAATATGTAAGATATCCAATATCCCCCTGCAACAGTAACACTGGTATATTCCTGCACATCAAAGCACAGTTCCACCACGTAATGTTAGTCTTTCTATTGGCAAGTTGCAATGTCCTTCATGATACAAAAGTTCCAACACTGTTCCTCTCACTGCCCTGGACAGTCTTCCTGATAAAATACTCTTACCAGCAATCGTGGCTGATTCACTCACAGATCAGCAGAAAGGCATGTATATGATTGTAGTTCCTCGCATCCAAGTAGCCTCCTCCTGGATTAAACTCAGAAAACATAAATACATAGCGTGATACAGCTCCAACTGGTCAAGCCCATATGCCAAAACTGACTCCACGTGCACCTCCACACAAGTGTCTGCACCTCTGTGAACAAAAGTAAGTAAATTGCTCGCTCACCGGACGTAGTGGCTGATCCTCATGCTGACCAGCTAGTAAGGCATATTCGTCCCTTTGGTGGTCAAGATGTTAGGACCTTTAAGACTCAGAAACAAGCCAACATAGCGTAACTCCGTATTTAATAATTAAAAGCATAAGTAGTGCACTTACAATGTAAAAGATTTGAATGCGCATATAAAAAGGACGTCCTGACCGCCGCCTTCCACCTCTAGCGTCTCCACACTCCGCGCCTGAGGCCCCGCCCTACCGGTTTCGTCAGAAGACTCATCAGGGGCATGCCATTGGTCGGGTGTGGTGACGCTATATACCTCTCCTATGCAAATATCTACTGACGGCTGGCGGTATTCTCGCGGTTATTGCTGACGTCACCCTCTCGGGCGAATTAACAGTGGTCATGATGACGTTATTGTGAATTTTAGATATTTTAGATATATAAGTAATCTTTATACACCCCCGTGCCCGGCAAATGATTTTGGATACATTAGGGTTGTGCAATGGTGCATGACCTATTGATTAAGACTGCCTGCTGTGGTCTTTGGGCAAACAGCGGCGGAATTAAGTTCAATACGGAAGAACAGTCCACGGTAGGACGCCATGATGCCGGAGCCCGAGAGGGTGACGTCAGCAATAACCGCGAGAATACCGCCAGCCGTCAGTAGATATTTGCATAGGAGAGGTATATAGCGTCACCACACCCGACCAATGGCATGCCCCTGATGAGTCTTCTGACGAAACCGGTAGGGCGGGGCCTCAGGCGCGGAGTGTGGAGACGCTAGAGGTGGAAGGCGGCGGTCAGGACGTCCTTTTTATATGCGCATTCAAATCTTTTACATTGTAAGTGCACTACTTATGCTTTTAATTATTAAATACGGAGTTACGCTATGTTGGCTTGTTTCTGAGTCTTAAAGGTCCTAACATCTTGACCACCAAAGGGACGAATATGCCTTACTAGCTGGTCAGCATGAGGATCAGCCACTACGTCCGGTGAGCGAGCAATTCACTTACTTTTGTTCACAGAGGTGCAGGCACTTGTGTGGAGGTGCACGTGGAGTCAGTTTTGGCATATGGGCTTGACCAGTTGGAGCTGTATCACGCTATGTATTTATGTTTTCTGAGTTTAATCCAGGAGGAGGCTACTTGGATGCGAGGAACTACAATCATATACATGCCTTTCTGCTGATCTGTGAGTGAATCAGCCACGATTGCTGGTAAGAGTATTTTATCAGGAAGACTGTCCAGGGCAGTGAGAGGAACAGTGTTGGAACTTTTGTATCATGAAGGACATTGCAACTTGCCAATAGAAAGACTAACATTACGTGGTGGAACTGTGCTTTGATGTGCAGGAATATACCAGTGTTACTGTTGCAGGGGGATATTGGATATCTTACATATTTATCCACTTTTTCTCAGGGGGACTGGATTAACTTGTTGCATCATTGGCATTGTGAATTTACTGTATATTCGGTATATCTAGTCTAACAAGACAGTTGGGTCAATTCTACAGCTGATGTATGGTATATGTGATGTAGAGCGCTCCACCTTTAATCATAAGTAGAAATAATGCTGTGTGTACCATCTCAGGTACACTTTAAAGAGAACCCGAGGTGTGTTTGAAGAATGTTATCTGCATACAGAGGTTGGATCTGCCTATACAGCCCAGCCTCTGTTGCTATCCCAAACCCCCCTAATGCCCCCCTGCACTCTGCAATCAGACATAGATCACAGCCGGGCTGTGTGTGCTGCGTTTACATCTGTAGTGTCAGTCTCGGCTGCTCCCCTGCCTCCTGCAGAGCTCCGATCCCTCTAATCAGCGGGGAGGGAAGGGAGGCAGGCAGGGACCGGAGTTCTGCAGGAGGTGGGGAGAGCAGCAGACTGACACTATAGAGATAAACATAGCCCACTGCGACACGCTGTGTGTCGACAGCGAGGCTGTGATTTATGAGGGATTGCAGAGTACAGGGGGACCTTAGGGGGTTTGGGATAGCAACAGAGGCTGGGCTGTATAGGCAGATCCAGCCTCTGTATGCAGATAACATTCTTCAAACCAACCTCGGGTTCTCTTTAAGTGAGCTTTCAACACCTTCAGCTCCCTAGTGCACCCACAAAATGATTATCATCCAAAGATTTCGCATCACCGACTAGACTGATACAGTTCACAACAGTTTCACCATGTAGACCTGTTCACCAGTCCAACAAGTGCAACCATTCCCTTTAAACTCCTTTTCCTGGCTGCCTGCCCAATCACCTGCTCTAAACCTCTCCTCCTGTCTACCTATTCCATACCTCATTCTAAACTCCACCTCTCTAATATCAACTGAGCAGGGTTTTCCTGCACTCATTTCCCAAGTCCATGCCACTACCTGTGCTCTGGGCTTTATCCTCTCTTATTTCCTCCACTGGCTCTCCTAATTTTTCATTTTGGCTCTTTATTCCAAAACCCTGCTCTGGACCCTAAACCCCCTATAGCTATTGCCCTGTCTTGCTTCTCCCTTGTGCTTCTTCATTGCTGGAATGGTATATCCATTTAGAATTAACTGCATTGTCTACTAACTTATTGTAAGACCTGTCAGAATATCTACTCACAAATCAGCCCCAATGCCCCAATCTATCACCACACGCTTCACCCTATGTGGCGCGTCCCCGCTTGAACAGGAGGTGAGAAGACAACACCTGCCCGACTTCGGTTACACCCAGGCCTTTAGTGTGCAAAGTATTGGGGCTGAATGCAGGGTGAGCAAATAATCCTCTAGATCCAACAGGAAGTTAAACACAGTCCAGAACAATCTAAGGTCATACACGGTAGATCAGAAATATCGAGGTACAGAAGGAACAAACGGTTACACGGTCAGAGTCCAGGCAGGGGTCGGTACAGGCGGCGATCAAGAGTAGTGTTATCCAGGCAAGGTTCAGTTCAGGCAGCAATCACAGAATGGTCGATATTCAGGCAAGGGTCAGGTCAGGCGGCAATCAAAGAGAAGTCGATATCCAAGCTTAATCGGTACACAGAAAATCCACAGCAGAATCACACCCAGCAAGCAAGACACAAGCTATCACGGGCAATGTGTTGGAGAGGAAGTCAGGTTTAAATATCTCACTCAACCAATCAGTGGCCGGCCACTCACACCACAACCAATCAAAAAGCAGCATGATCCCTGCCTAAGTGTTAGCTGTAATACCAGCTGACACAACCAACAGGAGCCCTCTGTCTTGTCAGCTGACTGATAATGTCAGCTGACTATGTGATGCGTCTTCTGAGCGTATAGGACGGACGCTTGACTCTATGCGTCCGTCCCCGCTCATTCCCTAGCTGCGCGCGCACACCCCTGTTGCCATGGACGCCGGGGTTGCTGTGCGCGCGAGAGGACGGCGCGAACCCGGAAGTGCTGGAGCCCGCATGGAGACCAGCGGAGGCGGCAGCATCGCGGGATCCCCGAGGTGAGTCCCTGACATTACCCCCCCCCCCCCCCCCGAGGAGTGGCCCCTGGACACTCTAATCGAGGTTTGAAAGGAAATTTGTCATAAAATTCTTTAATTATTTGATCAGCATGAACCTGTCTAGCGGAAACCCATGACCTTTCCTCTGGACCATAACCCTTCCAATCAATCAGAAATTGTAGTGACTTTTTTACAATACGTGAATCTAAGATTTTCTCTATCTCATATTCAATTTCACCATTGACCATCACAGGATCTGGGGGAGTAACAGATTGATCACAATTAACGGCAGATTTCAGTAACGAGACATGAAATGAATCTACCCCCCTGAGAGAATTCGGCATCTTGACTCTATAAGTCACGTCATTGATTTTTTGAGATATTGGATAGGGACCAATAAATTTAGGTCCTAATTTGGTAGATGGTTGTCTAAGAGAAATGTTTCGAGTAGACACCCAAACCATATCCCCAGGCACAAACTGTGGTTCAGGAGACCGATGACGGTCAGCAAATGACTTTTGTCGTTGCCCTGCTACCTTTAAGTTCTCCTGAACCTGTTTCCAAACCAACTCCATGTGAGCAACCCAATTGTCGAGGTCGGGAAGATCAGAGGAAGTTGGAGACAGTGAACAAAATTTTGGATGCAACCCTGTAACAATCTGAAAAGGAGACATTTTAGTGGAAGCATTTTCAGCATTATTGATGGCAAATTCAGCAAAGGACAGGTAATCAGACCAAGTCTCCTGACAGTTGGCTACGAAACATCGCAGAAATTGCTCTAAATTCTGATTGGTCCTTTCTGTCTGTCCATTAGTTTCTGGGTGGTACCCTGAAGAGAATGACAACGAAATTCCTAGACAATTACAGAAGGCCTTCCAAAACCGTGACACAAATTGAACCCCCCTGTCAGATACAATATTTTCAGGGATCCCATGTAATTTAAAAATGTTGCAAATAAAAAGTTGAGCTAATTCTTTAGCGGATGGTAATTTTGGCATTGGTATGAAATGACACATTTTGCTAAATCTGTCCACTACAACCCATACAGCAGTATTACCCTGAGAACTGGGCAGATCTACAATAAAATCCATGGAAATATGTGTCCATGGTCTTAGTGGAACAGGTAAAGGCATGAGGGTGCCTTGAGGACTGGTACGTAAAACTTTACTGCGGGCACAAATAGAACAGGATTTAACATACGAACACACGTCCCTGCTCAAGGAAGGCCACCACACCAGTCTTTTTAAGAGATTAAGTGTCTTCTTCTCGCCTGGATGACCTGTGGTTTTAGACTCATGCAATTGTTGCAGGACCTGCAACCTGAGGTGAGGGGGAACAAACAGACAATCAATTGGTTTCCCTGGTGGAACCTTCCTTTGAGCAAACTTCAACTTTTCTGAGAGGTCTGGGGACAGATTAATGGCCGCAATGATATATTGTTTAGGAATGATGGTTTCAGGGGACCTAGCCTGCGGCTCCGGAATCCCAAAACTACGGGATAGAGCATCCGCCTTCACATTTTTTGACCCAGGTTTATACGTTATAGTAAAATTAAAACGCGAAAAGAACAAAGCCCATCGAGCTTGTCGCGGATTAAGTCTTTTAGCGTTCTCAATGTATTCAAGGTTTTTATGATCTGTAAAAACTGTGACAGGATGAAGGGCTCCCTCTAACCAATGTCTCCACTCCTCAAACGCTAGTTTAACCCCCAAGAGCTCTCTGTTACCAATGTCATAATTCCGCTCAGCGGAAGAAAATTTTCTAGAGAAAAAGGCACATGGGTGGAGACATTCAGGAGAACCAGTGTATTGAGAAAGTACTGCCCCCACCCCCAATTCTGAGGCGTCTACCTCCAAAACAAACGGTCTTTGAACATCAGGATGGGTCAGAACTGGGGCAGAACAAAAGGTCTCCTTTAATTCTTTAAAAGCTGTTAGTGCTCCAGAGGTCCAATTGGAGGGATCTGCACCTTTTTTAGTGAGATCCGTCAATGGGGCCACCTTGAGGGAAAAAATTTTAATAAACTTTCTATAAAAATTAGCAAACCCAAGGAAGCGTTGCAAGGACTTCAGATCAGTGGGTTGGGGCCAGTTTAATACTGCTGAGAGCTTGGCAGGGTCCATGGCTAGGCCAGAACTAGACATCACATAACCTAGAAAGGATACTTCTTGAATCTCAAACTCGCATTTCTCCAATTTAGCGTATAAACAATTTTCCCTGAGTTTCTGTAACACCCTCTTAACATGTTCACGATGTTCATCTAGAGAAGAGGAAAAAATTAAGATGTCATCCAAATACACTACCAGAAAACGTCCTAAATAATCACGAAATACATCATTGATGAAATCTTGGAACACAGCTGGGGCATTACATAACCCAAACGGCATTACCAAATACTCGTAGTGCCCATCCTTGGTATTAAAGGCCGTTTTCCATTCATCCCCCTGTCTGATCCTTATCAGATTATAAGCACCTCTGAGGTCTAATTTAGAAAATACCTTAGCCCCGGCTACCTGGGCAAAAAGATCCTCAATTAACGGCAAAGGGTAGCGGTTTTTTACAGTGATTTTGTTTAAACCCCTATAATCAATACAAGGCCTCAACCCACCATCCTTCTTTTCGACAAAGAAAAACCCAGCACCCGCAGGGGATGAGGAGGGGCGTATAAACCCTTTGCCCAGGTTTTCTTTAATATAGTCTTTCATTGCCCTGTCTTCAGGCCCTGAAAGGCTATATAACCTTCCCCTAGGAGGCATGGTTCCCGGAAAAAGGTCAATAGGACAATCATAAGACCTGTGTGGAGGTAATTTATCAGCGGCCTGAGGGGAAAAAACATCAATAAAATCATGGTAAACTTCTGGTAATTTTTCCTCCACACACGTGGCCCCTAGACATAAACGTGTGAGACAATTATTATTGCAATATGAAGACCATTTAATCAATTGACCTGACTGCCAGTCAATAATAGGATTATGCAATCTTAACCATGGTAACCCCAAGATGATGGGACTAGAGGGAATATTCAAGACATAAAATTTCAGTATTTCAGAATGTAGTGCACCAATTTTTACAGAGATGTCAGAGGTGACAGAAATTGGCTGGCCAGCTTGCAGTGGAGTGTCATCAATGGCTGTCACATACAATCTTTCAGAACAAACAGAAACAGGAACACCAAGCTCCTGTGCCAAAGCTAGATCCATGAAGTTACCTGCAGCTCCACAATCAACAAATGCTTGACCTTGGTAACTCTTACCACCTCGGACAATATCAATAGGTAATAATACTCGGTCATATTTAAGAGGAAATACCTGATCGCCTAGGTGAGTTTCCTCGGCCTCACCTAAGCGCTGGAGTTTTCCTGTTTCTTCCTTTTAATAGGACAGTTCTGAGCATAATGCCCCGGGCCCCCACAATAGAGACATAATCCCTCCTTCCTCCTCCTAGCTTTCTCGATCACAGACAGTCTAGAAACACCCAACTGCATGGGTTCAGGTTCATCAGAAGTGGACGAGGAGGGAACAGATACTGGAACAGGAACTGGAGGAACTGATAAAGACCAGACTGGTTTAAAGGATGAGTCCCTTTCCTGGCGTCTCTCCCTGAGACGTCGATCAATCTGGATGGAGAGTTGAATCAAATCTTTCAACGTACCAGGAACTCTTACCCTGGCCAATTCATCCTTTAATTGCTCTGAAAGTCCCAACCTGAACTGATGTTTCAAAGCTGCATCATTCCATGCTGTGTCTCCGGACCAGTGGCGAAACTCAGTCACATATTCTTCCACCGGTCGCCTGCCTTGACGGAGAGCCTGAAGAGCAGTTTCGGCTGAAACTCCTTTGCCGGGGTCCTCATAGAGTTCAGCTAAGGCCTCAAAGAGTGTGGTGGTACTAGCAAGAGCTGGATGTTGCTGCTCAACTAGCCGGAGCGCCCAGGCCTGAGGTTCTCCCTGTAATAAAGAAATAATTGCTCCCACTCGAGTACTTTCACTGGCATAGGTTCTGGGGAGCAGTGAAAAATGCAAGAAACATGCGCTCCGAAAAAGTCTGAATTTTGAACGATCCCCAGAAAACCTCTCTGGTAAGGGGAGTCGGGGTTCCGGTACTTGATGATCAAGAGGTTGAGCCTGTGCAGGGGCAGACTCAACTGGTGGGGGTGGAACAGGAGCGGATACGGCTGCAGCCGCCAAAGGTGGAGTGGGAGGAGTACCTGGAGCGCGTAGCTGTTCTTGGATTTGTGAATAATTTTTCTGAACCTCTTCCACTGAAATTCTGAGCTGAGCCACCAGTTCACAGAGGAGCTCCATTTGCGAACGTTCCCCGTCAACGTTCATAGCTGATTTTTTTGGGGAGGTGGCCCGTGATAATGTAAGACCTGTCAGAATATCTACTCACAAATCAGCCCCAATGCCCCAATCTATCACCACACGCTTCACCCTATGTGGCGCGTCCCCGCTTGAACAGGAGGTGAGAAGACAACACCTGCCCGACTTCGGTTACACCCAGGCCTTTAGTGTGCAAAGTATTGGGGCTGAATGCAGGGTGAGCAAATAATCCTCTAGATCCAACAGGAAGTTAAACACAGTCCAGAACAATCTAAGGTCATACACGGTAGATCAGAAATATCGAGGTACAGAAGGAACAAACGGTTACACGGTCAGAGTCCAGGCAGGGGTCGGTACAGGCGGCGATCAAGAGTAGTGTTATCCAGGCAAGGTTCAGTTCAGGCAGCAATCACAGAATGGTCGATATTCAGGCAAGGGTCAGGTCAGGCGGCAATCAAAGAGAAGTCGATATCCAAGCTTAATCGGTACACAGAAAATCCACAGCAGAATCACACCCAGCAAGCAAGACACAAGCTATCACGGGCAATGTGTTGGAGAGGAAGTCAGGTTTAAATATCTCACTCAACCAATCAGTGGCCGGCCACTCACACCACAACCAATCAAAAAGCAGCATGATCCCTGCCTAAGTGTTAGCTGTAATACCAGCTGACACAACCAACAGGAGCCCTCTGTCTTGTCAGCTGACTGATAATGTCAGCTGACTATGTGATGCGTCTTCTGAGCGTATAGGACGGACGCTTGACTCTATGCGTCCGTCCCCGCTCATTCCCTAGCTGCGCGCGCACACCCCTGTTGCCATGGACGCCGGGGTTGCTGTGCGCGCGAGAGGACGGCGCGAACCCGGAAGTGCTGGAGCCCGCATGGAGACCAGCGGAGGCGGCAGCATCGCGGGATCCCCGAGGTGAGTCCCTGACACTTATTTTCTGAATTCCTTATGCTGGGGATACATGATTAGATTTTTCAGTCAATTTACTGCTCGATCTTATTTTTGATCGATTTTCCGATCAATTTTCCGATCAATTTTCTGATCTTTTCTTAACAATTTCCATTCACTTCTATGAGAAATCGATCAGAAAAACGATCGAAAATAAGATCAGACATGTCAGAAATTATTTATCAAACCATCTATCTGCTGAAAAAACTCATGGTGTATTCCCAGCATTAAAGGATACCTGAAGTGACATGTGACATGATAAGATAGACATGGGTATGTACAGTTCCTAGCACACAAATAACTATGCTGTGTTCCTTTTTTTCTTTCTCTGCCTGAAAGAGTTAAAATCAGGTATGTAAGTGGCTGACTCAGTCCTGACTCAGACAGGAAGTTACTACAGTGTGACCCTCACTGATAAGAAATTCCCCTTTTTACCTCTTTCTTGCTCTCAGAAGCCATTTTCTGCTAGGAAAATGTGTTTTATAGTTGGAATTTCTTATCAGTAAGGGTCACACTGTAGTCACTTCCTGTCTGATTCAGGACTGAGTCAGCCACTTACATACCTGATATTTAACTCTTTCAAGCAGAGAAAGAAAAAAAGGAACACAGCATAGCTATTTATGTGCTAGACACTGTAGTGTACATACACATGTCTATCTCATGTCACTTCGGGTATCCTTAAAGCCTGGTTTCTACCCTGGCATTCCACTGAAATAGTCTTTGCTAAAATCTCCAGGTAGCATAATTCAGAGGCCTCCATACTCATACTCCTCTATCTTTCCTCTGCTTTTGACATGGTTGATTATTTCCTGCTTTTAAATACACTCACCACTAGACATCAAGGGTCTTCAAAAGTTGGAGTGCACCCTCAAAATGCACCTCTTCAGATAAGCATAAAATCTGTCATAGTCCACCCTCAGACACTTAAAGAGAACCCGAGGTGTGTTTAAAGAATGTTATCTGCATACAGAGGCTGGATCTGCCTATACAGCCCAGCCTCTGTTGCTATCCCAAACCTCACTAAGGTCCCCCTGCACTCTGCAATCCCTCATAAATCACAGCCGTGCTGTGAGGCTTTGTTTACATCTGTAGTGTCAGTCTCAGCTGCTCCCCCGCCTCCTGCATAGCTCCGGTCCCTGCCCCCGTCCCTTCCCTCCAATCAGCAGGGAGGGAAGGGATGCAGGCGGGGACTGGAGTTCTGCAGGAGGCGGAGAGAGCAGCAGACTGACACTATAGAGATAAACACAGCCAGCTCTGACAAGCTGTTTGTCAGCAGCGTGGCTGTGATTTATGAGGGATTGCAGAGTGCAGGGGGACCTTAGGGGGGTTTGGGATAGCAACAGAGGCTGGGCTGTATAGGCAGATCCAGCCTCTGTATGCAGATAATATTCTTCAAACCCACCTCGGGTTCTCTTTAACTACAGTTATATCTTCACCAGATGTTATAAGACTCGCTGCCTTATTCACTAGCTTTTTCATCATGTTACCTAGTGTCTCAATGCCTCCTCCTTCCTCCAGATTGTATGCTCCCTAAGGCAGTGTCTTCACCCTAGGGCTTCATTCTCAGCTCTGTGGCTCTTATTCTATCTAATGAGCATGTCCCTGTGTTTTTTGTTGTTTTCATTATTTAAATTACCTATGTATGCAGTTTAGTTGTTCTATTGCTGGATGTTCCTGGGACCAGGGAAGTTGTCCAGGGTTGCTCGTAAACTACGCCAGCGCGAATCTACGCAGTACGCAACTACAAATCGTAGTTCGTAGGCGAAGTTTAAGAACTACACGCATGCATTTCCGCGCAGTCTTAGTCCGGCTATGCGAAGCTTTGCCCGCTACGCGTAGTTGACGTATGTATTGCGAAGTCAACTACGCGTGCAGTAACTGCATTTATATGGGTCATTGCGCATGCGCAGACATTTTATTGCCCTTTATACGCATACAATTCCGCATTGGATGGTGGAATGTATGCTTATATTAGTTTATGTATGCGCATAGTTAGCAGATTATTGCGGAAATGTTTCCGCATAAGGGCATAAGCGGTCGCATCAACTACGCTACGCACTACGTGAAGCTTGCGTATTTTAACGCGTAGTCTACGGTATGCTAACGTAGCGAAGTGGCTGATTTTGGAGCCATAGATTGCGAAGCGTATTTGCGTAAAAATATGCGTAGTTCCTGCGTAGCGAAGTTGGCTGACTACGACCATCCCTGAAGTTGTCATATTTATTTCCTTTTTGACAATGCAAATTGTCTGGCTGTCTTGTTGATCCCCTGTCTAATAATCTTAGCCATAGGCGCTGAACAAGCATGCAGATGAGATGTTTTTTGACTGGAGTCTGACTGGAATAGCTGGGTGCTTGTTTCAGGTGAGTGATGCAGATTCTACTGAGGCCAAAGACTTCAGCAGGACTGCCAGGCTACTGGTATTGTCTAAAAGGAAATAAATATGGCAGCCTCCATATCCCTCTCACTTCAAGTGTCCTTTAAGTTGTCGGAAGAAACCTACAGAAACATGGGAGAATATACAACCTCAATGCAGATAATATCTGCTCAATATTTGACACCGATTTCCTAATTCTGTAAGGTGAGAGTGCTAAATTAGCAGGTTAGTTACTTGATCAGTGACTTCGAAATGAATGCTAGTGGGGAGGGGGAGGCTTGTGTGACAGACTGAGTGGGCAGCTAATCCATGGTGGCTATCAAGTCACAGCAACTCTGTAGAATTTTGCAACAGAGAAGAAGTGGAAGACATGTATTTTCAACTCAGTGTTTGAAATCCTCTACAGCGACAACCCAGTAAGTGTTTTCACACATGCAGGTGGACTCAGCAAAGCGATGCAACAGCAGTTTCTCAGCAATGTGATTTTGCTTTCCGTGTGGGTATACACAAAACACAAACAGCTGGTAGAGCTTAAAAGCCATAGTTCTCCCTCACAGATTCATCACTGTTAGTAAAGCTGAATAGGAGACCATGCCATAAGGGCCAATTCACACTTAAGGGGAATACGTTTACCGGAACGCAATTATGGCAATGACACAAACATGGAGGCTAAATGCATCCTATGTTATCAATAGGATGTGTTAAGTAGCGTAACTAAGGAGCTTGGGGCTCCGGTGCAAGTTTTACATGGGGCCCAAAGTACTCTATGATGTGGAGCCCAAAAACCTATCGTGGACAACTGCCATGTCCGAGACGTGTAATCAGAATAAGACAATAGCTTGTTAAGGATTACCACTATGCAATTCACATATAGAGGTGATCATTACCAGCATAGCACCAAAGAGCTAATAAAATGGATGAAAGAGGGCCCCTATTGGGCCCCTCTGGCCCAAAGGCCTCAGTGTGGTCGCAACCTCTGCATCTATTTTATCTATTGCTACGCCACTGGATGCGTTTACACTGTGAAATGGAACACAAAAGCACAACAAGAGCACAGGACTGCAAATGCAAAATGACGACCTGCTGCATTTTTCTGCAGCCGTATTGAAAACGCCAAAGCGGACACAATAGAAGCATATGGGAACGGACGATGGCTGTTCCCGATAGGCTCTCTGTCAAATGAAAACCGCATACCTATCCCTGGAAATTCAGCACCGCCGTCCCTGTTTCTCCTGGAGACCAGGAAGCATGGGGCTTCCTATTGGTTTCCAAAAGAACCAATGGGAATCCTCCTGCAAAAGAGAAAATTCTCATTGGTTCATGTGGACCAATGAGATATCCTTTCATATAGGGTACATCTGCAGTCAGTGTTTGCCTTATACATAGTCATTTACACAGGATAGAAACAAAACAAAACTGGTGCTATTCTTCCAGCTGACAGTCGTGTCTATTTCTTCATTAAGGTTATGCATGTGTTACGTTATTTTTCACTTACTCTGAAACACTCTTGACTGTATAGGTGAGAAGACATCAGTAGGTTCTTGTTGAGGATAACAGAAGCAGGTCATAAAAGGGCGAGTCGCTGTTACTTTATGTTTGTTACGACAAAAGCACAAAATGGAAATGTGTGCCCTGAAAAAAAGTCCCAGAGAAAGTATGGATGGCTTTGGAATGGGGACAAACATGAACCAGGTTTCAGGGCCACATTTTTAACCACTTTACCCCCGCGCGTACGTATTTCTCCGCCCCTTTTTCCATCCTTTAACAACCAGGGACGGAGAAATACGTACTTTCCGCGTTCCCGACGCTGCCCGCGCTCCCGCTCGTAAACACGCCGCCCGCCGCTAGTAAACACGCCGACGCCCGCTCGCCCAGAGATCAATGAACGGGAAAATCCATTCCCGTTCGTTGATCTAAGCCCCGCAATGATCCGCTGCTCTCCTATGGGCAGCGCGATCATTGTGAGAAAAAACTCACGTGTCCAGCCTCCTTATTCTTCCTCCAAGCTTCCGGAAGGAAGCTTGGAGGTCGCATTAAAACAAAAAGTTACTGTGGCCATCTTGTGGCCAAATAGTAAACTACACCCTACACATTTTTCACATACAAATAAATGACTTTTACACATAAAATTAACTCATTACCTCCCACACTCCCTATTTTTGTTTTTTTTTGTAATTAAAAAAAAATTAAAAAATGTACAATTAAAAAAAATACATAAATAGTTACCTTAGGGACTGAACTTTTTAAATATTTATGTCAAGAGGGTATAACACTGTTACTTTATAAACTATGGGCTTGTAATTAGGGATGGACGCAAAAATGAAAAAAATTCACCTTTATTTCCAAATAAAATATTGGCGCCAGACATTGTGATAGGGACATAATTTAAATGGTTTTATAACCGGGACAAAAGGGCAAATACATTTCATGGATTTTAATTACAGTAGCATGCATTATTTAAAAACTATAATGGCCGAAAACTGAAAAATAATTATTTTTTTCCCCACATTTTTCCTATTTTCCCATTAAAACACATTTAGAAAAAAATAATTCTTGGCATAATGTCCCACCTAAAGAAAGCCTAATTGGTGGCGGAAAAAACAAGATATAGTTCATTTCATTGCGATAAGTAATGATCAAGTTATAGGGGAATGAATGGAAGGAGCGCTGAAAGGTGAAAATTGCTCTGGTGCTCAGGGGGTAAAACCCCTCAGTGGTGAAGTGGTTAAAGTCTGCAATGCAGGGCTTCAGGTGCCATTTTCCTGTAGCCCTGCTCTCAGCGCTGGAGTTTCAGTTGCTGGCTGGCAGAGGATCGTAGGAGCTGCTCGCCGGACGGAGGCCGGGACAGGAGGTCTTCTGCAGGTGAGTAAATGTTTTTTTATTTATTAGCAGGTGTATTTTCTGGTCAAGTCATGATTGTGTTTTCTGGTCAAATCTGCCACATGATTGAAGTGTTTTCTGGTCAAATCTGCCACATGATTGCACGTATTTTTGTCAGATCTGCCACATTATTGCACGTATTTTCTGGTCAAATCTGCCGACATGATTGAACTATTTTCTCGTCAAACCTGCCACATGATTGAACGCATTTTCTGGTCAAATCTGCCACATGATTGCACATATTTTCTGGTCAAATCTGCCGACATGATTGCACATATTTTCTGGTCAAATCTGCCACATGAGTGAATGTATTTTCTGGTCAAATCTGCCACAAGATTGAATGCATTTTCTGGTCAAATCTGTCACATGATTGCATGTGTTTTCTGGTCAAATCTGCCACATGATTGAACGTATTTTCTGGTCAAATCTGCCACTTGAATGAACGTGTTTTCTGGGCAAATCTGCAACATGGTTGAACTTATTTTCTTGGCAAATATGCCAACATGATTGAACGTATTTTCTGGGCAAATCTGCTCACATTACGTGTATTTTCTTGAGAAAAATTGCACAATTGTGTGAATTTTCTGGGGAAAGGGTCACCATCTGGTCAAATCTGCCACATGATTGAACGTGTTTTCTGGGCAAATCTGCCACTTGATTAAACGTATTTTCTGGACAAATCTGCCAACATGATTGAATGTATTTTCTGTGCAAATCTGCTCACATTGCGTGTATTTTCTTGAGAAAACTTGCACAATTATGTGAATTTTCTGGGGAAAGGGTCACCAAATCTTGGGCCCACTGTCTTTGCGTTGCACTTTTAAAGGGAACTCGAGGTGAGAATAATATTGAGGCTGCCATATTTATCTCCTTTTAAGCAATACCAGTTGCCTGGCTGCCGTGCTGGTCCTCTGCCTCTAATTCTTTCAACCATAGACCCTGAACAAGCATGCAGCAGGTCAGGGGTTTCTGACAATATTGTCAAGCTGCATGCTTGTTTCTGGTGTAATTCAGTTCAGCCAAATAGATCAGCAGGGCTGCCAGGCAACTAGTATTGTTTAAAAGGAAATAAATATGGCACCCACCATATCACTCTCACCTCGGGTTCACTTTAAATTACAATTAGCTCCGCCCTCATCCGGTCATGTCCACACCCATTGTTTGCCGCGCCGCGGGTCATCAGTTACCCCAGAAGTTGGTCCAGCACCTGCATAGCACACCCCCCCCAAAAAAAAATCCTGGAGCTGCCACTGCTCAGGAGCCTATAGGCACATAAGCTCTGGTGCCCTAAACCCCACCCTTAACACAGGACACGCCTCCTCAAGCCACACCCTCTGGCCAGCCTGATGTTCCCCATTAAATAGTCCCCCCAACCAGATGTGTTCACCTTTACCTCTCCCCTATAAGATAGCCAGATGTGCCACCCTTTACCCTCTCTTCCCAACCAGTACAATTAGCCTCCCCTCCCCTCTCCAGGGAGGGAGATGGAGATTGGAGAAGGGGAGCACTTTGGCTGGCCAGTAAGCTGCCTTTCACACATGGGCTGACTATAAGCACAAGCCTACAGTGCCTATTGGTAAGTCCGGCCCTGCAGGTTTCACAATGTGTATCATCAAACAGAATTAAAGTACAATGGGTCAAATAAAGAAAGTAGCCCACCATATAGCGCGGGCATGGGAAAGGTTCAAAGTCTTACCACCTGACATTAGTTAATAGATTATACCCGTATATTCCGGCGTATAAGACGACTGGGCATATAAGACGACCCCCCAACTTTTCCAATAAAAGACTACCCCTCTTCCAGTGCACGTTATATAAAAATTTAAAAAAATCATACACTGGTGCTATGTATGAACATATACTGGTGCTGTACTACCCAGTATATAACAGTATATAGATGATTGACTGTTTGAATTGGTCAGCTCTCCTTGTCTACCTTTTTATCAGAGCGGTATGGAAGAATAGATTGCGCTGTGCCCACAAAACACACCTCTTTCACCCTTCTGGCCAACCCTTGTACCCTATTTGCCTCCTTTCTGCCTCTCGGATCTCGCACATGTGCGCCTGCGCCGATTCACTACAGTCCTCAGCAGCGAGATCTGAGAGGCGGTAACAGGATAAGGCGTATCACCGGCATCAATGACACCTGGCGTATAAGACAACCCCTGACTTTTCAGAAGATTTTCAAGGGTTAAAAAGTAGTCTTATACGCCAGAATAAACAGTAGATATTCTATATAATAATTCCCCTGTCCCTTGACCTCCGGTATCCGTTCATCGGGTGCCTGGCCTGCTTTGGGCAGCGGTCGTGGGTGGATGTGGGGTGTGCGCAGACATGCGTGCATGTGTGGGTTGCGTCCTTGAGGACGTTGCAGGGGAGATCCCGCGTGTATGCGTGAGGATGAGGGTGCGCACGCAACCAGTCGCCTAGCGCCCATATTTAAACGGTGTTGAGGAGTATCTTCATTTTAGTCTCTGTCCCCTGCTCATGTTCCCACCTGTATGTTACTATGCACATGGAAAGGGGCTAATGGGCATGGAGAAGGGATCTCATAGCCACGGAAGCTGGCACTGCACATGGGGAGGAGGCAAGGGTCTGCTGGAAATGGAGGCGGCATCTGCTAAACTTGAAAGATGGCACTGCCCATTGAAAAAGGGAGGGGGCGGAGGCTTATGTAATAAAAGGAGAAGGGCAGCACTCGATTGCCTGCGGCACAGACATATGAATCCAGTACTGTTCATAAGTTTATGTTGCAGCTACAAAGAATGCCAATCCTTCTTGTGTATATGATTTGTCCTGCAGCCTGCAGTCTGTATTCACCGAGGATTGACTACTACTCATGCCTGGCAAACAATGCTAATTGTAAAGTTTACTTCCACTTTAAAAGTTACCTTCTGTTGCTTGTGGAAATATACTGCACCTGAGTGTGTAAAAGCACTGATCCTGTGCTATGATAAATCATGTATATTACTCCAAACCTATGCTTATATGTTAGTTAAGTGTAGTATAATGCTGGAACCTGCAGGTGCCACTGTTGCTCTGGACCAACTTCTGTAGAAGGTCACCAATGGACTGAAGCAAGTAAAGTTATATCTAAAAAACACAGAGCTGTGGTTTGCTCTAGGCTACTGAAATCCACATGGCTTGAGCATACGTTGCCTCTTTTGTATTACATCGTTTGATAAACATATTAAATGCGGTGGCCTTCAATTTGAATCTCTCCACGCCTCTGATAATATATTTGGTGACAAAGAACTCTTTATCCACTTACAGAGTGAACTTTTTTTTTGAGTGACCTTGATATGCTGTACAAATAAGGTTAGAAAATTCAAAGAGGTTGCCATGGCGATTACAATAACTCCACAGCAACCGATAATGTTTTGAAATTATGTGCTTGCATTATTCAATTATGCAGCACTCTAAGCAGACCTTAGCGCTATAAAGAGGTATGTAATATAGCAAGGTTGAAATATGATGTCCACCCAGCCATTCACCCACTTGAATTACCTGTAGAATGGAATCTGAATAGGTTTAAAATATGTCTGATCACTTTACGGTGTCTGGCAATGCATGCATTTCCCCTCGCCATAGGTAATCTGTGACGTAAAACAAAGGACAAGTCAAGGGCAGCAAGTATCAATGCAAATGGTGTCCTCAATATTTATATTATAAAGTAACAAAGTAGAGTTTATTTTCTTTCATGGAAAGCCCTTTCAAAGTGACACCATGAGAATGAAAATAGAAGGGCTGCTGTTTAGTTGTTCGTTTAAAGGGAATATGCTGTGATTTTATTTTTCATTTTTATTTATTGATTTAGCACCAAAATATATTTTTTAAAAATTAACCCGAGAAATATTGATAATTTAAGATCATTAAGTACAACTGTGAAGCTTTGTAAGCACAAGAAAAGCTTTTTTTGTACAGTGCAAAAATAAAACAGCTGAATTGGGGACTTTGCTTTTGTAATAGAGGCACTCACTATTAAGCTAGGACTACACACCATGAGATTTTCTGGCCGATTTACTGTCAGATCGATTAGTTCCAACATGTCCGATCTGCTTTCCGATCAATTTCCATCCACTTCAATAGGAAATCAGTCGGAAAATGCCCGGAAATCGATCGGAAAGCATATCAGACATGCTGGAAGTAATCGATCTGACAGTAAATCGTCCAGAAAATCTCATAGTGTGTACCCAGCATTACTCATAAATCATACCCAAGTGGAGTTAAACATTTAACACCAGAAAACAACCCCCACTTAAAACAAAGCAAACAAACAATGTTTATTACTGTAGTAAGATTTAATAAAACATTTTTCAAAAATATTTTAAAATGATGAGTTTTTGGAGATACTGGTAAATGTAATACATTAATAAAATAAGCTTCTTGAAAAACTATGATTTTTCTTTAAATTGAAAGTCTAGATGAGAATTTAATAGCATATCTGCTATGTTAAAGGGTTCTGTCTTTCACTGTTAGGCTTTTCACAACCACAATACTGGCCCGTATTTGTTTTTTAGTGGTTTTATTTGATTTTTGCAAACATATTTCTTAAAAAGCTTATCTGACATACACAATGAGCTTGATTCACAAAGCGGTGCTAACTGTTAGCAGGCTTGTGAAAAGCCCCTTAGCACGCCTAAAAACTTTGTGTGCGCAAAGGCCGGTGCGCGTGAAACTTCGCATCGGGTGCGACGAAAATGGCGCACCCAATGCGCCTATAACGGCACATTAGGTGCGCCCTAAACGTTGCACCAATGCGCTGTTTAGGGCACCCGATGTGACGTTTCACACGCACCGGCCTTACTTTGCGCGCGATCTGATTCAGCTTGGCGCGTGCTAACTACTTAGCACCATAGTTAGCATGCCCAAAGCCTTTAGGCGTGCTAAGTTAGCACTGGTTAGTGAATCAGGCCCTATATGGCTTACTTTTGGTACTAAACATTTAAGCTCATTAAACAAAAATAATTTAAAAAAAATGCAAAAATATTAAAAGAACAATTAAAAAATTCATTGTCTTTAGTTTGATACTGGGAACACCCCATAAGACTTGCTGTTTTGGAAACGCTTTGACCTAGTCATCTAGTCACAATTAGTGGACCCTTGTTATTCAGATACTTATGCTTTACTATTTTTTCTGCTTCAAAGAGCAGACTGTTCAGGTATAGCCTAAAGCTAGGCACACACATTTGATGATAGTTAGCTGGGGCAGTTTTTAATACGGCCTTGGCTGAGATTCTAGGCATGTCCCCAAGACCAAGACCTTTAGCCACAAGGACTCCTGATCACCCTTGAGTGCAATGTTTATCTTCTTTACCTTGGAAACAGGAAAAAAGGGTGCTGCCATAGCCTCCCATTATAAAAGCCACGATTTGTGGTAAGGAAAGGAAAGTTGAGCACAGGGAGGCGCCACAATTTGCACAGCGGGAAGACGAAATTTGCTCTCAATGCTGCAGATTGCGGTTTGTGGCAGGGAGGGGATGTTAAGGTGCCCCCAAGGCAGGGGTTAGGGGCAGGGATGGTCAAGGGTTAGGTGACACCGGGGGGAGGGGAGTTAGGGTTAGGCACCAAAAGCCTTAATTTCCTACGCCCAACTTTGCTCTCATTGCTGCAAATCGCAACTCTGTGGTGGGGGGGCAGGGGTTAAGGTTTAGGCACCAATGAAGGTGGGGGGGTGGTTAAGGTTAGACATCACTAGAGATGTCGCGAACCTCCGATTTTAGGTTCGCGAACCCTGTTCACGAACCTCCGCGAAAGGTTCGGTTCGCAAAAAAGTTCGCGAACCGCAATAGACTTCAATGGGGAGGCGAACTTTGAAAATTTTAAAAACCTCTACCGGCTGGAAAAATGATAGAAAACATGTTTCAAGAGCTCTAATACCTGGAGGCACACCTGATTGAGTGAAATACACATCACTGCTGGAGGACCCGCCCTCCCTCCTCCAAGCAAGGTCCTTATACCATTTGACTCAGTACACTAATTAGTTATGGGACAGCTGCTACACACTCTGCTAGGGAGATTTTAATTAGCCTCTTGTGGGTCCCCTCCCTCCTCCCTCCTACCAGAGGGAGGAGGGTCTCATCTGCCAGGGAATTATACTATTTCAAAAACCAGTTTACATCATACCATGGCTGGGAATTGAACCCAGCTCTCACTGTGTGGTGGGCAAGCACACTAACCACTGTACCACTACAGTAGTAACTGAAGCTGGCCTAAAATTTACCATTTATGCTCAATGCAATAGAAACATTAGGTTGCTTAAAGGGAACCGGCGAGGGCACCGGACAGCTGCAGGGGGCTATTGGAAGCCCCAGGTGAGTAAAACTCATTTTTTTTTTACTTAAGTGTCCCTTTAAGCATTACTTACTAGTGGCTGCAGCCCCGGACGCTTTGAGTCCGCCAGGAGAAAAGCGTGATATAAATGTTATTTGTCTTGTCTACTTTTTCTCTTGTATTGAGCAAAAATGGTAAATGCTAGGCTAGCGTCAGTTACTACGGTTGTGGTACAGCGGTTAGGGTGACTTGCCCACCACACAGTGTGACCCGGGTTCAAATCCCAGCCAATGTGAGTTGGCTTTTATGCTACAAATCCTTAAAGGGAACCTAAACGAAGAAGGATATGGATTTTTCCTTTTAAAATAATACCAGTTGCCTGAATCGCCTGCTGATCCTGTGTCTCTAATACTTTTAGCCACAGCCCCTGAACAAGCATGCAGATCAGGTGCTCTGACTGAAGTCAGACTGGATTAGGTGCATGCTTGTTTCAAGGTGTGATTCAGCCACTATTGCAGTCACAAAGATCAGCTGGACTGCCAGGCAACTGGTATTGTTTACAGGAAACATCCATATCACTCTCAGTTAATGTTCCCTTTGAGCAACCTAATGTTTCTTTTGCATTGAGCATAAATGGTAAATTTTAGGCCAGCTTCAGTTACTACTGTAGTGGTACAGTGGTTAGTGTGCTTGCCCACCACATAGTGAGATCTGGGTTCGTATTCCCAGCCATGGTATGATGTAAACTGGTTTTTGAAATAGTATAATTCCCTGGCAGATGAGACCCTCCTCCCTCTGGTAGGAGGGAATAGGTAGAAGGGTAGGAGGGAGGAGGGAGGTGGGAGGAGACCCACAAGAGGCTAATTAAAATCTCTCTAGCAGAGTGTGTAGCAGCTGGCCCATAACTAATTAGTGTAGGCAGACAACTGAGTCAAATGGTATAAGGACCTTGCTTGGAGGAGGGAGGGCTTACAGCAGTGAGACCAGTGTGTTTGGCAATAATGTGTCTGCTGACAGTGATATGGAGGCTCAAAGTTTTGCTCAATAGAGCATTATGGGGCGAATCGAACTTCCGCAAAAGTTCGCCTGATGCAGGCGAACGCGAACCCACAAAGTTTGCCTGGAACCGTTCGCAGGCAAACCGTTCGCGACATCTCTAGACATCACCAGAGGAGGATGGTTAAGGGTTAGGCGACAGGGGAGGTTAAGGGTTAGGTATAGTTAGAGGTATGGTTCTGTGTAAGGCATCAGTAGAGGGAGGGTCCTGTGTGAGAGTAGGGTTAGGTTTAGTCATAGTAAAATATTGGTAAAGATTACTGATATTTTACTTTTTACTATCAGAATTCAGTAGTAGAATATCACTACTTTTTCCGATATTCTATTAGCAGCAACCCCCCATCCCCTTTTTCCATGTGCCTTTTTTTAAGTAAACCTTTACCCCACCCACCCGAAGCCCCTCCAAACAGCACTGCACATTGTCCCTCTTTCTCCCTCCATAGGCTGGTGACGCATCTCTCCAGCACTTGGCCCTGGACTGAGACCTGCGGGATTGTGTGCCAATCCCTGCAGCAACATTTTTGTCCGTGTGGTGTGCACATGCCATCCCTTGCCAGGTGTCATGGGAATGAGATAATCAATGTGGTTCTAAAAATCAAAAAGTTCTTAGCGAGCTCCACTTACTAAACTATACCTATCACCCCCTGTGGGTATGCTGCAATAGTCAAAAAGTGTTGAACAGACACATATACATATACAATTTGAACAAAACTATGCACTGCCTCACAGTCCACTAATGAGTAGATAGAACCTGAGCCACACACAGTCAGCAGGTCAAATTCACTCTGATCTTCAAATTCAATAGTCCTCATGCATAGGGAACAACAGAAAAAAAGATTTTCATTGCATAAACTATCAATCCAATGAGATCAATCTTCCACCAATTATGGCCCGTGAGAAGAGTCCTATAAGTTGTCACCACTTATCCGTGCTCCACCACCCACAGGGACCCCTCTCACCTTAGGCGATGGCTGCCCAGACCCACAGACAGCTAACACAGCATATAACTCCAATCGACCAACTCGTTTTCCCCTCTTGCAATGGGATTCACAGGCGATTCTCCCAAAAAACAAATTGTTAAAACATCATTGCGCAAGCTGCAGTACTAGCTTTTTGGAGGGTAACCTCTTGCCTGAATACACAAAACACCGTGCCTAATTATTGGGGGCCACCTCTCACGCACTGTGTTGCCCAACACCTCCAGGGGTCGTGCTCACCTTGTAATAGGGCTACCCCAATCACAGACAGCTTCCCAACATGTGTATGCACGATCTCCCTTTACTCCTGAGGCTATCCTCTCCACAGCTTCAGTACAGACAATGCAGCCCTCTGCAACTAAAGACGCTGATATAGCATAAACCTTTTATTTAAAATCCTTAAAACTGGTAGCGCTACTCACAAACATCAGTAGAAATTAGGCATATCGGGATTAAATGAAGAGGATGTCTCCTCCACGCAGGGACGGATCTAGGGGGGGGCAAGCGAAGCGGGTATCTTGCCCCAGGCGCAGTTTGTTGAATTCTTAAAAAGGCGGCAAAATGAATGGCAGTGTAGGCGCCAAAACCTGACCTTTAGGCACCAAAACCTGACCTTGCCCCAGGCGCAACTTGGTCTTGATCCGTCCCTGCCTCCACGCACTGCCGCTTCCTGCCCGTCAAGCCACGCCCGTGTGGTGCGCACATGCCATCCCTTGCCAGGTGTCATGGGAATGATATAATCATTGTGGTTCACTTCCCTTGTTAGTGGCTTAAATATTGTTGCATTTATATATGTGTGCACATAAGATGTCAAGCTAAAAGAATATCACATATACGGAAAAAGGATGTAAGACCACCAACGACTATACTACGAAGCCAACCTAACAACTTTTTTTAATGAACTTCGCTGTTTTGCGCTTTGTAACTTACAATGCACTTAGGCTTCCTCCTCCATCACATTCACACTTTGTGTCCCCCATCCAGGCTGCTTTGACATCTGTATTACACTCCAATCTCCCACACGTTCTGATGAACGAATAATTCTCCTGCAAATTACCATATACACAATTAACTGATCCGAGATAGAAAAACCTCCAAGGACCAAAATCAGTGCGGCTCAGTTGAAGTCTAGGGACCGGTACCAGGAACGAATACATTAACAATAATAATGTTGTCCCTATGGCAACAAGCTATTAATGAGAAAAATAATTAGTGATATCTTACTTACTAAAGTTTAGCGAGGCTTTCAAAGTCAGAGGTACAAACAGCTGTTCCAGCAATGTGCGTGCTGAGAAAATGGAATATATTACCCAACCGGCCCGTGTTTATACTCGTCATCAATATTTTTCTTTATTATGCTATATTTATACATATTAGCTCGATATGAGTTGCTGACAACATCAGTCTTATTGGGAATTTGACCGTTTTTCAGAGCTTAGTAATATGTGAAGAAGGAACACAGTCATCCTACAACAGTATACCACACAGCAAACTTTATTAGCAGCTTTTTTAAAACGGACCTAAACTCAGAACTTCCTTGCTGCTGTAAAAGTTAAGCAGCAGCATGATAACCTTTAAAGAAAAACATTTCCTTGTTACAGCTGATACAAATCCTGTAATAAATCTCCAGTGTATCTACTTCCTGTTTTCATGGCAGTAGACATATTGTTAACACCCTGTGCCTTCCATTTAGCCTCTCTGCCTTGGCAGCCAGCTGACACAGCTGAGGGATCAAATTACAACTTGTGATTAGACACGGATGAGGGGGAATTAGACAGGCTGAACTATCTAAATACATACAGGGCATGCAACTATCTAAATACAGGCATTTCTCTATGTTTTTCTTCTGTTTTGTGCAAGAGTTCGGGTCCACTTTAAGCTAACATGGAGGCCCTAATGCCTTTGTGGGCTGCTGTTCCACAGTCTTCTAACAATTATACATGCTTTATTTATGAATGCTACTCCCTGAAGATTCATGAATATAATTTGTAAATGTGTACTGCTTTGGTAAGGGGCCTCATTTTATTTTGCCTACAATTTTGTACTGCTTAGTATGACTTTGTTTTGTTCAGAAATGGTCATAGTCAGCCAACTTCGCTACGCTGGAACTACGCGTAGTTTTACGCAATTACGCTTTGCCAAACTACAGCTTCGAAAATCAAATATTCGTTTCGTATGCATTTCGTAGACTACGCATTAAAATATGCAATTACGCGTAGTGTGAAGCGTAGTGTGAAGCGTAGTGTATGCGGATGCTTATGCCCGTATGCAGAAAATTTAATGCATTAATTCCTCTTCTATGCGTACATTACCCTTTCCAATGCATAAATTTGTAAGCGCACAATCGCACACAGAAAATTAGACGCAAGTAACGCATTCGTAGTTCACTACGCAATACACTTGTTAACTACGCATAGTAGGCGTAAGCTACGCGTATCGGTACTTCGCTACGTGTAAATTCGTAAGCGTAGTTTTGAAACTTCACCTATGAACTACGATGTGTAGATGCGAACTACGATGCGTAAATTCGCATGGTTTTGTTGTTGTTTTCCTTTTTTTTTTAGTTCTATAGCCCATTATACAGTAGCTAAATAAATTGTATTGAAAAATTGTATTTTCTTAAAGGGATACTGTAGGGGGGTCGGGGGAAAATGAGCTGAACTTACCCGGGGCTTCTAATGGTCCCCCGCAGACATCCTGTGCCCGCGCAGCACTCACCGATGCTCCGGCCCCGCCTCCGGTTCACTTCTGGAATTTCTGACTTTAAAGTCAGAAAACCACTGCGCCTGCGTTGCCGTGTCCTCGATCCCGCTGATGTCATCAAGAGCGCACAGCGCAGGCCCAGTATGGTCTGTGTCTGCGCAGTACACTCCTGGTGACATCAGCGGGAGCGAAGACACGGCAACGCAGGCGCAGTGGTTTTCTGACTTTAAAGTCAGAAATTCCAGAAGTGAACCGGAGGCAGGGCCGGATCATTGGGGAGTGGCTGCGCCAACACAGGATGTCTGCGGGGGACCATTAGAAGCCCCGGGTAAGTTCAGCTCATTTTCCCCCGACCCCCCTACAGTATCCCTTTAAATATTTATTATTTATAAGGATTATCCAGAAAGTAACAGCTGTTTTCAATAAACCAATTAAGGAAACATTTCATCTGTTTTACTTTAGTCAGTTTTTATATTCTGATTACTTCTTCACACAATCACCTCCTATTTTTAGGCATTTATCATATTTTTTTTTTACATTTTTCTCAATCGCTTTGTTAGAGCAGAAACACACTCCTCATCTATAGGTTGGAGACATTAGGGTGGGTGAGATTCTGATTAATGCTGTTGAACAAACAGTTGCTGCAGTTCTGTAGTCATGTGACAAGCCGTACAGGGAAAGAAAAGACCTGTACAGTTGCAAGTTAAATTAAACAAATACTTTTTTTTGCAGCAGTCACTCATTTGTATTCTGTATCTCCAGTAAAAAATGTCTACTGAGATGCAAATAATTCTATATTTCATTTTAATGAAATGTAAATTGCATGCATGTTGGAATTGGGCCAATCAAATGCAGGTTGTGCCAAATTTCTCTGGCCCAATTCAATGCTACCTGAAATCTGAATAACATTTTAATGCATATTGTAAATATTTGCATTTCGTTGGTTATCCCTAATCTCTAGTTTGCATGTTTGCCTACGTTTATTTCTCTCCACCGTTTCGCAACTGGTTGGAATTTTACTCTTAAATTTGTAAATGTTTGCAGAAATAAAGCTGGACATACAATTGAAAGGTGTAATGAACAGTTGCTATCTACCTGATATCTATCATATAATATATACTACCTTGCTCCACCAGATATTATACCAGATCTAAGCTGTTTCTAATAGATGCTCTCCCTGCAGCAGCTGCAAGCTTTGTGCTGACTGTTGCAGAATTCAGCCATGTGGCATCTCCTGCCTATAGCTGCCCCACCCAATCATATGGCCTTTCCAAGCCTACCGTATATTTAATCATTTTTTGGATTCAATGGACTTTATATACTAAAAAATCAGTAAATTTACCATGTGCAGACAGTGCATGGTATGTTAACCGGTACTTACTCCATTTCAGTAGTGCACATTGTACAGGTAGCACAACCCATGGTACTTGGGTAACATACGCTGCCCAAATTACTTCCCAAGTGCTGCAGGTTGTACTGATTGCGCAACACGTGCTGCTCAAAAGGGATAAGTACCAGTACACTTGCAGTGCGCTGTTTGCGCATGACAGAATTATTGGCTTTCAGTACATCAATGTTCTTTTATTTACAGTGGTATTATACTCAAATGTATCGATGGTCTAACAAATTAAACACAGCATAAAATTAACAGCCAACATCTTTTGACTGTTTTTCAAAGTACTGGAAGAGTTAAAACTCAAGCTTTTAACCTCATCTAGCTGCTAATTGATAAGATTGCCTTTGCTGACCAGCATTATCAAATTGTTTTGGAAGTGTAATAAACTGTGTAAACAAGGTATAAAAGCTCCTGCTGTATCCAGTGGGGGGAGCTGATAACTTGCTCACCTTTATTTGCTCACTAATTATTACATTAAGAGTAAATATGATAATTTGTCCTGCAGCCAGCAATAATCTCAGTTAGCTTCAGTAAGGTGTAAAGATGCATTCATATGACATCAGAGCAGTTTTATAGTGTTTCATATTCATTTTTTCTGTGTCCTGGAGTTTTCCTTTAAATGACTGGCAACATGAAGGATAACTGTTGAGTAATGTCCCTGCTACACATTCAGGACTACAAAAACTGCCTATCATACTTACTGAGCTCAGTGTTTAAAAGTGATTTTCTCTCTACAGATAGCTGCTAACTGAGAAAGCCTTTAGTAGATTATTTTTTTCAAATCGTATAACGTAATAATGCTTGTTATCAGGCAACTGCTGAGTGTCAAAATTCAAGTAATCAAAAATATAAACAAACAGGGAACCCGCCTGTGCCCAAATGATAAAATTCTACCACGGCAGTGTAAGAAGGAAGATTCAGATTCTTACAAACACCCACTCACTCAAATAACTTCAGAGATTTTACAATAAATTCAGAAAAAAAAGTACCACAGATCTGTGAGCATGCAAAGTATAAAATGGATCAATCTTGAATAAGTATATATATAAATGGTAATACAGTTCTATACATGGAAGCAGGACATTTGCTGACCCAAGCAGTGCCCCAGAAGTTTGGGCACCACTGTAGTTGCCCATACAAATATCACTTACCGCCTCAGATTCATTTAACAGTTGCTCCTGTTATAGCCTGATAAAGCATGTATAGACCTGCGAAATGCGTTGCATTTTGGAGTTACGAATTAAAAAATGTAACTACTTAAAATTGACTATTGTGTCTTGCTTGGGGAGGTAAGTCCACCAATTCCACCCTTTTTTAAATGTTTTTAAATATTTCACTCTACACTGTGGCACCTTTGTTCATAGTATAAACTGTGTGAGAATAAGGTCAGGTTTAGATATAGTAAAATATCAGCATCATTCACCGATATTTGCACTGCACAATAGTGTATTTTACATTAAGTAGACCTAGATCCACACTTAGATCTACATTCCAAGTTGCCTGTATGTAATCTAAAAACCAGTGTTCTAAGCAACGCACACACCCCTCACTGAAGGCTCCCTTCCCCATATGACTATGTAGTAGATTGACGACTGAATCAGCAGGGGGCATGCTTGCACCTCTAGTGTAGTATACAGAGATGTGTTCTCAGAGTAAGCCCAGAATTTGGGCAAACAGGCAAGCAGCTTAGTAATAAGTAAGACTGCTACTTATGCTTTGACATGAGGTCAGGAATCAGGATCACTTTTAGGATAGCTGTAGTGAGGGGAATATGGCAGTTACTATATCTATACCCTTTACAAAGATTTGTCTTGCCTGGCTGTTGTGATGATCTCTACTTACAGTATAACACTGAGTCACTGAGCCAGAATAAGTATACAGATCAGGTGTTTCAGTTCTACTAAAGATAGATAGTAATGGTCAGTTGGCAGACAGCAAGTTCAGCTGTGACTCAGCTGCTGAGTAGTGAATTTAAATTACAGGAAGGATTTTTATATGTGTGAATATGGCAGAAAAATAGATGTTCAGGACAAAACAAACAAACAAACAGCATTTGTCCTTTTATTACATACTTCTGTTTCAAAATATAACAATGGATTCATATGTGTGGATCCAATACAGGATTACTGCCAAACCACTTATAATTGTAACAAACTGAGAGGGAGGCACCCCTAAAAAATAATATGTTTGCAAACTGTTTAAAAGGCAAGATGAACATATCTCAAAAATGAGTGTTAGTTCAACAAGCAAGTAGTTTATTATGACACAAAAACTGGACTACGCGTTTCACCAACCAAACACGCTTCTTCAGGTCGGTACACATTGTCTTGGGGTAATTCAAATACTGGTCGAAGCACTAAGTCTTGTCTAGTTTTTTTTTTTTTTTTGCTTCTGCTGTGTTTACCGTAATAATATTTTTGAGTTTCATGCCACTTTAAAGAGGAACTCCAGTGACAATAACATAATAAAAAAGTGCTTCATTTTTTATTTTTTTTTATTTTTACAATAATTATGTATAAATGGTTTAATCAGTGTTTGCCCATTGTAAAATCTTTCCTCTCCCTGATTTACATTCTGACATTTATCACATAGTGACATTTTTACTGCAGGTGATGTCACTGGAAGGAGATGCTGTTTGCTTTTTTGGCAGTTAGAAACAGCTGTTATTTCCCACAATGCAACAAGGCTCCCACAGTGTGATGTTAGGACCTCAGAGCTGTGAGGCGCTGACATCAGCCTGTGGGAGGGGTTTCACCACAAAATCAGCCATACAGAGCCCTCTGATGATCCATTTGAGAAAAGGAATAGATTTCTAGTGGGGAAGGGGGTATCAGTTAATGATTGGGATGAAGTTCAATTCTTGGTTTTGGTTTCTCATTAAGTCGCATATTAAACAACTAAGGGATAACATCTATTTAGCATCTGCACCTGTGCATCTTTCCAGTCACTTCGGTTTATTCAATTCAATGTATATTTTATTGTCTTCACCGTCAGATCTGAAACTCTGATATTCAGGTAAACACATCCACCGTAATGGTTCCTCCTGTACGCTGCTAGCTCACTGATTGCTGTAGACCGCCGCTGCATTTACTCCAGCGTCAGGTTCCTCTGTTTTGTATGAAAGGAAAGTTCACCGAGATTGCTGAAGATGTGATATTGCTGGAAATGCTTGCGCTATATTCCATTGTTAGCTAAACTAAAAGTTATTTATTTTTTAAGGATTCATTATCCCCACAGATAAAAGTAGGCCAACCAATAAAAAAATGATGAAAAGTAGGTCACCCTAAACACCATAAGTAACAAATAAGCCTGTAGAAGTAATTCATTTGTATTCATGAGAGATATGCACGATTAAGTGTAATTTATTTGAACATATGGGAGATGCATTATCAACAAAAAAAAGCGGTGGGTGAACTTATTTACGTGAAAATGGAATCTGAAGTGTAAGATGAATTAATAACATTCCAGAAAAAATACAAATAAGAAGAGCCGTAGGGCCAACTTAAAGAGACTCAGTCATGAATATGTATTTCTAAGAATCACAGCTCGTGTCCCTATTTGTGGACGTTTTATTCCCTCTTTGAGGCACACAGTGTCACGCTGATAGGTGTCTCAGTTGGTTGCCTGAGCTCGTTACATTAATAACTGTCACACTAGAAAGGTGTCTCTAGGTTATACATTAAAACATTTTCAATAGGTTAGACATTAGATGCGATAACTGCATCACATCTAATAAAAACCTGCTGAAAATGAAGGCGTAGATGATTAAGGTGAACCTGAAGCAAAAATGACGTTTTAAAGCTCTTACTGATGTTCACTGATGGCCTTCAGGGTCCCTCCCATTGAGACAGGTAAAAAGGGCACCGCACTGTGGAGGAAATTTGGTCGCTGCCATAAACCGTAATGTGAATTATGGCTATAGTGGTGCTCAGTGAGTAATTTGGGCACCGGCAAAAGACGGAGCCCAAATGATGATGAAAACAGCACAATTTGGCTGCCAGCAATAGCTGGATGCTGAAGTCCATCTTACCCCCACTGTACGGTGGCCTGGAGGGGGAATAGTAATTAACGCTGTCAGGAAATTTACCACAGCAGGGTGAGATGTTTTTCAGCTTTACCCTGCGCCCACGTTTCCCAGTGCCCTTTTTACATGTACGCCACTCCCATTCCCTTTTTTATCTTTATGACGAGGACATTTACACTGGGCAAGCAGGGGTTCCCAACAGTGCATGTTCAGTAACAGGAGGTGCTTGTGCACCTCTCCTTTCTTTTGTATATGAGCGCTCCCTGTTACTGGGCATGCATGGTTTGGAACTCATGCATGCCCCATTAATAAGCGCTATGAATTATATACACTGAGTGCACGGAGCACCAACCCGGAGGAAGGGGGCATTGTATAAGAGCAAAATCATTGGGTATAAGATTTATTTATTGTATAGAATCAGAAGGTATGTATATTTGTATTGGCCAATTATGATAACTTCAGGTTAACTTTATTGATCAACACTATTCAAAGCATATATAGAGGAGCACATTTCCAGTAGAGAACCAGTAAAGAGCTAATCCAGCAGCTGCAGGTCAACCTCCACAACCCACATTGCTATGTGACTGGTTTCATTGATGGAGCATTGGCTGGGAAATGCCATCTTTCTATGTAACGGAGCAGGTGGCAGCAGTGAAGGCAATGGGCATTGGGCAGCAGTGGTACATAGAGTTGGGCCGAACGGTTCGCCTGCGAACGGTTCCATGCGAACTTCCGTGGTTCACGTTCGCGTCCCGCAGGCGAACCTTTGCGGAAGTTCGGTTCGCCCCATAATGCACATGGAGGGTCAACTTTGACCCTCTACATCACAGTCAGCAGGCCCAGTGTAGCCAATTAGGCTACACTAGCCCCTGGAGCCCCACCCCCCCTTATATAAGGCAGGCAGCGGCGGCCATTATGGTCACTCGTGTGCTGCCTGCGTTAGTGAGAGTAGGGCGAGCTGCTGCAGACTGTCTCTCAGGGAAAGATTAGTTAGACTTAACTTGTTCCTGTCTGGCTGCATACCTGTTCTGTGAACCCACCACTGCATACCTGTGCTGTGAACCCACCACTGCATACCTGTGCTGTGAACCCACCACTGCATACCTGTGCTGTGAACCCACCACTACATACCTGTGCTGTGAACCCACCACTGCATACCTGTTCAGTGAACCTGCCACTGCATACCTGTTCTGTTCAGTGGACCCGCCACTGTATACCTGTTCATTGAACCCACCACTGCATACCTGTGCTGTGAACCCACCACTGCATACCTGTTCTGTGAACCCACCACTGCATACCTGTTCAGTGAACCTGCCACTGCATACCTGTTCTGTTCAGTGGACCCGCCACTGTATACCTGTTCAGTGAACCCGCCACTGCATACCTGTTCTGTTCAGTGGACCCGCCACTGTATACCTGTTCAGTGAACCCGCCACTGCATACCTGTTGTGTTCAGTGAACCTGCCACTGCATACCTGTTCTGTGAACCCGCCACTGTATACCTGTTCTGTTTAGTGAACCCGCCACTGTATACCTGTTCTGTTTAGTGAACCCGCCACTGCATACCTGTTCTGTTCAGTGGACCCGCCACTGTATACCTATTCAGTGAACCCGCCACTGCATACCTGTTGTGTTCAGTGAACCTGCCACTGCATACCTGTTCTGTGAACCCGCCACTGTATACCTGTTCAGTGAACCCGCCACTGCATACCTGTTGTGTTCAGTGAACCTGCCACTGCATACCTGTTCTGTGAACCCGCCACTGTATACCTGTTCTGTTTAGTGAACCCGCCACTGTATACCTGTTCTGTTTAGTGAACCCGCCACTGCATACCTGTTCTGTTCAGTGGAACCGCCACTGTATACCTGTTCAGTGAACCCGCCACTGCATACCTGTTGTGTTCAGTGAACCCGCCACTGTATACCTGTTAAGTGAACCCGCCACTGTATACCTGTTCAGTGAACCCGCCACTGCATACCTGTTGTGTTCAGTGAACCCGCCACTGCATACCTGTTCTGTGAACCCGCCACTGTATACCTGTTCAGTGAACCCGCCACTGCATACCTGTTGTGTTCAGTGAACCTGCCACTGCATACCTGTTCTGTGAACCCGCCACTGCATACCTGTTCTGTTTAGTGAAAACAACATGCCGGTGAGACGCCTCATTTGCGATAGCCCGACTCGCTGGAACTCGACCCTGCTCATGTTCTCCCGCCTGCTAGAACAGAAGAAAGCCGTGACCCACTACCTCTACAACTACAGTAGAATGAAACAGTCTGGGAGATGGGGATGTTCTGGCCCGACAACTGGACACTGATGGAAAATGCATGCAGGCTCATGCGGCCGTTTGAGGAGGTGACCAACTTGGTGAGCCGCAGTGAGGGCACCATCAGCGACTTAATTCCCTACGCTTACTTCTTGGAGCGTGCTGTGCGTAGAGTGGCGGATGAAGCTGTGAATGAGCGTGACCAGGAACCGTTACGGCAGGAACAGGCATGGGACCAATTTTCATCAGACCCAGCTGTTTCCTCAACACCTGCGGCAGCACAGAGGGGGGAGGAGGAGGAAGAAGAGAAGTCGTGTGCAGAAGACGAGTCAGACTCAGAGGATGATGAGCAAGGTGTTTCTTTGGGGGAGGAGGAGGAGGAGGGGACAGCGGCAGGAGAACAACCTCAACAGGCATCGCAAGGGGCTTGTGCTGCTCAACCTTCCCGTGGTATTGTTCGCGGCTGGGGGGAGGAGGTTGACTTACCTGACGTCACTGAGGAAGAGCAAGAGGAGATGGAGGTTACTGGATCCGACTTTGTGCAGATGTCGTCTTTTATGCTGTCCTGCCTGTTGAGGGACCCCCGTATAAAAAACCTCAAGGGGAATGAGCTGTACTGGGTGGCCACACTACTAGACCCTCGGTACAGGCACAAAGTGGCGGACCTGTTACCAACTCACCGGAAGGTGGAAAGGATGCAGCACATTCAGAACCAGCTGTCAACTATGCTTTACAATGCCTTTAAGGGTGATGTGACGGCACAACGCCAGCAAGGTACCACTGCCACTAATCCTCCTCCCGTGTCCACGCAGTCAAAGACAAGACGCTCCAGCGATCTCATGGTGATGTCGGACATGCGGACGTTCTTTAGTCCAACGCCTCGCCGTAGCCCTTCCGGATCCACCCTCCACCAAAGCCTGGAACGGCAGGTAGCCGACTACCTGGCCTTAAGTGTGGATGTAGACACTGCTGTGAACAGCGATGAGGAACCCTTGAACTACTGGGTGCGCAGGCTTGACCTGTGGCCAGAGCTGTCCCAATTTGCCATCCAACTTCTCTCCTGCCCTGCCGCAAGCGTCCTGTCAGAAAGGACCTTCAGCGCAGCTGGAGGCATTGTCACAGAGAAGAGAAGTCGCCTAAGTCACAAAAGTGTTAAGTACCTCACCTTTATCAAAATGAATGAGGCATGGATCCCGGAGGGCTGCTGCCCGCCCCAAGACTAAGTCAGTCCCCGCACACACAGCATCTCTGCCTGCACGCCGTGTGACTGGCTGCCTGGCCTGCCCCAAGAAGACTAAGTCGCTCCCAGTCCCTCCACACAGCATGTCTGCCTGCAGGCCGCTTGACTACCTTCTCCACCACCACCAACAGGGTCCGGGACTCCAGGCGGATTGCTGAATTTTTTAGGCCGCTGCTAGCAGTGGCCGCTGTAATAATTTTTCTGGTGCGTGTACATGACTGCCTAATTTTTCTGGCTGCACTGCGGGCAGCTGCAACAACAAAAGAAAAGGCATGTACATGCGCCCATTCCCCTTCGTGATCATTACCTTGCCGTGGTGAAGGGGCTTGCGTATCACAATGAAGCAATGACCGGCACCTAGATGAGTGTCTCGGGGGGCACACAAACGATAATAAGGTCGTTGCCTCATTGTGGTCAGACCAAATTTGATCAGCTGGACAGTCACTGTTCTGTCATTCAGCTACATCAGCCAGGCGACCATATGGGCTGTAAAGCCACCAAAACCTGCACTCTCGCCATGGTGCGCACCAGTCCAGCACGGCCGTCACTACACAAACAGCTGTTTGCGCTGCGTTACACGGTGAGTTTGGTGTGTCAGTGTGAAGCAGTACCTTAATTACACTACCTGATTGATGTATACACATGCAAGATGTTTGAAAGCACTTTAGGCCTGTCATTTAGCATTTAATGTGATTTCTGCCCTTAAAACGCTGCTTTGCGTCAAATCCAGATTTTTCCCGGGGACTTTTGGCATGTATCCCACTCCGCCATGCCCCCCTCCAGGTGTTAGACCCCTTGAAACATCTTTTCCATCACTTTTGTGGCCAGCATAATTATTTTTTTTTTCAAAGTTCGCATCCCCATTGAAGTCTATTGCGGTTCGCGAACTTTAACGCGAACCGAACCTTCCGCGGAAGTTCGCGAACCTAAAATCGGAGGTTCGGCCCAACTCTAGTGGTACATGGTCAACAGCTTTATTGGCTTTGTACTACAGGAAACAGTAAAAAGCTGGCAGTGGCAACAGTGCAAAATCTGATTCAAATGCCCTAAAAATAGACCAAAAAGGCCCTAGTAGTAAATAGTATTATCCAATAAAGTTACATATAGGTATGTCCCTGACCCTTTTAGATCTCATAAGATGCTATTCTTGATGTGGACAAATAGGGCTTTTAGGGACACCAACTTCTCAATGTATTCAGAGATATAGAGACAAATTTTGAGTCAGATCATCTAATAATTAAAACATATACGCTAACCTAAAGGATTATTAGGAATACCTGTTCAATTTCTCATTAATGCAATTATCTAATCAACCAATCGCATGGCAGTTACTTCAATGCATTTAGGGGTGTGGTCGTGGTCAAGCCAATCTTCTGAACTCCAAACTGAATGTGAGAATGGGAAAGAAAGGTGATTTAAGCAATTTTGGCATGGTTGTTGGCGCCAGATGGGCCGGTCTGAGTATTTCACAATCTGCTCAGTTACTGGGATTTTCACGCACAACCATTTCTAGGGGTTATAAAGAATGGTGTGAAAAGGGAAAAACATCCAGTATGCGGCAGTCCTGTGGGCAAAAATGTCTTGTTGATGCTAGAGGTCGGAGGAGAATGGGCTGACTGATTCAAGCTGATTGAAGAGCAACGGGGACTGAAATAACCACTCGATACAACCGAGGTATGCAGCAAAGCATTTGTGAAGCCACAACACGCACAACCTTGAGGCTGATGGGCTACAACAGCAGAAGTCACCACCAGGTACCACTCATCTCCACTACAAATACGAAAAAGAGGCTACAATTTGCATGAGCCCACCAAAATTGGACAGTTGAAGACAGGAAAAATGTTGCCTGGTCTGATGAGTCTCGATAGAGTCAGAATTTGGCGTAAACAGAATGAGAACATGGATCCATCATGGCTTGTTACGACTGTGCAGGCTGGTGGTGGTGGTGTAATGGTGTGGGGGATGTTTTCTTGGCACACTTTAAGCCCCTTAGTGCCAATTGGGCGTCGTCTAAATGCCACGGGCTACCTGAGCATTGTTTCTGGCCATGTCCATCCGTTCATGACCACCATGTACCCATCCTCTAATGGCTACTTCCAGCAGGATAATGCACCATGTTATAAAGCTCAAATAATTTCAAATTGGTTTCTTGAACATGACAATGAGTTCACTGTACTAAAATGACCCCCACACTCACCAGATCTCAACATCTTTGGGATGTGATGGAACGGGAGCTTTGTGCCCTGGATGTGCATCCCACAAATCTCCATCAACTGCAAGATGCTATCCGATCAATATGTGCCAACATTTCTAAAGAATGCTTTCAGCACCTTGTTGAATCAATGCCACATAGAATTAAGGCAGTTCTGAAGGCGAAAGGGGGTCAAACACCGTATTAGTATGGTGTTCCTAATAATCCTTTAGGTGAGTGTATTTTATTATAAACACATAAAACATATTTAAGAAAATTTGCATACAGCTAGAACAGACACAAGCGGATATAGCCATCACAGTAATAAGTGTTACATACAATAACAATTCCTCATACAATTTTTCGATTGCTCAATTTGATTGTATGGACAGCTTTTGAAAGGAATTCGTTCCCATGTAGTGACCTCCACTATATAAACTAAAGTGGGGTCACACTGGGATCAGAGTGTGCATATATACTCGTATAGCAATAGATATACAATGGCTGAGATATACTCAAGTACAAAATCTATTATACAAAATTTCAGATGAGAGATTGAGTTCAGCAAGCTGGTCTGATTAAGAATCGATGTCAGGCAGATATTAATAATTTACCATATCTAATAGAGTACTATGGCCATGAAGGCTTCCTGACAGCTATGGACAGGGGAGTTCAGATAGTATAACAGTCAGCTTTCTTGGTGCATCTCATGCATCTGATACATCAGGATCCACAGACTTTGTACACAATCCTGATTTATTATTTACATAAGTCCTCCCTTTTAAGGAATCCCATTGGTTAGTGTAGCAACCAATAGGGAACCCTAGGAAATTAAAAGGTGCTTTTGCTGGGGTTTCTCTAGTACATAGTACTGTGTAGAGAGCCCTGGTAAAAAGCATCTTTAAATCTGCTTGCGAGGCATCTCGATTGTTCCACAAAACTGACCAATGGGAATTTTTCTTCAAGAGACAGAACTTAGAACTTGCCAGTCAGCAAATGCATAGAGCAGGGTGTTTGACTAAGACACAACTGTAGTCCATTGTAGTATTTAGCAATCACCTCAATCAGAATGGAGAATTCCATCTATGAAATGGTAATCAGGCTGATCACCCCTTTATAAATATGATTCCCACATTACTCTATCCACTATATCTCCCTGGAAATCACCCATAAGAGCAGTAATCTAAAGGTCACTCAAGTTAAGTCCTTGAACACCAAAAAAAGTGCTGCTATACCAGATGGATTGGTGCTAATAGTGAACCTGGGTGTGTTCAGGAACTAATGCAGCCAGGGTCATAACAATAGAGCCCCCTCCACCAACTATCGAGGTTGGTCTAAGGGGTCATATATTACCTGTTTTCAGCATAGCTACTGTACATGTCCTCCTCACTCTTCTCATCCGCCACGTTGTACCAGAGCAAGGACAAGGTCCTCCAGCCCCTAAGGCTAAGACACCAAAGTGCACCCCTCCATCCCTCCCACCCCAGCCATCACACACTGATTGCTATTAGACTAAGAGGCGCCCCAGGGCATCACACCCCCAATCTCTAGTAATGTGGCTTGCAATCACTGCCATGTAACCCCTTTTCTTATTTCTCTCTGCTTCAATCACAATAGGGGAATAATAGCTGAGTTTTGCGCCCCCTCCTACATTACGCCCTTAGGCTGGAGCCTAACTCTCCTCTGTCTCGGCCCGGCCCAGCATTGTACAGTCCATATTTTTGCAGTCCCCATCCCTATATGTCATGTGATGGGTAACACAGGGGGGCCCCAACCAAAATTTTGATTGCATCACAAAGAATTTAATGTGTGCATCAAACACCAAGTAGAACCTGACAAATCTGGCTTTGCAAATTTGGCTTAATTGGCTTATCACGAGACATTGCTCATGCAAATATGCATTTTCTTTCGCATGCCAAAATATGCAGGGTCTAAAACTAATACAGCAAAGCGGTTGCCCTGTGGGGATTAGTTCATGCTACATTAGCACTATCCAAAATTGTGATTGGGAGGTTGTATTGTTTGGGGCCCTGCATGCTCAGTTTTACTGGGAGCCCCGCCGGTTCTCAGTACACCCATGGATGCAGCATTTTCCCTGTTTATCTGTAATATTTCCTTTGGAGCATTTTGCAAACATGGTCAGGTATATCAGGTTAGCGCAGGGTTTCTTAAACCTCACCTACCTGAGACACTAATTGCCCCACCTGTGCATAGGTGAGGTTGCCTGCAAAACATCCACTGTTGGGGAGTCACGAGGACAGGTTCAAGAAACACTGGGTTAGTGGCTCCACAGTAAAAGAGCTTTATCCTCATTACTGCTATAGTAAACACGGTATATCTTTCTGCTTTAAATTACAGCCAACACAGTACTAGGCAGTGGCATAAAAACAAATCTTGACATAACTAGAGCTACATTTTAATGGGGACCCTAACTTAGGCACACTTAGGCATTGCCCCGACACCCCCAGCCCCTCCCAGGCACTGTATTTGTAAGTATGATTTGCTCATTCCCACACTCCATTTATCCTGCACTCTTTATAGCCAGGTGATAACGGAATGAAGCAACACAATAAAATTAAAAGGATAGTGAACACATTAAAGACCACATAGGCCCACCTGTCTCCAGGGCACCATAGAAGCCGCTAAACCTGCCTAGACTACTGCTGTGTGAAACAGAAGGAAATTTGTGCTGACACAGATCTGGATCACAGTACAGCTCTCAAAGGACAGCAAAACGAAGGAAAACAATAAAATGTTATATTTGTGAGCCTGTTTGATTTACCAGTATACGTTACAGGAGACCAGTGTACTTAATGTCCACTTATTCTTTCCAAGCAGGTTTCAGCGCAGAGAATAGGAATAACCCGCTCAGAGAGGTAATAAGGCACACAGTAGGAACAGCTAGTTAAAATGTGAAACAAATCAGGAACACACTATTCAGTGTCTCCTCTGCAGTTCCGCAGCTCTCCAGGTTTATGTGAGTATATTCTTATTTATGCAGTGCCAACAATGCTTCACAATCTCAGCCGTGGCAAAAAAAGAAAAAAAAAGGGCCGAACAATAAGTGACTGCACAGACAGTGGGAGCGGAAGCTACGGCAGTAAAGAAAAATGAA